>NC_091629.1:32050480-32675480 GCF_027580195.1 Bos mutus | reverse complement strand
GCCCTCCTTGCTCTTGACTCTCCTTACCTCACCCAATGTCTCCCCTGGGACATTATCTGTGATAGATGCTGGCAACATGTGGGTTCCTTGGCACAGCCAGCACTCTCTGGAGAGGGGGTAGCACCCTCCTGGCTTCTCTGCCAACCTGGCATGCCCAGTGTCCTCCACCATCCTCTCTGACAATGCTACATGCGGGAGGGAGAGGCCTTTGGCAATATTTCAGCAAAAATAGAAAACAGGGATTATTTGGAAGATAAGTAGAAACTTCTTCCACATTAAGGCTCTTTCAGTTCAGATGCAGAGAATACCCAGACACGGACACGCCTCAGGACATGAAGCAGGCTCTCCCATCCTTGGCATGTGATGGGAATGCAACTTGTCTTTATCATGTGCAAGTTGCAATGTGTGGCAGAAAGGGCCACCAGAGAAGGAAAAGGCTCCTTTTCCTTATATATAAAAATGAATGAAATATTGGAAATTCCAGTAGTTACTCGGCAGTTTCACTCCCAGGGGCCCAGGTTGAGTCCCTGGTCAGGAAACTAAAACCCCATAAGCTGCTGGTTTGGCCAAAAACAATAAATAAATAATAAGTGAGTGAAATATTACCTACCTCATGATTGACATAATGATATCAATGAGATAATGTTATTATCTGAATACTAAGCAATGTTGTGTATGTTCAGTCACTCAGTTGTGTCCAATTCTTTGTGACCCTGTGGACTGTAGCCCACCAGGCTCCCCC
Organism: Bos mutus; assembly: GCF_027580195.1. Lineage (NCBI taxonomy): Eukaryota > Metazoa > Chordata > Mammalia > Artiodactyla > Bovidae > Bos > Bos mutus. The sequence goes on along the minus strand of NC_091629.1, from coordinate 32,674,738 downwards.
GTCCGTGGGATTCTCCAGGCAAGAATACTGGAGTGGGTTGCCATTTCCTTCTCCAGGGGATCTTCCCAACCCAGGGATCAAACCCAGGTCTCCCACATTGCAGGCAGATGCTTTAACCTCTGAGCCACTTACCCCAAAATACGGCAATCCTTTTCTTCTCCCACTTCAGGCAAAAAAAAAAAAATTCCTTTGCAAAATTAAGTGCTAAGTAAACTCCTGTCTAAGATTTCCACTCTAGCTCTGTGAAACCTGCTAAAAGCAAGTATTTGCATATGTGTGTGTGTGTGTGTGTATGTGTGTGTATATATACACATACATACATTCATTACCACACATATATGGGGCTTCCCAGGTGGCACTAGAAATAAAGAACCCACCTGTCAATGCAAGAGATGTAAAGATGCGAGTTTAATCCCTGAGTCCAGAAGATACCCTGGAGAAGGGCCTGGCAACCCACTCCAGTGTTCTTGCCTAGAGAATCCAATGGACAGAGGAGACTGGTGGGGAGTCTATAGGTTTGCAAAGAGTCAGACATGACTGAAGTGACTTAGCATGCACTCATGCATATACAGGAGAAGGCAATGGCAACCCACTCCAGTACTCTTGCCTGGAAAATCCCATGGATGGAGGAGCCTGGTAGGCTGCAGTCCATGGATCACTGAGTCGGACATGACTGAGCAACTTCACTTTCACTTTTCACTTACATGCATTGGAGAAGGAAATGGCAACCCACTCCAGTGTTCTTGCCTGGAGAATCCCAGGGATGGCGGAGCCCGGTGGGCTGCCGTTTATGGGATCACACAGAGTCGGACACGACTGAGGCGACTTAGCAGCAGCAGCATGCATACACATATATGTGGGTTCCACTTAAGTTTCAATATAATGGCACTCACGTATGTTCAGTGCTCCACAGGGGACAACTGTCAGGTGCCCACCAGCCAGGAGTGTTAGAGAAGATCTGGGTGGTGAGTCCTTCATTGCCCAGAACATCTGCATCTCCCCCAGAGCAATAGTAGAAAGTTCCCAGGTAGATGAAGAAAAGCCAGTCTTCAGTTGGAAGAGGCCTGTGGATACAGTGCAGTTCCTGTTGCTCACGATTGTCAGATTGTAACTAGAATGTGTACAAGAGGCTGGGAGACTCTAGGAGTTGAGACAGTTGAGGCCAAATACTTTGGGCAGAAAGAGCAGAAAACCAGGAGGGAGCCTGCCATTGCTAGGTGTGGTACATTGTTGGCAAATATGGCCCCAGTAATTCCTCCCGTCATCCTTGTATACACAGCCCTTTGCAAATGTGACTTTGCAGCTCTTCCCACTAAGAAGTAGAGTCTATTCTCCACCTCTTAAAGCTGGGCATAGCCATGCGACATGTTTAGGCCAGAGGGACATTAGCAAATGTGATGTAAGCAAAGACTTGAAAGTAGTTAAGCAAATTGGGGCTCACCCTCTCTTGCTGGTAGAGACTGGCACACGACCATGTGCAGAAGCCTCCTGGGTGATGAAAGACACAGGCAGAGAGGCCCTGGCAAACCAGTGGAGACTCCATATAGGTGAGGCAATCCTAGATCTTTCCGGCCCAGGTGAGCCAGCCCAGACCATACGAACCACTGAGTCAACCCACAGAAACACGGAAAAGAATAAACATTTATTGTTTTAAGTTAAGCTGCTGCTGCTAAGTCGCTTCAGTCGTGTCCGACTCTGTGCAACCCCATAGACGGCAGCCCACCAGGCTCCCCCATCCCTGGGATTGTCCAGGCAAGAACACTGGAGTGGGTTGCCGTTTCCTTCTCCAATGCATGAAAGTGAAAAGTGAAAGTGAAGTCGCTCAGTCTTGACTTTTAGCGACCCCATGGACTGCAGCCTACCAGGCTCCTCCATCCATGGGATTTTCCAGGCAAGAGTACTGGAGTGGGGTGCCATTGCCTTCTCCATAAGTTAAGCTAGTAAGAGCTAACTGACACACTTCAGTGAGGCATCTTCCAAAGGACTGACTGGTGTGGAATGCCATCAGCTACAGTCCACCTGCAGTAGTATACAGAGTGTTCTCATTAAGAACATGTGTACACCTATGGCTGACTCATGTTGATACTTGACAGAAAACAACAAAATACTGTAAAGCAATTATCCTTCAATTAAAAAATAAATTTTAAAAAATTTCTGCCCTTTCTTCACTGGTCTATAATAACAATATCATACTTTTATGTAGAGATCTACATTTCCAAGTACTTTTATAATCACCAGCAGGTGATTTTTTATATAGCCAGCAGGGAGAATGTCTCCATTTGTTATAAGAGGTGATACTGACTAGGTTAGGTTGGTATCTCCACAGATTAAAAAAAAAATCCAAGGTCATTAATAGTTTTCTCAAAGCAAACTAGCCCCTAACAGAATGGTTTTCCCATGACACTACTGTGGCTCTCTGGGTTTAGTGTTGACCTAATTGTACAAGCCTGAGTTAATTAATTTTTGTGTGTTTCAGCTGCAACTTGAGTTCCTTCCATCCTTGGAACTTGCATTCCTCCCAGGTCCTGTCCATCAACCTCTTCGGCAACCCTCTCACTTGCAGTTGTGAGTTGTCCTGGCTCCTCATGGATGCAAAGAGGATTGTCCTAAGCAGGTAGCACGTTTAAAAAGCAGATGACTGAGGGGTGAGGATCAAATCTCTGGGGCTGAAGTTCTCAGTTTGTATCCTGCTCAGGTAACAATGCTGGGCAGGTTGGCAGTGCTGGGTGGAACTGTTCCCCATGCAGTCACAGTCAGGGACCCAGGAGATGAAGGCTCTGCTTCTATCCCAGCAAGCCTGAGGAGCAAAGAGCTGGAGGAGCCCACTCAGGAGGCTTTAAAGGGTCAGGCCATCACTTTCACCCACATCCCATTGGTCAGATTAACTTAGCAGGTCATGCCTACTGCATTGGAGGCTGGGAAATGTAGTGTAGCTGTGTGCCCACTAGGAAAAGAAAATGGGCTAAGTAAACAGCTAACTCTTTCTCCTAAAGTGGAGTTATCATTGCTCATTTTACAAATAAGCAAACTGGGGCAAAAAGAGGAAGGTACTTGCTTAGATTCATGCAGCCACTGGGTGGAGGAGGTAGGATCTACTGTCTTCCAAAATTCTGCTCTTGGCACTTCCCTGGCTGTCTGGTCATTAAGACTCTGCTGCTTCCAATGCAGGGGACCCCGGTTCCATCCCTTGTTGGGGAACTAAGATCCCATGTGTGGCCAAAAAAAAAAAAAAAGACACAAAAATGTGTTCCACTGAGTGCCCAGAACAGAGCCTGGCTTTATGTGGCTTTCAGTCCAGTGGCAGTGGGCTTATAGAGCTCTCATGGGACAGAAGCCTGAATATCAAGTGGGGCTCAGTCTGCCACCCCTCACCCCTTCATCTTGCCTATAGCACCAGGCTCTTTGCAGTGAGTGAAAATGTTGAGAGTTCAAGCTCTTCACACCACTTACTACTATTGATTTTGGCTGTTACTTAATCTCTTTGTGCCTCTACCTCCTCATCTGTAAAATGGGTATCTCATGAGGTAGTGGAGATTAAATTAGTTTCTACATAAAAGTGTTAGCAATAGTCCCTAGCATGTAGCAAAGTACTCAAAAAATGTTAGCTAGTATGAGTGTTGTTACTAGTACTCACCACCAGGAAGCAGAGAGGTGAGAATAGAATGACAGACCTCACTTAGAGCATCTGGACTGCCCTTCACTATGCTCATCCTGGGTTTAGGCTCTGCATTTACTAGCCATGCTATCTTGGGCAGTTAGTTCCTCTTTCTGAATTCCCTTTTCCTTCTCTGTCCAATGGGACTTACAAGGGGAGCCTCCTTGAAGGTCACTGAGGTGACCCATGTTGACTGTGTACCATGTGGCAGATGTGTTACACAAGGCTTGGGAGAGGGATTATCTGCTCTAAGGACTCAAAGCCCAGCACAGAAGCAGCCCCTCTAACTGACTGACCTCTCCTCTAGGGCGGCAGACATTGTGTGCAAACCAGCTGCAGGATCCAGTGGCACCTTCTCAGCCCCTCTTTTGCTGTCCCAGCTACCAAGTGTGTGCCATTCGGATCAAAACACCACCCTCCTTGATTCCAACCCACCCTCCTCAGTCATCTCCACCCACACACCATCTGCTCAGGGTTCCTCCACCTTGCGGAGCACAACACCCTCCACCACACCTGCGGGAGGCCAACAGAGCGTCACCAAATTTCCCTCCCTCCCTGTGGATTCCCCTACACGAGCAGCCGGGCTGCGGCACAGCCTTGCCAAGGATGGGGCCACTCCCTCCACTACTGTCTCTCCAACAGGTTCAAGCAACTCTGGCGACCCACCTAAGTCTGTGAGCACAGCCTGGACAGAGCACCAAGAATATGCTACCGGGCTTATCCTGGAGTCTAGTATCTCAGCGGCCTCCATCCCATGGGCCAGCAGACACCCTGGTCTCTCCCCTGCCTCCCAGGACTCAGTGAGCCTGACCCAGCCCGCCTGGGAGACACGAGCCATTCTGCAGGCTCCCCACCCGCCTCCTTCCGAGCGCGGGATTCCTGTCCTGCTGCAGGACGACTACAGGGAGGAGGAGGAGGAGGAGAGCGGAAAAGAGGAGGTAGGGGCGCCAGCCTGGGATGTACCCTGCGATTACCACCCCTGCAGGCACCTCCAGACACCGTGCGCAGAGCTTCAGCGGCGCTGGCGGTGCCGGTGCCCCGGCCTCAGCGGAGAAGACACCCTGCCAGACCCTCCCAAGCTGCAGGCGGTGGCGGAGACCACCGACACGACGGCACTCGTGCGCTGGTGCGCCCCCAACTCAGTGGTGCGCGCCTACCAAATCCGCTACGCACCAGAGGGCTGGCCAGGGAACCAGTCGGTGGTGGGGGACGTATGTGCCACCGCGCGCCAGCACGCCCTGCATGGGCTGTTACCGGCCACCGCCTACCGGGTGTGCGTCCTGGCGGCCAATGGCGCGGGGCTGAGCCAGCGCGGGGCGTGCGCCGCCTTCACCACCGGGCGCAGCCCGGTGCTCATCACAGCGGGGCTGGGCTCCGCTGGCGGCCTGCTGCTAGTCAGTACAGCGCTGCTGGCCACCGGTCTCTGCCGCCGGGGCCGGACGCCACGCACCCCGCCCTGCCACACGCAGCTGCTGGCCTACCGCAACCCCGCCTTCGGCCCTGTGCCCGAAGCCCCGCTCTCACAGGAAGCGGTTCACTGAGCGTCCACCGCCAGTGTGGAGGAGGCGGTCCTGGGGTCTGGAAAGACCCGTCTGCCTATTGCTTCCTCGAGGCTTGCGCTCCTTGGGCACATGTGGCACTGGCCGAGCTGGGATCCTCAGCCCCGGGAACCTCTTGCCTTCCCTTCTTGCTGCTTCTCTGTTCCCAGAAAAGTTACGGGTCACCTTGCCGGGCACCCTGTGTTGGTTTTTCCGCAGCCGGTGTCCCTCAGCACCCGATAGAATAGAATTGTGTCAGCCGCTATTGTCCTGTTGGAAGCGACATCTTCAAGTCATTTCAGTAAAGTTCCCTCAAGGTCAAGCTCTGGCTAAGGTTCTCCAGCTAAGAGATCGACTCCAGCGGATTCTCTCCCCAACTCCCTGTTCCACACACCCTGACCGCCCCCCTCCCCCTGGACCCCTGCCAGTGGATTCTTAACCTGAGAACCAGTTATGGTCCCTGAAGCCTTCTGTTCATTTCAGGGTATGGCAGCAGGTGTACTTCTGGCTTTAAACTGCAGTCTTCACAGAACATCTGTGAAACACAGGCAGGGGGAAGGCTGTCTTTTCAAACTTGGTTAGTGCATTTCACTTAAGACCAGGTGGATAGAGAAACCATGAACTTTTTGAAGGAAGCATGTTCAAGAACTTTTCTGAGAGAAAAAATGAACAAAAGGAAACCCTCAAGGCTCTAGCTAAACGCCAAAGCACTTCTCTGCTCAAATTGCATCAAACTTTCTCTTATTTTACTTCTATACAAACTTAGGAAGGAAAGTGATTTTATTAAATTAAAATGGGGTCATAGTTCTAGATTTTAGTTTTCTACCTTATCATTTATGTAAGTTTCCTGTGGCAGCCGTAACAGACTACCACAAACTTGGTTGCTTCAAACAACTTAAGTTTATTCTCTTACAGGTTAGGCCAGAAGTCCATAGTCAAGGTATCAACAAGGTTGGTTTCTTCTGGAGACTAAGGGAAAACTGTTCCATTCCTCCCCTCCACCCTGGTGGGTGCGGGGAGGGGGGTCAAGTAGCCAGCAATACTTGGGTTCCTGAGCTTGCAGGTTCCTTATCCATGCGTCCTTGTCTTCTGACAGTGTCTAAATCCTGCCCCCCTCCTTTTTTTCCATTATCTTTTCTCCAGTCTTGAGATATAACTGATGTATAACATTAAGGTGTACCATGCAATGATTTGAGACTCCTATGTATTATTGAGAGATAATTATAATGAGGTTAGTGAATACATCTGCCACTTCATAGTTATCTTTGTGTACATGTGCAATAAGAACTTTTAAGATCTTAGCTACTTTCCAATATACAGTATGATTAACTGTAGTCATCATGAACTTTCTTATTCCATTTGACCACCTTCACCCATTCCCCATCCCACCTCCCACCACTAGGAACCAACAATCTAATTCTTGAATTGGTTTTGTTAGATTTTGCATGAGATCATGATGAATTTGTCTTTGTCTTATTTCAGTTAGTATAATGCCCTCAGGATCCATCCATTTTGTTCCAAATTGCAGGACTTCCCTCTTTTTATGGTTGAATAATATTCCATTATATATATATATATTTTCTTTATCCACTCATCCATTGACATTTAGGTTATTTCCATGTCTTGATTACTGTAAATAACACTACAATGAACATGGGGAGTGAAGGTATCTTGAGATAATGATCTTATTTCCTTTGGATATGTACCCAGAAGTCAAATTTCCCTCTTCTTGTAAGAACACTAGGCATTGGCTTAAGGCCCACCCAAATCCAGCACGACCATCCTAATTTTGATTACATATGCAAAGACCCTATACCCCAATAAAGTCACTTTCACAGGTACTCGGGGTTAGAACCTGAAAAATATCTTTCTGAGGCACAGTTCAACCCAAAACAGCATTTACTTCTAAGAAAAAAAAAATTAAATTTGATTCTCATGGTACCTTTTGTTTCTACAACATGCTGCAGCACAGAAACCATGCTGCAGAAATTAAGCATATCCAAGTTTATCGGGATAATGGAATTGTACTACATATTTCTAGATGTTTGAAGTTCTGAAAAAGCTTCCCAAAATTCTAAGGTGGGTCCCTAGTTTTATCACATATGTAGCCAAGAAAAATGGACTGATTTAAAAGATCTACCAGCTCCAAATTTAAAACTGCAAGGCAAAAGCCCAAAATGTGACTAATATAAAAGCCCTCAGGCATGTAATTAAATTATCTCAGTGCCTTTTTAAGTTTAATATCAAGATTAAATCTGTTATGTAGAGGCACCAAAATGAATGTCATGCTTGGAGTCTGTATGCATGACTCAAATATACCTAATACAATTCCAGTGTTTTATAAGCCAGCAGAATTTATTTTATAGCAATTCAGTATCCAAAAACCTACAGGTTCGGGGTTGGGGAGTATATTAAGAAGAATCAGATTAAGACTTGACTACTAAAGAGACTACGGATCCAACTATAAGTCACTCCAAATAGTACCAACGCTAGAGCACAAGTGAGCATAACAAAAAAACAAAATTCTAATTTCCCCCCTACTTTATTTCAAGTTCTCCCTTTTAAAAACATACTCATGTGCTCATACTTTGCTAGTACTGAGACATGTTCAATGTGCCTCTTGGGTAGTCCAGCAATCTGACTTCCACTTCTCACTGCCACCCAGGCCATTAGGAGACATTAAAGGAGGTTCCAGAAGGGGAGAATGACTAGCTTCACACAGCCCTTCTCTCACCCACTTCCACTGGAGTCCATAGCAGTGTCCGTGGCTGCAGGCTTCTGTACTTTTCAAGCCAGGGGTGACTCAGCAGCTAATCTGGGAACAAGGAAGCCAGGACCAGCAGACAACAAAGGACACACTGATCCAACGATGCCACAACTGAGAGCCATGGATTCTGCTTGTAACTCCTTATAATTTTTAACACAGCTTAACAGGCTACATTTAGATAACCTCACGGTATGAGGCTATATTACACTTGGGTTAGAACCTAGGACAATGAGCAACAATGGGCCTCCACTCTGAAGGGGAAGCAGCCAGCACTAGCCACACGTCTTCCTCTCCTTGTACCTTCCATTCTCTTAAACATAACAGTGTAGTGAGAAAAGGACTTTGAAGTCAGATGATCCTAAATCAATTATTTTTATAACATAAGTGCAAGTGACACAGCTAAATGGACTTTACGAATCATAAAACTTCCACAACAGCAGATGACCATAGGATGCTATACAAACAACCCAAGTTGAGGGTCATTTTTTTCCCAGCTCTTTTATTCCTTTAACATCTTAACAAAAAACATCTTAACATTCCTCAAGTTTAAAAAAAAAAAACTTTGAAAAATATACAGTTTCATATTATTTACATAAGATACAAGTACAGGTCCCAGTATCATATAAACATATGTTAGAAATATAGTAGGAAGGTACGATATAACTCACTGTCTCCTGAATGGCTAGGGTAACAGACATGTTTGCATTTTCCAACTACCTTTGTCGCTTATCATCCTGATGCAAGGCACCTGAGAGGTTGGAAGACTTCTGAATGTGAACTTCAATAGCTTCTATTTTGATCTTATTGATTTCAAAACTGACTACATTTTAAATCTCTTTACAAGTTTACTTTACCCAAAACTAAGCTACCTTTATAGTCATTATCCTAAATAATCAAATATTAATCACACGTACTGTTAATACGTACACAGATCTAAGTCAAACATACAACTGTGCAGCTAAGTTATACATGATTTTATATTTAACCCCAGGACACTCCCTAGTGCTCTGTGAGCAATCCAAATTTATTAAAGTGCCAACTCTTCAGTTTCCATGCTCTCAACTGGCTTTTTGAATGTATTCTTTTAAATGGCTTAAAAAAAAAGACTGACAATAATCAGAATAATTGCTACTTATAAATTAAGAAACCTAAGATAAAAAATCCTAAATTATAGTTTTATTTGTATTTAAAAATATGTTGGAAATTCTGCATATGCCCACGATCAAGCTTATTGTCAATGCACATTACTTAAAATTTTGATGACATGGTTTGTTCTGACAAGTCCTCCTTCCAGCTGAACCAAAATAAGGGAACTCCTGTAGACTCCCACTGGCCCTGCCATTGTTGATGTGTGCTGCTTCCTTGTTGACGATAATGATGACTTTTCATCTGCCTTTTATCACCTGGACAGTTTTCCGGCCATAATGATAATAACTGTAAGCTGATGCAGCTGTGGTAAAAGCTGTAAAACACCTTTTATGGAAGAAAAGAAAATTTAGTTTAAATGGTAACTATAAATATACATAAAGAATATACATAATATATACTAAAGAATACATTTAAAAGAGTTGTTTAAAAGTAAAAAAGGCTGTTAGTATAATTTTTTTTAACAAGAATCTAAATATATCGCTTTTCCTTAAGACTTCATTTGAATCAATAATGTCAAACAATTAATCTAGTTAATGAATCTGAAAAAAATAATAATAGCAATTGTCATTTTTACCCAGACATTTTTGTATGATAGGTAGTTTTATTTTCACAGCCTTACCTTACAGAGGAAACACTGCCCCAGAGAGCTTGCTCAGGGCCACAGAACTATGAGTCTGGCCTGGTTCCAACTCTAGAGCCCTCGTGCTCCTCCCACTGTTCCATGCTGCTTAGAGTATTAGTATTAGAAGCTATTTCTTGCAGATTTGGGGAATTCTAATAATCTGAGTCATTTTAAATACAATTCAGCTTTCTTTACTTAAAATTAATAGAAATTAATCAGATTCTCTTTGAAATGACACGTATGATGCTCATGGCTCGCTGACTGTATGCAGCTTTCTGCACACATGAGCTTCTGCTTCTGCCAGGTGAGGTGCAGGCTCAAGACCATTTTTGTTTGACCCCAAACCTGTTTATGCCAGTTTAATATCCTAAATTCACACATAAATTTAATGAAATATACATGTAGGACGAGTTGCTATTTCTGGGAATTAAGCTAGAAGCCTTGGAAAGGCAAGGCAATCTGCTAAACACTACTGCTGAAGTAAGTAGACAATATGGACTTCCTTGGTGGCTCAGTGTAAAGAATCTGCCTACCAATGCAGGAGACACAGGTTTGATCCCTGGGTCGGGAAGATCCCCTGCAAAGGAAATGGCAACCCACTCTAGTACTCTTGCCTGGGAAATCCCATGGACAGAAGGACCCTAGCAGACTACTACAGTCCACGGGGTGGCAAAGGAGTTCAATGCAGCTTAGTGACTGAACAACAAGTAGACAATATAATTGCTAAAATACTGGAGAAAATAATAAAAATCTACAAAGTTTCTATACTCTGCTTCATAAATGTCTTACATTCTTATATCATTTTAAAAGAAAAGAAAATGAAAATCAGAGTTTATATTATGGATGCAGTTTTTTGCAAGAAAGAAAAAATATCCTACTGATAAGCCTATAATCAAAGAAAATGAGTTGGGCGTATACCAGAAGATATAGGACGAATGAGTGTACAATTTATATTTTAGCAAATAAAATGTTCAGCATGTGTATCATTTTTAAAGCTTCTTAGCTTAGCTGACTTTAGTTAACCATTTTCTGGCTCAGACTGCATCAAGCAATGCTTTAATTAAACTTTAGTATCGGTGTGATGTACGTGGACTCAAAGTATGAATCTGACACATTTTCAAGGCTACACATAATCTTAACAAAATAAAATTCAAACTCCTTTCTCCAAGTTTCTTCCCCACTCTGCCCCATTCATTAGGCTGGGTGCACTTCCTTTTACCCACTCTCCTATACATCTGAGTTTGCTCAGGGTCTGTCCTTCACCAGAAAGGTTTCCCCTCAGTCTCTTTTCATCTAGACTTCATGGCTCAAATGCCACTCCTCCCTGAAGTTTTTCCTCTTCTTCCTACTTGGAATGTATTTTTCTCCTCAAAAACCCCAACATAGTATCTCTCATCCCTTATAACTTGCATGAAAGCCCCTATAACTTCTACATCCTATAATTGATAGTAAGCTTCTTAAAAATGGTATCAATCAAAAAATATAGCCCCTATAGCTTTTCCCAGTGTTTAATAAACATGATTAAGGACAAAGTAATTCTAGGATTGTCACAATAAGCCATTAGTTGACGTCCTCAGAAAGTACTTCTAAGTTAAGCTTACCATAGGATCTGAAGGTAAATGCTGTCAGCATAATTGAAAACTGGAGCTGCCAAAGAAGCTGCCACCAAGATTAACTGGACTGCTGTGTTCACCTTTAAAAAAAGAAGTCACAAAAAACAGTGCCAACCCAGTCGTGTTTCAAGCTTACAAGAGAAAGGCATAACCCATCACAGTATAACACAACAGACTCTCAGCATGCCTGATATTGTAACATCTCTGCCAAAAAAGCTGGCATTCACACAAATGGCTGAACTTCACTAACTGGCTCATCTGTCTGCATAGCTACCCTTTGCAAAAGGTGGGGAAGGGCAACTATCAGAAAACACCATTATCTTGAATTTTCATAGCAATTCAGTAATACTGTAAAGTTCTTTGCCTTTTTCTTAGTTACCCATTAAAACAGACCTGAGAATATGGAAATAGTGAGGCTACTCTTCACAGGTGAAAAGGTAAAGAGTTAAGTGACTTGCCTACAGTCTAGCAGGTTACAGATCAAAACTGAGAACCCAGATTTCCCAGCACTTCATTTAATGCTCCTCTCACTAACATTAGGTTAGATATGCAAGTTAGAAAGTTGAAATGCATTCATCTCCATGAGAGGCTCTCAGGAGGAAATGAGTAGGTTTCCCTACCCTAAAAGACAGTATGGTGGAGAAAAGACGACAAAACCACTGGAGATTTTCTCTACTCATCTAGATGAGCATTCTGGGAAAGTAGGTGATATGTTGAAGGAAGCACCAATGTTCTCTTATCCATTCTGCAGCTAGATTATAAGGATTCCACTCCGTTTTTAAAAAGAAGTAATAAAAATTGTCTGAAGAACTTCTTGCAAGACCAAGGAGTTGAGGCATTTGTTCCTAGCACCTCTTTAAGCCACTTTCCATATGGTGCTATACTCCAATTACAGTACTTGATACATATATAAGTCACAGAAATAAATAAATAGGTAAATAAACAAATAACCAACCAACCAATCCATACTTGTAGGTAAAAATTAACCCCAGGGAGTCTCTGGTTTAAGAGTAATCATCCTTTTGTCCCAAAGATGATTGGCATTATTAACCTGTTAAACCTCTGTCACAAGGGATGGAGCAAAATAATTAGAGCAAACTTATGTGCCTCAATAGGCATTAACAGTTTCCTCTCTGTGTGCAAAGACTAGCATGCAATTATTGTCCTGAAAAGGGCTCAGGACAACAGATGGATAACTAAGAGCAGGAGTTGTTTATTAGTGAATAAAACTCTCCCCTATCTTTTTCCATGTAACTGCATGGATATTGCACCTGAAAGAGACCTTATTATATGATGTTTCCACTACAGGGAGGGGTGGGTAATGAAAGCAGAAAGAAATCTTCATACTCTCTTTGTGTCTCAATCAATATGCAATTATGCTTCTACTTTCTCCACCTCCCCTAAGTGATGGCCCTAATACTTCATTCAGAGACTTAAATTCTTAGACCACCAGACCACTAACACAAAACACACATGTATACTAGAGCTCCAGAGAGCCTGGAGGACAAAAGAACAGGGTTGGTGACGCCACTCTATCCACTATGGTCAATGCATTAAAATCTATCTTATTTTCAGCCGCTCCAGACTGAGGTTTATAGTCATTATAATAATCCACAAGGGAATAATAACTTAAAAGGATGTTGTGTGTCTCTTACCTTACTGATGAAGGTTGGTTTTAACCTAGCAGTGGCATAACAAGGATTGAAATACTTAGAAAGTGTTCGCTGGCAGAGGACAAAAAAAAAAAGGATAAACTTTATTCAATTTATTAAGTTTAAAATAAATATTTTGCTATTATTAATATATGTAACAGTTACTGAGTGTACACCACATGCCTGGCTATATGCTAGATCTATCATAAAGTCAGGCTGATGACATCTTTTTACTAAACAAATTTCCCTCATCATTATTTTTCCTTTATAGGCTAAAAATCAAAATGAATAAAATGTTGACATTTTCACTGGACTGGGAATCAAAAGATGAGACTGTTATGCTCATGTAGTGATTATTAGCTAAGTTATACTTATCTGCTCAAATATTTGTAGAACCAATGAACAAAAGTGCAAACAAATTATCCTATGCTCATAAAACTATAATTTTTAAAAACCAGTTCTAGAGAATCCGTAGTAGAAGCTAAGTTACATAGGAAAGGGTGCTTAGTCATACAAAACACTCTTAAGAAGGGGCTTCCCTGGTGGTCCAGTGGCTGAGACTGTGAGTTCCCAATGCAAGGGGCTGGGGTTCAACCCCTGGTCAGGGAACTAGATCCCACATGCCACAACTAACAGAGCCCACAAGCTGCAATGAAGATTGAAGATCCTGCATACCACACTAAGAGGCAGCACAACCAAATAAATATTAAAAAACAAAAAACCTTCCTAACAGAGTCTTCTGCAACTAGCCCTTCTAGGGACAGGGCTAGTTGGCCTGAGTTTTATGGGCTATCAAAACAATTTTAACTTAAAATAAAAACATGCTTTTAAAAAATGGATTATTCACATGTTCACTGAACAGTTACTATAATGGTGATTCAAAAGCAACATGGCAGTCTGTTTTCTTTAAATTCCTAGTAAATGGATTAAACACATAATTGTCATAAATTATTCCCATAAAATCCCATAAAACTCCCATGAAAATCAGTACACAATAGTGTTTTTTTCCTTTTGCCTTAAGTTACAAACACTACTAAAAAACATTTTTTTGAAACAAACTCACCGGTGTTGGAAGAGTTCGATATCTGACATAAAAAACAGCAGCAATCAACATTACATCTCTTGAAATTATCATATAAGTAAGTGGAACTGAAAATCAAATATAAGATAATTTTGATTGGAATTCTGAAAATTATTTAGACATTACACGTAACATAAAGCCTTACCATAAATTGGTGTCACCTAAGTAAAAATTTTATAATAAACATTTATTGATGCCTGTCTAGGGTCCTTACCATGAACCAGTAATTTTTATATTCTTCTTTTACCTGCCTTCAAAACAAGGCGACAGACAGACTATGTTTTTCAGTTGTAGTTATCAGTGTCAGCTCTACTCAGGCACCACTATTTCCTCTTTACTTCTCTGCTTTATAAGTTTGGGGGAAAGATAACCTCACTATAATTACATGGAATGAGATTGTAAAGAGGTTGGAAAAGATGTCAGGACTCAAGCCATTCTGACTTTCAAGAACTGACTGCTTGCTTCTGTAGTCTAGATTATTTTATGAACAGCAAATTTTGCTACATGTACCACTTGTGGAGAAACAATATCTTCAATTTTGCCTGGCCAGTTCCTAGCCAAGCAATTTCCATTTTTCTTTCTGCTTATTCAGTCAATGAATTCTAACTAAACATGAACTCAATTTGTTGATAGTTTTCTCACTATTCCTAAGATCCTACAGGATGGCCCCAGAGCCAGAAGGACATTTTAAGTGGACACCCAAGGAACTCCTGCTCCCTTGTTCAGTGAGAATGGGAGGGCAGAGGTCTTGTTTCACTGAACATCCTCCCACATCGAAGGAAGTTTTAACCATGACTATAAATCACATTTTATTAGAAATATTTTTTAAAGGAAAAAATCTTGAGGCTAACACTCAGTTCAAATTGTTTCAGTTACTAAAATAAAAGGATCATGCATAGCCCTTCCATAATACCTTCAAACAGCTTTTCTTGAATTACTTTTAAGGCTATCCTTATGGTCTGCTCCAATTTTGACATTCTATTGGTTCAGCAACTTAACAATTTCACTAATTAATTACAGATTTAAAACTTAAATCTCTGCTGGTTGTGGCTGTTATATACATATAAGTGTTGATCTACGGTGTAGTACTTCATGACAAGATGATTCCAAAGGGAAATGCTTATCCACTCAAATCACGGCATTTAGAGCATAAAAAAGACTCCACTGTATGAGCCAAATAACAAAACAATCCAGTCATGATTTTTAGCAGGATTTCTGTGCCTATAAACCCAACTTTTCTATATAGCAATAATCAGCTGCAAAATCAAATAACAATCAGAGTTTAAAATGCAGCAAACTCATGCAAATTATATATAGTAAATACAACATTAGAGGAAAATAAACATCTGTTATTGCAGTTCATCACCACAGGTGGAAAAGAATATAAATAAGAGGTTTCTACAGAAGAACAGATGAGGTGATTCAATATACTGCAAAGCAGTGGGTTCTAGTTCTCTTAACTACCAAAATTACCATTTATTGAGCATCTGGCACAATTTAAGCATTATATACATATTATGTCATTTAATTTACATATCATCTCCATGAAATGTGAACCATCATTATCCCCATTTTACCAATAGGAAAACAAGCCTCAGGCAGATTATATATCCTGGCCAAGGTCACCAGTTAGTCAGTGGTACTGCAAAATGCATCTCTGGACTCAGTTCACCATCTGTCAATCTGTCTGATGGAGGAAAGGACTGTTTAAAAAATCAAGTGTTCCCCAAACTAACTATTCATCACAGAATCACCTCATAAAAGTTTTGTAAAAGCATAGATGAAAGCTCCCTGGGGGTTCACAGTGCAGCCAGACTAGGACCCGGGCTGCAAGGCCTCTGCCAACTGACAGCCTGTATACTGTACATACAGGCTCTTAACTTGCATTCGAGGGGCAGTTTTTGTCCAGTTCCCTGGTTTTTGAATCTCCTAACTGCTCCTGCCTTCTCTCTCAGTCTTCCCTTGCCTTTTCTTCTGGGGCTAAAGCAGCTTTCCTTTTGTCTATTAGAGTACGACAGTGTGTTGGTGGAGGTGTAAAATGTGTTAGGGAATGCTCCAAGGTTTTCTTCTCTATTTGCTAATTCTCTCTGAAATACAGTTTCTGCAACAAGGAAGGACATCATGGGCAAATTTTATTAGTGTTAAAGGGGAAATAAAATCAAGTCACTTTTACACATAAAGTGATCACTATCACTAGCATACACTGTTGCATTGAAAATTTAACACACAGTCACACTCATTTGTTTATGTATTTTCTATGGCTGTTCTCACACTACAATAGCAGACTTGAGTAGTTGCAACAAAGACCACATGACCCACAAAACTGGAAGTATTTATTTACTATCTGGCCTTGACTGAAAAAGTCTGCCAACATTTGTTCTACATGCTAACCTCTAAATCAGGACCTCCACAACCTCTAAGGAGCAGACAGAGAGCTCCTATCTACAGAACAGACTTACAAGTACTGAAAATGCAGGGCCATGTCTGGTCCCTCCCTGTCTGTTCACCCCAGAGGGAACGATACCACTCCATGAATTCCACCAACGCTCAGAGAGCACCCAGTTAACATTGTACAGAGTGAGGAGCCAAGGATCACTAGGCATTTTAACAGTCTCCGTTACAAGAGAGAGACCAAAACAAACAGGAAAAAAGAAAGAGTGTACACACATACACACACACACATAAACAGAAGATATCCTGAAATGATGATATGCACCTATGATATAAGAAAAAGACTTTAAAAATGTCAATAAAGGGATAAATTACAAAGTTGAGGAAATCTCCCAGTAAGAGAATAAAAGAGAGTTTCCAATAAGAAGAGAATCTGGAGAGAAATGTGTAGAACTTAAGGATAAGCTTTCAGACTGAAGGGGCCTTCTCATTACCCAGCACAATGGAAGACAAACTCTAGAACATAAACTATTGTAAACTCTCAGGCCAACAAGGTTAAAAAAAGATTCTCAGGTTCAGCCTCCGTTAATACCTGAGTAGGTAATAATTCTCCTGCTAACACAATTAAAGACCATTTTTTAAAAAACTTGAAAGTGAAAAGCTTATAAGATGCTAAGAAAGTATCACAATGAGAACTTGGGAAAATAAGCCTAGGCACTCAGAGCCACTGTCCGTGACCCTAGAGAAGTAAGCAACAAAGCCGAATAAAACAAAGGGGTTTTGGCAGCCTTATGTGACGGCGGAACCGTAGTCAAAGCCCAGAGTCCTCAGGTTGGGCAGTGACAAACCACTTCCTAGCTTTAAGCTAGGATCTGAACAAATATTCCCACAGGGTTGAGAGAAGAGCTGGCCCTAAGTAAACTAAACCTTAAAAGAATGTTTTATCTGGCCATCTAGGTAGTCCCCAGAGAAGGCAATGGCACCCTACTCCAGTACTTTTGCCTGGAAAATCCCATGGACGGAGGAGCCTGGTGGGCTGCAGTCCATGGGGTTGCTAGAGTCGGACACGACTGAGCAACTTCACTTTCACTTTTCCCTTTCATGCACTGGAGAAGGAAATGGCAACCCACTCCAGTGTTCTTGCCTGGAGAATCCCAAGGACAGGGAAGCCTGGTGGGCCTCCGTCTATGGCGTCGCACAGAGTCGGACACGACTGAAGCGACTTAGCAGCAGCAGCAGGTAGTTCCAGACTATCAGCATTCCTAGGCACCTGGCAGAACTGAACACAAAATCTCTTCCAAAGAGTGATGCCATCATCCTATACATCAAAATATTTCTCCAAATTCTTATAAAATATTAATACAGTGTTTAACAGTTTAAAAATACCAAAGACATAGATACCATGAGTAAAAATCAATAGAAACAGACACATGAAAGAGACCCTCAAAAGATATTATAAAACTAAAGCTTACTATGTTCAGAGGGCTATATATAAAAATTAAAGGAATATACATGAAAATTTCAGCAGGAAACTGAAAACTATAGAAGATGATTTGCTAAGTTTGAAGAAGAATAAAATAGAAATTCTATAACAAAAAAATACAATAGAAGATTTAAATGAATTTGGCTCAGCTGACGAGAGAAGCAGTGAAATGAGAGAGTGTGCTTCAGCTTCATTAGTAATCACCTAGAATGGAGTTCAGAAAGATAAAATGAGCAGGTAACATGCAGAAAAGAGGCTAAGACACAAAGGATACAGTGAGATCTAACACAGATATACTGCAGTCCCAAAAGGAGAAAAACAGGCAACAATACCTGAAGATTGTGGCTCAGAATTTTTTATAACTGATTAAAGATATCAATCTATATATTAAAAAGCCCAACAAATCACAAGCAGGATAAATAAAAAAGAAAAATCACACCAAATACTATGAAAAACCAAAGAGAAAGAAGAAATCTTAAAAACAGCCAGAGTAAAAAAATACCTTGGAAAATGAAATGAGTTAACAGTTGATTTCTTATTACCAATAATAGAAATGAGTAGACAATTGCATGGTATTCTTGTGGGGAAAGTAAGATCCCACATGCCATGGAGCAGCTAAGCCCACATGCCACAACTACTGAGCCCATATGCCAGAACTAGAGAGTCCATGTGCTGCAACATAAGACCCTGCATGACGCAACTAACATGACACAGCCAAATAAATAAATATTCAAACTTTACATAGACAAAAGTAGAACAGAACATGCGGCTCAAATAAAACACAAAGTAAAATGGAAGACTGCTACACAAATAGCAGTAATCATAGTAAATGGATTAAATGTTCCAGTTGAGAGAGAAAATATTTTTAGACTGGCTATATTAAAAACCTATTATATGTTATTTATAAGCAATACCTAAAATAGATGTAGACAAGTTGAAAGTGAAAGATTTATTTATCATGCAAACACTGGCCAGAGATAAGCTAGTGTAGCTAAAGTAATATTCAAAAAAAACAGACAAAAGCAAGAATCATTTCTAAAGATACAGAAGGTCACTTCAAAATAAAATGTTCAATTCACCAAGAAGACAACAATTTTACTTTATATGTACTTAACAGCATAACTTCAAGAGACACAAAGCAAAAATCAGAGCTAAAAAGTAATGGAAAACTAGACACAGCAGGAAACTTCACTCTCTCAGTAGTTGACAGAAAAGCAGACTAAATGTAAAAAATAAATCAGTAAAGAAATAAAAGTTTAAAAAAAAAAGAAATAAAAGTAATTTATTAGGACTAAAAATTTGACGAAATGGACACACATAGACCATCACACCCAATAATCACAGAATACAAATTCACTTGAAAAATGCCTAAAAATTTTGTTTATAAAATTTGACTGTATACTGGACTGAACGGCTGAAAAATCACAGAGCACGTTCTCTGAATACAGGTAATTATGCCCAAAATTAGTAACAAAAAAAAACTGTTAGAAAATCCCACAAATTGAGAAATAAATTTTTATTAACTCCACAGGCTAAAGAAAAATCATAATAGAAATAGATTACTCTGAATTCAGATAATGATAAGAACACAAATACCAACATATGAGAAATACTGAAAAGGAAAATGCAAAATGCCTTAAATGCAAACATTAAAAAAGTAAAGCTGAGAGAATTCCCTGGTAGTCCAGTGGTTAGCATTCCATGCTTCCACTTAGGGGGCACAGGTTCGATCCCTAATCAGAGAACAAAGATCCCACCAGCCACAAAAAAAGGAATGAGTTAAACATTCATCTACAGCTGTACTGTTCAATACAATAGCTACCAGCTACATATATAAACCACTTGAAATATGGCTAGTCTGAACTGAGATGCTGTAAGTGCAAACTGCACACTGGCTTTTGAAGATGGCTTTTGAAGACAGAGTATCAAAATAAACAAAAATCTCATTAATGATTTTTATTGATTATACAAAGAAATGACTATTTTTGATCTAGTGGATTTAATAAAATGTTATTAAGGGAGGTAGCACAGGCAGCAATGCATGCTCAGAACATGCTGTCTCCACTGCAGCAGGAGAACAATCTCACACACACACATTTCACCTGTTTCCCTTCACTATGAATATAACTACTAAAAAAATTTAAATTAAATCTATGGTTCCCATTACATCTCTACAAGACAGGACTGATCTAAAGGATTTAGAAAAGAACATCGGAGAAAAGCCAAAGGATGACACAGAAATAAAAGAACAAGATTTAATGAAATAGTAAACATATCAGAGAAGTTTGACAAAGCTCAAAGTTGGTTCTTTGTAAAGAGTCACAAAACTGACAAACCTCTGGCAAGACAAGTCAAAGAAAAAAAGGACGAATAACTAATAATTAGGATGAAAGGGGGGACACTACAGACCCTACAGACATCAAAAAGTTAATGTGGGTAACTTTAACTTACAAATAGCTTATGGTAATTTTTTTTAATGTGGCCAAAATCAATCAAGTTCCTAGAAAAACATTGTAACTCACAAAACAGACAAAAGATGAACCAGCAAAAACTGAACATATATATATTTTTTAAAGTGAATTATTTTAAAACGTTTTCCCAAAGAAAACTCCAGGAATCAATGGCTTCAACAAGTTCTACCAACATTCAAAGGAATAATTGAAATCTCACACAAAACATCTCCAAAGAATGGGGGGTCGGGGAGGAAGTACACTCCCTAAAATTCATTTTATGAGATTAGTATAAAACTTGATATTAAAACCTAACAAGGGCATTTTTAGAAAAGAATTTTAAGCCAATTTTGTGAATCTAGATGTGAACTGACAAAATATTAGTAGTAAACCAAATACAGCAATATCTTCAAAATATATCATGATCAAGTTGGATTTATAACAGGAATGTCATCAGGTTTAATTTAGAAAATCAATAATGTAATTCACCATACATTAAGCTTAAAGGGAAAAAATATAACTACCATAATACATGAAGAAAAAGAAATTTCATAAAATTAAATATCCAACATAAAACAACTTCTGAACAAACTTCCTGTAGAAGTGAACTTTATCCTTACAAAGGGGTTCTACAAAACTCGACAGGAAATGTCATATTTAATACTGAAATATTGAAATCTTTCCTTCTGAGACGGAAAATAAGACACAGACACCACTCTTAGTCAACACTGCACTGTGTACTATAGTGAGGCAAAATTTTAAAAAGGTAAAAGTACTGATGAAGAACACACTGTCATCAATTACAGACAATACATAATTGAGGATGCAGAAACTCCAAGAGAATATACATTTATATTATTAGAATAAGAGTTCAGCAAGTTTTGCTAGACACAAAAATCAATATTAGAAATGGATCTTATAAACAATAAGCAGCTATGACAAAATGAAATATTAACAGAGCTACATTTACAAAAGAATCAAGAATTATCAGTTACCTAGGAATAAATCTAATAATTATTTATTACTTCTCTAGAAATAACTAACATTTTGACATTTTAACAAATCTAAATAGAGTATATACAACAGGTTTGTGGACTGGAAGACGATATTATAAAAATGTCAATTCTCCCAAATAAATCTGTAAATTCAATGTATCCCAATAAAATCCCAACAAGTTTTTCTGGGAAACCTGAAAGTTGATTCTAAATCCACATACAAATGCCAAGAGGTAAGAATAACAAGATAGAAGAACTTGTTCTATCGTATATCAAGGCTTTTAGCAAAGTAGTAGTTATTAGGGACAGTCCTGATACAAAGATAGACAAATCAATGGGGAATAAACTAGACAACCCAGAAATGGACTCATGTATATATACACATGGTTTTTTAATAAAAGTGCTGGGATGGATAATTGAGTGTCCAAAGAAGCAGTTAGAAAATTAATCTCTAAGACAGAGAATTTTTTAAAACCATCAACTAAGAATAATGTTTTTTAAAAAAATCTTAAAAGCTTTCTAATACAAAACATAATCACATATAAAGGAAAAGGCATCAGAATGGCATGAGACTTCTCAACAGCAAGATGGAATGTGGAAACCTATAGAACAAGGTCTTCAAAATTCTGAGTGAAAACAATCTGCAACTGAAAATTATGCCCCTTTTGAATCTCAATCAAGTATGGAGGGTAGAATGAAGACATTTTAGACATCTGTAGAATAAAGACATAGTACACCTCTAAAACCTTGCTGCCATGCTGCATCCGAGCACAGGAAACAACTGGAGATTACACTCCACATGGAAGCCATGGGAAAAACAGACCCAACACAGAAGACAGAAAATGCAAGTGCCCAGAATGATAATGAGTGATAATGAAGGCTTGAAAAGCAACCTACACCAATTATATCAACATTATCCATAATGCTAAAACCTAGAAACAATCTCTATGTTCAACAGGAAAATACCTGGCTAACCTCTGTGTAAAACAATACAACAAAATACAAAGTAACTCTGAAAAAGCTTTAGGGGAAGCATGAAAATACACACACCACACAATAATCTTAATTATGAATGTTAACAGAATGGTCCTTAGGATCTTTTTCCCGACAAATTATCTATATTATGTATAGCATACTCCTGCCCGTTCAATACCCCCAACCATATACACACCATAATCATGACTTTCAGAGAAGCACAAAAACAGTAGTTTAATTCATTTTTAAATTTGGTTATGCGGATTTAAAAGCCTAAAGATAGAGGAGAAAAAGAATCTCTAGATTGAGAAGAATGCCCTAGACTGAAACACCACTACACTTCTTCCTATCAAATGTCAGTAACAGCATGGTACTGAAGGAGCAAGTGGCAGTTTCTTTGTTTTCAATCCTATTTCTAACTCAGAAATAAACAGTTTAATCTGCACCAAAGGATAAAAACTGAGAAACACAGCTGAAGTAGAAAATGGACAACCCAAAAAACAGTACAAAATACAAGAGATCATAAACTTTTGTTACAAACAGTATTCAGACAGTATACAAACTACACGATAATTGAAATTGCATAATAGTGTCTAAGTAATAATAACAAAGTGAAATTTTATAGACATCTCTAGGCCTTCAGAGCTCTCATTTATTAAACTGTACTTAGTAAATAAGACGACTTAGGAAAACTTTAAATTGCTTTTAAAAAGCTACGCACTAAGAAAATATAATAGTTTCAAAAGATTCTAGGATAATGTAAATTAGCACTGTGAAATGTGTTCAATTTTAATTTTAAACAATTTTACTAAGAAAACAGATTCTACTAGTGTATACAAAGTTATAAATTTGAAAGTAAAACAAACAGCTTGGCAAGAAAAACCGTTCAATAGTTTAAAATTAGGGAAACAAAAAAATAAAATAAAATTAGGGAAACACTTTAAAGTTGAAAAACATATTTTTGGAACAAAAATTATTTGTCTCTCAATCAAGAGAAATCCTAAGCTGACTAATGTCACCCTTCCCTGTACTATTTAAAAGCACACACAACGGCGCTCTTACCTGGAATAAGATCTGCATAGGTCAAGCTAATATATAAGATACTGATAAGTATTTTATCAGCAAGTGGATCAAGAGCACTTCCCAAAGCTGATTTTTGACTGGCCCAGTTTCGAGCAATAAATCCATCCAACTGAAAATAGAAGTTTTTTTTAATAAATGTCATAATGGGTACAGAGTAGATATCTTGAAGATTAAAAAGGTACCAGAATAACTATACTTTCATAAAATGTAGATAAAACCTCTTCTGTTTCTTACTCCCAAACCTCCTGTTTTACTGGTATACATTTAACTTTTAAATTACCAATTGGTCAGAAAATAATTTTACTTTCCTACAGTACTTTTCTTTTTCAAGGCCTTCAGCTATTTCTCAATGTTTCCACAATGCCCCTCTGAGGGATGAACCCAGACACAAATTTAAAGATGTAAAGAACCCAAATAAAACTCAAAGAAAGCATGACGGACAGAGCACAGACTCGGTACCCCCTATTCTCAAATCCTCGGCTATTTCACCACCCCCAAATAGCTGCTTTTACTTGCAAGGGCTCCTCTTTAACGGCAAGATTTCCTAACTTCCATTCCTACCTACCTTTCTATAACAGTATCCAATTCTCTAAGTTTTAGCTGTTATCATTTTTATTTTAACTGTTATCATCAATATTTTTTGTCTAGTGCCGCTGTTAATTCCATGGCTGACTAGATTTGCATGACTTGTACCTGAATAAAATATTCAATCCTTTGCATTTGGCCTACTTAAAATTTGATTTTCACTACTCTTGGAAACAAATTATATTTTACAGCAGAGGTCATACTTGGTTTCCTGGGAGCCAAGAGGCCTGCAGGCTGGTTTTGTTTGAACTGCCCAGAGGTTTTCAAAGTATAAATTACTTGCCAATATTTAAATATTCAAAGTCTTACCTCAAAAAATCCACATCTCCAAGCTCACTTGAGGAATGGGAAGAAAATTGACTGAAATCAAGTACTGCCTATTTTCATTAAACAACGTAGATATTTTCTGATTTTCCAAGTCCCTACCTGGCTTTTATTCATTTTATTTAACTTCAAGCTTCAACAAATGTTTGAATTTTCTAGTCCTATTTCCAAGGAAAAAGATCAAATTACTTTAGACACAATTTAACATGGTACATTTTAAAGGATAAGTCCTCCATATCTCAAGTATTCCAATAACTTAGAGACAGCTGTCATACAGGATAATGGTTAAGAACTTAGTCTTCACAGCAGAATGTAAGTGGTGGTTCAAGCACTCGCTCTCCTGCTCACTTAACTATGTAACTCTGGGCACAACATTTGGCCTAAGCCAAAACTGAGGCTTAGGCCTTTCCTTTCCTTTCCTTACTTCCTGTAAGAGAGAGATAATGCTACCCACTTCAAAGGATAGGTTGTTTCAGTACATAACATGATTAAAATCTGTTTAGCACTCAGCACTCAGTAAATCCTCAAAAACATCAGTTATCAGCTATTACTACCTCAACTGAAAAAAATCTATTTTCTTAAGTATACTAGAGGTAACACTAACAGAAAGTGCCTAGACCTGGGGGTTAGGGCCTCGGCAGATTCAGGTGCCAGTTCAGTTTCTGTTCTCAATCTCCCATTTTTTCACTGTCATCTTCTCACTCTCATTGCTCCTCTACCCACACTGGATTCCAAGGTCATCAACACCACTTTTTCTTTGTAAATCTCTATAACTCCCTATTCCACTCTCTCTCAATACTACTTAAATACATCTATCATGTACTCTAAGCCGACACCCAAACAGCTGAACACTGAAAAACACCTAAATGAGCTGATGAGTCTCACTTTTACATGCCCACAAATCTCCTGTGGGCACTCGATACAGCCTGGTAAACCTACACCTCCTTACTATGTTTACCTTCTCTTTTCAGCCTGCTCTTACCACAAACTGATTCTGTCCCTCCCAAAGCCTCTCTCTAGCTCATGATCAT
Organism: Bos mutus; assembly: GCF_027580195.1. NCBI lineage: Eukaryota > Metazoa > Chordata > Mammalia > Artiodactyla > Bovidae > Bos > Bos mutus. The sequence continues at coordinate 32,649,344 of NC_091629.1, read as the reverse complement.
GTCCGTATTTCCTCGAAAAGTAAAAGCAGATTGCCAGCACTCCCTCATATTCCCACCTCTGAATCCCACCACCCACCACTATCTAGGCACATTTATCTCTATTATCCTGATCCCTGACCCCAGGTCCTCTTACCTTCTGTGAGTTTCCCCCACCTCCCAAGCATCAATCTCTCTCTTCCTACTCAGTCATTTAATTAATTAGTTAATTAACAACAAAAATTTCCCCAATATATATTTCTTTATAAACTACCCTTCCTTGACTTTATTCCCCTGTGAAGTAAAACTTCCTCAAAGTGACATCTATTGCCATCACTACCTCACATATGCTCACCAACTCACTCTGACTGTCCCATCCTCTAGAGATGGTACTCATAAAGGTCACAAATCTATCCTCAACACAACTGAAGCACCTTCTTAATATCCAGGACAACTTACTGCTCGATTTGCTTCCTTTCTAACTAGTTTTTCCTTTTCAGTGTCCTTTACCAGCTCCTTCTCCATTTCTCTACTTACTGCTCTTTTCTCTGACCCATTCTCTTCTTTTACCACAGCTTAGATGATTTTATCCAGACTTGACCATCTACATAATAACTCTTAAATCTGTCTCTAACCATGACTTCCTCCAACTTCAAACTACTGTATTCAAATACCCAATTGTTACCTCCACCTGAACAGGCATAACAACTCTTTTCCCACAAACTTTGTCCTACTCTGAATGTTAACCATCATAGAAAATGTAAACCTCCATGCATCTGCTTGTTGAAAAGAAAAAAGTAACTGCCTAGCACTCATATTTAATTCCTTTCTTTCATCCCACATATCCAATCCATTAACCTATCAATTCTATCTTCAAACCATACTCTCAACCCACTACCCTAGATTATTGTATGCCCTCTAACCAGCTTCTCTGTTTCTACTCTTGCATTCCTATAATTCCCTTCCCATACATAACAGAAATCAGGCTTTGTCATTCCCCTGCTTAAACCCTCCATGAGTCTAACCATCTGCCCAGTGGCCATTCTAGAGGCATCAAAACCTCCATGGAGTATAAGTGTAAAACCATGCCAGTTAACTTAGATTTCTACACACATTGTCTTCTATATTTAGAAAAATGTAAATGAGGCCTCTTCCACTTAATGAACATTTCAATCTCATGTGGCAACTAAAGAAAACGTACAAACCAAAAAAAAAAAAAAGCAAATTCAGGAACCGAAAAAGATCTTGTCTATTACAAAAAAAAAAAAATCCATTGTCAGTATAATGGTCTTTGACAGACCTGGAGACCATTTTAATAAGTAGAGGCCTTCACACTTCAGAGGTAAAAGTAGGGACAAACCAAGAGTTTGTGTGAATGGGGAGAAATTGTGACAAACAGGAGCTAAATTCTGGAAAAAGAGAGGAGGTAGCCATTTTGAGAGACTGTATTTGATGCACATTTGGAAATGTCATATAACAATGCAAACACCCTCCTTTGTTTATCCTGCAAAACCTTCAGCTAATTCCATACTGCTCAACAGGTGGAATTTTGTTTCTATGAATCTCAAAGGGAATAGCTGATGTTACAAAGGAAGATGTTATACAAACTGCATTAACAGAAAATAAGTTTCTCTTTATTCTCACTAAATACTGAGCATAACTTTTCAAACATACATCAGTTTAAAGAGGCACCAAATTACTATTGCTTGTCTGGGTGCTTACTTGGATCTCAGACCAGCCTTGTACAAGAATATATAATATATATATACAACATCTGTTTCTACATGCTTTTGTCCTGATTTAAAATTTTTCCTCTACCATTTCCCCACTTCCTTCAATTTTGTTTTTGCAGAACACATAGTTTTATAAGCTATTTCAATTTTTTATGCAACAGGTGGCTGATAAATACAAATAACGTCATACATGACAATGACTGGCCAGTCCACAAGAGCTTATATATAACACATAGAGCAGCTTTCTGTTATTAAAATTATTTTCCAAGCTCTAACTTGAAATAACCTGAATTAATCTTTCCCTCCCTCTAAGCTGACACAGTGGTGTCAAAGTATTCTCTTCTCCTCTGTCCATCTACCGGGAGAGTAGAAGGAAGGAAGGATGCCTAATGCCCACCTAGGGCAGGGTCTTCTGGAAGATAGTCGGAGGGGTATGGAACAGGAATCAAGGACCAAACCTGTGGGGTGCCTATGGCCTCCTGCCAGCATAAACCTGAGCAGAGATCTGGCCTCTACAAGCTCCCGGTCACAACAGCTGGCCCACTACTTCCCTCTCCATCAGTAAAACCAACTGTTGTTGCAGATCAGATACTTCTCTCTACTACATAAGCAGAAAAAAACAGTCTCAGCTTCTCTCCTTTATTTATATCCCTAAAGCAAGTAGTTGGCCCTTTGAGAATTTCTAAGGCTTCTTTCTTTCTTGAAGAAGTTCTCCAATGCCTCCCTACAACCTCTACTTCCTTCCTTAGATAATACGGAGAATAACAGAGTCCCACACAGATGCTAATGACAAGCCTTTATAAAAGTACTAGGTGAAATGCATCTTTGAGGATTTTCTTCCAAGGAAAAGCAAACTGAGGCTGCATTATTTCAGTGTAGTGGAGACTGGGATTTAGAAGGGGAGCAGAACAAGAGGAGTACCTTTACAACTTACCAAGTCAGTTAGCCCAGCTAAAGCAAAAACTCCTAATGCAATATTAAAATCTTCTTCAATAATCAAATAGCCCAAAACTGGGGCCAAGCCAATCCTCGTCATTGACAACATATTTGGGATTGTCCAGGGGTTTTCATACTGAAACATAAAGACAACAAAATTTAAATACTATAAATTCATACTTTAAATAACTATATACACTGGAAAATACACTCCAGCAACTTATAGGTATGTCATGTACCCAAACACAGACTAAAGTACTGACTATATAGATTTTCTTACTAGAGAGGAATAAAAATATCATATAAGTCAAGATTGTAATGCACGACTTCACAATTAGAATTCAACACTAAAAACATACTGCTTTTAAAAATGAAACTTCAACACTGCAAATCAACTATATTCAATAAAATTGTTTTAAAAAGAATTACTTTCCCTTTATACAAAATAAAAAATTTTTAGAAGTGAAACTTCAGGAAAATCTTATACTTCAAGGAGATAAACAGTCTAGAAAGTGTCAGAAAAAAGCCAAATTATCGACCATGGGCATTCTGGCTAAAAAACATTTATTGCAAATAACCTCTCCTCACTCTTCTATACATACCCATCAAAAGAATGCTAAATGCCATACACAGCGTTTGGAGATACGAATGAAGAAGGGTTAAAACCATCTAACTCCATAACGTCATCACTAAACTGGAGAATTGCTGGAAGAAAATGGAACAAGGAATAGTGTCTGAAATCCTTGGGAAATCTGTTCAAAATAGCCACAGCAATGTTAAGATCCCCAACCAGAAGCTGAGGGCTTTCACAGCTTCCCTATGGGAGCTTTATGATTCCTTGAAACTTCATTGGGAGGCAAGGTGTCTGAAGTTGGCACCAACAAAAGGGCACCACGGCAGCTGCTCTGAAGAACATTCCTTCCTTGCCAAAACAAAATCTGTTTCACGAAAGGGTCCTTCAACTTTAAAGAACTAAGACACATGGCACAAAACTGGGTACAGAAATAATACAGAGAAAATGTCATTTCCTAAAGGTTAGTTTCGCCACCGAGTCAAGACTGCCAGTTCTATCTCATGGGACTATCTCCTCACAAGATAACCATATTTAACCTCATTCTCAACCAGTAAGCAATTTGTCTGAATCTTAATCTTTTAGAAAAGTAACAGCATCCACCTCTAAAGGCCTCTTTTAAAATACCTTGAACCATTCTGTAAGAAAAGGCAATCCTCTAAAGATACTAAGCTTGTGTTTATAAACAGAACCAGGCAAGAAATGTTCACCTCAGCCTGGAAGGATAATGGGGTTTGGGGAGTCAGGGAGCAGAATACTGTCACTAAAGCTACAGAAAAATTCAAATTTTCTGGGAAACAATCAGCACTACAGACCTCTATTGGAGGACCTTTTATTGAAGGTAAACCACAATATTAATTAAATGGACTCATTCTTGGAACATTCCAAACTCAAGTTCAAAGGTCCAAGTGTTCAGAGTCCAGAAAAAAAAGATAAGTCTGTTGACCATACTGCAGTACAGATAAATCAAACACTGATCCAATATAACCGCAACTCACTGAGGAGGGAAGGGGAGGGTACAGTTCGTGACTGAGAAAAGGGAAACACAAAGCAAAAGGTCAGAATACAGATGGCCAAAATTCATAACAGAGATGCCCATGGGACAAAATTAAAGACAGGGGCAAACAACCACATCATTTCATTTGGTGAATTAATAAACCAGACTGAATGGTCCTGGACCAATGAAAAGGATTCTTTTTAGCTCCACACAAAATATTTCAGTTAAAATACCTCATTAATTTCTAATTATTAAATTTGTAAACGTTTCTAAACTAAAATTAAGAGAGCTAATCTCAGATTACCCAACCAGATAACCTGTGGCATACTCGACCAACTACTGCCGTTCTGGGAAGGACTTCAGCCAGGATATGGCAACCTCAAAGCATCCAGCATTCAAACCCCAACATGCTTTAGCTATTAATGGAGCTGAGACCCCTGCCAGGATGTGGCCAACCCAACCCATGCTGTACAACTGATGAAAGCGGCACAGGGGCCCACTGAAGACATAACAATTGAAGATGTAATAATTGCATGAGTCTTGCTACATGACATCAAAAGCTCTCCCACACTCATGCTCTGATGTCTTCTCTTTGGTCAGTATTTCAACAGGTGAGCAGACAAATATTTTCCTCCTTTACCTCAGAAAGTCTTAATCTTTTTCTATAATTAGAGGTTAAAAGATCTTTTAATTACGATCTAAATTAGTTACCCTTCATCCTATACAATGTTTAAAGTTACCAAAGGTCAAACGGTAGTTAACCAAACCTGCACAAGCAAACAGAAAGGCCTGTATATATTTCTGAAGACGCTCACAGACTTGCCTTAAACATAGGGGATTCGCTTCATAAAATTTAAAACGGGCTTTTAAAAAGATAAGTGAAGGCTATTTTTACCAATGCAACATCCAGAGGCGCGTCCAGCTACAGGTGAGGATAGAGGGGGAGGAGAGGATTCTAACTTCACCACCGAGACGCAAAGAGGATCAGGCTGGTACCGCTGATATTCGTCCCGACCGAATGACCTACCCGTAACTTCTCTTGAGGGAACGGTTTAAAAGTTCTGAAATGGAAGCATCGGACCTGACCAGCCAGGGCACGTTATTCGTGTCCGGGACCGAGCCCGCCGGAGCCGTCGCCTCTCCGTCTCCTCCTTGGTACGTACCAGGTTGGAGGCGCTCGTCGGGCCCCACTGGCCACGTCGGGCCTCAACAGCAGCGTCCTCTCCGGTCGCGGGCCCGGGGGTTGCCTTCTCCGCGCCCGAGCAGTGGGCTCGCGGGCTAGCCCCAGGCAGCCGCAAGCCGAGCGCAGCCGGGCGCAGCCACCAGCGCTCAGCCAGGAAACCCAGGCAGCCGGGCGCGGGCGGCAGCAGAGCCCCGCGGGCGCGCCCCTTTCCCGGCCGCGCTCCTGGTGCCCACGCGGCGACGCGCAGGGCCCCCCAAGAGGCGCGCGCCATCCGCGAAGCCAGCATGACCCTGCTGGCGCTCGAGGGGGACGCAGTCGGCGAGAGCTCAGCAATCCAGGGCACTGGCGAACCGCTTCCTCATCGACTCCCCGCAATATTGGAGAAGATCGACGGCCTCCATACTGGTTCTCAAACCCCAACACGCTATCTTATACAGGTGGCCTTAGATCGCCAAGGACGGAAGCCTTCGCGACGCTTTTGCGACAGCGTCGCCGCTGGGCTTACCAGCGCCCCTGGCGGCGGCTGCACTCGCGCGCCGTTAGGCCCGGCGGGCTGCAAAGGAGGTGTTTTGTGCAGCCGCTGTCTGCCCGCCCACCGGCTTCGGGGTCGGTGGGGAGGCGAGGGGAGGAGCGCGCAAGCCGGACGACGGCGCGGCAGCTGTGGCCGGGATAGGGCAGAAGTCGTCTCCGGTCCTGCCCCGAAACCAAAGGTGTCCGCGGCTCTGGAAGGAGGCGTTGGGAGTGGGGCGCTTCATGAGAAGTATAAATATTACTGAAATACCTAGTACGGAAAAAGTATTTAATACTAGCTCTCTGTTCTTTTCCCTCTTTTGAACTTTCCATATGCCAAAGATATGGGTATTAGAAACTGTCAATAATAGCAATCGTTTCCTGAAAAAAAGTATTGTAGCCAAGCTAGAGTGCATCATCCTGTTTAATTCAACAACTTTAAGATGGCATTACTAGTTAATATAGAAATTATACATTATACTGATTATTGATATATTATTATATTATTGGTATTTATTAATATTGCAGTGTTACGGGACTGTCTTCTTGTTGAGTTCTATGTCAAAGTGAATTTGAATGGTGGTTGTGGCCTCTGAACCATTCCCTTCCGCTCTGTGATGACAGACCCACATTGGAGTTCATCTTAAACTTAGTTCAGAGTGGCTTAGGAATTTTAGGGGCTTCACTCATGGCTCAGTCGGTAAAGAATCTGCCTGCAGTGCAGGAGACCTGGGTTCGATTCCTGGGTGGGGAAGATCCCCTGGAGAAGGAAATGGCAACCCACTCCAGTATCCTGGGAAAATCCCATGGACAGAGGAGCCTGGTGGGCTGCAGTCCACGGGGTCCCAAAGAGTTGGGCACGACTGAGCGACTAACACTTCTAGGAATTTGAACGTCATTGTAGATCTGAGTATTTATCAAAAGAAATCTTTAGCTTCTTACACAGGTATTGAAATGCTGATACTGAGAGAAAAAATGAAAATGTATCTACTAGAAATGTAGAAAGGATCATTAAAAAACAATGGAATTAGAATTAAATACCATATATAGACTTTCTGGATAATCCTGTCAAGGGGGAGTGAGCAGTATTTCAGTCTCCTACCCGTTCCAATGGGTGAATTGCCTTTACGTTTTACGCCTTGTCCTTGTTTAGGAGACTTTCTACTTGTCTGGAGATTTTTTTCTTCTCTGTGCTCCATGAAGTTCAGTCCGACTGCTTCTGCCTCTAGTAGTTGCCATGAGAACATGATCTGTGTGTGTGTGTGTGTGTGTGTGTGTGTTTGAGTCTTAATTATGGCATGTGTGATCTTCTTTGGTTTTGTGGAATCTTTCACTGCCACCCAGCGACTCCAGTTGTGTCCTGTGACAGACTCCAGAAGGCGAGGACTTAGTTGCTTAGAGCATGTGGGATCTTAGTTCCCCTACCAGGGTTCTAACCCATCCATAGCCCCTGCATTGCAAGGCAGATTCTTAACCACTGGACCATCGAGGAAGTCCCAAACATGATTTTACTTGCTTTTCTTTTTATATATATTTTTTCCCTTTCTTGCTCTGATAGGTTTTATTTCTACTCCTTTTGATGTTTATCTCATCTCACTTTTCTGAATTCTAGTTTAATGTTTAATTATTCAACCTCTTGGAGAAGGAAATGGCAACCCACTCCAGTACTCTTGCCTGGAAAAGCCCATGGATGGAGGAGCGTGGTAGGCTACAGTCTATGGGGTCGAAAAACGTCACTATTCAACCTCTATACAGTGAAGTGAAGTCACTCAGTCGTGTCTGACTCTTTGCGACGCCATGGACTGTAGCCTACCAGGCTCCTCCCTCCATGGGATTCTCCAGGCAAGAGTACTGGAGTGGGTTGCCATTTCCTTCTCCAGGGGATCTTCCCGATCCAGGGATCTAACCCCAGTCTCCCACATTCCAGGCAGACACTCTAACCTCTGAGCCACCAGGTAACCTCTGAACAGTACTATCAGTCTATCTGATCTTATCTAATCCTTTTCTTATCTAATCTTGTTTGTTGTTGTTTAGTCCCTAGTTCAGTTCAGTTCAGTCGCTCAGCCGCTCGGTCGTGTCCGACTCTTTGCGACCCTATGAATCGCAGCACGCCAGGCCTCCCTGTCCATCACCAACTCCCAGAGTTCACTCAGACTCACGTCCATCAGTGATGCCATCCAGCCATCTCATCCTCTGTCATCCCCTTCTCCTCCTGCCCCCAATCCCTCCCAGCATCAGAGTCTTTTCCAATGAGTCAACTCTTCGCATGAGGTGGCCAAAGTACTGGAGTTTCAGCTTTAGCATCATTCTTTCCAAAGAAATCCCAGGGCTGATTTCCTTCAGAATGAACTGGTTGGATCTCCTTGCAGTCCAAGGGACTCTCAAGAGTCTTCTCCAACACCACAGTTCAAAAGCATCAATTCTTCAGCACTCAGCTTTCTTCACAGTCCAACTCTCACATCCATACATGACCACAGGAAAAACCATAGCCTTGACTAGATGGACCTTTGTTGGCAAAGTAATGTCTCTGCTTTTGAATATGCTATCTAGGTTGGTCATAACTTTTCTTCCAAGGAGTAAGCATCTTTTAATTTCATGGCTGCAGTCACCATTTGCAGTGATTTTGGAGCCCCAAAAAATAAAGTCTGACACTGTTTCCACTGTTTCCCCATCTATTTCCCATGAAGTGATGGGACCAGATGGCATGATCTTCGTTTTCTGAATGTTGAGCTTTAAGCCAACTTTTTCACTCTCCTTTACATAGAAAAGTGCTAAATTGCTTAAACTGATATGCTGCCTCCCAGGTTTGAAGTCCTCAAAATTCCTGCCAAATAAAATATAACTCTTAAGTTGTAAATATTTTTTAATTCTGCAGGTGTAAATGAGACACTTCCATATACACATAAAACAAACAACATTTGCTTTTTTTTTTTGGCTGCACTGGGTCTTCATTGCAGTGCAAGGGCTTCTCATCATGGTGGTTTCTCTTGTTGGGGCACAAAGGCTCAGTAGTTGTGGCATACAGGCTTACTTGCTTCACAGCATGTGGAATCTTCCTAGACCAGGGATTGAACCCATGTCCCCTGTACTGGCAGACAGATTACTCTCCACTGCACCACCAGGGGAGTCCTAAGAAGCAATATTTGTAACATTGGCACTGATGGCAGACATGCCCAGAGAGATCCATATGACAAGACACAACAGGAAACAATTAGAACAGTCATTGCTCCTTTCTCCACAAGATTGTGAAATGGTCATTGACAGTGGGAAATGGTTACAGAGAAGAACTGACTCTATGTTGGATCTGTTTTTAACTTTAACCTTTCCTCCTCATTGCTTGTGTTTACTAAAAGGATACTCTCCGCACAAAATGGTCAACTTGGGGAACCCTGCCCTCTGCCTGAATGTTAAACCAAAATGCCTTATTCAGGACCTTGTTCTAATGTGAATGGCTACAGGAGAGAAGAAATTAATACATACCCTCCCCGAGGCTAGCCATTCCAGGAGATATTTGTAAGATTTGTTGTTGTTGTTTACTTGCTAAGTCATGTCCAACTCTTCAGTGACCCCATAGACTGTAGCCTGTCGGGCTCCTCTATCTGGGATTTTCCAGGCAACAATGCTGGAGTGGGTTTCCTTTTGCAGGGGATCTTCCTGACCCAGGGATGGAATCCGAGTCTCCTCCATTGACAGGTGAATTCTTTACCACTGAGCCACCAGGGAGGCCTATTTGTAAAACTGTTGTTGCTGTGTAGTCACTAAGCTGTGTCTGACTCTCTGCAAACCCATGGACTGCATTACGCCAGGCTTCCCTTGTCCTTGACTATCTCTTAGAGTTTGCTCAAAATCATGTCCATTGTGATTTCATCCTCTGTTGCCCCCTTCTCCTTCTACCCTCAGTCTTTCCCAGAATCAGGGTCTTTTCCAATGAGTTGGCTCTTCCCATCAGTGGCCAAGTATTGCAGCTTCAGCATCCGTCCTCCCAGTGAATGTTCAGGGTTGATTTCCTTTAGGATTGACTGGTTTGATCTCTTTGCAGTCCAAGGGACTCTCAAGAATCTTTTCCAGCACCACAATTCAAAAGTATCAATTCTTGGGTGCTCAGCCTTCTTTATGGTCCAAATCTCACATCCATACATGACTAGTGGAAAAACCATAGCTTAGAGTATATGGACCTTTGTAGGCAAAGTGGTGTCTCTGCTTTTTAATATGCTGTCTAGGTTGGTCATAGCTTTCCTTCCAAGAAGCAAGCGTCTTTGAATTTCATGGCTGCAGTCACCATCTGCAATGATTTTGGAGCCCAAGGAAATAAAAATCTGTCTCTGCTTCTACTTTTTCCCCTTCTATTTGCCATGAAGTGATGGAACCAGTTGCCATGATCTTAGTTGTCTGAATGTTGAATTTTAAGCCAGCTTTTTCACTCTGCTATTTCATCCTCATTGAGAGGCTTTTTAGTTCCTCTTCGCTTTCTGCCATTAGAGTGGTATCATCTGGGCATATGTGAAGTTGTTGATATTTCTCCCAGCAATCTTGATTCCAGTGTGAGCTTCATCCAGCCCAGCATTTCACATGATGTATTCTGCATATAAGTTAAATAAGCAAGGTGACAAAGTATAGCCTTAACATACTCCTTTCCCAATTTTGAGCCAGTTTGTTGTTCCATGACTGGTTGTAACTGTTGCTTCTTGACCTGCATACAGGTTTCTCAGGAGACAGGTAAGGTGGTCTGGTATTCCATCTCTTTAAGAATGTTTAACAGTTTGTTGTGATCCACACAGTCAAAGGCTTTAGCACAGTCAACGAATGAAAAGTAGATATTTTTCTGGAATTCCCTTGCTTTCTCCATGATCCTATGCATGTTGGCAATTTGATCTCTGGTTCCTCTGCCTCTTTGAAACCCAGCTTGTACACCTGTAAGTTCTTGGTCCACATACTGCTGAAGCCTAGGTTGAAGGATCTTGAGCATTACCTTGCTAACATGTGAAATGATTACAGATGTACACTAGTGTGAACATTCTTTGGTATTGCCCTTCTTTGGGATTGGAATGAAAACTGACCTTTTCCGGTCCTGTGGCCACTGCTGAGTTTTCCAAATTTGCTGACATATTGACTGCTACACTTTACCAGCATCATCTTTTAGGATTTGAAATAACTCAGCTAGAATTTCATCACCTCCACTAGCTTTGTTCATAGTAATGCTTCCTAAGGCCCACTTTGGAGAAGGAAATGGCAACCCACTCCAGTACTCTTGCCTGGAAAATCCCATGGACAGAGGAGCCTGGTAGGCTACAGTCCATGAGATCGCAAAGAGTTGGACACGGCTGAGCAACTTCACTTCACTCACTTCATACTTTATCACTGGAGGAGGAAATGGCAACCCACTCCAGTATTCTTGCCTGGAGAATCCCATGGACAGAGGAGCCTGGTGGGCCATAGTCCATGGGGTCGCAGGGAGTCAGACATGACTGAAGTGACTGACCACAAGGCCCACTTGCCTTCACACTCCAGGATCTCTGACTCTAGTTGAGTGACCAAACCATCGTGGTTATCCATGTCATTAAGACCTTTTTTATATAATTCTTCTGTGTCTTCTTCCCATGTGTTCTTAATCTCTTCTGCTTCTCTTAGATCCTTACCGTGCCTGTCCTTGACTGTGCACATCTTTACATGAAATATTCCCTTGGTGTCTCCAATTTTCTTGAAAAGATCTCCAGTCTTTCCCATTCTGTTTTTTGTTTTTTTTTTCTATTTCTTTTCATTGTTCATTTAAGAAGGCCTTCTTATGTCTCTGGAACTCTGCATTCAGTTGGCTATATTTTTGCCTTTCTCCTTTGCCTTTGGCCTCTCTTGTCAGCTATTTGTAAGGCCTCCTCAGACTACCACTTTGCCTTTTTGCCTTTCTCTTTGGATAGTTCTGGTCACCACCTCCTGTACAATGTTATGAACCTCTGTGCATAGTTCTTCAGACACTCTGTCTACCAGATCTAATCCCTTGAATTTGTCACCTCCACTCTAGAATCATAAGTGATTTGATTTAGGTCAGACCTGAATGGCCTAGTGGGTTTCCTTACCTTCTTCAATTTAAGTCTGAATTTTGCAAGGAGTTCATATCTGAGCCACAGTCAGCTCTCAGTCTTGTTTTTGCTGACTGTATAGAGCTTCTCCATCTTTGGCTGCAAAGAATATAACCAATCTGAATTCAGTGTTAACCATCTAGTGATGTCCCCGTGTAGAGTCATCTCTTATGTTGTTGCAAGAGGGTGTTTGCTGTGACCAGTATGTTCTCTTGGCAAAACTCTGTTAGCCTTTGCCCTGCTTCATTTTGTACTCCAAGGCCAAACTTGCCTGTTACTACAGGCATCTCTTGACTTCCCACTTTTGCATTCCAGTCCCCTATGATGAAAAGGACATCCTTTTTTGGTGTTAGTTCCAGAAGTTCTTGTAGGTCTTCATAGAACCATTCAGGTTCTTTGGCATTAGTGGTTGGGGCAGAGACTTGAATTACTTTGATACTGAATGATTTGCCTTGGAAACTAACTGAGATAATTCTTAGTTTTTGAGATTGTACCCCATTATTGCTTTTCAGATTCTTTTGTTGACTATGAGGGCTACTCCATTTCTTCTAAGGGATTCTTGCCCACAGTAGTAGATATAATGGTCGTCTGAATTGTTCACCCATTCCTGTCCATTTTAGTTCATTGATTCCTAAGATGTCAGTGTTCACTCTTGCCGTCTCCCACTTGACCACCTCCAATTTACCTTGATTTATGGACCTAACACTCCAAGTTCCTATGCAGTAATCTTTTTATCACTGGACTTTATTTTCACCATCAGACACATCCACAACTGAATATTGTTTCTGCTTTGGCCCAGCTCTCTGGAGCTATTTTTCCACTCTTCCCCAGTACCATATTGAACATCTACCTACCTGGGGAGTTCATCTTCCTAGATTAACCTTGGTTCCTAAATGCATGTATTCTGGATGTGGGAGAAACTGCACCATAAAGAAGCCACTGGCCTGGAGAAGATAATTTATCCTGTAGGACACTACCCAGACTTGCTAGATATGATCAACTAGCTGGCAGCATAGCAGATTTTCCATTTTTCATCCCAGTGTTTGCTAAGACCAGGTGCTCTTAGATGATGGGGTACATAGTAAAAACAGTACCTATGAACTTCAACCCATTGCCTTACTCTTTCAGTCGTAAAATGACTTCCTTCGTGAGAAATAATATGTGGGATATCCTGGTGGTAAATAAGTTCAGTAACGTCACATATGGCATTGCTGAAAGAAGTAAGGCAGCAAGAAGAGACCTATCCAAAATAAGCTCTCATCTTACTTCCAGATAGAACAAATTGCTACCCTTTTGGGGTCCAGTGTAACTGATCTGTCACCAAGTGGTAAGCTCATCCCCCTGAAGTTTGGTGCTGTGTTGTCTCAGATGAGCAGCTCTGCTGTCAAGTTAGACCCTCAGCAATGGTGAAGTCTAGGTCAGTTTTGTTAAAGGGATACTCATGTTGTTGACCAGATGCCTAACTGCAACCCCTGGTCACATATGGCTAGAGGAAGAGACTAGCTGACATCCGTTTAGCTGTGAAGCTCTGTTGGTGCACATTCATGAGGATACAGGTGTTCTCAAACTCAGGAGTATATTCTGAGAAGCTTTTTCACGAGCCTCTTCCCCAGACTGACTTTCATGCATTGAGCAAGTATTTACTGAGTGCCTGTCAATGCAGATACTGTTATAGGAACAGACAGCTTAAAAGTGAAGATAATAGTTTAAAGTCCCTGTCCCCATGGGACTTACATTCTAGTGAGATAAAGAAATAGACATAAACAAGATGAATAAACTATGTAGTATATTAGATTTTCAACACAGAATGAAGAAAGGATTGAGGGGAGTGCAATTCTAAACAGAATGTCCAGGGAAGATGTCACTAAGAAGGTAATGTTTGAATAATGACCCAAAGGAATTGAGGGGACAACCCATGTGGCCCTCTGGTTGAAAAGCATATCAGATTGAAGAAACAGCATATGCAAAGGCTCTTTGGTAAGAATGTGCCTGGTTTGTACAAGGACCAGCAAGGAGACCAGTGTGACTAAAGCAGAGAGCGTGAGGGAGATGAGAACAGTAGTTGAAATTAGAGTGTGAGTTAAGTGCAGGTGTGACCAGCTTGTTTCTTATCTGTCCTGACTGGCTAATCCATATGACGTATGCTTGCAGTTGTACCCACTGGGAAAAAATTGTTTTCTCAGTGTCCTTCAGAGCACTGCATTCTCCTTAGATTCCCTAATATGCCAGCAGATCGCTTTTGGCTAGTGCCAGACTTAATGCAGAGCCATCTGTAAGCCAGGCTCAAATTGTTTCCCTCTCAGTCAGCTAACTCCTACATAAGGCCCCAGATACAGAAGGAGAGGGCAGTATGACAGGATCAGACACACTGGGAGTGCAAGTCACATTTCTGAAAATACACTGGGCCTTTGGGACCAACTTGGTTCTGTTCTTCCATATCACTTTATGATGGGTGCAGCCACACCCACTCAATGTTATGACTTATGGATCAGAGAATACCTCTTAGCGTCCTGTGGCCAGTAGATGAAGGCTCAGTAGAAAGCCTGGAGCTGTTTCTGTAAAGGAGGTATAGTTATTTGCTGAAGAGTACCTGGCTTTATGCCAATCTAGGAAGCCTGTGTCGTGATTGGTGTATGAGGACCTGCCTGGACCAGCCTCTGTAGAGTAATCTGACACACAAACTTTAGGGCAGCAACATCACAAAGATGTCTGCACTGCAGCCTGGACCAACTAGAGAGCGTTCTCTTGCTCTGAGCCTATTTGGGTCCTGGACCCAATTCCAGTGTGTGGGGTGGAATTTTTCCAAACCACCAAGCAAATCTCTGGACATGAGCTGGATGTCCTACAATTTGACTCAGTTCTGACACTATCAACTTGAAGATAGTATCAGATTCTACATGTGAAGGGCTCAGTCCTGTAAAACTGCCCTCCACTTCAAATGCAGATCCCAAACCCAGGTTATCTGTGCTTCTAATTGGCTGTACATCAGAGATTCCCACAAATCCCCTCAGTGGATTTCAGTAATTTGCTAGGGGACCTCACAGAACTTCAGAAACCCATTTACTCACTAGAATAGTTATTTATTGTAAAAGGATGTAACTCAGGGACAGCCAGGTGGATGAGATGCATAGGGCAAGTTACGGTGGAAGGATCTGGAGCTTCCACACTATTGCCCAAAAATCTCCCCATGTTCACCACCCCAGAAGCTCCCCAACCCTCTCCTTTTGGTCTTTAGTGGAGACTTCATTGTTGTTGTTCTTTAGTTGCTAAGTCGAGTATGACTCTTTGTAACCCCATGGACTGTAGCTTGCCAGGCTCCTCTGTCCATGGGATTTTCCAGCAAGAATACTGGAGTGAGATGCCATTTCCTCCTCCAGGATCTTCCCTACCCAGGGATCAAACCCATGTCACCTGTGTCTCCTGCATTGGCAGGTGGATTCTTTACCACTGAGCCACCTGGGAAGCCTATACCCCTGCCTGACTATATCACCTCTCTCTATTCACCAGGGAAACGGGGCACAGTTCCTGAGATGCCAGCCTACTGTTCCCACTTTGCCTGGCAAAGCAATAAAGCTGCTCTTTCTGTGTCTCCATATTTGTCTCCATATTTCTTTTTGGCATTGGTGCACAGAGAGGCAAGATTTTGGCAACACCAGTGTAAGATGGATTTAGGCCTAACTTCATTTGTTACGTGATTCCCATAGCTCCACCCCACCCTCCATCCAACTGTAATCTACAATGATGTTCTGAATTTCCCAGGACTAGTGTTAGCTCATCAGTAATATATCAAATTTTTTGTTTTGATTCTAGACATAAGAGCTATTTACATATTAATTTAAAATTTATGGCTTTATTGCTTTGTGATGAGAGATTATTGGCTAATATTTTTACTTTTTAGAATTTAAGGTTTATTTGCAACTTCTATGCATATTTGAAAAGAAGGTATACTCTGTCTCCAGGGTGCAGATTTTGATATTTATCAGTTGGATTCACCTCAATAATTATGTTACTCATTTCTTCCTTATTCTTTTTCATTAAAAAAAATGAAGTATACTTGACATACAATATTACATGAGTTACAGGTGTACACATAGTGATTCACAATTTTTAAAGGTTATATTCCATTTACAGGTACTACAAAATATTGGTTATATTCCCTATGTTGTACAATACATCCTTGGGGCTTATTTATTTTATGCATGAGAGTTTGTACCTCTTAGTTCCCTAACTCTATCTTCCCCCTCCTCACTGGTAACCATTAGTTTTTTTAATATCTTCCTTTTTTGTTGTGGCCACATTTCATTTTTTATATTCTACATATATGTAACATACACTATTTCACTTTCTCTGATTACTTATTCTTGAAATCCATCCATGTTGTTACAGATGGCAAATTTTCATTCTTTTTATGGCTAAGTAGTATTCCAGTGTGTGTGTATGTATTGGGGTATTTGAATTAGTGTGTACTTGAATTAGTGGGGCATTTATATATATATGTGTGTGTATGTATATATATATATAACTGAGTCTTCCCTGGTGGCTCGGAGGTTAAAGCGTCTGCCTGCAATGCAGGAGACCTGGGTTCAATCCCTGGGTCGGGAAGTTCCTCTGGAGAAGGAAATGGAAACCCACTCCAGTATTCTTGCCTGGAGAATCCCATGGACAGAGGAGCCTGGTGGGCTACAGTCCACAAGGTCGCAAAGAGTTGGGCACAACTGAGCGACCTTACTTTACTTTATATATAAATTCCCACACCCAGGATTGAAATTGCTGGGTTATGTGGTAGTTTTTTGAGACACTTCCATACTGTTTTCCGTGGTGGCTGCACCAATTTACATTCCCCCTGAACAGAGTACGAGGGTTCTCTTTACTCCACATCCTTGCCAACATTTGTTGTGTTTTTTGATGGTAGCATTTCTGACAGGTGTGAGGTGATATATCACTGTGATTCTACAACTTGCATTTCTCTAATCATTAGCAATGTTGAACATTCTTTCGTGTCCCTGTTGGCCATCTGTGTGTCCTTTTTGGAAAACTGTCTAGTCATGTCTTATTCCCATTTTTAATTGGATTGTGTTTGTGATGTTGGGTTGTATGTGTTGTTTCTATATGTTGGACACTAATCCCTATCAGTCATATCATTTGCAAATATTTTCTTCCATTCAGTACATTGTCTTTCTGTTTTGTCAATGGTTTCCTTTGCTGCACAGAAGTTTTTAAGTTTAATTAGGTCCCCTTTAGTATTGGGTTGGCCAAAAGGTTTGTTCATTTTTTTCCTGTAAGATGGCTCTAGTAGTGCTTAGTTCTCTTTAACTTCATTCAAAACAATTTTGTTAGACTGTATTGTGACAGCTGTCATATCAGGGTGCAGGTTTTTTTTAAAAAATGGTGGATTTTTGTGTAGACATTTTAATGTTGAAGAGGGAAGAAGAAAGCAACATTTTCAGCATATTATGTTTTATTATTTCAAGAAAGATAAAAATGCAACTGAAATACAAAAAAAGATCTTTGCAGTGTATGGAGAAAGTCTTGTGATTGACTGAACATGTCAAAAGTGGTTTGCAAAATTTCATGCTGGAGATTTGCTGGATTGTGTACCACAGTTAGGTAGACCAGTTGAAGTTGACAGCAATCAAATTGAGACATTAACATTGTTGAGAACAGTCAGCGTTGTACCATGTGAGAGACGGGTGACATACTCAAAATAACCAGATCAAGCAAGGAAAATCATTTGCACCAGCTTAGTTATTAAATTACTTTGATATTTGGATTCCACTGAAGTTAAGCAAAAAAAAAAAAAAACCTTTCTTGACCGTATTTCTGCATGTGATTGTCTACTTGAACATAATGAAAATGTTCCATTTTTAAAACAAATTGTGACAGGTGATGAAAAAGTGGTTCTGTACAATAATGTGGAATGGAAGAGATCAGGGGGCAAATGAAATGAACCACCACCAACCACATCAAAAGTTGGTCTTCATCCCAAGAAAGTGATGTGTATACAGTGCTATTGGGAAGGAGTCTTCTATGAAAAATGGCAGAAGGTAGTGGAACAAAACTGTGAATACACATAAAAGTAAAAATTTAAGTTGAAAAAATGAAGTATGGCTAAGTCCCTTCACTGTTCACCCGAAACTATCACATTGTTTGTTAATTGCCTATCAGTTCAGTTCAGTTGCTCAGTCGTGTCTGACTCTTTGCAACCCCATGAATCGCAGCACCCCAGGCCTCCCTGTCCATCACTAACTCCCGGAGTTCACTCAGATTCACGTCCATCGAGTCGGTGATGCCATGCAGCCATCTCATCCTCTGTCGTCCCCTTTTGCTCCTGCCCCCAATCCCTCCCAGCATCAGAGTGTTTTCCAATGAGTCAGCTCTTTGCATGAGGTGGCCAAAGTACTGAAGTTTCAGCTTTAGCATCCAAAGAAAACCCAGGGCTGATCTCCTTTAGGATGGACTGGTTGGATCTCCTTGCAGTCCAAGGGACTCTCAAGAGTCTTCTCCAACACCATAGTTCAAAAGCATCAATTCTTCAGTGCTCAGCTTTCTTCACAGTCCAACTCTCACATCCATCATGACCACTGGAAAAACCATAGCCTTGACTAGATGGACCTTTGTTGGCAAAGTAATGTCTCTGCTTTTCAATATGCTATCTAGATTGGTCATAACTTTTCTTCCAAGGAGTAAGCGTCTTTTAATTTCATGGCTGCAGTCACCATCTGCAGTGATTTTGGAGCCCAAAAAAATAAAGTCTGCCACTATTTTCACTGTTTCCCCATCTATTTCCCATGAAGTGATTGGACCGGATGCCATGATCTTCATTTTCTGAATGTTGAGCTTGAAGCCAACTTTTTCACTCTCCACTTTCACTTTCATCAAGAGGCTTTTGAGTTCCTCTTCACTTTCTGCCATAAGGGTGGTGTCATCTGCATATCTGAGGTTATTGATATTTCTCCCAGCAGTCTTGATTCCAGCTTGTGCTTCTTCCAGCCCAGCGTTTCTCATGATGTACTCTGCATAGAAGTTAAATAAACAGGGTGACAATATACAGCCTTGACGTACTCCTTTTCCTATTTGGAACCAGTCTGTTGTTCCATGTCCAGTTCTAACTGTTGCTTCCTGACCTGCATATAGGTTTCTCAAGAGGCAGGTCAGGTGGTCTGGTATTCCCATCTCTT
This sequence comes from Bos mutus, assembly GCF_027580195.1. Lineage (NCBI taxonomy): Eukaryota > Metazoa > Chordata > Mammalia > Artiodactyla > Bovidae > Bos > Bos mutus. The sequence continues at coordinate 32,630,186 of NC_091629.1, read as the reverse complement.
TCCGAATTTTCCACAGTTTATTGTGATCCACACAGTCAAAGGCTTTGGCATAGTCAATAAAGCAGTATACCCCAATAAGAAGTTTAAAATAGCAACAAGAAAAAAAGAAATTTAAGTTAAAAAAAGTGAATATTTTGTTGAATAAAGTTCTTGGTGAAAATGAAAAATGTGTCTTTTATTCTTTTAAAAAACCAAAGGAATTTTTTGGCTAACCTAATCATTTGAGTTTTTATCTCCTTTGCTTTAGGAAACATGTCAGAAAAATAATACTGCTATGATTTATGTCAAAATGAACTGCCTGTGTTTCCTTCTAGGAGGTTTCTGGTCTTATCTTTACATCTTTAATCCTTTTTGAGTTTATTTTTGTATGTGGTGTTATTAGAGTTTGTCTGCTTATTCTTAATATTTGTCCACTTGACTACCATGAACTGAGAGAAGCAAACCAGAATCTCTTACTAATGGGTTTCTTCATTTCCTAGTATCTCTTGTAGCTTCTGCTTCTTATTGCTATTTGGCACATATCCATAATTATTATTATTATGAATTGCTCTGCCTAGACTTATATTTTACTTTAATAAAGCTTTGCCTTTTCATCTCCTTTTATATTAAGATGACACCCTTGCTTTCTTTTTGTATTTTTCTGGTATATCTTTGTCCATACTTTTATTTTCAACTTTGTGTAAGTGACTTTGTTTTAGGTATAACTTGCATCCAAGTACTTGTTATCCCATTTGAAAGATTTTTGTTTCAATAGGTGAGTTTAGCCCATTTGCATTTATTGATTTGACATATTTGGGTTTAGGTTTACTTCTGTCATGAATATGATAGGCTTTTTTCTTAGTCCTAAAACCCACAACATGTTTTCTTGTTTTGCTTTGTATGTTTCTAAAATTTGTGCCTGGGATTTATTTTAAACAGGAATAAGTTGACAGACATGAGACAACTGCCTTTGAAAGAATTTATTACTTGTATTTCCCAAGAGAAAAGGGCAATACCATACCACAAAGGGCCACAGAGTGAATCATCAAGGCCGGTCAGGGAGTGGTAACAAAGGGAAATCCTAGGTGTTTATTGCTGTGGTGGTGGGAAGTGGTTAGGTGAGGACATCCTATATTGAGCAGGAAGTGAAACACAGTTATTAGGACTTGCGGTTGGAGGATTCATAATCAGAGAAAGCCAGATCCCAGGAGAGATGTAAACAGCTTTGGACATTAGTTTGGCCTTGTGAATAATTGATGTCAAATAGACAACAGAGGATCTAAGAAACACAGTAAGAGTTTTTTTCTGATAATTTAGATTTATATAATCTTTTTTTTCTATAATTTCATCTAATTATGAAAAATCAGAGAAGGCAATGGCACCCCACTCCAGTACTCTTGCCTGGAAAATCCTATGGATGGAGGAGCCTGGTAGGCTGCAGTCCATGGGGTCGCTAGGAGTCGGACATGACTAAGCAACTTCACTTTCCCTTTTCACTTTCATGCATTGGAGAAGGAAATGGCAACCCACTCCAGTGTTCTTGCCTGGAGAATCCCAGGAATGGGGGAGCCTGGTGGGCTGCCATCTCTAGGGTCGCACAGAGTCGGACACGACTGAAGTGACTTAGCATAGCATGAAAAATCAGATGAAAAATCATCTAAAATAATTTTATCATTTGACTTTTAAAACAACATCTATTGTTTTCCCCTTTGAACAATGTGTATTAACATGGTATATTTACACTACATCAGTTGATTTCAGTGCTGTCGTGTCCGACTCTTTGCGACCCCATGGACCGCAGCACACCAGGCCTCCCTGTCCATCACCAACTCCCGGAGTTTACCCAAACTCATATCCATTGAGTCAGTGATGCCATCTAATCATCTCATCCTCTGTTGTACCCTTCTCCTCCTGCCTTCAATCTTTCCCAGCATCAGGGTCTTTTCAAATGAGTCAGCTCTTCACATCCAGTGGCTAAAGTATTGGAGTTTCAGCTTCAACATTAGTCCTTCCAATGAACACTCAGGATTGATCTCCTTTAGGATGGACTGGTTGGATCTCCTTGCAGTCCAAGGGACTCTCAAGAGTCTTCTCCAACACCACAGTTCAAAAGCATCAATTCTTTGGTGCTCAGCTTTCTTTATAGTCCAACTCTCACATCCATACATGACCACTGGAAAAACAATAGCCTTCACTAGATGGACATTTGTTGGCAAAGTAATGCCAATGCTTTTTAATATGCTGTCTAGGTTGGTCATAACTTTCCTTCCAAGGAGTAAGTGTCTTTTAATTTCATGGTTGTAGTCATCATCTGCAGTGATTTTGGAGCCCCCCAAACTAAAGTCTGCCACTATTTTCAGTTTCCCCATCTATTTGCCATGAAGTGATGGGACCGGATGCCATGATCTTGGTTTTTTGAATGTTGAGCTTTAAGCCAACTTTTTCACTGTCGTCTTTGAGTTTCATCAAGAGGCTCTTTAATTCTTCACTTTCTTCCATAAGGGTGGTGTCCTCTGCACAGCTGAGGTTGATATTTCTCCCAGCAATCTTGATTCCAGCTTGTGTTTCATCCAAGTATATATTATAGAAACATATAGTGTATGTAAGATTTATATAGTCTGAAGAGAACTCTTTCCAGTACTCTTGCCTGGAAGACCCCATGGACAGAGGAGCCTGGTAGGCTGCAGTCCATGGGGTCGCTAAGAGTTGGACACGACTGAGCGACTTCACTTTCACTTTTCACTTTCATGCATTGGAGAAGGAAATGGCAACCCACTCCAGTGTTCTTGCCTGGAGAATCCCAGGGACGGGGAGCCTGGTGGGCTGCCGTCTGTTGGGTCACACAGAGTTGGACACGACTGAAGTGACTTAGCAGCAGCATAGTGTATGTGTGTACTATGTATGTAATATATTTCCTCTTCCCTCTCATATCTATCACTTTATTTCATTGATGTTATCTGTGCTAACTTTTGTAAAATGTGCTTTTATACTATTAATACCTTTTAACCCTCTATCCTACACATACATATTTACATCACTATCTACCTTCCTTTCTTAAAGTCAGAACTTAATAATTGCTTTTTTTGTTTGTTTTAAATTTCCATTCATTTAATCTATTGTAAGTTGTATTTTAAAGGATTCTCCAAGAATGGTTCACACTTTAAATTCTTAGTTAGGAAGTATCGGTTGGCTTTAGTTAGGAAGTTTTTTGAGGGGCAAATAACATCAGTGGTGGCTGACTTTGTGGCCCCATAGACTGTAGCCCACCAGGCTCCTCTGCCTATGCAATTTTCCAGGCAAGAATACTGCAGTGGGGTGCCATTTCCTACTTCAGGGGATCTTCCCAACCCAGAGATCAAACCCAAGTGTCTTGTGTCTCCTGCATTGGCAGGTGGATTATCATTAGCATTTATACATGAATGATAATTGTCTGGCAACCCAGTACCACTTGAACTCTCAACATATAGGAAAAAGGCTGGTTTTACTGGTGCTGCCTTCTCACCTAGAACCCAGAAAACTCCTCAGCATTCTAGGTAAGGGGCATATAACCTAGGCTTCTTCAGTCAGGCATTTCTGGATGAGATTTGTTTTTTGGGGTTTGGCCATTTAAGGAGGCCCCATGAAGAATCCTTTCTTGCTGTTTTGGTGTGAGTGGGGACATTCTTCCAACTTTCTGCAGAGGCAGTGGGTTCCTTTTGTTCCTGGTACAGAAGTGGCATCCATGGGACATGAAGGCAACAGCACCTTCCTCTCGTGCCTTGTGTGGCAGTGGAGTGGTAGCAGCTTCCTCTTCAGAACAGGCTTCAGTAGCTGTGGAACCCTGGCTCTAGAGCAGTTTCAATAATTGTGGCACTTGGACTTACCTGTCCTGCAGCATGTGGGATCTTCCCAGATCAGGGATTGAACCCACGTCTCTCACATTGGCAGGTGGATTCTTTACCACTGAGTGGTCAGGGAAACCCTTTTTCTATATTCTTAAGTCAAGTTGCTTAAGCACTCTGGTTATATAACACTCTGTGTCCTCATTTATAAATGGTATAATCACCCACTTTATATTCACTGGAAGGACTAAGGCTGAAACTGAATCTCCAATACTCTGGCCACCTGATGTGAAGAACTCACTCACTGGAAAAGACCGTGATGCTGGGAAAGATTGAAGGCAGGAGAAGGAGACAACAGAAGATGAGATGGTTGGATGGCATCACTGACTCAATGGACATGAGTTTGAGCAAGCTCTGGGAGTCGGTGATGGACAGGGAAACCTGGCGTGATGCAGTCCATGGGGTTGCAGAGTCAGGCACAAATGAGTGACTGAACTGAACTGAACCCACTTTATGTGTGTTTACCTCATAGGGGTATGTAGTCAAAATGTTTTACATGCTAGGGCCATAGTGGTGAATAAAACAGTCTTTGTCCTTGTGAAGCTGGATAAAAGATGATTAATTGAGCCAGAATATGGAACTGGAAGTAATGAAAAGTAATCAGGTTTCAGATGTTCTAAAGATAGTGCTAAGAGGATTTGTTGATGGACTGATTAGGGGATAAGAGAAAATTAAGATAACTCCAACATTTTTGGCATTAGAAACCAGCAGGATAGTTACTAAACACTATAAGAAACTTCAGAACACCATGGCAAAAGGGAAGATACAAATAGCTTGTCAAGAGGAAATAAAGGTCACATGCCAAAAATATAAATGGCTTTGGAATTCCAAACAGCAACACTGAAAAGTAAAAGCAGTAGAGCAATATCTAAAATTCTGAGTGAAGATAATTTCCAAACTAAAATTCTATGTCAGTCCAGGAATAAGGGTAGAATGTATCTCATAAACTCTTCCTCAGGAAGCTACTAGAAAATGGATTCCACCAAAATGAGGGAGTAAAATGAGAAAGAGGAGCCAGAAAATGGGAGAGAAAATGAGAAGTCTCAGATGGATGTGTAGTTCAGATTGGAAAGGGCCAGAGAATTCCAGGAGAGGTCTCCAGTTAAAATAGGTTTTTTGGCTTATCTGACTTGTATTGGAGCCTTGGGTTCAAATTAGTGGTCGGTACATAGAAAGCTAAGTAGTTGAAAAACAAAATTATTAATTTTAAGGGGAAAAAAGTATACAAGGAAGGAGATGAATAATATTCAATAGACACAGTGACATTAAGACTATGTTCAGTTCAGTCGTTCAGTTGTGTCAAACTCTTTGCGACCCCATGGACTGCAGCACGCCAGGCCTCCCTGTCCATCACCAACTCCTGGAGCTTGCTCAAACTCATGTCCATCGAGTCGGTGATGCCATCTAACCATCTCATCCTCTGTTGTCCCCTTCTCCTCCTGCTTTCAATCTTTCCCAGCATCAAGGTCTTTTCCAATGAGTCAGTTCTTCGCATCAAGTGGCCAAAGTATTGGAGCTTCAGCTTCAGCATCAGTCCCTCCAATGAATATTCAGGACTGATTTCCAAAATCACCAGTTTAATCTTCTTGTAGTCCAGGGATTCTCAAGAGTCTTCTCAAAACCACAATTCAAAAGCATCAATTCTTCAGTACTCAGCTTTCTTTATAGTCCAACTCTCACATCCATATATGACTACAGGAAAAACCATAGCTTTGACTAGATGGACCTTTGTTGGCAAAGTAATGTCAATGCTTTTTAATATGCTGTCTAGGTTGGTCACAGCTTTTCTTTCAAGGAGCAAGCACCTTTTAATTTCATGGCTGCAGTCACCATCTGCAGTGATCTTGGAGCCCAAGAAAATAAAGTCTGTCACTGTTTCCATTGTTTCCCCATCTATTTGCCATGAAGTGACAGGACCAGATGCCATGATCTTAGTTTTTTGAATGTTGAGTTTTAAGCCAGCCTTTTCACTAGATTTAACTAAAAATTATGATATATAACTAAACTGGAAAGAAATGGGGAAGTGTATATGTATGTATATATATAGAAGGGTTTAAAAGAACTACACTCTTATATTCTGAGGTAGGTAAAAAGTATAATTTTTGAAACTGAAAATTCAAGAATGAGCATTACTATAGATAGCAAGAATTTACTGTATAGCATAGGGAACTATATTCAGTATGTTATAATACACTATAATGGAAAATAGAAAAAATAATATAATATACACATATATATGCATAACCAAATCATTTTGCTGTACACCTGGAACTAACACAGTATTATAAATCAAGTATACTTTAAGAAAAAAAAAGAATTAGCATTAGGAGCATGTCCTTTAGAAAAATGGAGGTAAATGGGAGAACAATTGAGACTGAACAGAAAATTGGGGCATGTGGAAGAGTGGAACAGAGGCTGCTATAGTCTTGCATAGCTATTTAAATCTTTTTCATTAGCTATGATGTTAAGCTTAATATGTCAATATATGGGTGGACACTAGACTTTAGGTGAGCAGGAAACAGTATATACAGAAGTCTAATTACACATGAAGCTTATATCATGTTATAAATCAAAGTCAGTAAATAAAGCTAAGGGAATTCCCTGGCAGTCCAAATAGTTAGGACTCCATGCTTTCACTGCCAAGGGTCCAGGTTCAATCCCTGGTCAGTGAACTAAGATCCTGTGAGCTGCACGACACAGCTAATAAAAAAGAATAAAGAAAAAAATTAAAAATTTAAAAAGTCAATATAAAATATTTCCAAAATTTTGGGGAATTGAAAGTTGGCATCAATTTATTTCTATAAGATGCTCAATTTTGTGTGTCAGAACTATTTAAATATTTAAATGTAACCCTGTGACTGTTTACCCAGATGGACATTTGATATGCACAACCATGAAATATTTATAAGAAAAAGATCAAAAACAAAACTATAAATAACTTCTAATTACATCATTTAGATAAAATGTAAAATATTTTTAGTCTTCTGGAGAAGTAAAAAATTAACACATGATTTTATCACTTCTTAAATTAGTTCAACTCTCTTTTCCTATTACATTTGGGATGTCATTTTCAGAGAACAGTTTTTTTTGCATATTCTTCACAACAAACCCAGGACAGCCTGGCTTGGTAGTCCTTTTACATAGTTTGAAGTTGGTAAACCTTTGGGCCTTTTTTCAAGAGATAACCTTGGTCATTTAGTGATCCAATAAAATTTTCAAAATCAGCAACCTAGTAGAAAATAATAAAAGAGCCTGTTAAATAATATGCAAAAAATATGATTTTTAAAATTAATCTCTCAAACAGTAATATACAGTTGTCAAGTTTTTGGGGCAAATTAAAATCATTTGTACTTCTTACAGAGAAAGCTGCCTACATATGAACCTTGGATTCTATAACACCTAGCTAATCAAAAATAACTCCAGTATGCATAGAATCTTTTATATTTGTTTTAGCTTAGCTTCAAAATAAAAATTAGACTAACTTTTGAAATTGAATGAGCAATTTTCCATATAAACTGTTTTACATGTTTAAAGTGCTATTATACCCATTTTCACCAAGACTTTTAAGTAGTTAGATCAAGTGGAATCATGTCCATTTAACAAATGAGAAAACTGAGGTTCAAAGATGTGTAAAATGACTTGCCCAGAGACTGTCAGAATAACATGGAAACTTGCTATGATGTTTCTCCCATCAAGATGTTGAAAACTCTTTTGAAAAGAAGTTTGAATTTTAGATAAAAACTTTTTTTTTAAGCTCTGAGCAACTAGTTTTATATCTTAAATAAAACAAGCGTTTGTTTTAAATACACCAAAACAGCCTATTCCATGATTTTAGTCTAAATCTTTTGACATTTAAAAGTTCTTCTATACTAATAAAGCCCTCCTGAAATTATTATAAAAAGATTTACTAATTATTTATTTTATCATACCTGAATGTTTAACTCTTTGGCAATCTGTTGAAGTTGATGAAACTGAAATAAATTATTGTAAGTTCTTTCAGCAATTTTGTTGAGAGCAGAAATAAATCTTTTTGCTGCTGACCTGTTGCTCATTCCAGAACCATGCTGGGATCGTTCAAAATCTAGGTTCCCAAATTCATCAGAGTAAGTTCCTAACATGCTTATGGAAGGAAAGAAAAACAGTTACCCAATGTGTTTCAGCTATAGACATTTTTGTCCAAGTTATAAAAAGAAAAATGTGGAAGTAGCCCTGAGGCTCGGGTAACAAAGATTTAAACATGTATTTACTGAGTGGTGATTGTGAATTAACTATGTATGGACTGATTGGGGATAAAAATATTTTGGACATAGCTACCACTTTTTAAGAAACTCCCTATATTTAGAAAGAGAAATACAAATGAATTTTTGCCTAAAAATACAAAGTTGACAGGCTACAATATAAATACTTGGAACATTCTCTTTGATTCATGAAAAAAAGAAATTCTAAACATACTAAATTTAGGTTTTCCTTGGTAAAGATGTCTTCCCAGCTCCTAGGGCAGCTCTGGGAATGAAGTAGAAAGGTTCTGCTGAGTTGCAGTAATGATGGTTAGATAGTAAAGGATACACCTATTTCTCCAGCTCTTGCTGCTTTCTTCTTATTTTCACAATATCATCAAGCAAAGAAATACATAATTCACAGTGAATTTTAGCCAGAAGTCTGAAAGTACCAGTTAGAGATTAGCCATCCTCTCTAGTCCAGCCCTGTTGCTGATTGCCTGCCTTAATTCTCGGCTTATATATAATCTCACAGCCAGGCTCAGAGGCAAAGATGTTATTTAATGAGTTAATTAATCAAATATAAATTGGTCACTAGACAGTAGGCTTCCCATGGCAGAACAAAACAGGTGCAATTCCTGCCCTTAAGGAGCTCATAGGAATGAGTTTAAAGGGTTATTAAAAACACAGCTTCATTTTGTTCCCTGAATAGATAAGAGCCCACATGAAACAGAATAAGCTGTACATACAGGAATGAGTCATCCAAATAAGATTGCAGTAACTAATAAAGCAATTAGATGAATATCTGTATGCCCTAGAAATATAGCATTTTTTAAAATAATTAACTGCTTTATTAGTTGTTGTTGTTGTTTAATCACTAAGTCATGTCCCACTCTTTTGCGACCCCATGGACGGCAGCCCGCCAAGGGAGCCTCATGTACAGGCTCCTCTGTACATGAGATTTCCCAGGAAAGAATACTGGAGTTGGCATTTCCTTCTCCAGGAGATCTTCCCTTCATTAGCAGGTGGATTCTTTACCACTGAGCCACCAGGGAAGCCCATACCATATAATTTACCTTATTCTTATTTCTCATAGAACAGTTGTCACAAATGCTTTAGGCTACTATGTCAATAATAATAGCTAGTATTTACCTTAACTATATTTATTTACAACATGCACTGGTTTGATCTCCTTGCATCAAATCAGTCAATCCTAAAAGAAATCAACCCTGAATATTCATTGGAAGGACTGATGCTGAAGCTGAAGCTCCAATACTTTGGCCACCTAATGAGAAGAGCCAACTCACTGTTAAAGACCCTGATGCTGGGAAAGACTGAAGGCAGGAGGAGAAGGGGACAACAGAGTTGCCACGGCAGCTCCAGTTCAGTTCAGTCGCTCAGTCATGTCTGACTCTCTGTGACCCCATGGACTGTGGCACGCCAGGCTTCCCTGTCCATCCATGGCATCCTTCCCTGTCCATCCATGGCATCCTTCCCTGTCCATCCATGGCATCCTTCCCTGTCCATCCCTGTCCATGGCAGCTCCAGGTCAGATTTTAAAGCCCAAACTCTGGCAGCAATGCTATACCACTTTTACTCAGAGCTAAAGAGAAACAATTGGTTCTGACTCCAAGCAAGCCCAGAACAGTAGCTCTTAGAGAAAAAAAATTACTTAACAAAATAATTTCGTCTTTAAATTAGTATTTTTGCAGCCTCAGATTCCTAACAGACTTATATTTTAAGTACTGTGAGAGCATATTAAGAAGAACTAATTTCTAAATTATGATAAATCCACACAATGAAACACTACAGTTGTGAAAAATAAACGGACACTCTTTAGGCATTGACACGGAATGATTTCAAGATCATTTTCTTAGTGAAAAAACTGAGGTATAGAATGTGTATGCTACCCTTTGTTTATAAAAGGGGAAAAAGAATATACAGATATGGAGTTATAATGTATATTTTATATCTGAAATCACAAAAATTGATTTGTTGTCACTAGGGAAGAGGAAGAACTAGGTAGCTAGTTAACAGTACATGAAGAAACTTTTACCATTAAATACTGTTTGAACTTTGGAATTTTGAGGTATATGAATATAAACCTATTAAAAATTTTTTTAACTGAAATGCCTATCTAAAATAATCAGAATAAGATGTTTTCTCATATGCCACTTCTTAAAAGTTAATATGTGCATAACAGGAAACCAAAAAGCACAAGAAGGAAAAAACAAAGGCATCCATGACCACAAGCAGTTTACCATTTGATGTGTTCTTCTAGGTTAATTGATTTTTTCAAAAACCACAAGTCTAAGGTAGTCATATATTATCAGTTAAAATACAAATTTTTTTCTTTTCTGTCTAAGAACTATGATCTACCAAATGATATAAAATGCAAAGGTCACAGATTAGCAATATTAGTCAAATCCTAATGCATTTACTGATCCCTGAAGCCAGAAATATCACTTCTTAGAATACACTTACCACACATGAAGTATCTCAGAGATTACTCATTGTGGCACTGTGGGACCTGAGATCCCACATGCCTCAGGGTAACCAAGCCTGGAGAGAGTCTATGGGCTGCAAGATCCCACATGCTGCAACTAAGACCCAAGGCAGCCAAATAAATATTAAAAAATGACCCAATTTTTAAATTACCCATTCAAAAACATTTTTTTTTAACATGTAAAGATTATTTACATAGGAATATTTCAAGCCAGGAAAGTATAATTTGTTCTGAGGAAAATAAGTGATCAAATGTGTTAACTAAAAATAATTTTGTTTGGCCTAATTAAATATATAAATTGAGACAGAATGATGACCGTTTTATTTCATTTGATGAATGTTTTATTTCATTTAAAACAGCATTTAAAAATGTATTCTTACCTGTATTTCATAATTTCAACTATGTCCTCAGCATCTTCTTTAGTTGCTTCCTCTCTCAATTCCAACCTTGCTCGTGCCTTTAAAAGAAAACAACCATCTTTAGATAACAAAAGATAAATATATTTAACATTGAGCAGCTAGAGGATATCTAAGCTTATTTCATTAACTTTACACAAAAACTTCTGTATAGAGAGACTACAATATAAACAGTCAGAATTTTAAAATATTATCAATAGCTTGAATATGACAATTATCACTTTTTTTTTTTTTTTTTAAGTTGAGGGTTAGGTTTTATTTTTATTTTTTATTTTATTTTTTAACTTTACAATATTGTATTGGTTTTGCCATATATCAAAATGAATCCGCCACAGGTATACATGTGTTCCCCATCCTGAACCCTCCTCCCTCCCCATACCATCCCTCTGGGTCGTCCCAGTGCACCAGCCCCAAGCATCCAGTATCGTGCATCGAACCTGGACCGGCGACTCGTATACATGTTTCAATGCCATTCTCCCAAATCATCCCACAGAGGGATGGTTTGTCAGACACAACTGAGCGACGGAACTGAAATGAACTGAAGGATAATTGGTTTCTGGAATTTTGTTGTTTTCTGTCAAACCTCAACATGAAATTAGCCATAGATATACATATATCCCCTCCCTTTAGAAACTCCCTCCCATCTCTCTCCCCATCCCAACCCTCTAGGTTGATACAGAGCCCATGTTTGAGTTTCCTGAGCCATACAGCAAACTCCCATTGGCTGTCTATTTTACACATGGTAAGTTTCCATGTTACTCTTTCTATTCATCTCACCCCCTCCACCCCTCTCCTCATGTCCATAAGTATATTTTCTATGTCTGTTTTTCCACTGCTGCCCTGTAAATAAACTCTTTAGTACCATTTTCCTAGATTCCGTATATATGTGTTCAGTCGTTCAGTTGTGTCCAACTCTTTGCAACCCCATGGACCACAGCATGCCAGGCCACCCTGTCCATCACCAACTCCCAGAGTTCACCCAAACTCATGTCTATTGAGTCGGAGATGCCATCAACCATCTCATCCTCTGTCATCCCCTTCTCCTGCCTTCAATCTTTCCCAGCATCAGGGTCTTTTCACATGACTCAGCTCTTCACATCAGGTGGCCAAAGTATTGGAGTTTCAGCTTTAACATCACTCCTTCCAATGAACACTCGGGATTGATCTCCTTTAGAATGGACTGGTTGGATCTCCTTGAATCCAAGGGACTCTCAAGAGTCTTCTCCAACACCACAGTTCAAAAGCATCAATTCTTCAGCGCCCAGCTTTCTTTTTGTCCAACTCACATCCATATATGATTAATGTAAAGACTATAGCCTTGATTAGACAGAACTTTGTTGGCAAAGTAATGTCTCTGCTTTTTAATATGCAGTCTCGGTTGGTCATAACTTTCCAAGGAGTAAGCATCTTTTAATTTCATGGTTGCAGTTACCATCTACAGTGATTTTGGAGCCCCAAAATATAAAGTCAGCCACTGTCTCTCCATCTATTTTGCCATGAAGTGATGGGACTGGATGCCATGATCTTAGTTTTCTGAATGTTGAGCTTTAAGACAACTTTTTCACTTTCCTTGTTCACTTTCATCAAGAGCCTCTTTAGTTCTTCTTCACTTTCTGCCACAAGGGTGGCATCATATGCATTGATATTTCTACCAGCAATCTTGAATCCAGCTTGTGCTTCATCCAGCCCAGCATTTGTCATGATGTACTCTGCATATAAGTTAAATAAGCAGGATGACAATATACAGCCTTGACATACTCCTTTTCCTATTTGGAACCAGTCTGTTCCATGTCCAGTTCTAACTGTTGCTTCCTGACCTGCATACAGATTTCACAGAGGCAGGTCAAGTGGTCTGGTATTCCCATCTCTTTCAGAATTTTCCACAGTTTAAACTACAATATTTATCCTTCTCTTTCTGACTTACTTCGCTCTGTATAATAGGTTCTAGGTTCATCCACCTCATTAGAACTGACTCAGATGTGTTCCTTTTTATGGGTGAGTAATATTCCATTGTGTATATGTACCAAAACTTCTTTATCCATTCATCTGTTGATGGACATCTAGGTTGCTTCCATGATCTAGCTATTGTAAATAGTGCTGCAATGAATAATGGGATACATGTGTATTTTTCAATTTTGGTTTCCTCGGGGTATATGAGAGAAGGCGATGGTACCCCACTCCAGTACTCTTGCCTGGAAAATCCCATGGACAGAGGAGCCTGGTAGGCTGAAGTCCATGAGGTCTCAAAGAATTGGACATGACTGAGCGACTTCACTTTCATGCACTGGAGAAGGAAATGGCAACCCACTCCAGTGTTCTTGCCTGGAGAATCCCGGGACAGGGGAGCCTGGTGGGCTGCCGTCTGTGGGGTCGCACAGGGTTGGACACGACTGAAGCGACTTAGCAGCAGTAGCAGCAGCAGGGTATATGCCTAGGCATGAGACTGCTGGGTCATATGGTGGTTTTATCCCTAGTTCTTTAAGGAATATCCATACCATCTTCCATAGTGGCTATATCAATTTATATTCCTACCAACAGTGCAAGAGAGTTCCTTTTTCTCCACACCTTCTCCAGCATTTATTGTTTGTAGACTTTTTGATGATGGTCATTCTAACCAGTGTGAGGTGATATCACATTGTAATTTTGATTTGCATTTCTCTAATAATGAGCGATGTTAAGCATCTTTTCATGTGTTTGTTAGCCATCTGTATGTCTTCTTTGGAGAAATGTCTGTTTAGGTCTTTTTTCCACTTTTTGATTGGGTTGTTTGTTTTTCTGGTATTAAGTTGTATGAGCTGCTTGTATATTTTGGAAATTAATCCTTTGTCAGTTGTTTCATTTGCCATGATTTTTCTCCCATTCTGGGGTCTGTCTTTTTACCCTGTTTATAGTTTCCTTTGCTGTGCAAAAGCTTTTAAGTTTAATTGGGTCCTACTTTGTTACTTTTGTTTTTATTTCCATTACTTTCAGAGGTGGCTCATGGAGGATCTTGCTTTGATTTATGTCATCAAGTGTTCTATGTTTTCCTCTAAGAGTTTTATAGTTTCTGGTCTTATATTTAGGTCTTTAATCCATTTTGAGTTTATCTTTGTGTATGGTGTTAGGAAGTGTTTTAATTTCATTCTTTTACATGTAGCTGTCCAGTTTTCCCAGCATCATTTACTGAAGAGGCTGTCTTTGCCCCATTGTATATTCTTGCCTCCAATTTCTGGGCTTTCTATCTTGTTCCATTAGTCTATATTTCTGTTTTTGTGCCAGTACAATCCTGTCTTGACAACTGTAGGTTTGTAGTATAATCTGAAGTCAGGAAGGTTGATTCCTCTTGCTCCATTCTTGTTTCTCAAGACTGCCCTGGCTATTCGGGGTCTTTTGTGTTTCCATATGAATTGGGAAATTTTTTGTTCAAGTTCTGTGAAAAATGCCATTGGTAATTTGATAGGTATGGCACTGAATCTATAGATTGTGTTTGGTAGTATAGTCATTTTCACAATATTGATTCTTCCCACCCAGGAACATGGAATACCTCTCCACCTGTTTATGTCATCTTTGATTTCTTTCATTAGTGTCTTATAATTTTCTGTGTACAGTTCTTTGTCTCCTTAGTAAGTTTATTCCTAGATATTTAATTCTTTTTGTTGCTATGGTGAATGGGATTGATTCCTTAATTGCCTTCTGATTTTTCATTGTTAGTATATAGAAATGCAAGTGATTTCTGTGTACTGATTTAGTATCCTGCAACCTTTGCTAAATTCACTGATTAGCTCTAGTAATTTTCTGATACTATTTTTAGGGTTTTCTATGTAGTGTCATGTCATCTGCAAACAGTGAGAGCTTTATTTCTTCTTTTTTGATCTGGATTCCTTTTCTTTCTTTTTCTTCTCTGATTGCTATAGCCAGAACTTCCACAACTATGTTGAATAACAGTGGTGAAAGTGGACCTCCTATGCCCATTTTTTGAAGAGTTTTAATCATAAATGGGTGCTGAACTTTGTCAAAGGCTTTTTCTGCATCTACTGAGACAATCATATGGTTTATCACATTGATTGATTTGCATACATTGAAGAATCCTTGCAAACCTGCAATAAACCCAACTTGATTGTAGTGTATAAGTTTTGATGTGTTGCTGAATTCTGTTTGCTAAAATTTTGTTGAGGATTTTTACATCTGTTTTCATTAGTGATAGTGGCCTGTATGTTTCTTTTTTTGTGTTGTCTTTGTCTGGTTTTGGTATCAGGGTGATGGCGGCCTTGTAGAATGAGTTTGGAAGTGTTCCTTCCTCTGCAATTTTTTTGAAAGAATTTTAGAAGAATAGGTATTAGCTCTTCTCTAAATGTTTGACAGAATTCTCCTGTGAAGCCATCTCGTCCTTGGCTTTTGTTTTTTGGGAAATGTTTGATCACAGCTTCAATTTTCAGTGCCTGTAATTGGCTTATTCATAATTTCTATTTCTTCCTTGTTCAGTCTTGGAAGACTGAACTTTTCTAAGAATCCGTCCATTTCTTCCAGGTTATCCATTTTATTGCCATAATAGTTGTTCATAATAGTCTCTTATAATCCTTTGTATTTCTGCATTGTCTGTTCTAACCTCTCCTTTTTCATTTCTAATTTTGTTGACTTGACTCTTTGCTTTTTCTTGATGAGGCTCACTAAAGGCTTGTCAATTTTGTATATCTTCACAAAGAACTAGCTTTTAGTTTTATTAATCTTTAGAAAGAAACTATCGTTTCTTTCATTTCTTTTTCATTTATTTCTACTCTGATCTTTATGATTTCTTCTAATTTTGAGGGCTTTTTTGTTCTTCTTTTTCCAATTGTTTTAGGTATGAAGTTAGGTTGTCTATTTTTCTTATTTCTTGAGGGAGGATTGTATTGCTATAAACTTCCCTCTTAGAACTGCTTTTGCTGCATCCCGTAGGTTTTGAGTTCCATGACCTTTAAAATTTTTTTTTACCTACCTATTTCTAATGTTACCCAGTAGGAAGAAAAGCAAATAATTACACAGAAAATTTAAGAGAAATCTTATAACCCTCTACCCCCTTTCTAAGCCAAAAGAGCAAGAACTTAAAATAAATGAACCTCTGTTAGACGAATCAAAGATTCCAGCTGCCTAGTAGTGATTGGTGAGCTACTTAATCGCTGGCTCTGCTTCCGGAGCTCAAGGTAAAAATTCTGAAGAATTTGAGCAGCTTCTGTGGATAGCCTTGGATAGACATACTGCCTAGAGTAGCCAATGTACTTTCTCAATAACTGGTGGGGAATTGGATCTATTGTTTCTCCAGGAACCACCTAAAACATGATAAAAAAGGCCCAAGATTATAAGGATATGTAGCAAATAAAATCTTTCTGCTAAAATAAATTGTTTAGATAAATATAATATTCTAAAACTTAGATAAATATTATATTCTCCAAATAAACCAAACTCTGCAGTTCTAGCTCTTGGTCTAGCTGACTTAGATTATTTCAACTGAACTTTATACAAACTCTAGTATTATAATATAAAAGGTGTTTGCTAAGAAAGTTTACATACTACTGCTCTACAACAAGCAACACACTGAACTCTGACTTTCAAACAAAACTGAACCAAATTATTAAAGAGAAGAAACTTACCTTTAGTCTTTCTGATAGTGGCTTATCAGAAACCACTTCAAGTATAGAAGTATTTGAATCCTGACTATTCATACGAGCTACTGTGGCACTGCTAACAGCTCTCTGCTTTCCAGCCCTTATTGCAATCACATGTTCAGACAGTAAATGATCATGATCTTCATTTGGAGTGTCTAACAGGATAAAGACCAGATCAAATCTGGATAGTAGGGCACTCCCCATTCTAAAGGTATGAAAGAAAGAAGAAACAGTGATTAGAATTAAACAGAAAACCTAGAAAGCTGTTTATTCACTTCTTTACTAATCAAGTTCCATGTAGAACTTAAATAATGAAGCTTTAGGTTAAGGAAACAAGCAATAGCTTCTGGATTCAATTTGCCCACCAACTCCAGAGACATACCAGGTCACATGTACACAGGCTTATATGTACCCATATGTTGAGGATGCTTTTTCTCACACCATCAAAACCACTAAATTCTTCTCTATGTTCTATATGACTTCTGATGATTTAGGATTATTGAAATTACAAGCTAGAATGCTTCATGATACATTGAAGATTATCTGGTTGAGAAATTCTTAATCTTTTACATCTTTTGTCTCACCAAAACGCTAAGTCTCTAAAAGCACCTACGCCCATTTAGAAGCAAAAATACCACTTTTTATTAAATATACATCTATATGCCTGTTAGTCATTTTAGTAAAAGTGCTGTGTTCTACTTAATTTTTGAATCTACCAATCACATAACTCCTTTATTTGAGACCAACAAACTGAAATGCAGAATGATTAAAGACTCTGACTAACATTCTAGCGGTACCACTAAAACCAGAATCAAAGTCTCCTGGATCCTTGTTCAAAAGGATCTTTCTGATCTTTCCAATTTAGGACTTTTGTCATTTTACTAAGAAACACTAGTAAGATGGCTTTTTTGGTGCTGGTAGTACAGAAATACCCAGAATCTCAAAGTAAAATTGTGTATTTTACTATGTACCATTTCTACAATTCCCAGGCAGTCCAGTGGTTAAGACTCCACCCTGCCAATGCAGGGGTGAGGGTTTGATCTCTGGTCAGGGACCTAGTAAGATCCAACAAGTAGCAAAAAGATTTTTTAAAAAAAGAAAAAAAGTAGCTATTATTAAATATTATGAAATTAGCATTTTGTTTCCCACTAGAATTTTTAAAGTTCTAAATTTTCATCTGAGGCATCTTTTTGTCTTTTTTTCACTCGTGCATCACTTGAGTCTATTTTCCCCTTCCCAAACATTTTGTTCAACCTGTACACAACAAATTAGAAGAGAAAGCATACTCACATAAAGATATAAACACTGGTTTTGGAAAAAAGTAGGATCACATCACATATACAAATAAGCAGGTAACGTGCTCCTGTCACTTAACAGTAAAGCACAGACATGTTAATTATCAGAGTATATGCAAAGCTACTTTCATTCTTCTAATTGCTGCTTTCCACAGTATAGTCTTACTGTATAGTTCAACCACTTCCCTATCAATGAGCATTTCGTTTCCAGTTTTTGATGGTGATAAACAATGCTGTAAAACCCACCCTGTCAACATATCTTTGTGTATTCTTGTGCCTGTTTCTGTGAATATAACTCCTAAAAGAAATGGCTGGAACAAACAGAAAATACATTTAAAAGTGATAAACATGCCAAGCTGTCCTTCAAAATCTCAACTATGTATGTGAGGCCCCATTTCCCCACTCCATTGAAAATAATGATTAATATTTAAAATGTTTGCCAATCTGGTAGATGTCAATAGCACTTCATCGCTTTAATGGAGTGTTCTAACACATTTTTGTACATTTATTGGAAACTTGCAACCTCTGTAAAATATCCATATGTATGTCCACAGTTATCTTTTTCATACCTATAGGGATTCAATATATTAAAGTATAAATATTTGAAGAGACTTACTTTAAATTCTCAGAAACTGTTTTGGCTTTATTGTAGTGTCCTCCAACTGGATTTGCAGCAGCAATGATGGAAGTTCTTGCAGGGAGGCTACAAACCATGCCAGCCTTAGCAAGACTAATACTTTGCTGTTCCATGGCTTCTAACAAGGCTTGATGTTGATTCCCCATTTTATCAAATTCATCTATTCCACAGATACCTGCAACCACAGTAAAGTAATTCAGACAAAAATTTTTCCTTTGGTCAAGTTTCAAACCTAACAGGAAAGAAATTATTCCACAATAAAGCATATTTCCAAAAGTTTCCAACAGTTAAAATTATGAAGTGTCATACAGTCCAAAATTTGTACTTGATTTACAGCAAATAAAATATTGGTCTTATTTAACTGTTATTTAATTAGCATTTTCCACAGGCAAAGCACTACATGTGAGGGTTACAACAATGAAGATATGAGAGTAACCCTCAAAAAGCTTAAAGAGTTATATCTGAATAGATGAGGTAAGTATATACACATTCAAGATAGTGTATTTTAACAACTATAATAGATATGCATCATCATATGAATTTTCTGGGGGTGGGGTGGGATTAAAAGAGGAAGGGGAATCTGGAAAGGTTTCAAGAAAAAGGTGCTATACGAGCTGGGTCTTTGGGAACAGTGGGCAGCATGATTTGGGAAGGAACACATGGGCTCTAAAGCCAGAAGACTGGAGTGCAGGTCTCAGCAATACCCGGTGTTGACTATAAAACCGTACAGTTAATTGTACACTCAAACTCTTTAAATATGAAGACCCACCACTGAATGAAGGCATTTTATGTGCCAGATGTATTTTACATCTAATCCACAGGTTATCGGAGGCCCTCTAACGTTATCTTGTAATATTTTTCCTCTCTTCCTCTTCATACCATGATAATTTGGTGGTCATGCCCCAAGGGCTTTGCTATGGTTAAACCTTTGTATACCTACTCTATGACTAGTCAGTGCACACCTCTCTGGAACTGATGGTATTATTGGAAATTCTCGAGATTAGTAGTATAGTTCCTCAGAGGTGGGGATAGGGTAGGAACAAAGTCAGGCTACCTCTTTCCCACTTTTCAAAGTATAAAGCAGGAGCTGGCAAACTTTTCCTATAAACGGGCAGATGAAATTTTGATGTTTTGTGGGCCACATACAGTCTTGTCACATACTCTTGGGTTTTTTGTTTGTTCTTTACAGTCCTTTAAAATGGCTTGTGCCCACACGCCACAACTACTGAAACCCACATACCCTGTGCTCTGCAACAAGAGAAACCACCGCAATGAGAAGCCCTCACACCGCAACTAAAATGTAGCCCCTGCTTGCTGCAACTAGAGAAAGCCCTCAGGAAGCAATGAAGACCCAATGCAGCCAAAAAAAAAAAAGTAAAAAAGGATTAAAAAAAAATAGCTTGTGGACTACACTAAAACAGGCTGAAGGGTGGGTTGATCTGTGGACTGAAGTTTGCCAGTCACTGGTTTTAAAGCATAAAGTTTAAATTATGAACATTTTAAGCTCTTTCTAGTCTGTCTACAATTGATATATCTTGTTACTTGTTTTCAAACAATTTTTTGGTCATTTCATCAGATATTGAAGAAGGGAAATATAAAACAGCTCTATTTCTCATTTTTTCCCCTGAAAGTCTTCAGTAAAAATTTTAGTAGGATCCTATTTATCATTTGGTAGGATTATATTTGTTTCTAGAATCTGGTCTCTGTTGACTAATATTCTTTGGTATTTTAACAGTTATATATATATATATAGTTAACGGTGATATTTTTACCATCATAATGCTTGGCTTATCTACATAGATTTGAAAGAGATGGGCATGGAATTTTAACACTCTGCATCTTAAATCCCATTAGCGATCTGCACAGCTAAACACTGTATCACCTTCAACTTCTTTTTTAATGGAAGATCTGACAGTTTAACAAAGTGTGAAAGTGTTAGTTCTTCAGTTGTCTGACTCTTTGCAACCCTGTGGACTGTAGCGCACTATGCTCTTCTGTCCATGGAATTTCCAGGAAAAATACTGGAGTGGGTTGCTATTTCCTTCTCCAGGAGGTTTTCCTGATCCAGGGATCAAACCTAGGTATCCTGTATTGTAGATACATTCTTTACCGTCTGAGTAACCTCTTCCTGTTTCTTATTTTCTTCACCTGCTAACTTAGTAAAAATAGTCACTTCTAATGAGCTATACAATAACCAGAGAAATGCTTTAGAATTTATGAATTCATCAAATACTTACTAAATGCTTTTTATAAGAAGAGGTGGCAAGAATACACAAAAGAATTATACAAAAAAGGTCTTAATAACCTGGATAACCATGATGGTATTATCACTCACCTACAGCCAGACATCCTGGAGTGTGAAGTCAAGCAGGCCTTAGAAAGAATTACTAAAACAAAGCTAGTGGAGTTGATGGAATTCCAGCTGAGCTGTTTCAAAGCCTAAAAGATGATGCTGTTACAGTGCTGCACTCAATATGTCAGCAAATTTGGAAATCTCAGCAGTGGCCACAGGACTGGAAAAGGTCAGTTTTCATTCCAACCCCAAAGAAGGTCAATGCCAAAGAATGTTCAAACTATCATACAATTGCCTTCATTTCACTTGCTAGCAAAGTTATGCTCAAACTCCTTCAAGCTAGGCTTCAGCAGTATGTAAACTGAGAACTTCCAGATGTACAAGCTGGATTTAGAAAAGGCAGAGGAGCCAGAGATCAAACTGTCAATATTCTTGGACCATGGAAACATTCTTGGACCATGGAAAAAGAGAGTTCCACAAAAACATTTATTTCTGCTTCATTGACTTAGCTAAAGCCTTTGATTGTGTGGATTACAACAAAATGTGGAAAATTCTTAAAGAGATGGGAATACCAGACCAACTTACCTGTCTCCTAAGAAACCAGTATGCATGTCAAGAAGCAACAGTTAGAACCAAACACAGAACAATGAACTGGTTCAAAATTGGGAAAGGAGTACAAGACAACTGTACACTATCACCCTGCTTATTTAACTTATGTGTAGAGTATATAATGTGAAATGCCAGGCTGGATGATTCACAAGCTGGAATCAAGATTCCTGGGAGAAATATCAACAACCTCAAGATATGTGGATGAAACCACTCCAATGACAGAAAGTGAAAAGGAACTAAAGAGCCTCCTGATGAGAGTGAAAGAGGAGAGTGAAAAAGCCAGCTTAAAACTCAAGATTCAAAAAACTAAGATCATGGCATCTGGTCCCATCATTTCATGGCAAATAGAAGGGGAAAAAGTCGAAGCAGTGACAGATTTTAGGGCTTCCTTGGTGGCTCAGATAATAAAGAACCTGCTTGCCAATGCAGGAGACCTAAGAGACATGGGTTCAATCCCTGGGTCTGGAAGATCCCTGGAGAAGGAAATGGCAACCCACTCTAGTACTCTTGCATGGAGAATCCCATGGACAGAAGAGCCTGGCAGGCTACAGTCTGTGGGGTCACTAATAGTCAGACCCAAATGAGCAACTAACACACACACACACACACACACACACACACACACACACACACAGTGACAGATTTTATTTCCTGGGGCTCCAAAGTCACTGCAGACTATAACTGCAGCCATGAAAGTAAAAGATGCTTGCTCCTTGGAAGGAAAGCTATGACAAACCTAGACAGTGTATTAAAAAGCAAAGACATCACTTTGCCAACAAAGGCTTGTATAGTCAAAGCTATTGTTTTTCCAGTAGTCATGTACAGATGTGAGAGCTGGAACATAAAGAAAGCTGAATGCCAAAGAATTGCTACTTTCAAACTGTGGTGCTATAGAAGACTCCTGAGGGTCCCTTGGACTGCAAGGAGATCAAACAGTCCTTCATTGGAAGGACTGTTGCTGAAGCTCCAAAACTCTGGCCACCTAATGCAAAGAGCTGATGCTGGGATTGAAGGCAGGAGAAGTGGGCGGCAGAGGATAAGGTGGTTAGATAGCATCACCAATTCAGTGGACATGAATTTAAGCAAACTCCTGGAGACAGTGGAAGACAGAGGAGCCCAGCATGCTGCAGTCCATGGGGTAGCAAATAATTGGACATGACTTATCGACTAAACAACAACACTGTATTCTAGGCATGTGGATATAACACTGCAAAGACAAAATTGTCAGTCCTTGTTGTGAAGGTTACATTCTGTTCAGTGTTGGAGGCAGACAATTAAAAAAGTGCTCTGGCAAGAGACGTAGAGTAGGATAAGGCGAACAGGGTCAGTGGGGGTGGGGATTACAGTGTAAAATGTGTTGTTAAGGGAAGGTCACACTGGGGTCTTTTGAACAAAAAATTGAAAGAGCCCTGCAGACTATCTGGAGTAAGAAGGTTCCGAAGTACAAAGGCTGCAATGTGGGAACATGACATGCCTGGAGTGCTGGTGCTATACTTCGAGGTATAGCAAGGAGGCCTATGTAGCTGGGGAAGAGGAATAAGAGTGAAGAAACGGGCAGATAATGAGGCAAAAGAGGTGATTAAAGGCCAGAATATGAAATGGTGATTAAAGGGCATCTGTGTCAATATCAAACCTGGCTTTCACCAAGTAAGATGGGAAGGCACTGAAGGGTTTTGAACAGAAGAACAATGTGATCTAAGTTTTAATGGGATTGCTCTGCCTTGTTACAAACAATAGAGCAAGGGTGGTCACAGGCATGCCAACTAGATCACAGTAATAATCCATGTGAGAGATGATGGTGCAGCAGCAGTGGATAAGTGGTATCCAGAAGGTAGAGCAAACAAAGTCTGCTGACAGCCTGGATGTGAGGTATGAGAAAAAAATCAAGAATGTCTTCATGTTTCCTGATATAAGCAAATAGCAGGATGGAACTGTCATTTACTGAGAGGGGAAGATGAAGATTTTGGCTTTGGACATGCTAGGTTTGAGAAAGTTGCAGAGATACTGCATAGGCAAAGGGATATATATGCCTGGAGTTCAAGGGAGAAGAAACATAAATCTGGAAAACTTCAGCATATAGGTAGGTGAAGAGCCATGAAACTAGATAAAATAACCAAGCAGATAAGTACAGGCTGAGAAGAAAATACTACAAAAACTAAGTACTCTGAGGAGCCAACCAGTTAAGAGGCTGGGGAGATGAAGAACAAGTAAAGACAGACGCAACAGTGAGTAAAGTAAGAAGAAAATCAGAAGAGCACAGTGTCCTAGAAACCAAGGAGATAAAGTATTCCATTGATGCAGTGATCAGCTATGCCAAACATGGCTGACAGTTACTGGATTTAGAAATGTGACATTGCTGGCAAACTGGAAGGAATGATCTCAGCTGGACTAGAATCTGGGTACACACTGCCTGACACATACATAGGTATGTTTTCCCAATAGGGTTAAAACATCACAAAGAGAAACAGGCAGCAGAGCCCAACTGTCGATCTCTTCCTGCTGAGCCTTCCAACTAGATGTCTTATAAATGACTCTTGGAACAGAATGTAAAGAAAGTAATTGAAAAAGAAAAGACTTTAAAAAAGCCCCAGAATTATTATTATCTGCTTTGGCCTCTTACCTTGATCACCAAGTACTAGGGCACCAGCTTCCAAAGCAAAATCTCCAGAGGAACTATCTTTTGAAAGAGTTACAGTCAAACCAGAGGTGGTTGTGGTATTACCACAAACATACACGCCACGTGGAGCAACACTGCATACTGCCTAATGAAATGGAGAGTTTAAAAGAATCAAAGTAAAAGGGAAATAATACAGTAGTGGCTCACAAACATTAGCTATATGCCAGTCATTCTTCTAAAAGCTTTCCCATACAATCTTCACCACCACAGTAAGAGTATTATACAGTATTATACACAGTACTATACACCTGTTACTGATGTAGAACTAAGGTCTGAATAGAGTAACTCACACAGCTATGAAGGTGTGAGGTTAGGATTAAATCAAACCCATGCAGGCTGATTCTAGTCTGTGGTCATGTGAATACACAATTGCAATTTATGCTTCAAGTTAAAATAGCAAATATATAAGTATTAATTTTAGTTTCAGAAACCCCAGTGCTTCTTTAAACACCAGGTAATAAAATGGCTTAATAGTGTTCACCATGAAACAAGGTAACAGTACACAGAAAAGTAGTTAAGTAGTGCAAGAGCTAAAAGCATGGACCTCTGGAGGCAGGTAGATCTGTTTAAACAGGTCTTGGCTCTATCTTGTACCTACTGGTGGTGCTACTCTTGAACCTCTCTTGAAACCTCAGCTTCCTTCGGTTTTATTACACACTGCCTTGAGGGTTAAATGAGATCATATACGCAGACTTAACCTGGTACATGGCATATATGTGCCTCGTGCAAGGCCACTGTACACCTCTGTGCACCTCACAGCCCTAGTAGGCAGTGCTTACCCTCCTATGTCAATAGTGTGCTCTGGACTGATGTAGCACACACCTAAGGGAAGCTTTGGTGCCTAGCTAAATAAATGGAAGCTATCATTATTTTTGTTACTTGTAATTCCTTAGTTGTTAGTTTGAGAATATGTTGGCTTACTAAATGGTCAGAGGAAAATAGTTTAAAAATATAAATGACTCATAACTGTTCAGTTCAGTTCAGTCGCTCAGTCGTGTCTGACTCTGCGACCCCATGAACCACAGCACACCAGGCCTCCCTGTCCATCACCAACTCCCGGAGTTTACCCAAACTCATGTCCATTGAATCGGTGATGCCATCCAACCATCTCATCCTCTGTCGTCCCCTTCTCCTCCTGCCCTCAGTCTTTCCCAGCATCAGGGTCTTTCCCAATGAGTCAGCTCTTCGCATCAGGTGGCCAAAGTATTGGAGTCTCAGCTTCAACACCAGTCCTTCCAATGAACACCCAGGACTGATATCCTTTAGGATGGACTGGCTGGATCTCCTGGCAATCCAAGGGACTCTCAAGAGTCTTCTCCATCATAACTGTTAGTATTAGCCTAATTTTTAAAAACTTTGGCTTACTGGGGCTAGCAGACTTAAATGAAATTCAGATTCCCACACACACTTTTACCCGCATACCTTACCTAAGTATACTGTTTTCATTTTTACCATCTACTCTGTTTCACCTATAACTGGATACTCTGTGTCTCAGTTATCAGGCTTGCAGCAAGGGTTCAGAATAGAATAAAAACAAGTTGGCCCAACTGGCCAAAACAAAATATGAAAACACAGGATTTAAAAAATATCAGATTAGAAATTAAAATAACTGATTTTTTGAAGTATACTTTTTATTTAAATATAATGTACATAATTATAGTACATATAACTGTACAGTTCAACAAATTTCCATGCAACTGACACCCATATCAAGAAACAACATAACTAGCATTCCCAAAGTCCCTTTCTAGGCACCACCCAGTTAGCTTGTAACACAATAAACTAGTTGTGATTTATATGAAACTTTAAATGAATAGAAAAAAAAAAAATAACTAATTTAACACTCAGCCATAGGGAATAATGACCCTGATGGACAGGTTATTAATACAATGAGGAGACCAGAGTTTTCAATTCTGGCTGCACTTCAGAATCACCTGTGGTTATAAACGTATAGATGCTAAGATCCTTAACCAAGAGATTCTTAATTCTTAATACTGGGGAAGGCCACAGTATTTTCAAAAAGCTCCAAAGCTGATAGTGATAGGGTTCCTAACCATTCTTACATTGGCTTGGCAGGTGTCACTCCAAGCACAAGCATTCCAAAGGCTGCACCTTCTAGGGCAGCACGGGGAGAACTACTAGGCTCTGATGGGCAGAGCTAGAATCTTGGGGACCAACAACATATTGGTCATGGGAATTTCCCTGTTTTAGACTCAGAGAGAAGCAGTGGAGATGGATGTGATTGACCTCTATCAGACTATTCTTAAAGCCGAATTCAGTGTTTATATAGTTGCATAAAGAAATATTGGGTGAGCCTGCTTTACTTTCTTGAACTATTCTATTCATAGGTAAGGTCACAACAATAAAGACTAGTATAGCAATGCTGCATACAAAAAATGGTTAGAGGGACTTCCCTGGTGGTCCAGTGGCTAAGACTTCATCCTCCCAATGCAGGGCAGGGGGGGCCCCAAGTTAAATTCTTGGTCAAGGAACTGGATCCTGCCTGCTGCATCTAAAGATCCCACATACCCCAGTGAAAACCGAAGACCCTGAATGTCACAACTAAGACCCAGTACAGCCAAATAAATAAATAAATATTTTTGAAAAGAAAGAAATTGTATTTTTTTTTAAATAAAAAAAATAGGGGTTAGGGAAATGGTTAATATTTTACAATAGTTGACATCTTAACAGAGCAGTATGCTTGTACAGCCTGTGTGACAGGAGACTGGCTCAATGTGAAAGGATGGTCAGATACAAGTTACTCACACAAACCCCCAACTCACTCACACTATTTGACAAATGATATCCTCTGGAATACAAATACCCCATGTTTTAGGAAAATTCATTTGTGAATTATTCATGCATTTTATAAGCAAAAGGTCAAATCCTAAATGTCTGATTTCTTACCTGTAGCATCTGACTTTTTCCCAAGCCTGGGTCTCCAACAACAAGGACATGGGGATCTCCTCGAACTGGAATTCTGTTTTTGTCATCTGCATATTTCTGGCTTCCTCCAAAGAGTGCTAATGCCAAACCTGCTTTAACAAGCTCAAATGTGAAAGAAGAGAGAGAAAAAACAAGAAAGAAAAACAAAGATGACTAGCAAAAGGGGTGCTCCTCCTATATTTAAAACATTTGTGTGGGGATTTTTTTTTAAAAAAACATGACTGCATTTTGCTTTTCTCTTTTCCTAAGAAAAGTCTAAAAATACACTTCTTTAATGTAAATGATTAGAAAGCATATAAAATAAGGTATCGTAAAAGTCACCAAGTAAAGACCTACCTTGCCAGGCATTGAATCCATTCCACAAACCTGAGAAGTATTGGTTAGCTTCTGCTTTGCCATCTACTGTGTCCAGAGTCACTTTAAAAAAAGTCCATTCCTACTAACTCTAATTGGTAGGAAGTTCTATCTTATAAGGAACTGTGGTTTCTCTCTCACATCATTCATTTATGGAGAATAATGATTCATATTAAACTATGAATAACTAGCCAACAGAAATTACTATTTTTTGTAAAATCTTAATATTCTATTTTTGCTAAATTTATGTATTTTTGAGTAAAATGAAGTAAAATACTTACTTCATGACCAAAAATGACAGGGCAAAGCGAGCTGAAAAACAGAATACAATTCATAAATTCTAACTCACATTTTCAGGTGATAAAGAAGATCTACTTTACAATCTGCTTAATTTACTTTACTTAGTACCAAACAGCTCAAGAAACTTTATTCTAACAATAAATTTATCAAAATTCTTGATGAATCTATAAAGGGAAGAATACTTTAGAAATTGTGTCTATGTAAGGGAGACAGGGTACTTACAAAGCATTTACATTACTAGCCTTTAAAACGCATCATAGGGACTTCCCTGACAGTTCAGTGGTTAAGATACTGCATCAGGGGTTTGATCCCTGGTTAGGGAACTAAGATTCTGCATGCAGTGTAGCACGGCAAAAAAAAAAAAAAAAATTATAATCATGTGTTATGATTATGGGTTATTTTGCACCCTAATACTTTAGGGTAAAGAATTATCTTTTATATGAATAGACATCTTTAGACCTGTGTAGCCAAGTCATTGAAAGAAGGAGACTAAAGGGTGAACTGAATACACAATATTTAAAGAAAGAATAAAATTTCATTTTTTCAGTTGAAAGAATCAGAATAAATAAGGTCATATATTAACATATCAAGTATTATATTTAATATAAAGAAGTATCTCACATCTGTCAGTTGTATAAACAGGAACAAAAAGGACAGGGTGGGAGACATACAATCAGGAATAAACTCTGAATCATTTTCTCTCTGTTAATATATGTAAACACAAAGTTGGTATCCTGCCATATCCCCTTGGCAAATATTGTTCAGCATGCTCCTGCAGATCACTGCTCACCTCCTACCAAGCAACTGCATCTGTGTGCCAAAAGGCTTTCTACGGCTGCAGAAGCATTAGCAGCAGGCAGGCTGGGCAGAACACAAGTGCTGGCATGTCTAATATTCTCAGGAGCAGCTCCAAATCTAGACCCTTAAATGGAAAAATACTGAGGCTAGGTCTTTAGTCAAGTGTCCCAGAGGCCTCAGAAAAGATTAAGCCTTCATTAAGGCACCAGACACTGATTGCCTCCCTTCTCTGTCTCACTTTCTCATTCCCTTCTCAGTATATCTGGGGATTATCTCCCAGTAAACCACACTTATGCAAATCATTGTTTCTGAAGGAACCTAAACTAAAACAGCCTTCTATTTGTCTTCTCCATTCTCTTCTCAAAGGCTTCCATTTGTTAATCTAGCAAGGGTTGACAAGGAGATCCAACCAGTCCATCTTAAAGGAGATCAGTCGTGAATATTCATTGGAAGGACAGGTGTTGAAGTTGAAACTCCAATACTTTGGCCACCTGATGTGAAGAGCTGACTCATTGGAAAAGATCCTGATGCTGGGAAAGATGGAAGGCAGGAGGAGAAGGGGACAACAGAGGATGAGATGGTTGGATGGCATCACCAACTCAATAGACACGGGTTTGAGTGGACTCTGGGAGTTGGTGATGGACAGAGAGGCCTGGCGTGCTGTGGTTCAAGGAGTAGCAAAGAGTCGGACATGACTGAGCAACTGAACTGAACTGAACTGAAGGGGTGACAACATTTTTCATAAAGGGCCAGAAAATAAATAGTTTCACTTTTACTGTCTAGGTCCTAACTACCCAACTTTCATTAAAGCAACAATCAATAATTTGCAAATTAATGGGTAGGGCTGTGTTCTAATAAAACTTTATTTACCAAAATAGGCAGCTTTCCTAGTTTGCCAATCCCTGCAAGATTAACAAATGGAGAGCCATGAAAAATTCTAGATTTAGAACTAAAAGGTAAAAGCAAACTGTAGGAAGGAAACCCAAGTTTTTCATACTAACATACGTACTTCATTAAGTATGGCAGAAAAAAGGACCACCGCACATGTTCATTGTTATTTTAATTGGTAAGAGGTACCAAAGAGGTGTTTTGGTCCTCAACCAGGGAGTTCCGTGGCCACCTGCTACAGACCACTCACCACTCCACCACTTACCACCAGATCACCGGAGTCTCCCTAGGTCAGGGCACCCTATCTATCAGGATGGGTTTGGATGGCTATCTATTCAAAGGATATCTCTGAGGGTTTAAGAACAAAAAACCCTCAAGGAATCTATACTTTTCCCAACTTGCTAATTAACATATTAAAGGCAGAAAGAAAAAAGTGTCAAATTCTCCTAGAGCCCAAAGGCTAAATGACAAGATCTATTTTTCTAATACAATGCACTTCAAAATCTCAGTTCCTTACCTCTGTTTGGTACATCTACTATCTAGTCTCTCATTTTCTATTTCTTCAAAATTATCCAAAAAACTGCCAAAATAACAGCACATTGTGTTAACCATGTTAAGGATATAATGAAATCTCATTTAATCTTTAGAACAACATTCTGAGGCAGGTGTTATTATTTCTACTTTAGAAGATAAAAATGAAGGAGAAATTAAATGCCCCAGATTACAACCGGAAGTGGCTGAAGCAAGATTCTAACTTAGGTTTCAGATCAGATCAGTCACTCGGTCATGTCCGACTCTTTGTGACCCCATGAATCGCAGCACGCCAGGCCTCCCTGTCCATCACCAACTCCCGGAGTTCACTCAGACTCACGTCCATTGAGTCAGTGATGCCATTCAGCCATCTCATCCTCTGTCGTCCCCTTCTCCTCCTGCCCCCAATCCCTCCCAGCATCAGAGTGTTTTCCAATGAGTCAACTCTTCGCATGAAGTGGCCAAAGTACTAGAGTTTCAGCTTTAGCATCATTCCTTCCAAAGAAATCCCAGGGCTCATCTCCTTCAGAATGGACTGGTTGGATCTCCTTGCAGTCCAAGGGACTCTCAAGAGTCTTCTCCAACACCACAGTTCAAAAGCATCAATTCTTCGGTGCTCAGCCTTCTTTACAGTCCAACTCTCACATCCATACATGACCACAGGGAAAACCATAGCCTTGACTAGACAAACCTTTGTTGGCAAAGTAATGTCTCTGCTTTTGAATATGCTATCTAGGTTGGTCATAACTTTCCTTCCAAGGAGCAAGCGTCTTTTAATTTCATGGCTGCAGTCACCATCTGCAGTGATTTTGGAGCCCAGAAAAACAAAGTCTGACACTGTTTCCACTGTTTCCCATCTATTTCCCATGAAGTGATGGGACCGGATGCCATGATCTTCGTTTTCTGAATGTTGAGCTTTAAGCCAACTTTTTCACTCTCCACTTTCACTTTCATCAAGAGGCTTTTTAGTTCCTTTTCACTTTCTGCCATAAGGGTGGTATCATCTGCATATCTGAGGTTATTGATATTTCTCCTGGCAATCTTGATTCCAGCTTGTGTTTCTTCCAGTCCAGCGTTTCTCATGATGTACTCTGCATAGAAGTTAAATAAACAGGGTGACAATATACAGCCTTGATGAACTCCTTTCCTATTTGGAACCAGTCTGTTGTTCCATGTCCAGTTCTAACTGTTGCTTCCTGACCTGCATACAAATTTCTCAAGAGGCAGATCAGGTGTTCTGGTATTGCCATCTCTTTCAGAATTTTCCACAGTTGCTTGTGATCCACACAGTCAAAGGCTTTGGCATAGTCAATAAAGCAGAAATAGATGTTTTTCTGGAACTCTCTTGCTTTTTTCATGATCCAGGGGATGTTGGCAATTTGATTTCTGGTTCCTCTGCCTTTTCTAAAACCAGCTTGAACATCATGAAGTTCACGGTTCACATATTGCTGAAGCCTGGCTTGGAGAATTTTGAGCATTACTTTACTAGCGTGTGAGATGAGTGCAGTTGTGCGGTAGTTTGAGCATTCTTTGGCATTGCCTTTCTTTGGGGTTGGAATGAAAACTGACCTTTTCCAGTCCTGTGGCCACTGCTGAGTTTTCCAAATTAGGTTTATATCTCCCTAAAAAAGTCTGTAACCACTATAGCAAAAGTACCTCTACACTGTTTCTTCTCTATTGCAGGACAATAACAGAAATAAAAACTATTCTGAAATACTTCTCAATAGTAAGTGACTTCTATATGACTCTCTTTCTTGCTTTCTAAAAGTAAACAAGCAACCCTCTGCTCTACATACAACTAATTGAAATTACTTTGGAATTCACTGCCCCATGACTCTTCTGTTGAGTAACCAGTTAATGTGAGATAGTAAATTTTCCTTATTGTTTCAACTAGAGATGAGCAATCTTATTTGTAAAGGTACAAACAGTAAATATCTGTGACCCATCTCTATCACGTCTACTCAACTCTGTCACTGTAGCTCAAAAGCAGTCAGACGCTATGTAAATGAACGAGTGTGGCTGTGTTCCAAGAAAAGTCTGTTTTTGGACAGCAAAATCTGACTTTCACATAATTTTGTATGTCATGAAATATTCTTCTTCTGATTTTCTTCAGTCATGAAAAAACATAAAAACCAATATTAGCTCACAGGCTATACAAAAATGAGTAAATAGCTGAATTATATCTCTTCCACCCTGCCCTTTTTGTTTGTATGAATAGGATTATATAATTGATGAATGGAAAATACTTCTTTATATTCAACATAATACTTCATATATTCATATATGGCCTTATGTATTCTAATTCTTTGAACTGAATATGAAATTTCAGTTCAAATATGAATAGAAATAAAATATGAATAGAAATAAAATATGAAATTTTATCCCTTCTTTAAATATTATGTATACAGTTCACCCTTTAGTATCCTTTCAGTGACTTGGCTGCACAGGTCTAAAGATGTCTAATGAATTGTAATTTGCAACCATTTTGACTGGTTTTCAGTTACTGGTAGCCAAAAGCACCCCCAACATGCACATGATAAAATAAAACTTGAGATAATCTCATACATACTTGACAATGAGTTTAAACAGGTTTTCTTCAGACTGAATCTCCTGGATGGCATAAAGGTCTTTAAGTGAGAACTCCATCAATGCTCCATGCTTACATCCATCCTCGGAAGCCTTTGTTTTCTGTCCTTTGTTATTGCTAACAGAATTTGCTTCAATGTACAAAAGGAACATGCATTTGTCATTCTTATTTCGAGAACCTGTAAATTTCAAAGTACAAAAATACAGTAATTGGTATTTTCATTTTCCCTACAGAGATTCAAGTAGAATGTAAAAGAAAGGCATGGTGAGTTATATTACTAAATAAACCTTTATTTTAGAGTTAAAGTGTCACCTATATAAGAATCAAAGAGTTCTTTAAATTGCTGGAAATTCAGAAATATCTTTAAAAGGGAAAAGATGAATGCTGACAAACTACTGAGAGACAGTCAGATTGAGGAAAGTCATACCACACCTTCCTCAGCATTGGAGACTTTGACAACTCCGGTAATAGTCACTGTGTCTCCTGGGACACAGCTATCCACGAGATCATGAACAAGCTCACATTCTATTGTTCGTGGAATCCGACCTGCTTCTCGCTGATCATCAGACATCAACTCCTGTATTCTAAAAAGTTAAACAGTTTTCAGTCAGGACTTATACTGACTCTAGGTTATTTCTTCAACATATTAACTAATCAGGGTCCACATGGTGCTAAGCTAGATAAAGGGCAGTTCTTTAGTTTAAAAAAGTTCAACAGTATATCTAAAACTACTTTGGCAATTTCCAATTAAAGATAGCAGAATAGGCACATGCATTAGCCTACCTTCCCATCAAAATGTGCACCAAGATGACAGTCACTCAAAGAGTGAAGGGAAATTTGGGGGTGTGCGGAGGTGCCATCAACAAGTAAGAGATATGAAATTTTAGAAAATAGAAAATGGAAAAGTATTGATGGATAAAATAAGGTGAATTCCAGAATACACACAGGAAAAATTTACACAGGTACAAGAGCAGTGGGAGCCAATGTTCTCAGCCCCAGAGAGCCTTCTAAGTTGGACCTGGCAGGAATGAAAACTGGGAGTGGATGGCTGAAACAAAACAAGATAATCAACTGAAAGCAAGTCACTGAATAGCTATTCAGAAATTATTTGGAAGGTGGGTAGACAGGAAGGCACAAGAATGAGGGCACCCCACCAGAGCCATCAGGCCTCCCTACGCAGCAAAACCAGAGCACTGTTTCAAGGAAACAGACCATCTACTCTGTGAAGGTAGATAAAGTGTCCAGAGGGGAGTCAGAGCTCCAACATAAGGCTCCTCATTCTGGCACCTGAGGAGCCCAAATCAAATTAAAAAACACATTCATAAAGCAAAAGGTGATAGTCAAAACCGTACCTTCTATCCAGTGATGAGGCTTTTTGAAGAAAAACTCCTACCCAAGAAATAGCAAAGGAAACCTACCTACCTACTTCAAATTTCTCATTCCTCATCAGATATTTGAGGATGAAATGGCAACAATTCAAAAAGGAGAGGAGCATTAAAAACAAAACAAGCTAACAGTTTCTGAGAAAACATTACCTTCACAAAACAAGAATAAGCTGCTATAAAAAAGAAACTATTGGAAAACACAGGTGTGAAATCAGGAAAGTTCAGTTCAGAAGCTCAGTCGTGTCTGACTCTTTGCGACCCCATGAACTGCAGCACGCCAGGCCTCCCTGTCCATCACCAACTCCCGGAGTTTACTCAGACTCATGTCCATCAAGTCGGTGATACCATCCAGCCATCTCATCCTCTGTCATCCCCTTCTCCTCCTGCCCCCAATCCCTCCCAGCATCAGAGTCTTTTCAATGAGTCAACTCTTCGCATGAGGTGGCCAAAGTATTGGAAAGTTAAAGATGTATATAAAAAGCAAACATTTACAGAAGGGATACAAGCAAAAAAACCAAAGAAATCTAGAGAAGAACATAAAGAAAACAAAGGATGGGGGGATTCCCAGGTGGTCCAGTGGTTAAGAATGTGTCTTGCAATTCAGGGAACATGGGTTCGATCCCAGGCCATGGAGCAACTAAGCCCACATGCAAAACTAGAGAACTTACATGCTGCAACTACTGAGCCTCTGTGTTCTACAGCCCAAGAGCCACAACTAGAGGGAAGCCCTAGTGCCTGGAGAACCTTGGGGACCACAACAAAGAGCATATGTGCCACAAATAAGACCCAATGCAGTTAAATAAATAAATATTTTTTTTAAAAAAAGCAAGGGTGAAGGATAAGCAACTAAATGGATAAATCTGAAGGGAAGTACAAAGAGAGAAAACAGAAAGGAGATATTCTAGAGTGGAAAAGAGTGTCAAGCAGAATGAAGACATGATCAGATAGACTCAAACTTTTCCAGAACACCATAGATAAAAAGATTACAAAGAGTTGGAAAAGTGCTAAACAAGATTAAAGTCCAAATATGAAGCATGTTAAAATATGAAATAATTCAGTGAAGCATGAGAAAAGATAATCCATTTTTTAAAAACATTCTCTCTTTAAAAAAAAATTTATTTGGCTGTATCTTAGTTGTGGCACAGGGGCTCAGTAGTGGCAGCCCACGGGCTTAGCTGTCCCATAGCACATGGGATCTTAGTTCTCTGACCAGGGATCAAACCCACGCTCCCTGCATTGGAAGGCAGATTCTTAACCACTGGACCAGCAGGGAAGTGCCAAAGATAATCCATTTTGATTTTGATGCTTGGTCATTTACCTTTAAGGGGGGAAAAAGCCCAACAAAACAACCCAACCCAATTACACAAATTACATTTCCTTCTCTTGGCATCTGATCACCTGAGTTGATTCTTTGTTGAACAATATTTACATTATCATTAAAAATATAAGTGCTGTTTGTTGGTTTTTATCAGATATGACCTATGAATAAAATATAACAGATAATTCTGATTAGGAAACAGAAGGAAACCTGGACAATTTAAAAATAACATTTTAGCTGGAAAAAGTCCAAAGGTGGAAGGGGAAGAAGGGAAAGCAGGTACCATTGAAAGGTTGTTGTTGACCCACAAAAAGACGCCGGGATTCTTGGCCTCCGGAGGAGGAGAATTCAATCCGGGGCCAGAGACGAGGCTTGATCACTCAGAGCTTTTGTGTAATAAAGTTTTATTAAAGTATAAAGAAGATAGAGAAAGCTTCTGACATAGGCATCAGAAGGGGGCAGAAAGAGTACCCCCCTGCTAGTCTTCAGCTGGATGTTATATAGTCATTAGCAGTCTGTTAATAAAAGAATGTCTTAAAACTCAGAATGGCACCAGGTCCCTCATCCATAAGATGTATTTTGGGATAATCTTGGCACCGGACAATTCATCCTGGGCCATAAAACAATTGACTTGAATCTTGTAGAAGGGCAGATTACCATACAAATAGTTTTATTTACATAGATTAGGGGAACAATGAGTATAACATACTGCTTTGTCAAGTAGGTTCTGAGCCATTAGGCGGAACTTGAAGACAGAGTTTGGGGTAAATGCATAGTACATTAACATAGCTTACTGCTGCTGCTAAGTCACTTCAGTCGTGTCCGACTCTGTGTGACCCCATAGACGGGCAGCCCACCAGGCTCCCCCATCCCTGGGATTCTCCAGGCAAGATCACTGAAGTGGGTTGCCATTTCCTTCTCCAATGCATGAAAGTGAGAAGTAAAAGTAAAGTCGCTCAGTCATGTCTGACCCTCAGGGACCCCACGGACTGCAGCCTTCTAGGCTCCTCCGTCCACGGGATTCTCCAGGCAGGAGTACGGGAGTGGGGTGCCATTGCCTTCTCTGAACATAGCTTAAGGACAAACATTTCCATAAGAAAAATGCATTGGTTAACTCAAGGTTTGAGAATAGTTAACTTCAGGTGAAACCAGGTGTCATTATGGCAACACAGTATTTTAAGAGAAACCTCCTTTTAAATTTGTATAGAGAAGGAAAAAAATATCGCTAGTTTGTTTCCTCCTGCGGTCAAGAGAGATAAAAATGTCGGACACGTGCAGCCTATTTCCTCTGTTTGGAGACCCCTGGCCTTCCTGCCTGTTACTCTCTCACCATGTCTCTAATGTCCTCAGCTCACAGAGTGGATGAGTAAAGTGAAAAAAGAGACATGATAATGCTATCTAGAATTATGTATAGGACAAGAAGTTGTAGGAACTGTGACCTTCTATGTTGATTAAGTTTTTTAAAACATTTAATATGCATTATTTTAAAACCTTCTAATCACTTACATGATGAATGTAAGCACAAACCCGACTGCACAATTACCGACTACCTTCACTCTCAAAGCACATTTAAAAACTGCCAAACTGGGACTTCCCTGGTGGTCCAGTGGTTAAGAATTCGCCTGCCAATGTAGGGTACACGGGTTTAATCCCTGGTCCAGGAAGATCCCTCATGCCACAGGACAACTAAGCCCATGGACCACAACTACTGAGCCCACGCTCTAAAGCTCACGAGCCACAACTACTGAGCCCACGTGCCACAACTACTGAAGCCTGAATGCCTAGAGTCCATGCTCTGCAATAAGAGAAGCCACCAAAATGAAAAGCCCACGCACTACAACTAGAGAGTAGCCTCCACTCGTCACAACTAGAGACAGCCTGAGCACAGCCAAAAGTAAATTAATCAATTAAAATCCTGGTGAACTGCAATGAGAAGCATCAGAATGACACAAACATGCTAAGATCACTTTGCTTTAAAAAAAGTATATTTTAGACTTTTCTTATTAAAAGAACACCTATTTCTATGGCACCTTTGGAAAAACTTAAAAACATAGATAAACAGAAAGAAGAAAATAACAATCACCCTCATCTCACTTCCCAAACAGTATACTCTCAACA
Source organism: Bos mutus (assembly GCF_027580195.1). NCBI lineage: Eukaryota > Metazoa > Chordata > Mammalia > Artiodactyla > Bovidae > Bos > Bos mutus. Next base: position 32,592,830 of record NC_091629.1, on the reverse strand, counting down.
TGTCTTATTTAACAGTGTTGTTTTTTAAAAAAAGATAAATAAAGTCAGTATTATATATTAATAGTAGAAAACATTCTGTGACCTGCTTTATCACTAAACTTAGTGTAAACATTTCTGGATGTCATTTCGAAACACTCTCCTACATCATCATAATTAGTGGCTATACAGTAATTCACTGTACCATCCTTCTTATAATATTAACTTCAGATGTTTAGGCTATTCTCCATTTTTGGTCATCAACACTGTGAAAACGAACCTTCAGCAAGTAATTTCTGCAAGTGTTGTGACTGTCTTCATCAGATGAACTCCTAGAACTGGGACTGCTTCTGATTCTGATATGCACTATAAAACTGTCACCCTGATGCATCCAAACATTTCAGTGCTAGCTGAAAAACTATAATTTAATTCCTTATGGACATCCAAACTAAGGCTCAGAAAAAAATGAAACTGAATTTACCGTAAATGGCAAGAAGGTACCCTTTCTTCTAGGGCAAAAAATCATTTTATCAATAGACTAAAACAACTATCATGTAAGCTAACATTGCATTAACAAAGTTTTACTATAACTGACTCATTTAAAATGAACTTGAGTAATACCTTTTAAAAACCCACAAAAAGGATTTAAATGGTATGGGGAGGGAGGTGGGAGGGGGGTTCAGGATGGGGAACACCTGTACACCAGTGGCGGATTCATGTTGATGTACACAAAATCAATACAATATTGTAAAGTAATTAGCCTCCAATTAAAATAAATAAATTTATATTTAAAAAAAAAAAGGATTTAAATGTCCTCTTTTTCTCAATCATCTACTCCTAAGTTTGATTTCCTAATATTAGGAGATGATCATTCAAATTCAGTTAAAATACTTACGCCTATTTTTAGCCTGCTATTTTTCCCTAAAAACAAAGAGACTTTAAAATCACTTAAAAGCCATAATAATGTAATTAAATCACTGGATCTTCCATGGATCTATGTGGACCTCATAGCACCTTTGAGGCCCTCACTACCCTTTTCAGTGGTGAAAGTATTACAGACACAGGCTGGAAACCAGGCTTCCCCATTCACAAGGCACAAGATCACACTCAAGAGTTTTAAACATTTCGTCTTCTATAAAATGCTGTGTTTGTAAAGATCTCAGTATAGTGCACAGTTGATTACTGTATATATTGGTCTTGGTTTTTACAGGGCAGAAGGATGTCAAGCTAGGACAGGGCTTGGTAGCAATTTACTTCACTTTTCCCCCATGTTCTTAGAAGTTTCCTGGATAGCACTCTGACTTCAAAACTATCCATTACATTATATTTAGGAATGAGTTACAGGGCTATAGCCAGAAAAAAAATGGGATAAACTGTTAGACTAAAACTATACACACATAAACTATCTGACTTTCAAAAACAAAAAACAAGTTTTTTTAAATACCTATACAGTAAAACGTCTCATGAATAGTGTGAACATAAGATGAAATACCTATTTCTAAGGGAGTCTCTATTTTAAAACTTGAAAACAATATTATTTCTAGAATATCTTCATTATGGAATGAAACACTGTTGTTTAGTTGCTAAGTCATGTCTGACTTTTGTGACCCCACGGACCGTAGTCTGTCATTAGTCTGTCATACAGCTTTGCTTATATGTAAATCCAGTTCAATGAGTCACATAAATGAGATACAAAATAATTTCTCAGTAGCAAAATGACAAAACACTTGCCCATCAAATCCTTTCTGGAATCTGATAGAAAACAAATCTCAAATAAAGATAATTATCACTTCAACACGTAACTCTTCACCAAATAAACCTTTTATACTTTATTACTCTCTACACATAAGAATCAAAGTATAATACAGGAATACTGTAAATTTACTTGGCAGTATGAGAGCTCTAAAACCTGCCTTTTATTTAATGGTCTGATTGCTTACTTGATTGACTGCCAGTCCATCGTAACTGTGAGAGGAGAGCTACGAAGAGCCGTAAATGACTTCCCTCGACATGCTGGCACAGGACACTGCAACAAGATTAATTCACACTTAAATTTTGCTAAATTATAATCTCAGGAAAATTCAAGTTAAAATGCTTCATTTAGTACGTTTAAAAGTTGATCCCAGAACAGTATTAAAGTAAGATGAGCTAAAAGCTGCAATGATCTATTTCCTTCTATTACTGATTCTGTTTTTGAGGCACTTTTTCACCTGGTCTCTCTTGATTACTGCTCTTATTCTTTCTGCTGTGGGTATGCAAGGCTCCTTACATGCCTCTCACACCAAGCACTTATTCCTTCCTTTGTATTCAAGTACTGTCCCAATCCTTGAACATTCACTTATATCCAGTCCCACACATCCAGCCCCAATCTTCTCTTTTTCAAAAGCCTTTCTTGGTCTTCTTTAATCCCCAGTTCTCCTATCTAATCTCTTTCTGCCCTATCTGTATAGTATTAAATATAATATTTTTATTGTACCACACAGGCAGTCCTCAACATGTCAGTGTTCAAGTTTTCATGAATCATTTATTTTCATAAATCACTTAAGTACCTCAAGATGCATTTATAAATAAAGAGACTGTGGCAAACTGTGTTTTCCAAATATGGTTGCAATATCTCCCCTCAAACCTTTCCAGAACCTTGCCACTCCCCTATTAAGAGTTGGAGTCTAATTTCCCTCTCCTGGAATGTGGACAGGCTTGTGACTCACTTTGAAACCAACTGAATGTGACTGAAGTGATGCTGTTTGACTTCTGAGGCTGCCTCAAGAGGCAGAGCCATTCCTGCCGTCAGCTGGAACTCTGCCTCTTGAAGCTATCGGCAGTCATGTGAGCAGGAGGAGTGTCCTGAGCAACTATACTGTGTGTGAGAAGCCAAAACCAGCCCACAGAGAAAGATAATATAGAGAAGAGATGCTGGCCAGCGCCCAGCCACTCCAGTCCCTTGCTGTTCCATCCAGCTTCATAAGAGATCAAGACTTAGAAATACCAAGACAACCAGTTCTTCAAAACTCAACCTACAGAAACCATGTGAAATAATAAAATGATTGTTATTTTGAGTCACTATGGTGATTAGTTATGCAGCAATAGTGACTATAACAGAGACCACCTGGAACAATCATCCTTCTGATCATTTTGCTTCACTTAAGTTCAGACACATGAATAACAAGTTAGCATTTCTACCTACTATATTATAGGGCATGGAAATACCTTGGTCAAATAATATTTACAGAAAATATCTGATTTAAATTAGGATTTAAATTCTGGCCTTGCCAGGGAATTCTCTGGTGATCCAGAGGTTAAGACTCTGTACTTTCACTCCAAGGTCTTGGGTTCAATCCCTATTCGGGAAATCAAGATTCTGCAAGCTGTATGGCATGGCCCCAAAAATAAAATTAAAAAAAAAAAAATAAACACCTGACCTCTCTGACCTAAAGGCAGTCCTGAATCTTAAGCCCAAATAGTAGATGCCACACATTTATCAACACTATTGATTATTCAGAACCAACAGCTGAACACATTCTGTTCTTCCTACAAGAGAAGGAAGCCTTAGGAAGTTCAATCTGAGTAAAAATGTAATTAATGCTAAACTTATTAAAGTCTAAGGATGGTAACGGCAACTCTGGAAAAGAAGAATAGGTATGGCAAGTTTCTCTACCTTATTAAAAGTTTTAATAAGGTCAATGTAAGTAGGACCATGTAGATCTGGTATAGGAACAGTAATATAAAACAGATTCATGTGTCTACAGGAGTATAGTGTACGACAGATGACATATTACACATCAGCAGAAATAGAAGGATTAATGTAGAAATGGTGACAATTGGGTTTTCACCTAAAATAATAAAATTAGATCCTTAGCTTAATGCCATTCACAAAGTTAAATTTCAGATGGACGAAAGATCTAAATAGAAAATACAAGACTTAAAAGTACTGGAAGAAGAAAAACATGGCCTGAAAAGATACATGCACTTCAAGGTTCACTGCAGCACTGTTTACAATAGCTAAAACATGGAAGCAACCTAAATGTCCATTGACAGGGGAATGGATAAAAATGTGGTACATACATACAATGGAGTAGTACTCAGCCATTAAAAAGAATGAAATAAGGCCATTTGTAGCAAGATGGATGGACCTAAAGAGTGTCATACTGAGTGAAGTCAGTCAGACAGAAAAGGAGAACTATCATATGATACTCCTTATACATGGAATCTAAAAAGAAATGATACAAATGAATTTACTCACAAAACAGAAAAGAGACTCAGAAAACAAACTTATGGTTGCCAGGTGGAAGGGACAGTTAGGGACTTTGGGAAGGTCATGTACACACTGCTGTATTTAAAATGAATAACCAAGAAAGACCTATTGTATAGCACATGGAACTCTGCTCAATGTTATGTGGCAGCCTGGATGGGAGGAGGGTTTGAGGGAGAATGGAGATGCGTGCGTGCGTGCGTGTGTGTGTGTACATATATATATATATATATATATGGATGTGTGTGTGTGTGTGTGTACATATATATATATATATATATGGATGAGTCCCTTTGCTGTTCACTTGAAACTATCACAACTGTGAATTGGCTGGATAGGAGGAGGGTTTGGGGAGAATGGAGACGTGTGTGTGTGTATACACATATATATATGTATATGTGTGTGTGTGTATATATATATATATATATATGGATGAGTCCCTTTGCTGTTCACTTGAAACTATCACAACTGTGAATTGGCTATACGCCAATACAAAATGTTTTGGGGTTAAAAAAAGAATAAAATTAAATTTTAAAAGTATTGGAAGAAAATGTTAAGAGCGATGCTTATAATGCTTGAGTGAGGGGCCCTTCTTAAGCTATGCATTTGTAACAGAGTCATAGGAAAAAGACTGATCAATCTAACCATGTCAAAATGTAAAACTCTAAAACAAAAAATGTACCACAAAGTTAAACTAAAGACTGGGAGAAAATATCTATAATGTAAGAAATCAAAGGGTATGCTCCCAACCCAGGAATCAAACCCAGGTCTCCCACATTGCAGGTGATTCTTTACCAGCTGAGCCACAAGGAAGCCCAAGAATACTGAAATGGGTAGCCTATCCGTTCTCCAGTGGATCTTCCTGACTCAGGAATCAAACCAGGGTCTCCTGCATTGCAGGCGGATTCATTACCAACTGAGCTATGAGGGAACCCTATTCAATATCTAAAATTCATAAAAACTTCTATCCATAGTATAAACAGAAAAATGAACAGAAATTAAAACAAAATTCAATAAAGTAACTGAATGACCAATAAAGATGTGAAAAGATGCTCAAACATAACAGAAATCATAGACATTCATATTAAAAATGAAATACGATTTTATACCCATCAGTCTGGCAAAAATTAAAAAACCCAACAATACTAAGTGTTAATGAAAATATGGGGAAATTATAACAGCCTAATACTACCAGAAGGGGTGTAAGTTGGGACCAACATTCTGGAAAGTACTTTGGCTACAGCCTAAAAAGTTAAAATTAAGCATATCATATAACTGAGGAATTCCTCTGCTAAGGAGACGTGTATAAGAACGTTCTCAGCAGCATCATTCGTAATTGTGAAAAAGTGGAAACAGCACCATGTCTGCCAGGAGAATGGATAAACAGTGACTATTCCTTTACTCCAGTCAGTAAATGAAAAGATTTAGATATGTATCAAGACAGGTATGAGGAGTGGGAGGGATATATGTATACAAATAGCTGATGCATGATGTTGTACAGCAGAAACACAACCCTATAGAGCAATTGTACTCCAAAAATAATAATAAAAAAACAGGCAGAATTCCAAAATAACCAAGTGAAAAAAAGGTAGCAATTTGCTACCTTCAGAATATCACTTATGTAAACAAAACAAATCCTATACATATATATAATCAAACATGAAAATGTAGATTTGAAGAATACATGCTGATTTCATAATAGTGGCTCCAGGGGTAGAACAAGTTTAATGGAACTGTAGAGGGAAACAAAGAGACTTTATAATACACTTAACATTTTTTGTTAAAAAATTAGCTAAATATTTGCCAACTCATAATGGTGCTATCCCCACTCCAGTGTTCTTGCCTGGAGAATCCCAGGGATGGGGGAGCCTGGTGGGCTGCCATTTCTGGGGTCGCACAGAGTCGGACACGACTGAAGCGAATTAGCAGCAGCAATGGTGCTATACAGATATTAGTTACATTATTTATACATTTTCTGTAGTTTTAAAATCTATAGTTTAACAAAAAAGGAACACATCAGTTTCAAACAGCAAAACAAAGGGAAGAAAACAATAAGTGTACCTATTAAGTCAAAATATAAAAAAATGAACAGAAAGAATACATGTTAACTTCAAGATAGTGGCTGTCTCTGGGAATGGGACAAGCAAGGGGTAAAAAAAGAGACTAAAGTTACACCAGTAATGCTTTATGTATCTTTCAAGATATATCTGGTGCTGGCAAAATGTAAATTCCAAGTGATGGGTAGAGATGTTTCATTTCTTTATTTTCTGTACCCTGAAGTATTTTATAATTTAAAAACCAAAAATAATAAAAATAAGCTCTGTATTTAGAAACACTGGGAAACGGTTTCCGTACACTGATTTGTCTTCTTTATCAAGATAAAGAAGGATGTAGTCAGGACTCCCCTGGTGGTCAATGGTTAAGAATCCGCCTTGCAACGCACAGGATGTGGGTTCGATTCCTAGTTAGGGAACTAAGATCCCACATGCTGCAGGGCAACTAATAAGCCCGTGCTCCACATCTACTGAGCCTGCCGTGATCTGGAGCCTGCACGCCATGCAATTCATGACGCAATAAAGATCTCACATGCCACAACTACTGCAGCTAACTGATACAGCCAAATAAATGAATAAATAATATTTTTAAAAACAATGAAGTAGTTAAAGAACATGATATCACCTTTGTGGGAAGATTATATTTTCCATCTGGAAGAGATAAACTCTGAATTTCTCCACATGCAGCACAAAGAAAAGCCATCTTGGTACAAAGAGGCTTTGTATTACTGACTCGAACCACTGTTCCTCTCAGAGCAATGTATTTTCCATAGTAATTTGCTCGGACGTTCTTCAACTGTGTCAGCGGCTCATAATTATACACCCTAAAAACAAAAATAGGAACGTATTTACTATGAACTCACAGTGAGCACAAAGTTGAGGTTGTCTGTATTTTCACAAGTTCCTTTTAGAAGCTATTATGGAATTCCCAAACCATATCACCCCATATATCAGGAATTTTACAACTATTAAGTCATCCTTAAAAATAAAAGAAGTTAAATCTTCCCTTTTACTCTTGTCCCATTGGCTGTTCTCTATGGGAAAAGGAAAAAATAACGCCAAAGGGAAAGTCTCAGATTCAGCAATTTTTGAGTTTCTAACTTCTTTTTCAAGCAGTATTAGGAAATGTCTTTTTTAAATTCTGGGGAAAAACAAAACAAAAATACCTGATGATCACCTTATTCATCTCTTCCAATGTGAATTTAAAATCTTGTAATACAATACAGATAAATTCAAGAAAAAAGTCCATTTGTTCTGTGTTTAATAGAAATCTAATAACTTGAACAAAATTTAATTACACCACTTAGTGTATTACAGGGATTATTAAATGTAATCAGCAGAGTCTAGATAGGCATACATCCAAAGTTAACACAAAAATTTGCAGGCTCATATATCAACTGATTTGGGCAGAAAAGGTTTATTTCTATCATGATCTCTTTAAATTCAGCATGTTCACTTGGGTATGATAACCACTGAGTTAGCAATAAAGTCATACCCTTTTTACTGATTTCTTTGACTTTATAAAATGAGGTTCTCATTCTTAAATAGGCTTCAGTGCCTGATTGTGATAATACTTTAATACCAGCAAATTCTTCACCTTGCGTGAATGTGTGGCACATTAACCACTGTTTCCCCACTTCGAGACAATCCTTCTTGGGCTTGTAACTCAGCTGCATGCCTTTCGAGGTCCTTAGTTAATACCTAGACAAGACAGACATTTACTTAAGAGTTACTTAACAAAATATCCTCTTGAAGCAGAACTCTTTTACAGAGACTATGAAGTTTAGAATATAAACAGTTCAGAGAGATTAACAGAACTCTAACTGCCCTTTAAAATTATGATATTTAATTAAGATCAATTATTTTATAGTGGATTATGTTTTACCTGGGGTTTTGCTGTCCCTGGACTGACAGAAAGTCTGCTACTTTCTGTCTCAACTAAACCTAGTATTAAAAGTCCTTACAGAAGCCCCCAAAGCTATACATTCTAGATGTATTCTGGTGAAAAAATATTTTCTACTTCTTCAAATTCAATGTTAAGATAAAGAAATAAAGATGACTTCTGAAATAACCAATACTTACTTTCTTGGCATTTGACATTAGGTAAAATAAATATTTACCATCTACGTGTGTACAAAGCAGCATGCTGCCATGAAAAAAATAATCATCTCTGAAAAAAATGGCTCATCTCTGAAAAAAATGAGATGTGAATACACAGCTGTAATTGTTACCATAAAGATATACAGACCAAAAAACCATATGAGTTTTGAAAAGGAGTCATGAAAAGGTTTCACAGAGTCATAACTGAGTTAGACCCAAGACATTTGGATATGTGAGGCAAGGGGCATTCTATGCCAAATGGACAGCACGTGTAAGAGGTACAGGACTCAGAGAATCCTAGAGGGACCTCAGTTTAGCTGGATAGTAGTAAATACAGAGTGGGAAGAGAAGTTGAACTACGTTATGGAAGGCTTTCAATGCCACATAAAGGGTTTGGGCGTCATTTGGCAGGAAACAGTCACCATGGTTTCCAAGGACAAACCATGTTTTACCATGTATGGCAACCGTTAAGGAAAGATGAAATAGACTGTAAAGATGGAAAAGAGGTGGATTTAAGAGACACTTTAGAAATAAAAGTGAAAGGATGTGGTAATTTAGATATGAACTAATGAACAAGAGGAGTCTGAAAACAGTCTGAAAACAGTTCCCAGTCTTAGGTCACGAGCAGTGTATAAATCCTGTGATGAATCTTTGTAATGAACCCTCATTCGGATACCCTGACCTCCTCTGCTCTACATCCAGTCCTCAGTAACACTTTAAGACCCATTATAAAGCCCCCCACACCTACGAAGTCTTCCTCTAACCAGACTGCAACCTTTCAGTTCTAGCAAAGGTCTGTTGATAAAAATTAGTCTATGAGAAGGTACTGTTACTGTGAAATCTTCCTTTTAAAGTTTGACAAAAGTCACAAAATAAACATTTACCTGATGTATTGCCAGACCCATGCAAGCCAGGGTTTTCTCAGGTGTATCCCTTAATTCATTTGCTATATTTGGTATCAGTTTAATTATTTCATCATCATTTATCAGTTCTTTAAAATCCACCAAAATACTTCCCTTTCTTTCTATTTCATCCTATAAAATATTAAGATATGAAAATAAGGATTGGTTTTTCAGAGTGAATTATCATGAGCATTCGATCACACACTATGAGAAAGCATATATGTTAATATGGTGATAATAAGTATTCTATGTTTTGTGTCGAGCACAGTTCTAGTATTTAAAATATATGAGTCTGAGTGAACTCGGAGTTGGTAATGGACAGGGAGGCCTGGCGTGCTGTGATTCACGGGGTTGCAAAGAGTCAGACACGACTGAGCGACTGAACTGAACGGAACTGACTTATGCCACTTAACAACCCTTTGAAGTAGGTATTAATACTATTATACTCTAATAATAGATAAGAAAACTAAGGCACAAAGAAAGTAAGTAATTCACCAATGTCCACACTGCTGGTAAGTGGGAAGCTGGTAGCTGGGCCAAGGCAGTCCACTGTCTATAGTCACAATTACTAGCACCTCAAATACACTGTTCAATAAGACGACACATAAAGGTGGACTAGTAGCTTTGTTGTACAAGAACCTTACCTTATCATATAACTCAATACGCTCTGTGAAAAAACTTTCAAATGCTTCAATCTTCTCAATAAAAGGAATGCTGTCACTGTAAACTAATCCAACAAATATGACATCAGACTAATAATAATCACAAATGTATAAGCACATTTTTCATGAGACAGAAGAAATACTATTTATATACATGGTAGATGGCTTATAATCACTGTGCCTTCTGATTACATTTAGATTAGAACTGGTATAAAATGTAAACTTAAGATTCTAAAACAAGTTCAGGTCTGCATAATCTGAAATGCAGACAGGAAGTAGCTCTAAAACCACCAATATCTGAAAATCTTTACAATGAAATGTGACACCTAGTAAGACCTACTAGTTCAAATAGCTTACATGATAGAGCCAAAGTTTAGCACACAGACTAAACTCTTATCTCTTTGCAAAGAAAATCCTACTAGTTCAAATAGCCACTTGTCAGATCCCTTCCTGAGATCAGGGTAGGTAGGTTACAACTTGACTCCAGTCCCAAAACTGTAAAGTTATCTTCCACTTGGTAAAGTTCTGTAACATTTTTGAGTTGGTCTCCCACAGACGATCAGTACAGTGAAGGAGACTGGAGTTTCAAAGTACAACTGGCCAAAGGCGCCTTGTTCTGCGCTAACCGCTAGGGAAATACTGCAGGTATTGGTGGCTAGTGCATCCTAAAGCAACACAAGACACATCAACTATGAAACATAACATTTCTCATATGACAGAAAAAAAGAACACAACTCTCAATAGGAAAAGCATTTGTAAATCACTTTCTTCATTCACAAAATGAATACTGAGTACGTGGTATGAAGCAAGCAATGCAGTCTAGAGGGAGATATAACAAGCCCACAATACTATAAGACCATAGAAAAGACAATTCTCCAAATCCATACACACAGATATATGAAGTTAACCGATAAAGGAGAAATCCTTAACTATGTTTCTACATAAACTTTGTTGGTTGTTGTCTCTTGGTTCTAAGCCTATCCTTCTATTTTCTGCTCTGTGATTCTATTTTCAAGATCTGCACAATACATTTCCCAGATTTCTGTAAAGTTCTGCCAATTAAAGGCAACTTTAGGTATTGGCAGGTGGAAGGATAGGAAGAAAGGAATTCATTGTTTACAATTCTTTTCAGCATTTCTCCAGATGTAGAGGATAGCTACAGTTCTAGCCCCCAACTCCAAGCACCAACCATTCTCCTGCCAGAATTACCAGCAGCAACCAGCTTAATTCACCTCAGAGTCTGAGCACAGCTCTGAAAGATATTTTGCAGAGGTCCAAATACAGGTTTGTAGGCTGTCCCTCTAAGGCTGAAACTGCAGCTACGCTGTGGCTCCTCCTTTGAATTCTTAGGTTCTGGAACCTCAGTGTGCACGTGTGCTCAGTTGCGTCCAACTTTTTGCAACCCCGTGGACTGTAGCCCATAAGGCTCCTCTGTCCATGGGATTATTCTGTCAAGAATACTGGAGTGGGTTGCTATTTCCTTCTCCAGGGGATCTTCACCACCCAGGGATCAAACCCACATCTCATCCATCAGCAGGTGGATTCTTTACTGCTAAGACAACCAGGAAGTCCAACTTCAGCACTATTTATCTTTTGTTTCCTCAGTCAAAAGGTTAGTTGCTGTTTTCCAGAGTTAATACTATCTAGGAGTTTACCTTAATGTTCCCTTTGTGTTCTTTTAATCCTCTGTCTGTATACCCAATTCCCTGTATTAAATCCTCTTTTTGAAATAACTAGTGTGGGTTTGTTTTTCTGATACAAAAATGAAAAATAATGCTCCTGAAACATAATTTGTTTGGGTGAATCAAGATTAAAGAAAAGGAGATGGAGGTATATATATAAATATATATACACACATATATATATATGTAAGCAGAATAAATTATAGTAATTTGAGATGTAGCATCTAAAGAAAGTTAAGAAAATAAGACTTATAGTACTTTAGCACTTAAAACTCTACCTTCAGAGAAATAAAGCTTCCAGCCTTTATATGGTATGAAGTGATCCAATGTTGACTGTAGTAGCAAAGACTGTGGGGTTTGTTCTGAAAAAGCAAAAAAACCCACAAAAACAGAATACTGGGTTAATAGAAACATTTTTTTCTAATTTGCTTCCCCTTTTAATGAGATACTGACATGTTATTAACAAATATCTAAATTACAGGTTTCACTAATTTTGGATATTAACATCCAAATGTTACCTTTAAGGGTAACATCAAATAAAAGACAGACAAATTTGAATTAAACTGCTTTTCACAACAGGCATGAACAGATTGCTTCATGGAAGAAAAAAAAAAAATTGAACTACTGTTGGCCTCTCCTACCAGGATGTTTTCCTGTGGCTTTATTCAGGTCAGGTCTGTGCTCTCTTTCTCTCCATTTTCCTGAGAAGCCCCTACCACCTCTTCCACTTTTCCAGCTTTGAAATCTTCCTTGTCCAAATCCTCTGCCTCTGTACTTTCCATTCATGTCTTTCAAAAGATAGAGAATAGGAAAGTCCTCATCAAAACTGTAGGGGAAACTGTATTCCTAAAAATGTATTAACACAGTAAATAAGCAAAAACTAATATATACTCTAGTTTGAGACCAGCAAACAGGCTTGTGATGTTGCACAGAATGGTACAAACTCCAAACACTCTGCAGTTACTCTTCTAATCCTCACCTCTTTTTAAGGCATACCACAGATGTTTAAACAAGTATATTGAATGATTAAAATGATTTTATCCCATGATAAAAATAAGAAAAGGTACCATAATTGCTTTCAAGGAATTCCCACAATAGAAGTGAAAACAAGAGGTAATTAACTCTAAAATAACTTTGTACTGTTGTGAGACTTACTACAGGGCAGCACTAGCTGAACATTATCTTGACCTGTGACTTTAGGAATACATCATCACAGCTCCTTACAGTCAGTCCAGCAGTGTTCTATCCACTTTTATTAGAGACACATGGATATTCTTTTTTTAGTTAATTAACTTTTATTTTGGTCATTTGTTGTTCACTCAGTCGTGTCCAACTCTTTGCGACCCCATGAACTGCAGCACACCAGGCTTCCTCATCTCCATATTCTGGAGCTTGCTCAAATTCATGTTCATTGAGTTGGTGATACCATTCAACCATCTAAATCTTTCTCAGCATTAGGGTCTTTTTCAGTGATTCAGTTCTTCGCATCAGGTAGCCAAAGTATTAGAGCTTCAGCTTTAGCATCAGTCCTTCCAATGAATATTCAGGACTGGTTTACTTTAGGATTAACTGATTTGATCTCCCTGCTGTTCAAGGGACTCTCAAGAGTCTTCTCCATCACCACAGTTCAAAAGCATCAACTCTTCAACTGCTAAGCCTTCTTTATGGTCCAACTCTCACATCCATCCACTGGGAAAAATCATAGCTTTGACTATAAGGACCTTTTTCAGCAAAGTAATGTCTCTGCTTTATAATACGCTGTCTAGGTTTGTCACAGCTTTGCCACGCCACAAATCAAAAACTACAATGAGCTGTCACTTAACACCTGTCAATGGCTATTGTCAAAAACACAACAAATTTATGTTGGGGAGGATGTGGAGAAAAGGGAACCTTACTACACTGTTGGTAGGAATGTAAATTGGTGTAGCAACTATAGAAAATAGTGTGGAGCTTCCTCAAGAAATTAAAAATAGAACCACCACATGATTCAGCAATTTCACTCCAGAGTACAGGAAGAAAACAAAACCACTAATTTAAAAAGGTATTCACCCAAACATTCACAGACACATTATTTACAACAGCTAAGATATGGAAGCAACCTAAATTGAATGGATAAAGATGTGGTATGTACACACATACACACACACCATGAAACATTACTCAACTATGAAAAACAAACTCTGCCATGTGCAACAAAATAGATAGAGCTGAAGAGTTTTATGCTTAATGAAGTCAGTCAGAGAAAGGTACTGTATATTTTCACTTATAAGTGGAATCTAAAAAATAAAACAAAGACTTCCCTGGTGATCCAGTGGTTAGGAATTTGCATCCACATGCCTTTGGGGCAACTAAGCCCCTTTGCCACAAATTACTGAGCTCCAGCTGGGAAAATACTGAGGCGCAGGAGCCCTGGAGCCTGTGCTTTGTAACAACAGAAGCCACTTTATTGAGAAGCCAGGGCACCACAAGGAAGACCCAACACAGCCATAAATAAAAACATTTTTAATGTTTAAAAACTAGTAGAGAGGGGTGTGGGTGCAATCGGTAAAGGAGATTAAGAGGTACAAACTACTAGGTATAAAGTAACTGAAAAAAATGCAATGCACACAACAGGGAATAGAGCCAATATTTCAATTTCATAATAACTTTATGATTGGGATTTTCTTTTCTTTACGGTTTTTTTTGTTTTTTTTTGTTTTTTGGCTGCACCGCATGCAGGATCTTAGTTTCCTGACCAAGGATGGAACCTGTGCCCCCTGCGGTGGAAGCACTTAGCCCAAGGTATTCCCTGAAGTTTAACTTTAAGTAAAGTATAATCTATAAAAATTTAAACATTATATTGTACACGTGAATCTAACATTATAAATCAACTACACTTCAATTTTAAAAAGTTTCTATCTTAAGGATAAAAATAAGAATTTATCATAACATAGACTGTAGGGCCGGAGAAGGCAATGGCACCCCACTCCAGTACTCTTGCCTGGAAAATCCCATGGGCGGAGGAGCCTGGTGGGCTGCAGTCCATGGGGTCTCAAAGAGTCCGACAAGACTGAGCGACTTCATTTTCACTTTTCGCTTTCATGCATTGGAGAAGGAAATGGCAACCCACTCCAGTGTTCTTGCCTGGAGAGTCCCAGGGACGGGGGAGCCTGGTGACCTGCCGTCTATGGGGTCGCACAGAGTCGGATATGACTGAAGCAACTTAGCAGCAGCAGCAGACTGTAGGGCAATTCATTCCAAAACAGCCTATCCGCATCTTTATTTAAAGCATTTAATTAATAAATAAGTTAATAAGTTCATGATGTTAAGGAACTAATAGGGCTTTGATAATATATAGACCACGTCATATATTTAAAAAATTTAGACCACAGGAAATAAGCGAATTGATTAAGATCAAAGTTGTCTGGTGACAGTACTGGGCTGAAACTTCATCTCTGCCATTCTTAAGCTGAAGCGCTGCTTCCAAACGCTACCTGCCGCGTCTTTTACAAATGAGGTAATATGGTGAGAATAACTAGTAAAAATTCCAACACAAATCCAAGAGGTAGGTCTGGAGAATGAGTAAAACCCACTGTCGGGCTGCTATGCTTGGTTATATATGCCACTTCACTTACGTCTCCTCAAGACTAAGCTCTTACTTGCAAAAGACAGAGGTCCCAAAACACTCAATTCACTGCTCGGCTGACTCTCGCTTCCTCTAGTGGGAAGGCAAGGCGAGGTGAGAAGAGACTTCGCGGTGCGAGCTCCTCAGGTGACTCTACCCAAGCCTCGCAGACTTTTCACGCTTAGCTCTCCTGACGTTCCGGCTCAGGACCGAGTCTTGTCTGTTGTAGCGGCTAGAGGACCTCAACTTCTCCACCTAGACCGCATAGGTTAGCCAGAAAACGTCTACAGTAGGCAGCCACAACAGCGATGCAAACCAAACTTTTCCTATTTCTTTTTTGGCGCTTCTGTGACGCAACTTCCACCCGAAGCCGCGCCGAGATGTGAGGGGCGGGATGGAGGACAGCCAATCAAGGAGATTAGCCAGACGGAAGCCGCGAGGCTACCGGAAGCCCTCCCGAGGTTCCGACCGGAAAGCGGAAGCGGCACGCAGCACGTGGGGGTGGTGCCGGTCGGAGGCTTTGCGTCCCCTTAGGTTTCTGGAGGTGAACCTGCGGGCGGCAACGGCCTAGCGCCAGGGTCGGAGCGCGAGGAACTGGAGGGACGCTGCGGAGCAGAGACCCTCTGAACATCATGGAGAGCTCTGAGGATCAATCAGGCCCACAGCCACAGTATCCCGGGAATCACTGCATCCGCGACGGCGACTTCGTGGTGCTGAAACGGGAAGATGTGTTTAAAGCAGTGCAAGTCCAGCGGAGAAAGTAAGTCAGGTCTCTGGCCTTAGGAGTTCTCCGCCGCCACCTTCTAGACATACTCTCTCACCGGGGTCCCTTTCTTGGTTCTCTGGATTCTCAATCTTCTCCCTCGTTATCTCCTCTCGGATCTTTCCACTGAGGACTTAGCCCCCAGGATCCCATCCTTGGCCCTCGGGATCACCCTCACGCCTCCTGTCTTCCAACAGAGCCGTGACCTTATTCCTGGTCCTCTATGTTAAGTATCTTAATCTTTCCAGAGTCCTTTCCCCATTCTTGGCCCTCGCTCGTGTGCCCCGCCCCTCTTCAGCAAGCCCCTCCTTTCCCCCCCCCACCCCACTTCCCACATCCTGGGGTTCTTTCCTCAAATGTTGGGTTCTTCTCTCTTGTCTTCTCACAGAACCCACCCTTCACCCTCTGATCTCATCCTTGCCTCCCAGAACCCCCTCATCACTATTTTGTGTTCTTGAAACCAACACCTTTTACCCTCCCAGATTTTCTGATTAGAAATGTGTGCTTGCTTCCAAGTACATTATTTCTATAAAATGCTTATATTAATTAAGCTTTTAAATTTAAATATAGCAGTACAGCAAAGTCCTTAGGTTATAAGTTTGATGAATGATTCCACAGTTAACACAGCTGTATAACGACTATACAGGTGAACCTTTGGTTTTTCTTTCTCGTATTGTCCTTTTAAGTTGCTTTATCACAAGATGTGGTTGTTCGAATGTGGGTCTTAAAAACATACTCTTTTAGACTAGGCTTTTCATTCCCAAGGAGACAGACAGCAACATCTTTATTTCTAGAAAGTATTCTTAAGACACATACTTTGAAACACTTTTTATCAGTTTTCTTGGCAGAAGCATAGCATTAGTTTCCATTTTATTTAGAAAATGATTCTGAGCTCAACTGCATACCAGGGCAGACTGTCCCTTCACTTTTTCCACAGGGCTGCACTCATCTGGTTGGGCAGAAGCAATCCTGGCTCTGTGAGCAGACTCTGCGCATCTCACTCTTGCCCATGTCCTTCTGACTAGGTCCCACTTTCCTGACAGCGACCTCCTGTCAGGCCGGTCAGTTTGAGTGATGTACCCTTCTTTGCATATCAGATCAGCTGCCAGAGGGTAAACCCAACCCAGCTCAGAACCAGTGTTTCACAAGCACTGAACTACTCAAAGGATGAGGCAGGGGATGGTGCACAATCTAGTCTGAGCTGAGTTTCAGCTTCTCTGAGGGGATTCATGTCCACAAATATTTTGAGTGTTTATTATGTGTCAGTCACTGAGGACCCAGCAAAGAACATGAATTGGCCCTGTCTGATTCACTTAGGATCTTGGAGAAATTCACTCAGATGATTCTAGTGAGGAGACTTAATGAAGATGGACACATACACATACAGAGTTATGAAAAGGTCTAGAGCACCAGTAGAGACTTGTGATGCATCCAGGGGTCTAGAATGATGGGAAGCCTTTGGCCGGGGTGATGTGGTGCCATCTGATTCTGTTGTGGTCAGCCTCTCAGGGCACACAGAAAGAGAAGGTGTGGGATGGGGCACAAAAACTAGTCAGTACACGTCTTTCAGAATTCAGAGTTCTATCGGTGTGGGCAGTGTCCTGAAGCTAAACAGACTTCCTGAGATCCATTGGTTCTTTGTTGAGTAGACTGTGTTATGTAGTGGAAAGAACCAGGCTTTGGGTTCAGGCAGACTTGGATTTAAATCCCAGCTCCTACTATGTAACTGCATTTTGGGCAAGACACTTTTCCTGAGCTTCAAGATTGCTCATCTGGAAAGAGCTATGTCCAGGATGACTAAATTGAGAATTAAGTCAAAAAGTGTGAACCATCTGATACATACTACCTAACCTTTGATCAACACTCAGCAGGTGTTATTTCTCTTCTTTTGAAAGGAAAGTTTTTTTTGGCTTTTGTGGGATTTCCTTTTTAAATTGTGCTGTGCTTCAGTCATGTCCGACTCTTTGCAACCCTATGGACTGTACCCTGCCAGGCTCCTCTGTCCGTGGGATTCTCCAGGCAAGAATACTGGAGTAGGGTGCCATTTCCTTCTCTAGGGGATCTTCCCCACCTAGGGATGAAACCGGTGTCTCTTAAGTCTCCTGCATTGGCAGGGTGGGTTTACTACTAGTGCCACCTGGAAAGCAAAATCTGGGTAGTGGGAAAAGCTAAAATTGCCAGGGCCTCAGTAGAGCGTTGTCAGTGTTAGGCATCACTTACAAATGTGTGAATTGTCAGTAATGTTTACAGGCAAATACAAATACAGGCAAATATTTGGTTTTACTGGATAATTTTCAAAGAAAATGGCCATTTAGGCCAGGGAATTTGTTAAATCCGTGTCATCTCAATGATTGTTCAGTTTTGAGGTTTTCTTGTGTTCAGGAGGTGTCACAGTATGTGTGTTAGTGGCACGGCAATCTTGGCAACACTTTATGCTACTCAGGAAATCTGAAATATGCAAATTTGGGCATCTTGTCAGTGCAAATTGGAGCCAGACCAGTGCCTCGGAAAAAATAATGTCTTCTGTCCCTGTTTCTCATTCCAAATTCTTTGTTTTTGTGCCTTGTTTATTAATTTTATCTATCTGCCCGTAGCCCGGTTCTCTTTCATTCATTTGTCAGTTCATGGTCAGAGATAATGCTGCCAATTATCCTTTAGGGAGAGTGATTATGAAGTAAACTAGGTCAAATATATCTTTCCTAAATTGAGTGCAGATGAGATTCAGCTTATTGATTGCATTTTTCCCCCCAGGAAAGTAACTTTTGAAAAACAGTGGTTCTATCTGGATAACATCATTGGCCATAGTTATGGAACCACATTTGAAGTGACCAATGGAGGAAGCCTTCAGCCTAAGAAGAAGAAGGAAGAGCCTACTTCAGGTGCACTATACTACTTAGGATGAATAAAATAGATGCTCTTGAGCTGTCCAGTCAGAAACCTGTCAACCTGAATTAATTCTGAAATGCTAGCCCAGGCTGTTCCCAAAGGAATCTGAACTCACAATCTGAGAACTGTAGCTCAGTAGAATGAATTAGGGTTTGGTTTTGGCTTTGAGATATCCTGGGTTCTAACTCCAGCCCATCATTAACCAGCCCTCTGACCGTGGGCCAGATATTTAATCCCATGAATCCTTGCAACTTCAGTGTAAGAACAGGTGTAGAGCCCTGTTGGTGTCTAGAAGTTACCGACTTTTGAGGTAGATAGCATATAGGGAAGAGGATAAGATGTCGGGTTTTTAATTCAACTGACTAGGTTTAAGTTCCAGCTTCATCACTTACCTGGTAACCTTGAGCCAGTTATTTGGTTTCTCTAAGGTTTATCTGTAAAATAGGACCATAACACATGCTTAATGACCAAGCTATAGTGAGTATTCAATCATATGACACATAGGAAGTTGTAACAGCCTCATGGGTTTAGTATTATCATTAAATTGAATCCTTAAATTTTTATTAAAATAAGTATACTTAAAATATTTTATGAATAAAATTATTAAATAATTAAAATACTAATGAAATTCTGATTCAAACTACTTTACTAAATATTTATTAAATATTAGATATAAATATTCATATTTTTATTAACCATCAAATACATTCCAGGCATGATTAAGCACTGCAGTTACAGCAGTTTGTTAGATAGACCATCCCATAAAATTTATTTAGCAGTGGAAGTGTTAGTCATTCAGTCGTGTCTGACTCTTTGCAACCCTATGGACTGTGGAATTCTCCAGGTAAGAATACTATAGTGAGTTGCCATTTCTTCCTGCAGAAGATCTTCCCAACCCAGGGATTGAACCTGGATCTCCCACATTGAGGGCAGATTCCTTACCATCTGAGCCATCAGGGATGCCCACTTAGCAGTGGGAAATGCCAAAAATAATCAAATAGACAAGCAAACAGCATAATTTCAGGTGGTGATGTGTGCTACGCAGATGGTGGAGCCGGGAGGTGTACTGAAGGCTGATTGAATGAGATAAGACTTGGCTAAGATGGTAAGCTCAGCCCTGAGTGATGTAAAGAGGATCCACCCACTTGGAAACGTTGCAAGAGCATTCCAGGTGGAGGGAGCAGCAAATGCCAAATTCCCGCATTGTAACCACCCTGCTGTGTCTGAGGAACATGAGGAAGTGGAGTGGCTGAGTACAGGGCTTGAGAAATGAGACCTGAAAAGTAGCCGGGTACCAAATCATGTGTAACCTTGCGGGTCGCCTTTAAATTGCTACAGGAAGTCACTGTGTGGTTTTGTGCGTTGGAATAGATGAGCCAGTTTGCATTTTAAAAAGAACTCTGCTGTCCAGGTGGATTGTTAGGGGGCAAGAGTGGAAGCAAGAATATGAATGAGAGGCTTGGGCTAGTTGTGACAAGAAAGGATAGTGGATTGGGGTGGGGGCAGTGGAATTCATTGGAAAAGACCCCGATGCTGAGAAAGATTGAAGGCAAAAGAAGAGGGCAGCACAGGATGAGACGGTTAGCATCACTGACTCAATGGACATGGATTTGAGCAAACTCTGGGAGATAGTAGAGGACAGAGGAACCTGGTGAGTACAGTCCATGCGGTCACAAAGAGTCTGACATGACTTAGCAACTGAACAACAAAAGAAGTAGAACTGAAAGGCCAAATATAAGTGGCCGACGGGCTGGATATAGATATAAACTTAGAAGAAGAAAGATTTTTAAATAATTTCAGATCATATATGTCATAGAGCAATTTTCTTCCTTAGAAACCAAAGAAGCGGGCACTGATAATCGAAATATAATTGATGATGGAAAATCTCAGAAACTTACTCAAGATGACATAAAAGCTTTAAAGGACAAAGGCATTAAAGGCGAGGTAAAATTCAAAGAATTTTTTGTTTCGTTTTCATTTTTTATTTAGGAAATTGGTTGCTTTTTAAAGCAGACTTTTCCTAAGGTAAGATGTAAAAATACAGTACATTTCTATTAAAAATAGCTTGAAGTGTTTATGCAATTCAGTGTGTCAAAGATTTTGTTTCTTAAACACAAGAATGTAAGTGAATGACATTACTAATATTGTTAACAAAAGGGAATTTGATAACTTACTGCATCTTAGAGCTTGACTTTGTTCATTTTCAATAATGTTTTCAGCCAGTGTCTTCAGGACTGACAGTGTACATTACCTCTTTTCTCCCTAAATTGTATATGTCTGTTCTTTTACTTTGATTTAAATGGAGTTATAAGGTACTAATATTTTAATACAAATTCTGGATAGAGTATAAAAATACTAAGTTCATCCATTTGGACTTCTGTGGAAAAGGGCCTGGAGAATCAGACTTTTGGATACACTCTGTGGTAAGAAACCTTTGAAGTTATCTGTGCTATGAAAATAAAGTTTCAGGAAATCTGCTTGCTCCTTTTCTTATAGGAAATAGTTCAGCAATTAATTGAAAATAGTACAACATTCCGAGACAAGACAGAATTTGCTCAAGATAAATATATAAAAAAGAAGAAAAAGAAGTAAGTAATTATGCTTTTAAAAGGATGAAAATACAAAATATTTTTATAGATTTATAAAATGTATTATTTAAATAAAATATTTTTAAACTAGCTTTTTAAAATTAATGTTCTGTTTTTCTTCCTCCAGATATGAAGCCATGATTACTGTTGTGAAGCCGTCCACCCGCATTCTTTCAGTTATGTATTATGCAAGAGAACCTGGAAAAATTAAGTACGCTTTGTTTCCTTTCAAAAGTATAATTGGGGGAAAATATATCTTTAAGAAAGTCATGATTTTAAATAAAATGAAAATCTTGCTCATCTGCATAAAGTATCCTCCTACTTCATAAATTGTAAGTCCTTTTTTACTATTGCCTCCAAAGCAATCAATAATCTTATCAACATCATTTTTATGAAACAAACAAAACTTGAAAAATGATGGTTAAAATAGAAGACTTTGCTTAGCTAAAAATGAATACATTATTCTTTTTTCCTTAGCCACATGAGATACGATACACTCGCCCAGATGTTGACATTGGGAAATATCCGTGCTGGCAATAAAATGATTGTGATGGAGACGTGTGCAGGCTTGGTGCTGGGTGCGATGATGGAACGAATGGGAGGTAAGATTTAATGTTTTGATGTTCATTAAAAGCCTACCATGATTTGAGTAGAGGGGTCTAAAAAATTCAAACTCATGGAAAGTGAGGTTGAGTTACTGGAAGTTAATGAAATGACTTGGGTGTGCCTGCACAGCTCCAGTCTCTGGGAGCTTCCTCCACAGTCCACATCTCCCAGCCTGAGCTGTGTTGGCATCCCCAGTGGCAGTGTCCTTTCCAGCTTCCATGTCAGTGGGGGTGGTTCTGAAGCCTGTGACCGGCTAGGACTTCAGGACAGTGATTTCAATTTCAGTAAACTCTTGGGTAACTGGTGCTCATTTTATTGGCCTGAATTGAGGGGAGGGAATAGGGTGGGAAGAATACTAGGTATGTATCCTATCCTAGAAGAAAACAACACAGCCTGATTTGCCTACCCTTTCTCTGACCCTGTTGAAGATAAGAACTTTTAAACTGCCTGTTTAAAGATTGGCCCAGAGAGAAGCTGAGAGCCAGTCGCCAATCATGTTACATACAAATTCGCAGGCGCACAGGGTTTTACTGTAGTGTCAATGGGGGTATACTTCTTTAAGACTTCCTGTGTACCTGTTTGGAATTGTGTTGCCTCCATTGGGAAGATACATAGAGTCCAGATGGACCTCCCTGAGGAGCTGCATCATCTTCAACCTCTGAACAACATAAAGCAGAGAAACTTTCAGTCTCCATAACATGGCATACCCTGAGGGTAGCATAGTCAAGTTGTCTCCATTAAGCAGATGTCTGTTTCTTTTATCTTTTCAGGTTTTGGCTCCATTATTCAGCTTTATCCTGGAGGTGGACCTGTTCGGGCAGCAACAGCATGTTTTGGTTTTCCAAAATCTTTCCTCAGTGGTCTTTATGAATTCCCCCTCAACAAAGTGGACAGTCTCTTAAATGGTACATTTTCTGCCGAGATGTTGTCTTCAGAGCCAAAAGACATTGCTTCAGTTGAAGAAAGTAATGGCACACTGGAGGAAAAACAGACTTCTGAACAAGAGAATGAAGATAGCATAGCAGAGGCCCCAGAGAGCAATCACCCAGAAGAACAAGAAAGAATGGAAATTGTCTCTCAAGATCCAGACTATAAGGAGCCTAAAGAGAGTGGAAGTAAAAAGGATTATGTAAGAATGTTAAGAGTTCCCACTACCCTCATAATGCTTTCCCCAAGGCTTCAGTTAACTTCATGTAAGCCTTGAGATTTGATTTGACTTTAAGAGCATCAGCTCCCAAGATAATAAATATCAAAACAGAGAAAGAGTGTGTGTGAGTGTATACATGTGTGATTTCATCTTTGGGATGGAACTTTAGGATACAGAAGCATTATATAGGTAGCTCCATGATGGTTTTATAACAGCAGGGATCTTATGTGTTTTCAACTTCCCTATAAATGATCTCCCTCTGTTGCTTTAGTTCAAGTTGATAATTATTGTTAAAATGTTTGGATAGACCAGTATTTCCAAAAACCTGACTCAGCATGTTGGTTTCTTATTTTTCTTCTTGAAGATTCAGGAAAAGCAGAGGAGACAAGAAGAGCAGAAGAAAAGACATTTAGAGGCTGCTGCTCTGCTGAGTGAAAGAAACGCAGATGGGTGCGTTGATGAAAGATCACAGGCGATGTCTTGGTGTTCAAGGGCTCTGCTTCAGGCAGATTAGCACTCTCTGCTTATCTGCTTTGGTTGTAGCGGGGACAAGCATGATGATTCTGTCTTGGATTTGTAAAGAAAGGAGACTGCATCTGGCAGGGGTGGGAAATTGATTATGCTGATTTCAGAGTTTTAAAAGAAATTGAAATTTCTCCAATGATAGCACATGATCAGATGGGGCTTTGCAGTCCCACTAGCTGCAGTGGGTGGGGCATTCCAGTTGATGTGATACTGGCTAAGGGCAAGGGCTAAGGAAAACCTGACGGGAGAGGTAGATTTGGGTATCTACAAAGCCAATGTTACAATGTTGGATTTGTTTCCAGATTTTTTTTTTTTAATCAAGAATGTCATTAAATTCCACTTCGAGTTGCCAAGCACCATAAGAGTTTATAATCCAATTTGTGTTTCTTAGAAAGTAATAGTTCATGATTTTACTGTTTGGGATCTCTAGAATATTATATTTAAAAGTCTTCCTTGTGTGAGTCATGCAAATAAATATATGAATATTTTAGATGCATTTCAAAACCTGTGCTCCACCTTGGGACATAGAGAAATAATTTGTCTAACATTTTCTTGCAGGTTAATTGTAGCTAGTCGTTTCCATCCCACTCCACTGCTGCTGTCTTTGCTGGACTTTGTGGCTCCTTCAAGGCCATTCGTGGTCTACTGTCAGTATAAAGAGGTAATACTGACATGGAATGGACTAGAATTCTTACATCTAAACATTGCAGCCCTCAAAATAATTATTTATAGAACTCTGTTTATGCCTTTAGCCTCTGTTGGAGTGCTACACAAAACTTCGGGAAAGAGGAGGGGTCATCAACCTCAGGCTGTCTGAAACCTGGCTCAGAAATTACCAGGTACGTACGTGTTCTTACAGCCAGTCCCTGGGAGCTACTGTCCTGGGTTGCCAGCGCAGTAGTACCGAAAGCTGGGGCTCTCCCTGTTTCTATCTACAGAGATGAAAGAGTCTCATGTCTGTAACTCAAAGTGCCCTGACCTTTCCTGACCCTTTTTTCTTTTATCATGTCATAGTAACTCAAGTCCAGAGACACTTAAAATGCAGACAACTGTGCTTAATGTTTCCCCAAGGCTTCGAGAGCACTGTACAGTGAATAACTGATAATAGCAAAATTCCTCAGCTAACAAGAAGGTGACCCTTTCCTCTTTGCTGGGATGTCTTTGCAGCAAGTGTTCAGGATTTCCTGATGGAGTCTGTAAGTTCAGGTTCTCTGAAAGGTAGAAGTGTAAGAGATTGATTGGAGAAACACCTTTGAAAGATAAAGAGAGAGGGAGCAGGATTAGGCAGGGAGCGTTGCCAGACCATCGTGCCGGTCTGATGCCTATGACAGAGTTGGAGGACAAAGCGGGAGGAAGGGCTTGCGTGCTGCTCCGACAAAGTCTCAGGATGATGAGGAACCCCAGAGCAGAGATTGCCCACTAGAGGAGTGCAGTATTGGACAGTTGTGGTACCTGTGCTCGGCTATCAACTTGGAATAACCCATAGCCTCCATATGTGTGACTGTTAAATGCACACATCTTAAAGGAGCAGCAGCTAAAGGCTTTCTGTTGCTTCACCTCAACAGCCAGTTCCCTGTTAGAGATCTAAGACGTGGCGGGGGGCGCACCTCATGACTGTCACAGGCCCTGCTTTGCTTCCTGGATATCTTACTTAATCCAGGACATTCTGCAGACCTGGAAAACCTTGCACTTCACAGTAGTCAACTTATTCTAGAAACAGGAGAAAAGAATTTTTGACAAGAGTTAACAGGGTGTTGGAGAAGGAAGGCTCTGGCTATATGTCAATAGCTACTTCTCCATGGACCCAGCTCCGCTGTTGACCATGAAGCTTTCTGGAGCCAAGAGGGAGAAAGCCAGGCCTAGATCACTACACAAACCAGTTGCCCTTTTACCTCCAGGAACTTGCTTCAGGTTTAAGAGAAATTATTTCACTTATATTTTTCAAAGAAAATCACTCAAATCAATTTCTATACTTTTATCTGCACTATTATGCGAAAGAAGGACCTCCTTAGGAATTGGTCTGATTAATTTGTTCTCTCTTCAAGAGAATCTGTGTCATTTAAATTCTGATTTCTGGCATGTGTATTGTTAGCATGGCCTTATCTGCTTAGGGAAACATGAATGTCTTTCTGTCTTGATTAGGTTTTGCCAGATCGAAGTCATCCCAAACTACTGATGAGCGGAGGTGGAGGGTACCTTCTCTCAGGCTTCACTGTTGCCATGGACAACCTTAAAGCAGACCCCAGTCTCAAATCTAGCACCAGCACTTTAGAATCTCACAAGACTGAAGAGCCAGCAGCTAAAAAACGGAAATGCCCAGAATCTGACTCTTAACCTTTTAAAAATTGCTTTGATTTTTGTTCTCAGACACTATACAGTTAGTAAGTAAACCTTAAATGCCATTACTAATTGTGTTTTCATATCCTAAGAATAAGAACTTGTTTATACACCTGTTCCCAGGAAGGACAAGTAAGCCTTTTGTCCACCTCTGACATAGCTAGGTTTGGACTGTCGAAACCTTGAGCTGAAATACCTGAACCTGGGGTAAGCAGTGGTCTGGTTTATGGCCAATTCTGTTTATTTCACAAAAATCTTTAAGTCCTTTCAGTACTCTGTGCAAATTTCTTGAGAATTTAGAGATCAAAGAAATATATTTATACAAAGTTTTGTTTATATGTTAAGCTAAGTGGAATAACACACCATCAGTGAAACTTGGGTACTATAAAGAAGGAATTTGTGGAAGAAATTTCCTCTCTTCATTACGTTCTCTTCAACCTAAGCAATATGAATGAGTGTGAGATTTACAGTACCAAAAATGTCCATCCTTTTCCTTTCAATGGAATAAACTTTTAAAAAATATTTTACTATTTTAATAGTTGATGACCTGGAAAAACCCTTGAGTATTTATTTTATTGCTGTTTTTGTCAGTAGGTGTAGTAGGGTACTTCTTTGCATTGATTTGCCACACCTCTCATTCTTTTGTTCCAAATAAAGTGACTAGAATTTTTATGTACTATTAAAGGAAGCAAATGGTTTTTTCTCCCCCCAGAGACTTATGGAGATAGATACATGTATGTGAATATTAGTATATGCACATATATATATTTATATACACACACATGCACATGGAGACAGAATGCACTGTCTGTATGAACTATAACAAAGTTTAGTGCAGGGCTTAGACCAGTCCTCATTGCATTAATGTCACTCCTTGTCAAATGTATTTTAAAGTGCCTTTTTTGGTGATTATTAATGCTGGTTTGTTGAGCTCTGGCATGACTGGGGGTTAGCCTTTCTAAGCTCTGAAAAAAAGTGTAATCAAATTATTTTGGTCATCTGCTGCAGCCAAGAAAAAATGTTTAGAGGAAGTCAAGGCTCTTGTCCATTGAGAATCTGAGTCTTGCTCATTAAACATGTTCATCATGTATGTTGTTAATGTCATTACAGAATAGATGTGGATCATCCAGCAAGGAGCATCTCAAAAAGAAAAAAAGATTGCTCTTTCCTAATAGCATGTACTGTTCTAAAAATGGCCAGTGGTGATTACCAACAAGTACAGTTCTGATTCCTCTTTCTTAAAACAATTGCTTTTAAGGAACAAAAGCATTTTGTTCTATGATCTGTCTGACTTATATTAATGATGCAGTTAGTGATGCCACCTTCATTCGCTTTCAGCTGATTGTGACACATGGTCTGTGTAAGAAAACATGCGTGGATTGGCATCTCCAATCCAGGCATGGATTCACTGAACATGTGATCTCACTGAACATGTCCATGAAAACAGTTGTCACCCTCATGCATCCAGTCAAGTCTGGTCAAAGAGAACACAATATATGCACAGACAGATTCAGTAGTGGTTGGTCTCCACTGGTCACTGTTGTTAGAACCATATCCTACTTGAAACTCAACCAGTTTTCAAGTCCGATCTCATTCAATTCAGTCTAGGGGTCTGCACTGCCAAGGCCCTGTGTGCCCATATAGCTACCCTGGAGTTGTGAACTTAATGCACCAGGTTTATCTATTACTTTTTCTCATTCATGTAATTTACTTAATCTTTGAGTCCTGATGATTTAATTCAGTGGTTTGAAGATTTAGTGTGCACCAGAATCTCCTCGTGGGCTTATTAAAACACAGATTGATGAGCTGCACTGAGTTTCTGAGTAAGTCTGTGATGGGGCAGAAGATTCACATTTCTAAGTTTCCAAGTGACACTGGTGCTGCTGGAGCATAACCAACTACTTGAGAAACATTTATGTGTGGACACCCAAATCACACGTGTCTTGTTTGTAAAATGGACATCACCTTTGGAGCAGATAAGTGGGTAATTCTATGGCTACTGGACATCCAGTCACCAGGAGAGTTATGCGAAATAGCACTTAAATGAGTGGCCATCAAAAAGTAAAGACAATCATTAATAATGTCCATCATACTCTTCATTTGATTAGGGTACTTGGAAATATAATGTGTTAATTAGATTTTTTTAGCTTAAAGGTGTACTAAAATTGTATGAAGCAATTTTTTTCAGCTTTATTGAGTTATAACTGACATAATATTTTGTAAGCTTAATGTGTTAGTGTGTTGATTTGATACACATATATTGCAGAATTATTATCACCATAGCATTAACTAACACCTCCACCTGTGACATAATTACCATTTTTGTGGGGGTGGGGGAAGGACATTAAAATTTTACTATCATAGAGCCTGTACAGGGCTGGCCAAAGCATGTCGGGAGCAGGCTCTGAGGCCGCTGGGCCCCAGCTGCCACCCTGGACATTAAATTTTTAGAAGTTATCAGACTTTTCTGTGCAGTTCTACCAGAAATTCAGAAACCTGAAAGGAAAATCCAGTTTAGAGAGAATGTTCGAAGGATTGCTGTAACTCTCTTCATATTCTTAGTATGTCGTCAGATACCACTCCTTGGAATCATGTCATCAGATTCTGTAGATCCTTTCTACTGTATGAGAGTTATTCTTGCATCCAAAGAGGAACTCTAATGGAATTGGGTATCTCCTCAATTGTTACATCTGTTTGATCATGCAGTTGTTAGCTGGAACCAAAATCATTGAAATTGGAGTACATGAGACAGAACCTTGTTCAGTGGAGCTCAGAGATTTGGTACAATCATTACCATTGGGTAAGCCATGGTTGTATGTATGTCATGATGGGCATGTATGGGGATCTGCTGAAGTGGATGCTGGAATCTGTCTCCTTATCATTCAGGATGTTTTCTCAGACTTGGTCTCTTACCTGTGCTGTCAGCCAGGTGGCTGTCATGATGGTAGTCACTGCCTGCATCTGTATGTCAGCTTGGTCACATTTATATTGTTCCTTATGTCACTGGGTTACGTACATTGTTGGTACAACATGCTGTTGAGTTTAATTGCTATTTAAAATGTCTCCCAACAGTCTGCTGTAATTTGTTATTGAAATAAAGTTACTGTGTATAAACAGGCACAGAGCAAGCCAGATGATAAAAATCTAAGTCTAAACTTTTTTTATAAGCAGACAGTAAAAATTCTTTGTAATGGGTTAAAAAAAGTTTACTCTCAACAACTTTTAGGTATATAACTATGATTAACTATAATCACCATTTTGTTGTTGTCCAGTCGCGAAGTCACGTCCAACTTTTTTCAACCCCGTCCATGTACTGCAGCATGCCAGGCTTCCCTGTCCCCCACTATCTCCCAGAGTTTGCATCCACATCTGCTGAGTCAGTGGATCCTGTCTAACCATCTCATCCTCTGCTGCCCTCTTTTCCTTTTGCCCTTGTTCTTTTCCAGCATCAGGGTCTTTTCCAGCATGTCAGCTGTTCACATCAGGTAGCCAAAGTATTGGAGCTTCAGCTTCAGCATCAGTCTTTCCAATGAATATTCAGGGTTGATTTCCTTTAGGATTGACTGGTTTGATCTTGCAGTCCAAGGGACTCTCAAGAATCTTCTCCAGCACCACAATTCTAAAGCATCAATTATGTAGTTTTCCTTATGGTCCACCTCTCACATCTGTACATGACTACTGGAAAAACCATAGCTTTGACTATACATATCTTTGTCAGCAAAGTGATGTCTTTTCTTTCTAATATGCTGTCTAGATTTATCAAAGCCTTCCTTCCAAGGAGCAAGTGTCTTAATTTTATGACTGCAGCCACTATGTGAAGTGATTTTGGACCCCAAGAAAATAAAATCTGTCACTGCTTCCACTTTTTCTCCTTCTATTTGCTATGAAGTGATGGGACCAGATGCCATGATCTTAGTTTTTTGAATCTTGAGTTTTAAGCCAGCTTTTTCACTCTCTTCTTTCACCCTCATCAAGAGGCTGTTTAATTCCTCTTCGCTTTCTCCCATTAGAGTGGTATCGTCTTCATATCTGAGGTTGTTGCTATTTCTCCCAGTGATCTTGACAGTCACCATGCTCTACATTAATTCCCCAGAATGTGTTCATCTTAGAACTAAAAGCTGGTGCCTCTTGACCAGTATCTCCCCATCTCCTGCACCCACCAGCTCCTGGCAACCACCTTGTTTTAAGGGAAGTTTATTGAATTTGTTACATTATTGCTTCT
Source organism: Bos mutus (assembly GCF_027580195.1). Classification (NCBI taxonomy): domain Eukaryota; kingdom Metazoa; phylum Chordata; class Mammalia; order Artiodactyla; family Bovidae; genus Bos; species Bos mutus. The sequence goes on along the minus strand of NC_091629.1, from coordinate 32,562,527 downwards.
GTTGTTTTTATGTTCTGGTTTTTGGGGGTTTTTTGGTTCTTTTTTTTTTTGGCCACTAGGCATAGGATCTTAGCTCCTCCACCAGAGTTTGAACCCACACCCTCTGCATTAGAAGGTGAAGACTTAACCACTGCACCATGAAGGTCCCCAGCAACCACCACTTTACTTTGTTTCTATGAGTTTTATATTTTTAGATTCCACATAAAAGTGACATAGTATTCACCTTTAGCTTATTTCAGTTAGCATAATGCCCTTGAGATCTATCCATGTTGTCACAAATGGCAGGATTTCTCTGCTCATTGCTGAATGACACACCATTGTAAATACATACCACATCTACCCATTCATCTGTTGACAGACATTTAGGTTGTTTCTGTTATCTTGTCTATTGCAAATAATGCTGCAATGAACATGGGAGTGCAAATACCTCTTCGAGATACTAATTTCATTTTCTTCAGAAACATATTCAAGGACAAAAAGTCTATACATTTTTACACTCCCCCTACATTTTGTATTTTTGATATTTTGTCTTTTTCATGTGCCATTTCCACTTTCACTTTCAAGTACTGAAAGTGAAGTGAAGTCACCCCATCGTGTCCGACTCTGCGGACGCCATGGACTGTAGCCCACCAGGCTCCTCCGTCCATGGGATTCTCCAGGCAAGAATACTGGAGTGGGTTGCCATTTCCTTCTCCAGGGGATCTTCCCCACCCAGGGATCAAACCCAGGTTTCCCATATTGCAGGCAGACACTTTAACCTCTGAGCCACCAGGGAAGCCCACAAAGTACTGAAGCATGTCCTAAAAATCTGATTACTAAGACTCACTTTGTTCTATTCTTCCTGATTTTGGACTCTATAGAAGGGATCTGATTACATCTGATATTTTTTACTTCAAATAGAATGTTGCCTCTGGGCTAGTGATTGGGACATTTCATTTTCAAACTGCCAGAAACTTAACAAGGCACTAAAGAAACTTTGTTTCAAAATGTGGGTGGGTTCAATGTGTTGTTTGTTTGGTCTGCTTTGTGTTATCATTCTAAAGCAGCAGGCTTGGAAAAGTAGAGAAATTAATCCAGAGGGTGGAAGTGAGAGTGGAAAGTCTTTTACCTTCTGGGAGTGCTTTCCCCAAACAAATAAGTATAAGTAATGTATTCTTAGTTCTTTTTCATCACCTGTGAGTGACAGACTAAGGCAGAGAGGAGGCAAAAATAAGAAAGTATATGATTACTTTAACAAATCACACCCAGTCTGGTGCATGCCAATTTTTTTTTTTTTTTTTTTACTAAAAAAGTTTTTTAAAGTTGGGTGGAGCAAAAAAAGAATAATTTTGTGATATGTGAAAATTCCATGAAATTCAAATTGTAGCACCCATAAATGAAGTTTACGACAGAGGATGAGATGGCTGGATGGCATCACTGACTCGATAGACATGAGTCTGAGTAAACTCCGGGAGTTGGTGATGGACAGGGAGGCCTGGCGTGCTGCAATTCATGGGGTCGCAAAGAGTCGGACATGACTGAGCAACTGAACTGAACTGAACTGAGGCTAATTTGCCCAAGTATTATCTATCCATGGCTGCTTCCATGCTATGGCCAAGTTGAATAGTTGTGACAGAGACCATGTGGCCCTTAAAGCCTAAAATATGTGCCATCTGTCCCTTTCAGGAAGAGTGTGCAGGACCACAGATTGAAGTGAAGTGATTAATACAACAGGAGTACAACATTTCCGAGTGTGGTGGGAACTGGTTTGGAGCAAGCAAAGTAGTGGTGCTAGGGCCCCAGCCATGGTCTGAGGGGGCAGTCCAGAGGGATAGCTTTGCCCCAACAACTGGGGAATTGCAAACATTCCAAGAATATGGAGATACAGGGTTAATCTGGTTTGGAGAAGAGGGTATGACTCAACTAATGTAGATGCAAAAATAAGATTCCATTGGATGCTTCAGTGCTTTTTAAAATTAATTTCTCTTAATTGGAGGCTAATTACAATATTGTGATGTTTTTGCCATACATTGACATGAATCAGTCACAGGTGTACTTGTGTCCTCCACCCTGAACCCCTCTTCACCTCCCTCCCCACTCCATCCCTCTGAGTTGTCCCAGACCGCCACAGCTTTGAGTGCCCTGCTTCATGCATCAAACTTGCACTAGTCATCTATTTTACATGGTAATATACATGTTTCAATGCTATTCTCTCATATTGTCCCACCCTTACCTTCTCCCACATAGTCCAAAAGTCTGTTATTACATCTGTGTCTCTTTTGCTGTCTTGCATATAGGGTCATCAATACCATCTTTCTAAATTCCATATGTATGTGTTAATATACTGTATTGGTATTTCTCTTTCTGACTAATTTCACTCTGTATAATAGGCTCCAGTTTCATCCACCTCTTTAGAACTGACTCATGTATACCCATGGCTGATTTATGTCAATATATGGCAAAAACCACCACAATATTGTAAAGTAATTAGGCTCCAATTAAAATAAATTAATTTTAAAAAATAAAAAAAAGAACTGACTCAAATGCATTGTTTTTTTATAGCTGAGTAATATTCCATTGTGTATATGTACCACAATTTCCATATCGATTCATCTGCCGATGAACATCTAAGTTGCTTCCATGTCCTAGCTATTGTAAACAGTGCTGCAATGAACACTGGGGTACATGTGTCTCTTTCAGTTCTGGTTTCCTCAGTGTGTATGCCCAGCAGTGGGATTGCTGGATTGTATGGCAGTTCTATTTCTAGTTTTCTAAGGAATCTCCACACTGTTCTCCATAGTGGCTATACTAGTTTGCATTCACACCAACAGTAAAAGAGAGTTCGTTTTACTCCACACCCTCTCCAGAATTTGTTTGCAGACTTTTTGATGGCAGCCATTCTGACCGGCATGAAATGGTACATTTTGGTTTTGATTTGCATTTCTCTGATAATGAGTGGTGTTGAGCATCTTTTCATGTGTTTGTTAGCCATCTGCATGTCTTCTTTGGAGAAATGTATTTATTAGTTCTTTGCCCATTTTTTGATTGGGTCGTTTATTTTTCTGGTATTAGAAAAGGCAGAGGAACCAGAGATCAAATTGCCAACATCCGCTGGATCATAGAAAAAGCAAGAGAGTTCCAGAAAAACATTTATTTCTGCTTTATTGACTATGCCAAAGCCTTTGACTGTGTGGATCACAATAAACTGTGGAAAATTCTGAAAGAGATGGGCATACCAGACCACCTGACCTGCCTCTTGAGAAATTTGTATGCAGGTCAGGAAGCAACAGTTAGAACTGGACATGGAACAACAGACTGGTTCCGAATAGGAAAAGGAGTTCGTCAAGGCTGTATATTGTCACCCTGTTTATTTAACTTATATGCAGAGTACATCATGAGAAACGCTGGACTGGAACACAAACTGGAATCAAGGTTGCCGGGACAAATATCAATAACCTCAGATATGCAGATGACACCACCCTTATGGCAGAAAGTGAAGAGGAACTAAAAAGCCTCTTGATGAAAGTGAAAGTGGAGAGTGAAAAAATTGGCTTAAAGCTCAACATTTAGAAAACGAAGATCATGGCATCCGGTCCCACCACTTCATGGGAAATAGATGGGGAAACAGTGGAAACAGTGTCAGACTTTATTTTGGGGGGCTCCAAAATCACTGCAGATGGTGACTGCAGCCATGAAATTAAAAGACGCTTACTCCTTGGAAGGAAAGTTATGACCAACCTAGATAGCATATTCAGAAGCAGAGACATTACTTTGCCAACAAAGGTTCGTCTAGTCCAGGCTATGGTTTTTCCTGTGGTCATGGATGGATGTGAGAGTTGGACTGTGAAGAAGGCTGAGTGCCAAAGAATTGATGCTTTTGAACTGTGGTGTTGGAGAAGACTGTTGAGAGTCCCTTGGACTGCAAGGAGATCCAACCAGTCCATTCTGAAGGAGATCAGCCCTGGGATTTCTTTGGAAGGAATGATGCTAAAGCTGAAACTCCAGTACTTTGGCCACCTCATGAGAAGAGTTGACTCATTGGAAAAGACTCTGACACTGGGAGGGATTGGGGGCAGGAGGAGAAGGGGACGACAGAGGATGAGATGGCTGGATGGCATCACTGACTCAATGGACGTGAGTCTGAGTGAACTCCGGGAGTTGGTGATGGACAGGGAGGCCTGGCGTGCTGCAATTCATGGCTTTGCAAAGAGTCGGACACAACTGAGCGACTGATCTGATCTGATCTAATCTGAACTGCTTGTATATTTTGGAGATTAATTGTCAGTTGCTTTATTTGCTATTATTTTCTCCCATTCTGAAGGCTGCCTTTTCACCTTGCTTATAGTTTCCTTCGTCGTGCAAAAGCTTTGAAGTTTAATTAGGTATCATTTGGGTTTTTTTGTTTTTATTTCCGTTACTCTGGGAGGTGGGTCATAGAGGATCTTGCTGTGATTTATGTCAGAGAGTGTTCTGCCTATGTTTTCCTCTAAAGAGTTTTATAGTTTTTGATCTTACATTTAGATCTTTAATCCATTTTGAGTTTATTTTTGTGTATGGCGTTAGAAAGTGTTCTGGTTTCATTCTTTTACAAGTGGTTGACCAGTTTTCCCAGCACCACTTATTAAAGAGATTATCTTTTCTTCATTGTATATTTTTGCCTCCTTTGTCAAAGATAAGGTGCCCATAGGTGCCTGATTTATCTCCGGGCTTTCTATCTTGTTCCATTGATCTGTATTTCTGTCTTTGTGCCAGAACCATATTGTCTTGATGACTGCAGCTTTGTAGTATAGTCTGAAGTCAGGAAGGTTGATTCCTCCAGTTCCATTCTTATTTCTCAAGATAACTCTATTTGAGATTTTTTGTATTTCCATACAAATTGTGAAATTATTTTTTCCAGTTCTGTGAAAAATACCATTGGTAGCTTGATAGGAATTACACTGAATCTATAGATTACTTTAGGTAGTATACTCATTTTCACTATATTAATTTTTCCAACCCATGAACATGGTATATTTCTCCATCTATTTGTGTCCTCTTTGATTTCTTTCATCAGTGTTTTATAGTTTTCTATATATAGGTCTTTTGTTTCTTTAGGTAAATTTCTTCCTAAGTATTTTATTCTTTTCATTGCAATGGTGAATGGAATTAATTCCTTAATTTCTCTTTCTATTTTCACATTGTTTGTATATAGGAATGAAAGGAATTTCTGTGTATTAATTTTATATCCTGAAACTTTACTATATTCATTGATTAGCTCTAGTAATTTTCTGGAGGTGTCTGTAGGGTTTTCTACGTAGAGGACCATGTCATCTGTAAACAGTGAGAGTTTTACTTCTTCTTTTCCTATCTGGATTCCTTTTATTTCTTTTTCTTCTCTAATTACTATGGTTAGGACTTCCAGAACTATGTTGAATAGTAGTGGTGAAAGTGGGCACCCCCATCTTGTTCCTGATTTTAGAGGAAATACTTTCAATTTTTTGCCATTGAGGATAATGTTTGCTGGGGGTCATCATATATGACTTTTATTATGTTGAGGTATGTTTTTCTATGCTTGCTTTCTGGAGAGTTTTTATTGTAAATGGGTGTTGAATTTTGTCAAAGGCTTTCTCTGTATCTATTGAGATAGTCATATGATTTTCATCTTTCAGTTTGTTAATATGGTGTATCACATTGATTAATTTGCAAATACTGAAGAATCCTTGCATCCCTGGGATAAAGCACTCTTGGTCATGATGCATGATCTTTTTAATATGTTGTTGGCTTCTGTTTGCTAGGATTTTGTTAAGGATTTTTGCATCTATGTTCATCAGTGATATTGGCCTGTAGTTTTCTTTTTTTGTGGCATCTTTGTCTGCTTTTGGTATTAGGGTGATGGTGACCTTGTAGAATGAGTTTGGGAGTTTTCCTACCTCTGCAATTTTCTGAAAGAGTTTGAGTAGGATAGGTGTTAGCTCTTCTCTGAATTTTTGGTAGAATTCACCTATAAAGCCATCTGTTTCTTGGCTTTTGATTTTTTGAAGATTTTTGATTACAGCTTCAGTTTCCGTGCTCATGTTGAGTCTGTTAAGATTTTCTGTTTCTTCTTGGTTCAGTTTTGAAAGGTTATAGTTTTCTAAGAATTTGTCCATTTCTTCCAGGTTGTCCATTTTATTGGCATATAATTGCTCACAGTAGTCTCTTATGATCTTTTATATTTCTGTGTTGTCTGTTGTGATTTCTCCATTTTCATTTCTAATTTTATTGATTTGATTCTTCTCCCTTTTTTTCTTGATGAGTCTGGCTAATGGTTTGTCTATTTTATTTATCTTCTCAAAGAACCAGTTTTTAGTTTTGTTGATTTTTGCTATAGTCTGCTTTGTTTCTTTTTCATTTATATCTGCTCTGATTTTTATGATTTCGTTCCTTCTACTAACTTTGGGATTCTTCTTTTTCTAGTTGCCTTAGGTGTAAAGTTAGGTTATTCATTTCATGTTTGTCTTGATTCTTGAGGTCAGCTTGTATTGCTATGAATCTCCCTCTTAGCACTGCTTTCACTGAATCCCATAGGTTTGGCGTTATCATGGTTTCATTTTCATTTGTTTTTATGCATGCTTTGATTTCCTTTTTGATTTCTTCCATGATCTGTTAGTTATTCAGAAGTGTGTTATTTAGCCTCCATATGTTTGTATTTTTAATAGTTTTTTTTTTTCCCCTGTAGTTGACATCTAATCTTACCTCATTGTGATCAGAAAAGATGCTTGAAATAATTTCAGTTTTTTAAAATTTACCAAGGCTAGATTTATGGCCCAGAATGTGATCTATCCTGAACAATGTACCATGTGCACTTGAGAAAAAGGTGAATTCCATTGTTTGGGGGTGAAATGCCCTGTAAATATCAATTAGATATCAATAGTCCATTGTATCATTTAGAGCTTGTGTTTCCTTGCTAATTTTCTGTTTGGTTGATCTATCCATAAGTGTTAGTGGGGTATTAAAGTCCCCCACTATTATTGTGTTACTGTTAATTTCCCATTTCATACTTGTTAGCATTTGCCTTATGTATTGAGGTGCTCCTATGTTGGGTGCATATATATTTATAATTGTTATATCTTGTTCTTGGATTGATCCTTCAATCATTATGTAGTGTCCTTTGTCTCTTATCATGATCTTTATTTCAAAGTCTATTTTATCTGATATGAGTAATGCTTTCTTTTGGTCCCCATTTGCATGAAATATCTTTTTCAAGCCCTTCACTTTCAATCTGTATGTGTCCCTCGGTTTGAAATGGGTCTCTTGTAGACAGCATACGTAGGGGTCTTACTTTTGTATGCATTCGGCCGGTCTTTGTCTTTTGGTTGGAGCATTTAACCCATTTACATTTAAGGTAATTATTGATAAGTATGATCCTGTTACCATTTACTTTGTTGCTTTGAGTTCAGTTTTATTTTATTTTTTTAAGGTGTTTTAGTCTTGCCTTTATTTTAATACTGTTAACTTTATATTACAACTTTAATAACACCTTGAACAGATTTAAGGGCATTTTTTTCCAGACAAAATTCTCTGTTCTCCACAGACCACTTTATACTTACTGATTGAATAAGAAAAGTAAGAAATCATGTGGCACTTCAGTAGATTACTTTTCAGTTGTATAAACTACTTTTTCAGTTTCACATTCATGTCCATTGTTTTGCTGACTTCTTAGAATGGTCCATAAAGTAGATAGGTTGTAAATGAAACCAAAAGCACAAGTAACAAAAATTAAAATGAACTTCTGGGGGGCAAAAAAACAATATGTTGAAAAGCTAACCTACAGAGACAGATAAAAATATATGCAAACTATGTGTTTAACAAAAAGTTAATATCCAAAATATATAAAGAATCATACAACTCAATAGTAAAGAAGCAAATAATTCAATTAAAACTTGGACAAATAACAAGAAAAAAATTCAGTAACTATATATAGTGACAAATGTTAACTAGACTTATTGTAGTGATCATTTTTCAATATACAAATATCACATCATTATGTTGTACACCTGAAACTAATATAATGTTATATGTCAATTATACAACCCACTCCAGTATTCTTGCCTTGAGAATTTATGGACAGAGGAGCCTGGCAGGCTACAGTCCATGGGGTCTGGGTTCATTTTTATAAACCTTTACGGTGTTTCCTGTCTAGAGAAGATCCTTTAGCATTTGTTGAAGAGCTGGTTTGGTGGTGCTGAATTCTCTCAGCTTTTACTTGTCTGTAAAGTTTTGATTTCTCCTTCATTTCTGAATGAGATCCTTGCTGGGTAGAGTAATATTTGTTGCAGGTTTTTCTCTTTCTTCAACTTTAAGTATGTCCTGCCATTCCCTTCTGGCCTGAAGAGTTGCTGTTGAAAGATCAGATGTTATCTTATGGGGATTCCCCTTGTGTGTTATTTGTTGCTTTTCCCTTTTAATATTTGCTCTTTGTGTTTGATCTTTGTTAGTTTGTTAATATGTGTCTTGGGACGTTTTGCCTTCGGTTTATCCTATTTAGGATTCTCTGGGTTTCTTGGACTTGTGTGGGTATTTCCTTCCCCATATTAGGAAAGTTTTCAACTATTATCTCCTCAAATATTTTCTCCTGCCCTTTCTTTATGTCTTCTTCTGGGACACCTATGATTCAAATGTTGGGGCATTTGACATTGTCCCAGATATCTCTGAGGTTGTCCTCATTTCTTTTATTCTTTTTTCTTTTTTCCTCTCTGCTTCATTTATTTCTACCATTATATCTTCCACCTCACTTATCCTCTCTATTGCCTGTTATTCTACTGTTGGTTCCCTCCAGAGTGCTTTTGATCTCAGTTGTTGCATTACTCATTATTGATTGATTCTTCTTTATTTCTTCTAGGTCCTTGTTAAACATTTCTTGCATCTTCTCAATCCTTCTCTATTCTATTTATCTGTAACTCCATTTGTTTTTAAGATTTTTGGATCATCTTTACTATCATTATTCTGAATTCTTTTTCAGGTAGACTTCCTGTCTCCTCCTCTTTTTGTTTGGCTTGCTGGGCATTTATCATGTTTCTTCATCTGCTGAGTATTTCTCTGTCTTTTCATTTTCATTTTGTTTAAATTTCTATGTTTGGGGTGCCCTTTCTGCAGGCTGGAGGATCATGGTTCCTCTTAATTATTGAGTCTGCTCCCTGTGGGTGGGATTGTACTAATGGTTTGTCAAGGTTTCCTTATTGGGGAAGGTGGGTGGATCTGGATCTCTCCTCTCTGGAGTGCAATGAAGTGTCCAGTGGTGAGTTTTGGGATGTTTATGGGTTTGGCATGACTTTGGGAAGCCCGTCTTTTAATGTTCAGAGTTGTGTTCCTGTTTTGTTTGAGAATTAGTGTGGCGTGTCTTGCACTGGATCTTGTTGGCTCTTGGATGGAGCTTAGTTTCAGTGTAGATGTGGAGACTTTTGGGTAAACTCTTGTCTATTAACGTTCCCTGTAGTTAGGAGTTCTCTGATGTTCTAAAGTTTTGGAGTTAAACCTCCTGCCTCTGGCTTTTGGTCTTTCTTTTACAGTAGCCTCAAGACTTCTCCATCCATATAGCATAGAAGATAAAGCCCCTAGGTTATTTGTGAAACAATTCTCCACAGCCAGAAATACTCAGAGAGATTCACAGAATTATATAGAGAAGAGAAGAGGGAGGAGGAAGATAGATGTGACCAGAAGAAAAGGGGTGTCAAAAGGAGAGAGAGCAATCTAGCCAGTAATCAAATCTCTAAGCGCTCTCCACAGCCTGGAACACCCAGAGAGATTCACAGCATTATGCACGGAAAAGAAGAGGGAGGAAGGAGATAGAGATGACCTGGAGGAGAAAAGAAAGAGTCAAAAGGGGAGAGAGCAATAAAGCTGATAACCAAATCCCTAAGTGAAAATGGATACTGAAGACTAGATTCTTAGACATATAAAATCAATAACAAATATCAAAAAGCAAAGATTAAAAACCTAGAAGAGAAGTTAGACTCAAAAATACAATATAAAAAAAACACAAAAATTAAAAAGAAATATATGGAATATGTTTTTAAAAATAGGAGGGTTTTTTTGGAAAGGTAATAGTAAGCTAGAAAAATGAAAGTTAAAGGAATAATAACTAAATTTTTTTAAAAAATTAAAAAGTGATAATAGTAAAAATATATCTGAGAATTTCTCTGGAGCTGTTGTGGACAGTGTGGGGTCAGTTCAGTGTCAGATAGTCCCTTGTTCTGGCTTATAATTGTTCCCAAGTTCTATAATTGCCCCTCAAATGCAGTCTCAGCATTTACTGCAGGGTGTTAACCTATTGCAGCACTTCCCCGGGCAGTTCCCCCTTCTTTGTTTATTTTGGCTTCCTCTGTTTGCAAGTCTCTTCAGTGTCTAAATTCCACCCTGACACGAGGGGGCCAAGGTGGCCACTTACTCAGGTTCACTTGTTCAGTAGTGCTGTGGAGAGGGAGGGACACTGCAAAGAAATATTGCTGGCATGTTGGGGAGTGCTCGCAGTGAATGGACCATACTGGGTTTGCCACAGCCAAAGGTGGCGCATACTCCCCAGGTCCACACTACTCAGGTTCTAGGGTGCTCTGCAAGGGCACTGTCCCAGGTGAGCTCTGTATTTTGTGCACCTCCCACATCTAAGCCGCTCAGTTTCTCGGGTGCTTCACAAAACCACAGACCCAGATGGGCTGTGCATTTTGTGTCCTTCCCAGGTCCAACCGCTCAGGCAACCGGGTGTTTGGTGAGCTCACTGTCCCAGGTGGGCCGTGCATCTTATTCACCTGCCCAGTCACAGCCGCTCAGTTTCCTGGGTGTGCCACGAAAGCACAGTCCCAGGCATGCTGTGTGTCTCCTCTGGGGAGCTGATCTCAGGCTGTGACACTCCTGGCAGATGTCAACCATCCAGGACCCCAGGAAGACGTGGTTAGCAACTAGAAGTCTGCTTACAGTCTAATGGAAGATGCGGTCTCTGGGGCCGAGATTATAGCAGCCCCTTGCCTTCTGGTTCTGGTTGTCGCATGTCTGCCTCTCTGCCTCCAGGGATGAGGATTTTGCTTGTGTCATGTATTGGTTTTTTGGCTGTGAAACATGTGGGATCCTATCTCCCCAACCAGGGATCAAACCCACACCCCCTGCATTGGAAGGTGAAGACTTGACCACTGGACTGCCAGGAAGTCCCTGGATGCTTCAGTGCTTGATAGGTAAAACTGGAAATGGCAGAATCCAGTTCTTCTAACATTACTGGAGTTGATACAGTTTTTCAGAAATATTATAGAGAAAGAAGGTTTATCTAACATTAAGTTGAAAGTAAACTTTTTTTGGCCATGCTATACGGCATGTGGGATCTTAGTTCCCTGACCAAGGTTTGAAACTGCACCCCCTGCCTTGGAAGCCCAGAGGCTTAACCACCGGACAGCCAGGGAAATCCCAAAGGCAAAAGTCTTTTTGAATCTTTTTACAAAGCTGTCTCTGTTTCATATTAGTATTGCAAGAGGGATATTGATGCCATAAACCTTAATCCTGACAGTGCAATTGAGAAGATGAAGCATAATCTTTCCAGAATGTTGAAAAGTGATTGACTTTTTTCCTAATAACCTCATATAATTTAACCAAGAAATTGTTGCTAAATGAATTCAGTGAAGGAATTGAACTCTCAAAAGACTACTGACAGCCAAATTCAGCTTTGGAGTCAGATCTGGAAACTGCTGCAGCACTGGTTTTCCAAAATATGTGAGACTTTTTATTGGACAAATTCAGTTAACTTTTTAAAAGAAGCTCTACATCAAAGTAAGCTTGACACAAAATCCAAGTGCAAATAAATGCTTAGTAAGCACACAAGATGCACACGTTGAATGGATAGAATGGGTTGGTAAAAAAAAAAAAATGAGCATGTAAGTGGTTGGGTTTTAGAGATAAACCAAGAATAATTTAAATTTTTCTTTTGTATTTAAAATGTAAATATTTTTCTTTCTGAGTAAAAAGTAATTCCTGTAACTACTGAAATAGTTTAAAACTTTAAAGCAGTAAGTGAATGTACAGCAGGGGAGAAAAGATATAAAGTGAAATCCAAAGCTCTTTCTCAGTCTTCTAAACCTATTGGCAGCATTTGACCCCCCTCTGTGACAGTTTTCCTCTTCCTTTTGTGACAGGTTCCCTGCTTCCTTTTTAGCCTTTCTTCCTCCATCTCTGTTGCTGGTTCTTCTTCATCTTTGTGATGAATGTTTAGGAGAACATTAGTGTGCCCCAAGGCAAAGAACTGCACCTTTTCTCTTTTTTGTCTACACTCGCTCCTTGGTTGTAGAAAGTTCAAGGGATTGGATGTAAGAAAAAGAACCATGAGGTGGCAGGAGCACACACTTATTGGATGATAATGATACTCTGATGGGTTTGCAAGGGGAGGGAGGGAGGGGTGTCCCTCACAGCAGGAATCTGTCCAGAAGCTACACCAAGGGGGTTGCTACTGGAGGGGAGGAGGGCAAGGGAAATCCCAGGGAGAGGGGAATCAAAGTGGTGCCTCTGGTGTCTAGGTAATGCCATTCAGCAGCGTAGCAGGAAGTCCCTGGGTCAGAGAGCTCCAAGGGGCAGGAGTCTCATAGTTTGTAAGGATTGAGATCTGTCTTGTAGTCATATGGTTCTATCTTATCAATGGCCAGCAGATGCTAGGTATAGTTTGGTGGAGGTATGTGAAGGAGATGGGCCCTGAATGTGCAAAAATGTACTTCTTTGGGATATGTTTAAAATGAATTTTGATGTTCAGTCACTCATTCATGTCCAACTCTTTGCAACCCCATGGAATGCAGCATGCCAGGCTTCCCTGTCCATCACCAACTCCCGGAGCTTGCTCAAGCTCATATCCACTGAGTTGGTGATGCCATCCACCCATCTCATGCTCTGTCATCCCGTGCTCCTCCTGCATTCAATCTTTCCCAGCATCAGGGTCTTCTGCAATGAGTTGGCTCTTGACATCATGTGGCCAAAGTATTGGAGCTTCAGCTTCAGGATCAGTCCTTCCAATGAATATTTAAGGTTGATTTCCTTTAGAATTGACTGATTTGATCTTCTTGTAGTCCAAGGGACTCTCAAGAGTTTTCTCCAGCACCACAGTTTGAATGCATCAGTTCTTTGGTGCTCAGCCTTTTTTATTGTCCAGCTCTCAAATTCATACACAACTACTGGAAAAACCATAGCTTTGACTATGCAGACTTTGTAGGCAAAGTAATGTCTCTGCTTTTTAATATGCTGTCTAGTTTTGTCATTGCTTTTCTTCCAAGGAACAATCTCATGGCTGCAGTCATCGTCTGCAGTGATTTTTGAGCCCAAGCAAATAAAGTCTGTCACTGTCTCTATTGTTCCCCATCTGTTTGCCATGATAAGATGGGACCAATGCCAATGATCTTTATTTTTTGAATGTTGAGTTTTAACCAAACTTTTTCACTCTTTTCTTTTCATTTTCATCAAGAGGCTCTAATTCCTCGATTTCTGCCATAAGGGTGGTGTCATTGGCATATCTGTCGTTATTGATATTCCTCCCCTCAATTTGGATTACAGCTTGGGTTTCATCCAACCTGGCATTTACCATGATACATTCTACATGTAAGTTAAAGAAGCAGGGTGACAACATACAGCCTTGACATACTCCTTTCCCAACGTGGAACCAGTCTGTTTTTCCATGTCTAGTTTTAACTGTTGCTTCTTGACCTGCATACAGATTTCTCAGGAGGCAGATGAAGTGGTCTGGTATTCCCATCTCTTAAAGAATTTCCAGTTTGTTGTAATCTACACAGTCAAAGACTTTAGTCAATGAAACAGAAGTACACTTTTTTGTGAAATTCTCTAGCTTTTTATATGGAGAAGGCAATGGCAACCCACTCCAGTACTCTTGCCTGGAAAATCCCATGGGCGGAGGAACCTGGTAGGCTGCAGTCCATGGGGTCGCGAAGAGTCGGACATGACTGAGCGACTTCACTTTCACTTTTCACTTTCATGCACTGGAGAAGGAAATGGCAACCCACTCCAGTGTTCTTGCCTAGAGAATCCCAGGGACAGGGGAGCCTGGTGGGCTGCTGTCTATGGGGTCGCACAGAGTCGGACACGACTGAAGTGACTTAGCAGCAGCAGCAGCAGCTTTTTATATGATCCAGCGGATGCTGGCAATTTGATCTCTGGTTCCTCTGTCTTTTCTAAATCCAGCTTGTAAATCTGGAAGTTCTCAGTTCACATACTGTTGAAGCCTAGCTTGAAAGATTTTGAGCATTACTTTGCTAGCATGTGAAATGAGTATAATTGTGCAGTAGTTTGAACATTCTTTGGCACTGTCTTTCTTTGGGATTGGAATGAAAACTGACTTTTTCCAGTCCTGTGGCCACTGCTGAGTTTTCCAAATTTGATGTCATATTAAGTGCAGCACTTTAACAGTGTCATCTTTTAGGATTTGAACTAGCTCAGCTAGCATTCCATCACCTCCACTAGCTTTGTTCTTAGTGATGCTTCCTAAGGCCCAGTTGACTTCACATTCCAGGATGTCTGGCCCCCAGAGTGTCTCACAGAATCATGATGATCTGAGTCATTAAGACCTTTTTTTGTACAGTTCTTCCGTGTATTCTTGGCAGTTCTTCTTAATATCTTCTGCTTCTGTTAGATCCATACCATTTCTATCCTTTATTGTGCCTATCTTTGCATGAAATATACCCTGCTGCTGCTGCTAAGTTGCTTCAGTTGTGTCCGACTCTGTGCGACCCCATAGACGGCAGCCTACCAGGCTCCTCCGTCCCTGGGATTCTCCAGGCAAGAACACTGGAGTGGGTTGCCATTACCTTCTCCAATGCATGAAAGTGAAAAGTGAAAGTGAAGTCGCTCAGTTGTTTTCGACTCTTAGCGACCCCATGGACTGCAGCCGACCAGGCTCCTCTGTCCATGGGATTTTCCAGGCAAGAGTACTGGAGTGGGGTGCCATTGTCTTCTCCTGAAATATACCCTAGGTATCTCTAATTTTCTTTAAGAAATCTCTAGTCTTTCCCAGTCTATTGTTTTCCTCTATTTCTTTGCATTGTTCACTTGGGCTTTCTTATCTCTCTTTGCTATTCTTTGAAACTCTGCATTCAGATGGGTATATCTTTTTCTTCTTTGCGTTTTACATCTCTTCTTTTCTCAGCTATTTTTAAGGCCTCCTCAGACAACCATTTTGCCTTTTTGCATTTCTTCTTCTTGGGGATGGTTTTGATCACTGCCTCCTGTACAATGTTACAAACCTCCATCCATAGTTCTTCAGGCATTCTGTCTATCAGTTCTAATCCCTTGAATCTACTTGTCACTTCCACTGTATAATCATAAGGGATTTGATTTAGGTCATACCTAAATGGCCTAGTGATTTTCCCTCCTTTCTTCAATTTAAGTCTGAGTTTTGCAAAAGGAGTTCATGATCTGAGCCAGAGTCAGCTCCCGGTCTTGTTTTTGCAGAGTGTATAGTTTCCTCATCTTTGGCTACAAAGAATATAATCAGTCTGATTTCCATATTGACCATCTGGTAATGCCCACAAGTAGAGTCGTCTCTTGTGTTGTTGGAAGAGTGTGTATGCTATGACCAGTGTGTTCTCTTGGCAAAACTCTGTTAACCTTTGCCTGGCTTCATTTTGTACTCCAAAGCCAAACTTGCCTGTTACTCAGGTATCTCTTGACTTCCTACTTTTGCATTGTACTCCCCTGTGATTAAAAAGGACTTTTTTTTTTTTTTGGTGTTAGTTCTAGAAGGTCTTGTAGGTCTTCATAGAACCATTCAACTTCAGCTTCTTCAACATTAGTAGTTGGGGCATAGACTTGGATTACTGTGATATTGAATGGTTTGCCTTGGAAACGAAAAAAGATCATTCTGCCATTTTTGAGATTGCACCCAAGTACTGCGTTTCAGATTCTTGTTGACTGTGAGGGCTACTCCATTTCTTCTAATGGATTCGTGCCCACAGTAGTAGATATAATAGTCATCTGAACTAAATTCGCCCATTCCTGTCCATTTTAGTTCACTGATTCCTAAAATGTCAATGTTCACTCTTGCTATCTCCTGTTTGACTATGTCCAATTTACCTTGATTCATGGACCTAACATTCCAGGTTCCTATGCAATATTGTTCTTCATAGCACTGGACTTTACGTTCACCACCAGACACATCCACAACTGGGTGTTGTTTCCACTTTGGCTCCCCCTCTTCGTTCCATCTGGAACTGTTTCTCTGCTCTTCTCCAGTAGCATATTGGACACCTACTGACCTGGGGGTTTCATCTTTCAGTTTCATATCTTTTTGCCTTTTCATATTATTCATGGGTTTCTCAAGGCAAGAATGAAGTGATTTGCCATTCCCTTCTCTAGTGGACCATGTTTTGTCAGAACTCTCTAACATGACCTGTCTGTCTTGGGTAGCCCTACATGCCATGGCTCATAGTTTCATTGAGTTATACAAAGCTGTGATCCATGTGATCAGTTTGGTTAGTTTTCTGTGATTGTGGTTTTCATTCTGTTTGCCCTCTGATGGATGAGGTGGAGGGACTGGCTGTGGGGAAAACTGGATCTTGTTCTGGTTGGCAAGGCCATGCTCAGTAAGTCTTTAATCCAATATTCTGCTGATGGATGGGATAATGCTCCCTCCCTGAGTTTGGCCTGAGGCAAAACTATGGTAGGGGTAATGGCAGTCATGGCAACCTCCTTCAAAAGGACTTATGCCAGCATGCTGGGCCTCCCCGGACTGTTGTAGTCAGTGTGCCTGACCCTGCAGCAGGCCTCTGTTGACCCACACCTCCACCAAGACTCCCAAGCACACACAGGCAAGTCTGGCTCAGTCTCTTGTTGGGTCATGCTCCTTTCCCCTGGGTCCTGGTGTGCACAAGGTTTTGTTTGTGCCCTCCGAGAGTCTCATTTTCCCCAGTCCTGTGGAAGTTCTGTAATTAAATCCTGCTGACCTTCAAAGTCAGATTCCGTGGTGATAAAATGAATGGATGTGTAAAATTTGAGTCTGCCACTGACAGGTTTTTGAGCTAACAGTTCTCAACCTATACTGAAGAAATAAACAACTTTGGGGATGGTATACAGAGGGCATCTTTGGCTCATTTTTATAACACTTGGTGGTCTCACTCACTTTGAAGGCTTTATATACCATCTCTGTGATGGTGATTCCCACACTGTGTCTTTAACAGACCTTTTCCTTGAGGCCCAGGCCCATAAACCCAACTCAACACTTCCCACTTGGTGTCTTGTCCAATCTCAAACTTAACAAATCCCAACCTAAGTTCCACACACCTCCCTTCCAAACCAGTCCCTCCTGCAGCCTCCCCCGCCTCCGTTCTAAGCCCAATTGCTAAGTCCTGAAACCTTGGAATCATCCTTGACTCCTTTTTTTCCATCCTGCCACACCAAAACCATTGGCTCTCCCTGTTATCTGTCTCCAAAATAGATCCTGAGTTTGACTACTTTTCCCCATCCCCAGTGCCACCACCCTGCTGTAAACCATCACAATGTATACCAAACCATGTCAGTCTTCTGGAGAACTCTCCAGTAGCTGAAGCAAATGTCCTTACCAGGACCTACAAAACCCTGCATAATCTGGACCCTGCCACCTCTCTACGCTCATCCTCCATGGCTGTCCCCAAGCTGCCTCCTTGTTCTCCAAGTGTTCTAACCACATTCCTGTCTCAGGGCCTTTGCACCTGCTGTTCCCTCTGCCTGATATGTCTTTTCTCAGATGTCCACGTGGCTCATCCTGCTTCCTTTTGGTCTTCACTTTCTCATTGAGGCCTGTTATGTGTCCAAGTGACTAATTCCTGAGCAAAAAATAGTAATTATTGTATTTAGTTAGTTATTTAGCACCTGATCTCCCAATTATATGTTATAATAATATAGTATGTTGTATATTTTCATTTTGTAATGAGAGAATCCTTTCTCCCCTCCTGACCCATCACTTGATAAAATATTAGAAACCATGACAATTAGAATGCTCAACTAAAAAAAAAACTGTAAAGTAACTACAGGTGGCTGGATCTGCAGAAGGATTTGGGAGGAGGGGGCAGAGGCCGTCTGTTTCTCATTGTATCAGGTACCTATGGTACCCTAACAAAGTACCACACCTGGGTGTCTTAAAACAGAAATACAGTCTCTCACAATTCTAGGGGCCAGAAATTCCAAATGAAGGTGTCAGCAGGGCCACGCTCCTCCTGATACTTCTAGGTGATAATCTTTCCTTGCCTCTTCTGGTAACCCCAGGCGTTTCGTGGCTGGTGTCAGCATAACTACAGTCTCTGCCACTGTCTTCACATGGCCATCTTCCCTCTATGTTTGTTTTCATATGGCATTCATTCTCCTCTGTGTCTGTATTTAAATTTCCCTCTTTATATTGGATATGGGGCCCCTAATGACCCCAGTATAACTAGATTGCATCTGTAGAAACTCTTATTTCCAAATAAGGTCACATTCACAGGTGCCAGGGGTTAGGTCTTCCACATAGCATTTTGGGCTTCTCTGGTGGCTCAGACAGTAAAAAATCTGCCTGCAATGTGGGAGACCCAGGTTTGATCCCTGGGTAGGGAAGATCCCCACAGAAGGGAATAGCTACCCACTCTAGTATTCTTGCCTGCAGAATTCTATGGACAGAGGAGCCTGGCAGACTACATACCTACAGCCTATGAGGTTGCAAAGAGTCAGACACGACTGAGTAATTAAACACACATAGCATTTTGAGGCACGTGATTCAACTCGTAACACGATAAACCTTTTAGGACTACTTGATGATTTACCAACAACATACATTATTTTGATTAAAGGAGGTGAAAACATGACCTGGGTGGTCCTGGACTTCTTGAAGAAATAGTGGCCCCACAGAGGTCCTAATTGCACTCTGCTGGGCACCAAGCTCAGGTGGGACTCTCTGGATGTCTCTTACATCCTTGATAGGGCATTCATGCCTGCACATTCCCCTGCCCTGAAGTGTCTGCAAACTAAAATGAAAGGCTGTGCACAGGACCTCACCAGGCAGTGAGCCAGAAGGAAGCTGTGTGAACCATCTCCAAGCCTGAGGCATCATGCAGTGCTGTGCTCCATTTACCAGCAGCTTCCCCTCATGAGCAGTGCCCACTGCATGTGTGTGAGAGACTTGCCAGGCTGGAATTTGATGCACTGCAGTGTTTCTCTCATCCAGTAAGTAAATACCTATTTATTTTGGGCCCATGAGTTCTCTTTATTTAGGAAGTTATTTTTATTTTTTATTGGACTGCACTGAAGAAAGGAAGAGACATATTGCATTTTATATATTGCAATATGTTAAGATTTCCTAGTATCTTCTATCTGGAGAAGGTGATGGCACCCCACTCCAGTACTCTTGCCTGGAAAATCCCATGGACAGAGGAGCCTGGTGGGCTGCAGTCCATGGGGTCGCTAAGAGTCGGACACAACTGAGCGACTTCACTTTCACTTTTCACTTTCATGCATTGGAGAAGGAAATGGCAACCCATTCCAGTGTCCTTGCCTGGAGAATCCCAGGGACGGGGAAGCTTGGTGGCCTGCTGTCTATGGGGTGGCACATAGTCGGACACGACTGAAGCGACTTAGCAGCAGCAGATTTTCTATCAAGATGCATTGAGACAGGTGGTTATAACTGCAATGTATTATAACTATGGTTACATTATTTGCCATAAAATAAACTTGCCTTTGAATTTTCTTATGTTACGGTTTCCCAGGAGCAATCCCTGAACTAAAAAGTTGAGGACAGTCAGTTTATCTAGGAGGTGATCCCAGGAAACATCAGTAGGGTCACCAATAGGAGAAGGACAGAGAGGTAAACACAGCCTATAATGGGTGCATTAGTGAGGTCACCTGTGGCAATCCCCTGGGGAGTTGTGGGAGGCATAGAATATGCGGCTCAGAGTTAACCTACCTGAGGGGTGTGGGAGCTGGCCTGCTTGTTAAATTGTTTAAATGGGTTAGATTTTGCCCCCAGAAAAAGATATGTTGACGTTCCAAGCCCTAGTTCCTCCAAATGTGACTTCATTTGGAAATAGGATTGATGCAGATGTAATCAGTTAAGATGAGGTCATACTGGAGTAGGGTGGGCCCTTAATCCAGTATGACTCACATCCTTATAAAAAGAACATTGTGTGAACAGGAGAAACTCATAGAAAGAAGATGGTTATGTTAAGATGGGGGCAGAGATTGGAGTGATGCTGCCACAAGTCACAAAATGCCTGAAACCACCAGAAGCTTGAAGAGGCAAGCAAAGATGTTCTACTGACTGGGAGGAGTGTGGCCCTGCCAGCCCCTTAATTTTGAACTTCTGGCTACAAGAGAAGAAATTTTTGTTGTTTTAAACTACCCAGTTTGTGGTACTTTGTTATGGCAGCCCCAGGAAACCAGTACAACATTTATATATCAACTCCTTGCCTCACAAGGACTGCCTTCCACAGCCACTTGGAGAAGGCAATGGCAACCCACTCCAGTACTCTTGCTTGGAAAATCCCATGGACGGAGGAGCCTGCTAGACTGCAGTCCATGGGGTCACGACGAGTCGGACACGACTGAGCGACTTCACTTTCACTTTTCATCTTTCATGCATTGGAGAAGGAAATGGCAACCCAGGGAGTCCCAGGGATGGGGGAGCCTCGTGGGCTGCCGTCTATGGGGTCACACAGAGTTGGACACGACTGAAGCGACTTAGCAGCAGCAGCACTCTCACTTGCCTCTGCAAGAAATCTATCATGATCCCATGGTGAGAAAAAAAGGACCCTAAAGAGATAATAAGCAGCCTTTGAAAAGTGTGTGCCCAGATTTAGAACAATTTGCTGTCAGTTTCATCACAATGATTGGCTTACTCTCTGTATGATAGAAGGATCACCGAGAGCTAACCTCAGAATAATCTGGCTGAATCACAGGCCATTCTTGACTTAGTCAAGAGGAAGAGAACCAGGCCTTCCAGATGAATAAAAGTCATGGTTGATGCCCAGAAAACAACTCTTTCCCTAAACTGCCAAAAGAGTAGTAATAAACCAAGCAGAAGCCACCATATGTGAGGAATGAGATGACAAGAAAAGGAAGAAGAGATCTTATCTGTCAGTCTTGCTGGGAGAAGCTGCAGCCATAGAAATGCTAGCAGCCAGTGTTTCCTACACCAGGCACTATGCTGAGTGTTTTGCATAAACTCAGTCATCCTCATAACAATCCAATGAACAGATATCCTTGTTTTACTGATGTACCTGAGCTCCAGAGAGGGAAAGTAACTTGCTCAAAGTCACACAGCTACAGAGTCAGAGCCTTGTCTTCTTAAACAGCAGAAATCAAACAGGCCCTGAAGTTCCAAGGATCTGTCTGGCCTATCCCAGATAAGATTCCCAGTCGGGAGTTCTTCCCACTATCCAAACTTTCTCCTCAGCCCTGAAAAATGACTCTGGCTGGCTATTCCCAGAGCTCTCCAGGTGATAGGATTTTAAAATTAATGTCTTATAATCATTTTTGAAACAGGTTCTTTAAGTCTATTTATCCTTTCTCCAGCCCAGGGGAATAGATGCCTTTTCCTGATCTCTTTATCTTTATATCCTCCATTGCTGCTGCTGCTAAGTCGCTTCAGTCGTGTCCAACTCTGTGTGACCCCATAGACGGCAGGCCACCAGGCTCCCCTGTCCCTGGGATTCTCCAGGCAAGAGTGGGTTGCCATTTCCTTCTCCAATGTATGAAAGTGAGAAGTGAAAGTGAAGTCGCTCAGTCGTGTCCGACTCTTAGCGACCCCATGGACTGAAGCCCACCAGGCTCCTCTGTCCATGGGATTTTCCAGGCAAGAGTACTGGAGGATTCTTTTATTTCAGATGTTTGCTCTTTTCCTTTTTTTTTTTTTTTTCTATTCTGCATCCAAAGACCAAGAAACCAACAAATCTTAAGTGCTGTATTTTAGAATTTATTTTGAAGAATGGATCTGAAAGTCAGACTATTAGACCAAGGGAAACTGCGAACATGACGCTTTTGGCCTCAGGTGAATCTTTTATTACTTCAAACTAAGACATTTTTTCAAGGACAGTAGCACAGTCATTGTCACAAGCATGTTAATATATCTACTTTTTTATAAAGAGTATACTACAAGTCATGCTATTTATATTTCCAATAGCACTCTGGCAAAAATCAAAGACATTTCCAATTGTGTCAAACATTGGATGAGTAAATTCTACTTTCTGCCTTTGGATAAATAAATGGGGTCTTTCAGTGAAGTGGTGGATAACAGATCATGTGAAGGCTGTCTTAAAATCTGCCCTTTACTCTAATGACCATTAGCCCCTTCGGGTACCACTGAACTTCTCAGCTATTTTCTGTAGTTCCAAATCCATCGCAGCCAAGTTTTCAAGTTCTTTTTCCTAGAAAATATAGAAAAGTGGAGGCATGAGGTCCCAGATCAAAAAACAACCTACCTTTTTGTAGTTTGAGGGAGTATGAACAGAAAAGGGAGTTTTTGATATGTTAGAGGCTATAGAAGGTACCCTACATTAGTGGTTTTCAAAATGCAGTTCCTTGACCAGCAGCATCAGCATCACTAGGGAACTTATCAGAAATACAGGTTCTTGGGCCCTACCTGGGGCCTACCTACCAAACCAGACACTCTAAGGCTAGAAATCCCATATGATTCTGATGCACATTCAACTTTGAGAAGCACCAACCTACATAATCAATACTGGCAGAAAAAACAAACAAACAAAACAAAACACTGTTAAGGAAGGTAATGCTCCAGGAATGTTACTTCTCCCAGACATAGATGTCTGAATGTTGTAGGCTGCTGCTGCTGCTGCTAAGTTGCTTCAGTCGTGTCCGACTCTATGCGACCCCATAGACGGCAGCCCACCAGGCTCTGCCATCCCTGGGATTCTCCAGGCAAGAACACTGGAGTGGGTTGCCATTTCCTTCTCCAATGCATGAAAGTGAAAAGTGAAAATGAAGTCGCTCAGTCATGTCCAACTCTTCGTGACCCCATGGACTGCAGCCTACCAGGCTCCTCCGTCCATGGGATTTTCCAGGCAAGAGTACTGGAGTGGGGTGCCATTGCCTTCTCCATGTTGTAGGCTAGGAGATAATAAAGAGAGAACAAAGCAACTAATTTCTGTACCATCTGTTCTTTCCTACCCTGGGAAATAGTGATGAAAAGTCAAATGACCAAGGAGAATACACTAGGCCAGTGGTTTTCAACCTTGGCTGAATATTGAAACCACCTGGGAGCTTTAAAACATCCTGATGCTCAGGCAGCACCCAGTACCAGAAAGAATCTCTGGGGTGGGTCACAGAATGTCAGTAATTTTTCAATCTCTCCAGGTGATGACAATGTGTAGCTGAGGTTGAGAAGCACTGCAGTGGGAGGAAGTTGACAGGGATGTGGACAACGGCTAGATGCCAGGTAGAAATCAAACCTAGATGTTGTCTCCATTCCCTTACTAGGTCTACAGTCTCATGGTGATTAATTCCCATCATTTTCCCCGTAACATTAGATAATCTTGTACATAATATACGAACATTAACTATCTGAAGTTAGTTTTAAGCAGAAGCCCCACACTATACCTCTTCCTCCGTCAGAACTCCTTGGCCAGCCTTCTCCTCTTCATTTTCTGCTGTGTGTTGTGGGCTCATCTGCTCCTCGGAGTCATAGAAGTCTGGGAACTCAGCTGACTTCTTCCTGTAGTGAAGGAGCTGGTCCAGTTCGGCCACTCGGTCATACTGCCTTTTTAGATCCAGTTTGGGGACCGGGTTTCTCTTCTCATACCCCCAGTTTACATCCTCTTCAAAGGGCTTTTTCTCCCACCAGTCATAGTTGTATTCTGGGAAGAAATTTTTCTCATTCAAGGTCAGCCCGTTTTCCTCTTCACCCTCAAGAAAACTGTCATCCATGGGGTCTTTTCTCTCAAAACGGCTGCTCTTCCACTGGGAAGGGTCGTAGAATGGATTGAGTAGCTCCCCTAATCTCTTTTCAGTGATGTGATGGGGAGCATACTGTTTGCCTCGAAGCCTAGCCTCTTCCCTGTTCTCGTCAGCGTCTCGCGGGTCTCCCTGCGGCTGCCACTTCCCTCTGGCTGCTTCCTCACCCTTTT
This sequence comes from Bos mutus, assembly GCF_027580195.1. Classification (NCBI taxonomy): domain Eukaryota; kingdom Metazoa; phylum Chordata; class Mammalia; order Artiodactyla; family Bovidae; genus Bos; species Bos mutus. The sequence goes on along the minus strand of NC_091629.1, from coordinate 32,538,483 downwards.
CCTCACCATAGTCGAGGTAATTTCTCAGCTCGCCTGGTAGGCGGCGCCTCGCCTTGTCCCTCTGGCTTTCCTGAACACGGTGGTGCGTTTCACCCAAGAACCGTTTCTCATCTGTTTGGCCTAGTGTGGAGTAGGCCGCCGCCTCCCCTCCCCGGGCTCCGTAGCTGGGTCCCCGGGCCGGACCCCTCTCTTCCTCGCTTTCCTCGCTGTATCCCTGCGCCATGTTTAGATCCGGGCTGAGGCCATGTCTCTTGTTTTCCTGCTCTAGGCTCTCCTCGCTGGGACGCCTTAGAGCCTGGTGCTCTCCACGTCCTCTGCCCCCGAATCGTGCCCCCTGCAAGTCTCCAGGAGCCTGGGCAGCTGAGTGTCTCCTCACTTCCTCCCCATATTCGGCTCCCTCCTCCAAAGCCCTAAAGTGGGCTGGATGGCGGGCTTTCTCTTCGTCTGAGTTGCCCGTGCCCACGTGTGACTCCTCCTCGAGGGGAGGATTCCCCTCCTGGGAGGACCTGTCGGGCCTGCTCCTCCCGTGGTGGTGTCTTGGCCTCGAGCGCCGTTTGTCCACCTCGGGGCTGGCATCCTCTTCACTTTCTCCGGGTGCTTCCTGGCCCTCCAGATGGCGTTGCAGCTCTTGGGGCCAGTTCTCCTGGCTCTTGGTCTCCTCTCCACTCTCCTGGCTGCTCCTTTCCCGGCTGTGCGACTTCTCAAGGCCCCTGGCAGACTGTGTATCATATCTGGACACTAACTCCTCTTTCTTAGCCGGAGTCTGGTTTCTTTGGTTGAGAAAAGCCATTTGTGCCTTTCCCGGCCCTTCAGACAGTCTCTCCTCACTGCCAACTTCCCCACGTTCCCTTTTCTGGTATTTCACCATTTCTTCCTCCCTGTTCTGTTCCTCGCTCTTAGAATAGCGTGTCTTTGCTTCTTTGGCCACTTGACTTCCCGGGGGCTCACCTGCCCGCTCTCGGCTATGCCCACCGCTCTCCGTGTCTGCTACTGTTGGGACTTGGGCATCCCCCTCCCCTGAGTCCTCCCTACTGGAGAGCCCGGGGGCTTCTGAGGTGTCAGCTGGGTCTCTCAACAATCTCACTTCAAACCTTGTGTTTTCATTTTCACTTTTCTCTTCATCTTTGAGCTCTTTTCCATCTATAATGAAAATAAAAAAGAGTATCACTTCAGAATTGCTTGTGGTTCAGTAAGCACCAGCCTCAGTGATCACTACAAACCCTAAAGATCCTGAAAATCCTTGGGTAATCTTTTAAGTTAATTTTTTAAGATTACTTTTGAAAGAAATGGTATGAAAACTCCCTAGCTGTATTTAAATCTGATAATAAATATTCTATATATTTATTTTTTCATAACACCCAATAAACATTTATTTTGGCTGCATTTTCTGGGGGGGACTTCTTTGCTGCCTGCGGGCTTTTCTCTAGTTGCAGTGAGTTGGGGGTCTACTCTTCCTTGTGGTGTACAGGCGTCTCATTTTGGTGGCTTCTTTTGTTGCAGAGCACAGGCTCAGTAGTTGTGGTGTATTGGGCTAAGTTGCTCCAAGACATGTGGGAGCTTCCAGTTCCAGAGATCAAACCTGTGTCTTCTGCATTGTTAGGTGGATTCTTAACCACTGGATCACCTGAGCATCTTTCAGTGACCAAATTGAAACTCAAATATAGGTTTATAAAATACTATAAAAATTCTATAAAATGTTAGAATTTAGAACCAGAAGAAACCTTAGAATTTGTGTAGTTAAACCTCCTTGTGACTACAGAGACATTGAGGCTCAGAGAGGTGTAATTAAGGACCATTCTTTCCAAATTTACTCTAAGTAAGCCTTTAAAAATTAGCATTGTGTAAATATCTTCCACTAGAACCCAGCTAAGTAAAGTTAAATAGCAAAAATGGGAAATATCAGATTCAACAGAGGATTAAATTTCTTTAATTATTAGTTTGTTGTTTTTCAGTCACTCAGACTTGTCTGACTCTTAGTTTATCAGACTTTAATTATCCAATCAACTGTATAAATGCAACTTAGCAGTAAGTGACAATATAACTTAATAATTGGCGATAAGCAGGGTGTGTATTTCTTCTGAGAAAACCGCACAGCAGTGGAAGGGGCCATGTCCTTCCCTCATTCAGGTCCCATCTGCCCCTCCTGTTCTTAAACATTGAAAATGAACTTCAGTAAACTGAATTATCTTTGTATTACACAAGTCAACAGTTACAGTAGATGGTGTAACAAATACTTTAACTGAATATTGTTTTCTCTCATCTTTTCCAAATGTTGACAGCTTTTTTAAAAGTTATTTAATTTTAATTGGAGGATAATTGGTTTACCACGTTGTGTTGGTTTCTACCATATATCAACATGAATCAGCCACAGGTATACACATGTCCCCTCCCTCTTGAACCTCCCTTCCACCTCTTACCCCATCCCAGCCCTCTAGATTATCAGAGAACAACGAGGCTGAGCTCCCTGCTCTAAATGGCAACTTCCCATTAACAATCACTTGGTAATGTATATCTTTCAATGCTATTCTCTCAATTTGTCCCAACATCTTCTTCCCCTGCTGTGTCCATAATTGTATTCTCTATGTCTGAATCTCTATTCCTGCCCTACAAATAGATTCATCAGTACCATTTTTCTAGATTCCATATATTTGTGTTAATATACAATATTTGTTTTTCACTTTCTGACCTACTTCATTCTATGTAACAGGCTCTAGGTTCATCCACCTCACTAAACTGACTCAAATTCATTATTTGTTGATAGCTTCTTTACTAAGGTAAGGTTAGGTAAGGTGAAGTCGCTCAATGGTGTCCAACTCTTTCCTAACCCACAGACTGTAGCTCCTCTGTCTATGGGATTTTCCAGGCAAGAGTACTGGAGTGGGTTGCCATTTCCTTCTCCAGAGGATCTTCTCAACCCAGGGATCGAACCCAGGTCTCCTGCAATAGACAGACACTTTCCCTGAGCCACCAGGGAAGTCCCTTAACTCAAGGGCATCCCACGAAAGGAGATAATGCAGTTAACACTGAGTTGTTAGCTTGGAGGGCTTGGATTTCAACTGATGTCACTGAATTCAGATAGAACAACTGAAGTCAAGGCCGCTCACAGCTCTGGGCTGACCTCTGTGCCATCCATGGTGAGAGTCACCAACCCTTTGTGGCTATTGAGGACTTGAAATGTGGCTGGTCCAAACTGAGACATGCCATAAATATAAGACGTGACAAGATGTCAGATACCTCAGATTAAAAAAAAGAATGTAAGATGTCTCAAATTTTCATATTGATTGTATGTTGAAATGATAATATTTTGGTATTATAAATAAATTGGATATATAAAAATTATATTGATAAAGTAAATGGGACAAAATTAAATGTATTATTATTTATTTATTAAATTTATTATTATTTATTCTTTTTACTTTTTTAGGTGGCTACTGGAAAATTTGAAATTATATTTGTGGTTCACATAGTATTTCTAATGAACAACTCTTGATGATTCATTTTGAATTGACACTTGCAAAACAGAAAAAATTGGTCTGTTTTGTAAAAATGTCCAAGAAAGCAGTCTATTCCTCTCTGCTTAAAAGCCTAGTCTGGCATAATAATATTCTCATGTTTTATGAGGCAACTGAAATGTCCCTGACCTTTCACACCCAGACACTTGAGGGCTAGCTCCTCACCAATGCCTCTGCCTTTTAAGAGCCAGTGATGGTGTGTGTAGCACTGAGGCAGGGCTGACCAGGTAGGCACAGATAAGCACGGAGGATCTGAGCAGATACTGACATCATTCAAACAGCATCTCAGCTTCCCCGGGCAGAGGCTGTGTGGCCCATTTCCTACTCCCTGCTGGTAAGGAAGATAATTATTTTTATTTTTTTCTGGTTAAATGTATGCTGCCTATAGCAGCTTGCCTGAGACTTAGCACTTCTTCCTAAATTTAGCTTTTAGCCCCTTCAGGTGAGATAGGAGGAGGGCTGTGATTAGCAGCATACAGTTTTGTCAATCTGAAAATGAAGGTGTAAAGCTCACTCTTACTTCAAATAAAAAGGGGAAAAATGCACCTTCCTTCCCTGACTGTCATGTTGCAAAGAGGACCAGATCAACCAGGTCAAATAGATTTTTGTACCTGTTAAATTGGACCATGAATTCCCTAAGGTCTCTTCAAACCATAAAACAATGATTCTTCTTTATTCCCCAAATGTTCATTTGCTCAGCACATCCAGAGATGTGCTGGAAAGAGTGGGAGTGGAGATGGGCTGGGAATGGGAGGGAGGCTGCATGAAGAAATTCATCCATCTAGTTGGCAGAAAACTCCATTAGTTTTCAGTGAAAGAGAAAACCAGAATAGGACAGAAGTGTGGACAAAGAATGTCACCTGCCAAGTCAGTAAACAAAGGATGTTATTTATGGTCATCAAGACATCAGCCACACCTAATTGTGTACCCAGAAGGGATTTAGGAAGGAAAAAAATAAGATAAAAGTACATAATCCAAGGGATGACTTCAATAATCCCAGACTCTTGCATTTTCCCATATGTAGAAAAGTGCCAAATTCATTAACTTAAGATGTCTGGTTATCTTCAATTACCAGTAAACTTTTGAAGTTCTGATTACCTGGTTTTTGTTGCAAAACCTTCTATATATCCTGGCTCCTCCCTTACCTCTTCAAAATAGCCCCTCAGAGCTATCTGAGAGGCTGTTTCCTGGGCTTAAATCCTCAATATGTCCATGGAATAAAACATAATTCTCAACTTTTGGCTGTGCTTTTTTTTTCCCAGTCAACAGAAGTTATGAACTGGTAGCCCAGAGGTGAGTTGTATTTGGCCTAAATAACATTTTCAGTAAATTTGAATTCAGAGGCAATACTTAAATGCCAGGAGATACTGCTCAGGAAAATCCAACTTTTAAATTATTGTGAAAAATCCCAAGATCTCTCAACAGAATCCATATTTCTTTCACAATAGGATTGAAGCTGCGAAAAATCTACTCCCCTTTAGAAGGGGCATGTATCCTCCAGTTTGTGAGTCACTTCATGTCCTGTTTTACTCCTTTCTGTTATCTGTCTGTCTGGCCCTGACTGGTGTTTGAGTCTCTGCCACCCTGGAAGAGCTCAAATTTTCCTGATCTCAGTATTGAATGGCTCTCTGGCTGTGAAGTCTCTAAGGTCCTGATAGACATGGGTCATTTGATTTTTGCCAGTTTTCTTGGGGATCTCTCAAGAGACCTCAAAAAAACCCAGGGCACAGTCAATGATGAGCAAAAGCTAGAATCCTATCTGAGGGTTAAGACTCTGATCTTAGCAGTTAACAGCAGTTTGCCCTACAATCAATAACTCTTCTAAGTGACTGAACAACAAAAAGCAATCATGGTTCTTTGATGACCTAGTCTGACAGACCCAGAACTTCTACATTCATCTGGTAAACAAAGAAAGGGGAAGGGAGAGAGCAAGATGGGTTGGCCCAAAGGAGCAGATTTTAGTCCCTGCCAGGAGACCCACCCCTGCTCTCACTCATTCCCTGCAACGGTTAATAAGCTCATTCAAACAAGCTCATTTCTGTAACCGCTGGAAGAGAAAGTTGGGGAGAAATTCATAAAAGTATTAGGCTGGGAATGGTAAGGAAGCTTCCTTCCACCATGCATGGGGCTCCTACTGCCTCAAGCTCCCACACCTCCTATGGTTATCCTGAAGCCCCCAGTGGTGGATAGAGTCCCCCAGGTTACTCTTTTGGCTAGTCACTAATACTTTTTTTAAAATATAATTTTATACATGGGGCCTCATGTGCAGCAATGGAAAGAGAGTATTATCTTGCAATGGGAGATTTTGAAGGTGAAAAGAAAAAAATAAAATCTTTTGTTCATAGCCTGACTCAAAATTTAAAAGCAGAGAAAGATGTTAAAGAGAGCAGAGCTTTGGGGATTTTTTTGAATCAGTTTGACTTTATGATAAAAGAGATGCATAGTTTTGCAAAATTTGTCTCTTTGAGTCAACTCCCAATGAATACTGGTTGTATCACTGTTCAAATTTTGTTTTCAGCATAAGCTGTTTTGCAGAGAAACATCCCAGTCTATACTCAGAAGGCCATCACTCTGATTTTTGGGATGCTCTAAGTCTGTCCCCACCCCTTCCAAGTCTCAGGCCTGAAACTCCTGACACCATTTGGTAGTACCACTCATTCTAACAACGGGCTTCCCAGGTGGTACAGAGGTAAAGAATCCGCCTGCCAATGCAGGAGACTCAGGTTCTATCCCTGATTCAGGAATATCCCCTGAAGAAGGAAATGGCAAACCACTTCAGTATTTTTGCCTGGAAAATTCCATGGACAGAAGAGCCTGGCAAGAGCTGCCAAGAGTTGCATGTGTGCACGTGTGCATGCATGTGCACACACACACATTCTAATAAACTATGCATTAAAATGGCTTACCCAATCTGTTACATAAACTGGCCAAAAGTTTCCCAGTCACCTTTCCAAGCTTCTAACTCCTCGTTGTCAGAAGAGTAGAAAGCAAAGAGAAGCATAATTTTTGTTTTCTTCTATCCTTTCATCTTTCAACACTTCTCCCCTCTGTCTAATCACAAACAAGCATTCCCCATACCTCCCTCCACTAAATAAAAGCCTGTTTTAAAATTCCAAACTCTCAAACCAAGGAATTTAAGAACTGATAAACATCTCACAGACTATCATTGAGTTCAACCCCCTCATTTAATTTGAGGAAATAGGCCCAGAGAGGCAAGGGGTCTTCCCCATGGTAACACTAGCTACTAAGTGAAGTGGCATAGCAAGGACTAAAAGCCATAGCTTATCTCCCCAGATACTGATTGAGCCTGTACCCTTCCCACTACATCACACCCCGGGTCATAGGGAAGTAAAGTGGAAGTTGAAATGGAGGGAGCAGGAGAAAGGACAAATATTTCCTGCAGTGGAGGGCACTTACTCTTCTTCAGGACTTGTCGGCACTCGGGGGTGATGGGTGGAGCGCTGGACTTCAATAGGGCATTTGAGAGGACCTCGATGATGCAGTGAGTCACCTAGGGGGGAACCCAAAAGTAGGTTGGCAAAGCTGGTATCACTGGGATGGACTACTTAACCCAGAGCTGCTGTCAAGAGAAGCTTGACTGTGTGACCTGTACTTATGCAGAATCCTTGGAGGAATGTAGATTCACAAGGTCTGTACTCAAACCTCCCAGGCCTCTCCACAGAGCAACGCAAAAAGGCACTGGGTCAAGACTGTCCAGAGAAAGAAAGAAATACCCACTTCTGAACAGATTAGAAGGAAAATGGTGTGATGACAGCTATCCTCATGGGCACTAAAACATCCAGGAAGAAGGTAAAAAAAACAGGGCAAGAGGGACATCACTTACTCCCGTTTCCACATTATTGTTTGTTTTTTTGTTTTGTTTAGTTTGATGAGATAATGAGTGGGAGAATCTAGAGTCTAGATAAAAATCTAGATTTCAGAATTCCATTTCAACTTACCACTTCTTCATTGTGGTTCCTGATGTCCACTGGCATAGAGCTGACGGCTTAGAAGGAGAAAAGGAATGGGAAACAACTTGAGTTGATTTTGGAAGCTGTGTATCTGCAAACTCACAAAATCACCCCACCCCTAGCTTGTTACTTGGAAGGAGGAGCAGAGTCAGAGCTGAACAAGGTGGAGACAGTTGGGGATGTCTGCCTCAGGGACCAGAATCACCCCAGTTGCATGTATACACACACACATACACATACACAGCTGTTTTCCCTTAACATGTTGTAAACAAGATTAGGAATCTTATATCCAATATAAATCATATCCACAGAAGGAGACCTTCTGGGATACTGACAGTGTTCTATTTTCCATCTGGGTGCTGATTACACAGGTGTGTTCAATGAGTGAAAAATTCAGTAAGAAGTATACTTTAATTTTTTGGCCACGTGGGATGTGGGATCTTTCTTTTTTCAAAAAACTCTTTTTGAAAATAATTGTCTTTATTTATTTTTGGTTGTGCTGGGTCTTTGTTGCTGGGTAGGTTTTTCTCCAGTTGCAGAAAGCAGGGACTATTGTCTATTTGTGGTACACAGGCTTCTCATTGTGGTGGGTTCTCTTGTGGACCATGGGCTCTAGGACACAAGGACTCATTAGTTGTGTGCACAGGCTTAATATAGTTGCAGAACATGGGCTTAGTTGCTCTGAGACATGTGGGATCTTCCTGGATCAGGGATCAAAGCCATATCTCCTGCATTAGTAGGTGGATTCTCTAGCCCAGAACCACCAGGGAAGCCCAAACTGTAAACTTATGATTCATGCAGTTTTCTATATATAGCAATAAAAAATTAAAAGCAAACCTAGTTTAAATGAAACTAGGGTGCCCTCCTCAACCTTTCTGCCTACTCAAAATGGGTAAAGATATGTGATTCCCTCTGCCTCTTCCAGTCCCCAAGAAAATATTTTCCTGAAATTCACTTCCTTTACAAAACTTGGTTGTGATTATTTTATATAATTAATCACCCTGTTTTACCCCAAGTCTTTTCTTAGACAAGCGTGCTAATGTGGCTGTATCAGTGTGGCTTCCCATCCCCCATGTTGTCTGCATCCAGGTAAAGAACATGAAAGAAAGAAAGAAAGTGAAGTCACTCAGTCGTGTCTGACTCTTTGCGACCCCACAGACTGACTGTAGCCTACCAGGCTACTCTGTCCATGGGATTTTCCAGGCAAGAATACTGGAGTGGGTTGCCATTTCCTTCTCCAATGGAAATTATCTAATTTTATCAGGACAGCACCGAGTCCATGATAGCACATGCAAATAAGTGTTTAACAGAGGCTCATGAGATATTGTAAAAAGATAAATTTTAATTTATTTAAATTAAATTTTATGAGATTCTGTTTATTTTAAACCCATGATTGAGATGCTTTTGTCGTCTTAGGAAATGCTTCAGGTGTTTTTAATTTTGCAGTGCCTTTTTCAGTTGCTTTGACTTTTTTATCTTTCACTTTGATTTTGTTCTGTCTAAGCCCTTTCCACTGGAGGAGTTCAAAGCATTTACATACAGGCCCATCTCCATAGTTCTCCTGATACTTCCAGTTATTATCACTGGAGAAGCTCAGTGCAAAAGATCCTTCCAGGAATTTGAAACAAGTGAAGAGATATTTGGAGCAAGAGCAAAACTCTCAGACATCAGAGATGTAAGCTATTCAAGTGAGCCGCTTATTACCAGCAACCTGACCTTTCCCAAATATTTGCTTTCAAAGTCTCTTGAACTGCTTCCCCCTAGTCAAACCATAGCACTTAATTTAGAAATAAAACTCCTATTTCATTTACTTACCTTACTGAATTTTCCTTATCAAAGCACAGCCTGAGATCTACTTCAGTTGTTTCAAGGGACTTAAGTAATGCAGTGTTGGGTAAAATATTTGAGAGGTGGCTGACAAGGTATGACCCCATGATGTTCCTGAAATGTAGTTCATACAAAATCTGGATGGCCATCTTTGACATTCAGAGTCTAATGTGCTGGGCCATTATTTTATCCCCCAAATGACTGTTATTTGAGAACATTCCTACTTCAGCACTTACTCTTTCCACCTGATATCCAGGAAATCCCCTGAAAAGCAGTAACTGAGAAAATTACTCCTGTGATAAATTAGAAGGTGCCTTTTTAAATTCTAGCTTTACTAAACTTTCATTGGTAATACATTTTCTTGCTAATAACTTTTCTCTTTTTTCTCCCTACAAATATATAATAGTTGCTATTATTAACTATTTGGGGCAGAGGAATATTTTTCTTTAGTGACTCTAAATAATTTGTAACTTATGTTTGTTTTTATAGAACAGTCCTGTTTCCCTGATTGAGGCTCTTCAGATGTGTTTGATGGAACTCAGATCTCCTTATGAAAACATATTATGCATCTAGTGAGATATCTAAGTTCTATTGTATCTCTTCCAGTAGACTCTGTGACAGCAAAGTAACAACCAAAAATATGTTGATACCCCTAAAGTAGCTTACTTTATTTCTGTATAAGTTAAGATTTAGGGGTCACAAAAGAAAACCCAATGATTATGATAAAAGTGAAGTAATCAAATGGCAGAAAAACCTTCAAATAATATCACATGGTAAATCTGAGAATAACTTCCAAAATATTAGTATTCCATAAGACTAACTGCTGAGTTTTCCAAGTTTGCTGGCATACTGAGTGCAGCACTTTCACAACATCATCTTTCAGGATTTGAAATAGCTCAGCTGGAATTCCATCACCTCCACTAGCTTTGGTCATAGTGATGCTTCCTAAAGCCCCCTTGACTTTGCATTCCAGTATGTCTGGCTCTAGATGAGTGATCACACCACTGTGGTTATCTGGGTCATTAAGATCTTTTTTTGTAGGAGAAGGGGATGACAGAAGATGAGATGGTTGGATGACATCACTGACTCAATGGACATGAGTTTGAGTTAGCTTCGGGATATGATGAAGGACAGGGAAGCCTGGGGTGCTGCAGTCCATGGGGTTGCAAAAAGCTGGATACGATTGAGAGACTGAACAAGAACAACAAATAAGACTAACAAACTAAGGTTTCATCCCAGAGTGAAAATAAAACAGCTATAAAATAATACAGTAAGCAAGCTCTTTTGAATGCAGAAACCATCTTACCTAGTGTAATATGAATAGCATGCAGCTCCTGAATGCATATTAATTTTTAGGATGCATAGTAACTACTGTAGAGAGATATAGATCTCCTTCCAGAAGCTCATAATGGTAGGAAATAAACCAGATGGTTTCCACAGGATTCCTGTGATTTTGGTAAATAACAAACTCTGCTCGAATGCTACCATGTCTCATTTCCAAGCATTTGAAGGAGGAGGGAATGGGGAATAGAGTTTTTTTTTCCTGGGGTGAGAGAAAATGTTCTGAAAGGTTATAATGGTTACACAATCTGTGAGTGTTCAAAAAATCACTGATTTATGCACTTTAAAAAGTATAGATTTTATGGTGTGTGAATTATAGCTCAGTAAAAAAAAAAAAAACTTTTTTAAAGAATATCATGATTTTAGTGACATTAAAATATAAACCCTTCTTAAAATATTATCTTGCAAAAGAGCCATAAATATTTTACCACTATAGGGGCTTCCCTGGTAGCTCAGTGGTAAAGAAACTGCCTGCAATGCAAGAGACTGGGTTTGATCCCTGGGTTGAGAAGATCCTCTGGAGAAGGGAATGGCAACCCACTCCAGTATTCCTGCCTGGAGAATTCCATGGACAGAGGAACCTGGTGGGCTACAGTCCATGGGGTCGCAAAGAGTCAGACACAACTTAGTGACTAATACACGTGTAGGTAAATAAGTCTCAGAAATAACATTGTTTTTGTGGTCTATAGCACAATGTATAGCACAGATTTAGCCTATTAAGCAATTCCTTTCTGCAAATATTTTTCACCAGGAAGGACTCTAAACATTTATTTGGCTTTCTTTAATTAAATCATGAACATTTGTAGGCAATTTGTAACAGTGACAGAAGTTTTTGAAAATTCTGACTTTGCAATAAAGAAATTACCTCTGGCTTTTGTCTCTCTTTACATCTGGGATCCAGTAATTACTGTCAATGGAACCCTCATATTCATGGATAGCAATGCTTCAATTCTAGTTAGGAATTTCAATCTTCGATAAGAACAATATTCTATGAGGTCACTAAGACAGTTTAAAAAAAAACCTCCAGTTTAATCTGGTGGCAGCATATTTACTTTTCAGTGGACTTGTAGTGACTTCAGCATGCAAATACACACACACACACACACACACACACACACTTCCCCCCCCCCGCAAATTTCCAAAGATCATTGAGATTCAGAGCAGTTTGAAAGATTAATCCCACAATTTTCCACACATAAAGAAACTGTCAAATATCTACTACTTAAAATTGCATCCTCCCAAATTAACTAAAACAATTTATTTTTACTACTCTAAGAATATTTTTGTGGTTATTTCACACTCACTATTTTTCTGGAGCACAAAAGTCAAAATACCTATTGCACTTCTCATTTATACCTTAAAGATGTATTAATCTGAGTGTGAAATTACCTCCTCCCAGAGACAGAAATATAAAATACAGAAAAATATTACATTAAACCTGTCGATAAATGAACATACATATGTGTCATTTCTTAACATATATGTTAAGAAAAAAGATATATACATATATACATAAGACTTATCTTTATCTCATTATGTTTAAATAATATTAACAGTCATAGAAATTATACAGTTGCCAACTAATATAATAGGTATACTCCTGTCTCTCCGTGGTCATCTGGCTTTAAAAAGCCAAACACTTAATTTCAGATACAGAAAAAGACTATAACAGCATTTCTCTAAATAGATGGAGAGGATGTGACATTTTAGACATGAGCTAGGAAGTCCTCTGGCTTTTTCCAAGTCAGATGTTGGGGCGGGCAGTTGAAGGGAAACACTCAGGGAAGGGAAGAAATTAAGAGCCTCAATCAAGAGGGAGAGACCTTCACTCAACCCTCTCTCTCACCCAGTATCCACCAGCCAAGATGCCCAGAACTGCCAAGGAGACAGAGGCTGGCGCTGTCCGCGGTGCTGAACGGCCAGCCGCGCCCACTCACCTGCAACCACCGTGGCTCCCAGAAGGCCGAGAAGGGCGGCCGGCTGCATGGCCTGGCTCGTCCAAATCTGCGCGGAGAAGAGGATAGCAGTCGGAAGGGTGAATGAGAAGGGGACGGAAGGCGAGATGAAGATGCTGTGGGAAAACAACCTTGTATCCTGGTCCCCGCGGTGTGGGGTGGTTGGCGCAGGCCCTGCTCTTTTAAAGGGCAAGCCAGGGCCGCAGGGCTGGGAGGGACTGGCACCCTGGAGGCGGCGCCCCCTCGCTTAGCTCTGACGTCATGAAACGGCCTTCAGGGGCGGTGGCGCACGTAGGTAGAAATTTACGCCAGTGCAGTCGCCTCGGTGCTCTGAGTCTTCAGCGCGAGTGGAGAGTTAGGCAGAAAGGGTGGAAGGATGAGGAGAGGTAGCTCAAATCGAAGTCCAGAGGGGAAAGGAGCGAGTCCTGCTTAGATTGTCGAAATATATTTCTCATCTTCCCCGCATCCCGCCTTCTCCAACCCCTCCAAACCACCCCCACCCCCGACCCCAGCCGCCAACCTCCTTACCTAGAAACGTGTTTGAGGCTGTGTATGAAAGTATCAGTCGCTTCAGTCGTGTCCGACTCTTTGCGACCCGATGGACTGTAGCCCCGCCAGGCTCCTTTGTCCATGGAATTCACCAGGCAAGAATACTGAAGTGGGTTGCCGTTTCCTTCTCCAAGGGATCTTCCCGACCCAAGGATTGAACCCAGGTCTCCCGCATTGCAGGCAGATTCTTTACCATCTGAGCCACCAGGGAGGCTATGTATCTCTTTTCATTATTGTAGTTGGCCGATAACCAGTTCCTATATTCAGACTTAGTTTTCTTTTTTTCTCATTATTTTATAAACTTTTTATTATTTTTGCTTTTGACATTTAGATTAACATGTACAGTGCAGAGGTGGGGGCCGCGGAAGATTTCTCATGAATTCTCTCAAAGCAGGATGACAGAGGAAATCAGTATTTTCTTTATGAACAAGGGCTTTAGAATAAACATCCTATGAGATAGAGGCATGGTCACTTTTTTGTTTTTTTTTGTTTTTTTGTTTTTGTTTTGGCTGAGCAGGAAGCGCAGAATCTTAACCTCTAGACCTCCAGGAATTCCCATTTTTTTAAAAAAAGCAGAAGTCTATTTTCTATGTCTGTTTCTCCATTGTTGCCCTGTAAGTAAATTCTTTAGTACCATTTTTCTAGATTCCTTATATATGTGTTATAATACGGTATTTATCTTTCTCTTTCTGACTCACTTCACTCTGTATAATAGGTTCTAGGAAGGAGAGGGTGAGATGTATGGAAAGAGTAACAAGGAAACTTACATTACCATATGTAAAATAGGTAGCCAACAGGAATTTGCTGTATGTCTCAGGAAACTCAAACAGGGGCTCTGTATCAACCTAGAGTGGTGGGATGGGGAGGGAAATGGGAGGGAGCTTCAAAAGGGAGGGGATATATGTATACCTATGGCTGATTCATGTTGAGATTTGACAGAAAACAGCAAAATTCTGTAAAGCCATTATCCTTCAATAAAAAATAAATTTAAAAAAATCAACACCTAATTTTTCTGGGAATTTGTTTTTTTTTCTTTTTACTAAAATGACCATATTTCCCAACTGTTGTGTAGTTTAACTTTGGAAAAAACCTAGAATTCATATGTGCATGTTAATGGGCATGTTTCTGGACTCCTCTAGAATATCAATCCGTCCCATTTCAGTGGTCTATGTGTTTGTCCTTGAAGCAGTACCACAGTTTCTTTATCATCATATCTTTTAAATATGTCTTGATATCTGGTGGAAAAGTTCTTCCCCCCTTATTTTTCTTTACGAAGTTATTATTCTTGGCCCTTTGCACTTTCATATAAATTTTAGAAGCAGTTTTCAATTTTCATGAAAAAAGTCTGTTAAGATTTTGATAGGAATTTATCAGATTTATAGATCGATTTGATTGCAACTGACATCTTTAATCTGTGAATTGATTTGGGAACAAATGACAAGAGTGGACTGAGGTTTTTTGATTGCTGTTTTTGTTCTGGGTATAATTTTATCTGAACTTGTACAAAATACTATTACCGTAGGAAAAGAAAAGAAGCTACATGGAAAAACATATCTCAGGAATGCTCTCAAAGAAAAATTGAGGAAAACAAACCCTTGGAAACCAGGTTTTAGAAAAAAACATAGTTTTGTACATGACTCCTGAAATAGGTTACCCGTCAGGATCCAGCTAGTAAAATGAAACTACTAGAAGGAATTTAATTTAGGAAAAATAGGGATTAGAAAAGCTGAAATGCAAATAAGAGAAAATGAGGAAACCCAAAGATTGTTAACTGCAGGCAGCTGGTATGCCCCTAGGGAATGGTAGGATCAAGAAAGGATGTGTCTTTGCTAGACTATGAAGGCCATGGAATCATGGAGGAAGGGCAGTCTGGTGGGAGGTAGAATCACAGAAGAGAAGCAGCCACTGCTAGAAATGCATCCTCTCCTCCCAAGAAGAGAAATTGGGAGAAAAACCCTGACTTCTCTCTTTCAGTGCAAGTACCTCTTAGTGGCGGAACATAACTGGGAATGACTGACAACAGAGACTAAAAAATATGGTTTGCAAGGAAGGAGTCAGAAAGCAAATGACAAACAAAAGGCATATACATCAAAATTACAGGTTAGAAGTTCAGGTTCTGAATGTAGATTTTTCTCTCAAAATGTATTAATTCATTTCATTTGCTTATATCAAGCACTGTGGTAGATGCATATTCCATTGGCTACAGCAGATTACCGAGTCAGTCCCAACATTAATGGTGAAAGGAAATACACTCCTCTGCCTGCTGTAGCAGAGTTCACTAGTCAGAGAGTAAAGATGAGAGAAATGGAGGGTAGACTCCAGGTCTACAGAGGATGGGGAGAGAGCATGGCATGCTGTGAAAATGACATTACCATGGAACCTGCTGCCCTGCAGGTATGCTATGCTATGCTAAGTCACTTCAGTCGTGTCCGACTCTGTGTGACCCCATAGATGGCAGCCCACTAGGCTCCTCCGTCCCTGGGATTCTCCAGGCAAGAACACTGGAGTGGGTTGCCATTTCTTTCTCCAGTGCATGAAAGTGAAAAGTGAAAGTGAAGTTGCTCAGTCGTGTCGGACTCTTTGAGACCCCATGGACTGCAGCCCACCAGGCTCCTCTGTCCGTGGGATTTTCCAGGCAAGAGTACTGGAGTGGGGTGCCATTGCCTTCTCCTGCCCTGCAGGTATACATCTACAGAATTCCCTGTGTTTGTGGTCAATAAGATAAACATTTATCTATGTGACTTTAAGGGTTTTTTTCCTAATAGAGAGTACCATGTTAATAAGTTTTCCTTAGATAATTTGATCCTACAACACATTTAGTACCTGGTTTCTTAGGTCAGATTCCTAACACACTTTGACATAATTAAGAAATAACAAACCAAATTCTCATCTTAAGAGAAGAAAGAAACTTTTCTAATCCACTACATTATGGGTAATATAAATCCATATAGCTTGTAAGAAGATACATATTAATAAAAATTAACACTTCACTTATTAAATGTTAGTTCGCTTTATAGCTATAGAGATTAGTGTGTGTTTAGTTGTTTTCTGCTGTTTCAGAATGTAGTTAACCATGATTAGTTTTGTAGAAATAAAGGACCAAATTTTTGGAGGACTGTTTAAAAAATTAACATATCTCAAAAAAGGTCAAGAGATAGAGCTACAACCATTCAGGTGTGACAGAACGTTCCCAGGAACGTTCCTCTTGAATTTGGAGTTTGCAGAAAATTGGATGTACTAGATGAACAAGTGCCCTTATTTGTCTATATACTGTAGAGTATGCAAGAAACAGATATTGAGGACTAGGTGGGAAAACCACAATTTGGGTCTGGTGAGTTGATAAGACCATTAAGCTCTTGACAAATCTATTACAGTTAGTAACATATCACACGGTAGGGATTTAGAATGGAGAGTGCTTGCTGGTCTTCACATGTTCCTCCTCCTAATACACACACACAGCAGCAGCAGCAGACACTCCTACTTTTCTGCCCATTTCCTTGATTTCCCTCATTCTTACCATTTTGGAGCACACTGCTTTGATTTCCAGTGGCCAAAATCTGCATTTCTCTGCCTGATGGCTTTCTCTGGTTACCAGAGTCAACAGTTCTATGCAAATGGCAACCTGAAAATGCTGAGGAACTGAGGCCCCCAGAAGCAGCCCTCACCCAAAGGTGAGATGTATAAAATCCCTAGACTCACAGCTCCTTCAGCTCCCCGCAAAGGCTCTGAGAGCTTCCCAGCAAGACTGAGCTTAGTTACACACAGCGGAAGTTTTTGATAGCAAGCTATATATGGGTGACTTTCTTTTCCTGTTTTGCTTTTCCACTCCCCATTGTTATTTCATGGAATTATCTACAGAATAAGTTATTTGAAGTCAAGTCTTTATTTCAAGGTCTGCTTTTGGGGCAAGTTGAACAATGACACATACATTCACAAACCTAAATAGAATTTTTCTTGTTATGTCTGATTGATTATTGGCTGAAGCCTCAGAGGTAGGTATCGTGGGTTTTAAGTACCCACATGTTTCAAAGAGAGGAGCCAGTCACATTTCTGTAAGACTGAAATAGCAGAGTGGGTGTCACTATGTAATGGAAAACTACAGATACAAACTTAGAAATGCAAAACTATAAAGGGACTGGTTAGAGAAAGGACTTTTTTTGAAGAGAGTTTGCAGGGAGTCCTGTACTGTTTTGTGATGTTTCTTCCTATTTCTGCCAAGTCAGGGGCTGCAAGAAAACAGCTCACATAAAGTGGGGTTGTCTGCAGGAAGGGAAACTGACATTTCATTTCCTTGCTAGATGCTTGCTCAAGTGCAGAAACCCATAGACTTCCTCCAATGACACTAGGAGAGAATGGGAAGGAGATCATAGGGCAATTTAATTTGTGGCCCCAAGATTTTGAGAGTGAAGGGAGCAAGGTGGAGGTGGGCAGGAGGCCAGATGGAGTAGCCTCAATGGTGAGCTGGGGAGAGAGGACAGTGGCTAGAGCATCTGCACATGCAGAGATTTTCCCTGGGCCAAGTGAACTCCGTGAAATGTTATTGGTCTCAAGTCATCCCCCAAAGCTTCTGCTTGAAGGGGCAAGGGGATCCCTGGAATGTGCTGATGATGGTAGCTGAGGTGTTATGAGAGGTCAGAGAGCATCATTTCTGTCAAGGACTGGGGGAGTAAGGAGGTTGCCATGGAGGAATCTGAAGAACCAACAAAGGTCCCTTGGGAAAGGATCAGCCATCATCTGGAGGTGTGCCATGACAGAGGGCACTGAAAACCAAGAGAGGACCACAGATGATGCTGGCCATCTCTGACACCTCCACTAACACCGTCGTTTTCCACTTCGTTTCAAACCGACAGGAGCTGGAGGGAGGGGTATGGTAGGAAAGAAAGAAGCAAGGGCCCGTACTTACCTCTTCCTTATGACTGGTTCTGGGTCAGGCAGCAGCTGGGAGATAGAGGGGCTTTGAATTGGGTGAAAAATAGAAGTTTGGACTATTGTAAAGATCCAGAGTTAATGAAAAGCTATTGTTTCTGCCTGAGATATTGTCCAAGGATCAGTAAGGCAGCTTTGAAAGAAATGCTTGAAAAAAAGAATGAAGATGTTTCCTCAATGTACCTTCCAAGTTCATCATGTTCAAATGGTTTATGTGTAACATAGGATAGAAGAGTGTTTGCACATTGTTTACACATATGAGTACTGCAATATAAAGGGGAATGCTCTGATGGGACCAGAAATCATGAAGAATCGTTGAGTGATAAAAACAGATGGGTACAGACTGAAAGAGAAAAATCACAGCTTTTAAGACATGCTCAGCCGTGTCCAGCTTTTTGCGACCCCATGACCAGGCTACCCCATTCATGGAATTTTTCAGGCAAAAATACTTGAGTGGGTTGCCATTTCATCCTCCAGGGCTCCTAAGTTTTGACTAATGATTGAAGGAGGTTTGAAGTTCTGTCAAGCCCAGAAGCAGGCAGAGAATGTTGGGCTGAATGTTGAGGAGTTTGAGCGGAGTCCCTAGAGGAAGCACACAGATTGCATGACCTTCCCCCTCCTCCAGTACTTGTAACTGAGATGTCAGGACCTGCATCCTGTTCTGTTGGGTTCTTTCCACCTCTTAAGAGCAACCTCTTTCCATCTCTGATGTCTTGATGTCCAGGAGACTTTTTCTTCTCTTTTTCTGAAAATTTCTGCTCTATATGATGTTCTTCATAGGGACTTTTAAAGTTTGGTTTCATTTGAAAATATGTATTTCAATTTGTGGAATTTCTAGCAACAAGCCAGAAATAGTGGTCCTCACAGTAACTTCAAGTCAACATGTCTGATACTGGAAATCAGATGCAGTCCTGTGCTGATTGTTTTGAAGTTTCCCTCTGGTACTCTCTCTGGCCTTTCTCTCTGTGCTCACCCTCAGGAGTCATGAAATGTAAGTTGGTTTCACCTTGTGATTCTAAGAAATCTATTGGACTTAACAAGTTCTCTTTTTTCTGAGAGGAGGCATTCTTTTGCTAATGCTGAATTTTTAATTGCTTATGGCAAATATTAGAGCATACCAACTCCCCAGGCCTCTCCTCTACAAAAATGTATTCTCCAGAAAACTCCATGTAGGCTAATTTCAGTTTTATACCTATGACTATTTTATTTCTCAGTAATTCATAATGATCCTCAAGGAGCCATTCAGTTCAGTTCAGTTCAGTCGCTCAGTCATGTCCGACTCTTTGTGACCCCGTGAATCGCAGCACGCCAGGCCTCCCTGTCCATCACCAACTCCCGGAGTTCACTGAGACTTACGTCCATCGAGTCAGTGATGCCATCCAGCCATCTCATCCTCTGTCGTCCCATTCTCCTCCTGCCCCCAATCCCTCCCAGCATCAGAGTCTTTTCCAATGAGTCAGCTCTTCGCATGAGGTGGCCAAAGTATTGGAGTTTCAGCTTTAGCATCAGTATTTCCAATTAAGTAAATATGCTTAATCAGAAACTTCCCAAGATGTAATTGACCATGTTTTTGTTCTGGGTAGCATGTATATGTACATATAGTAGGCCACTTCTTATCAGTTTTATTAAAGGGTTGTTCTCCATCTTTTTTTCCCACTTTCCTAGCTGCCTTTCCTTTCTTTTGCATTCACTCACAAAGCTAAGAAAAGAGCCCTGAATGATATTATCCTGCCATATAAGCACAATAAACTTGTAAATTGCCTAAACTTGTAAATTACCAATGGATGGGCCAGTCTTAAAATTTTTGTCTTTCAGAAGGCATATTATCCTATCAGGTATGAAAACAAATATTGGAAGACTTACTGCATTTGGTCCTTTCTCTCCAGCAATACAATGAAGAGCTAATTTCAGAGCTAACTTCAGATCAGATCAGATCAGATCAGTCGCTCAGTTGTGTCCGACTCTTTGCGACCCCGTGAATCGCAGCACGCCAGGCCTCCCTGTCCATCACCAACTCCCGGAGTTCACTCAGACTCACGTCCATCGAGTCAGTGATGCCATCCAGCCATCTCATCCTCTGTCGTCCCCTTGTCCTCTTGCCCCCAATCCCTCCCAGCATCAGAGTCTTTTCCAATGAGTCAACTCTTCGCATGAGGTAGCCAAAGTACTGGAGTTTCAGCTTTAGCATCATTCCTTCCAAAGAAATCCCAGGGCTGATCTCCTTCAGAATGGACTGGTTGGATCTCCTTGCAGTCCAAGGGACTCTCAAGAGTCTTCTCCAACACCACAGTTCAAAAGCATCAATTCTTCGGCGCTCAGCCATCTTCACAGTCCAACTCTCACATCCATACATGACCACAGGAAAAACCATAGCCTTGACTAGACTATGTTGACTAGACCTTTGTTGGCAAAGTAATGTCTCTGCTTTTGAATATGCTATCTAGGTTGGTCATAACTTTTCTTCCAAGGAGCAAGCATCTTTTAATTTCATGGCTGCAGTCACCATCTGCAGTGATTTTGGAGCCCCCCAAAATAAAGTCTGACACTGTTTCCACTGTTTCCCCATCTATCTCCCATGAAGTGATGGGACCAGATGCCATGATCTTCATTTTCTGAATGTTGAGCTTTAAGCCAACTTTTTCACTCTCCACTTTCACCTTCATCGGGAGGCTTTTTAGTTCCTTTTCACTTTCTGCCATAAGGGTGGTGTCATCTGCATATCTGAGGTTATTGAGATTTCTCCCGGAAATCTTGATTCCAGCTTGTGTTTCTTCCAGTCCAGCGTTTCTCATGATGTACTCTGCATATAAGTTAAATAAACAGGGTGACAATATACAGCCTTGATGTACTCCTTTTCCTATTTGGAACCAGTCTGTTGTTCCATGTCCAGTTCTAACTGTTGCTTCCTGACCTGCATACAAATTTCTCAAGAGGCAGACCAGGTGGTCTGGTATTCCCATCTCTTTCAGAATTTTCCACAGTTTATTGTGATCCACACAGTCAAAGTCTTTGGCATAGTCAATAAAGCAGAAATAGATGTTTTTCTGGAACTCTCTTGCTTTTTCCATGATCCAGCGGATGTTGGCAATTTGATCTCTGGTTCCTCTGCCTTTTCTAAAACCAGCTTGAACATCAGCAAGTTCACGGTTCACATATTGCTGAAGCCTGGCTTGGAGAAATTTGAGCATTACTTTACTAGCGTGTGAGATGAGTGCAATTGTGCTGTAGTTTGAGCATTCTTTGGCATTGCCTTTCTTTGGGATTGGAATGAAAACTGACCTTTTCCAGTCCTGTGGCCACTGCTGAGTTTTCCAAATGTGCTGGCATATTGAGTGCAGCACTTTTACAGCATCATCTTTCAGGATTTGGAATAGCTCAACTGGAATTCCATCACCTCCACTAGCTTTGTTCGTAGTGATGCTTTCTAAGGCCCACTTGACTTCACATTCCAGGATGTCTGGCTCTAGGTGAGTGATCACACCATTGTGATTATCTGGATCATGAAGCTCTTTTTTGTACAGTTCTTCTGTGTATTCTTGCCATCTCTTCTTAATATCTTCTGCTTCTGTTAGGTCCATACCATTTCTGTCCTTTATCGAGCCCATCTTTGCATGAAATGTTCCTTTGGTATCTCTGATTTTCTTGAAGAGATCTCTAGTCTTTCCCATTCTGTTGTTTTCCTCTATTTCTTTGCATTGATCGCTGAAGAAGGCTTTCTTATCTCTTCTTGCTATTCTTTGGAACTCTGCATTCAGATGTTTATATCTTTCCTTTTCTCCTTTGCTTTTCGCTTCTCTTCTTTTCACAGCTATTTGTCAGAGCTAACTCAAAAAAGTACAAAGAAATCTTGTAGACATTTGACCCAAGGGGAAAAGTGATGCCTGGGTCCTACAGACTAAAGCAGAAGTCTCAGGATTCATCAGACCGGAGTCTTGGGCCAGTTCTAGCCTACAGGTCGAAGAGGAGGTAAAAGGAGCATCTAAAAGACCCTGCTGAATTTATATCCCAAGGAGAGGTTGAAGGAAGGTCAGAGCATGAGGGACAGCAGTTGCTTCAAGGGAAATGGTTGAGTCACTGAAAAGTGAACTTGAATGCTTCCCACTCCTGAATTCACCAAAAACAGCATGAAATGGACAGACAATACTTCTTCAAAAGCTAAAGCAATAGTTTATTTGCATAATAAGTCAGTGTTTTATTATGATACTCTGGACACCATTTTAACAGTGGAAATATAGAGGGACAAAGAAAACAAAAAGTGTATTTAAGAGACCAAGTGCCATACACACAAGTTCCTACCTTGTGATTTAGGTAAATTCACATATGGGTGTTCTTGGATGCTGCTACATCTTGATTTGAGGGAAAAAGTCACAAAGGAGTAATGAAAGCCTCAGAGAAGGCATCAAAAAACCAAATCAGTCAAAAGCCCCTGAGTCTCTGGTTCCCATAGCCTATTTTCCATTTCTCCCTTCCCCTCTACATGAAAGGGAGGTGCAAAGAGAATTTTGGGAGGCTAGGAGACAGTAACTTGGGGACCATGTTCTGTCTCCTTGTCATTCTGCTTCAGTTTATGCATCCAGACTATGAACTTCATCATCATCCTGTCCCAGGACCTAATAACATCCCATGATTCTATCTTTAAAAGTGAAATGATAATTTGCATAAAATGTGCTATTACAAAGCACTAATGAATGTTCAGTTAGGAGGCTCCAAACCAAACCAGTATTACTCCTGGAGCCATTTCAGAGCAACTTGTCCTAGAGACATCCAAGGGGAGAGAATCCATGAATAGAATGTCAGACACAAGGAGAGGTTCCCCAGGGACCTACTTCAGTTAAGAGCCTTCTCGATGTCCCTCAGCTCATACCTGTGGGTTGTGGCCCACTTGGTGGGCCAACTCTGCTCTTGCTCTACAAGGAAACAATAACTCCCATAATTATATTCTTGGAGTGGGGATGGGGCTGCTGAAGTGGACATTTCTGTGAACACTGCAAAGTGGGTGGTGGGAGGATTTTCCAGAACTCCTGGGAGGGGCAGAGGTCTTTATCATCTCTGTCTCTTGACAGCATTTGATCCAACTTCAGTGATTAAGGAGGTGTTCATCTTGGGATGTAACTTGACTGCCTCTGCTGATCTCAATTATCCACAACTAACATACTTTACCTGTGCCCATGAGCTCAGCCTTGCCTTCATCTTAGGACCTCTCTCAACCTCTGTTAGGAGAGATTCACAGAGTTCAGCATTAGGCCACATTTCTTTCTATGTGGTTGGGCTCAACCCGGCGTCTGACTTTTCACGACTTTTTTATTTCTGACTACTCTGCCACAAGTCTTGGGGTCATCCTCAACTCCTCTATTCTCTTACTTCACTAGTTGATCTTTAGAAAATCCTGGAGACTCTTGATTAAATATAAGTAGAGAATCTAACTGCTGGTTTCCAGCTCTAATTACTAATGCTGCTGCTACAAGTTACCACCATCCCTCAGGTAGATAAATGAATGTCCACCTCACTGCTCTTCCTGCCCCTACTCAGGTCTCTTTATAGTTCATCCTCCAAAGAGCAGCCAGAAACAGACTGAAGTGTGTAGTTGTGTCATGTCACTACTCTACTTTGAAAATGTTCAACTGACTCCCATCTCATTCAACCAGTCTTTCATGATCTGGCTTCCTTTACCCCTCTTGCTTCTCCACTTGTGTTTCTCCACTTGTGTGCCCTCACGCACCTGCTCCAGCCGTACAGGCCTCTGTGCTCTTCCTAAAACATGCCAAGAACCCCCCTGCCTCAGACCCTTGGTGCTTTCTGTGCACTCAATGCCACCTTTTCAGTGAGGTCTTCCCAGAACTACCCCTCCCACTTTGCCAGCTTTCCTTATCCTTTCTCCTGATTTTTTGTTTTCCAAAAAATAAGTAAAAGAGCACACTTGTTTTACTTATTTGTTTGCTGCCTACCTCTCCCACTAGCGTGCAGGCTCCATGGGGTCAGGGGTTTTTCCCATTTTATTCTGTACTTTCCCTGGCATCTAGGAAAAAGCCTGGCACACACTGACTGATCAGGGCATGTTGAGTGAGTGACTGATGGCGAAACTATATAGGGGAATCATTATTAGGGAGGACATTCAACCAGTAGGGAGCTGGTCTATTATGACCTATTTTTGAGAACATTAAAACTATGGCATTGTGTAGCATTTGCTGGGTTAAATTCAAATGTTAGATTATTTTAAAAAAACTACTCAATTATGTTCAACTTCCCTGGTGGCTCAGATGGTAAATTGTCTGCCTACAATGTGGGAGACCTGGGTTCAATCCCTGGTTTGGGAAGATTCTCTGGAGAAGGAAATGGCAACCCATTCCAGTATCTTGTCTGGAAAATCCCATGGACGGAGGAGTGTGGTAGCTTACAGTCCATGGGGTCGCAAAGAGTCGGACACAATTGAGCAATTTCACTTTGTTTCCTTCAGTTATGTTCACTGACTTCCCTGGTAGCTCAGCTGGTAAAGAATCCACCTGAAATGCAGGGGATCTGGATTTGATCCCTGGGTTGGGAAGATCCTCTAAAGAAGCGAACAGCTACCCACTCCAGTATTCTGGCCTGTAGAATTCCATGGGGTCACCAAGAGTCAAGTATTCTGGCCTGGAGAATTCCATGGTGTCACCAAGAGTCCAGTATTCTGGCCTGGAGAATTCCATGGGGTCACAAAGAATTCCATGGACTCTATGGGGTCACAGAGTCAGACACGACTGAGTGACTTTCACTTTCATGTTCAATGGCATTTACAGTGTTTGGGTATTTGCTAGAAGCTACAGTTTTTTGTACATACTACTAAGCTGTGTTTCTCATTTATTAGAATATTTAAAGAAATTCATAATAATGAATAAAAAATTTCTAATATTTCACTTTCAAGTCCTAAAAATTAATATTTTTGGAAAATTTAGAAACACTATAATGAGTGAAGATACAAAGAAGTTAGTGAGATCCGTTTTGAAACTTTACCCAGGGTCAGTCTTGTTCCTGGAGGACAAATGATGGTCTCCATGAGGCATGGGTTTCCACAGGAAGCATAGATATTTAGTAAATGTCACAGGCTAAAGAAGCCATAGAAAGTTGCTTTTGTTTATCTTGTCTCCCATGATTGCAATTTCATTTAAAACATAATTTTACTCTGTCTTGGCTGACAAGTCAGCTCATATGCTTATGGGGGCTTAAAAGAATGAGGCAACCTGAGCTACTGTTTGGTTGTAGAATCAGCAGTTTCTTAACTACTCTGAGGCTGAAAGTGCCCAGGGCCAAAGAGCAAGATCTGCAGCTTCTCATGCCAACTGCATGTTTTCCAGCCCAGACCAGTTTAGGTGGAACAAGATGTGATCAAACCATATCAAGTTCTCAAAGAACAGTGACTGCTCTCTTAAGAATAAATTATTCTTTATCACTGTGTTGGAGACAATTGTGTCTGCAGCAGATGCCCTCTGGTCCTGGGGACTGGCAAGCAAAGAGAGGGCATGAATGAAAATCATCAAGCACATGCTTAACTTCTTGCTTCAATCCAAATAAAAATGGAAGCCTCTTTGGCTTCTACTAGCAGGAACCAAAGTTGTCCTTTGAAGCCAGGACAAAGCCTGCAAAGAGTTCACAACTCTTATACTTTAGCCAGTGTGATCAACAATGGTCATGCTCTGTTCTGCTCACATTTTAGTATGTGGCTAGAGGAGAGGAGAATTAAAATTAAATTTTAATTTTAGATGAAATGGACCACTCATTTTGGTGTAACAAACATTTTTGTATGTGGCGTGTGATATTATGATTTGTAATAAGAAATGTATATACTTGTCTCTGTCCCTGTTTCTGGCACAGAGCTTCTAAAACCCTTGAAATTTCCTAAGAGTGATAAAGTTGCTTTGATATTCATAACAAACCTCTTTTGATTTGAATTTATGTTAAGAAGATGACTTCTGAAAGCACCTAAGGATGGGAGCTGGTTTCCAGAGGAACCAACAATCCACATGATTGGAGATTCAGAACTTTCAGTCTCATCCCATTTCTGAGGAAGGGACAGATCCTGGAAGTTAAATTCATCATGACTATGTAATGACTATGTTTGACTATGTAATGATTGACTATGTAATTAATTTTGACTATGTAATGAAGCCTCCATAAAGATCCCAAAGCATGGAGTTTGGAGATCTTCTAGGTTGGTGAACCAAACTGCTTCCATGTGCCACCATGCCAAGCCCCAAACTCCATGAGGACAGAAGCCCCTTTGTCTGAGACCTCACCTTTGAAACCCTTCATTTATAGTCAGTCAGTCAGAAGAACAGATACTGTAACAGAGCAGGATGAGCACAGCCCTCAGCAGGCAGCCATTGCTGTGCCTCCTCTGCTCCCTGTTACTAGGCAACAGGTCTTGCTCAGCCATTGCTCAGTGCCTCAGGGCCTCAGTGGGCCCTGCCCACAAGCAACCAACTGTCAACGAGCGACTGTTAATTGTCCTGCTCAACAACTGTTCAGCACCACAGTGGGCCCTGCCCACTGGTAACTGTCAGTGGGAGACCACTGTGGGGAAGTGATTGAGTCCAAGGATCAGTGTTGAGGTGGTCATCAGGTAGAGAGTGAGGTTAGAGGCAGATTCAGGCCTTCTCCTGGAGGCCCTCTATCTTACCCAGCTTTGGGTCAGTGAGTGAGCTAGAAGACCCAGAGACCAGACTGGGGACTATGTCCTGCAGGTCTCCAGAGCCCTCACCAAGGCCCTCCACTAGCCTTGGTCCAGCCCTTGAGGCAGCGGTGAACCTCTCCCCCATCCCCGTCTCTGAGACCTAGTAGAAGTGGCCATATGCCTAGGTCACAATCTGTGAGACCTAGTCTTCCCATTTGGGTGGCCTGAGGAGACTGAGGGCCAGTTAGGTTGGGGGCCAGGCTCCCTCAGGGATAACAGTTGGGCACATTGTGAGAAACTGACCCCAAAGGAGCTGCCAAATGAGATCTGCCTCCTCTTAGCCAGGACTGGGACCTTGGAGGGTGAAAGTTGTGCCTTGGGACTTTGCCCTTTCTTGTCAGGATAGAGAATAACATTTATCTGGCAGAGATTTACAGGAACATCGTTACCTGACCATGACCTTACCTCAAGAACAAAGGATCTGACACCAAGAAGTCTACAACAATTAACCATGCCCATCCCTTACCTTTTGCTTTTACAAGGACTTGCAGAAAGCATTCAGTAACTTTGGGGTTCTTAGAGCATGAGCCACCCATCCCTTTGTATGAATCTGTAATAAATCTTTCTCTGTTCCAAACTCTAGTATTGATGGGCCTCACTGTGCGTCAGGCACATGGACTTAAGAATTTGCTAACAATACCAACTTAGACTTGTGATTGGCACCTGAAGTGGAGGGCAGCCTCGTGGAACTGAGCCCTCAACAATGGCATCTGATGCTATCTCTGGGGTTGACAATGTCAGGATTGAGTTGACTTGTAAGACTCCTAGTTGTTGTCTTACCATTGCTTAATGGTGCAACCCCTTCCCCCACCAACAAACTCATGAACTGGTTCATCAGAATCTTTATGGTCAGAGAAGGAGAGAATTAAGATTAAATTTTAATTTTAGATTAAATGAACCACTAATTCCAATGTAACAAACATGTTCTGAGCTGCTAATTAGATATAAAGGTATATGTAGATTTAAAAAATGTAGGTTATGTAGATGCAGGTGCTGATATAGATTATGTAGTTTATGTAGATACTGTAATTGCTGTCAATGACATAGATGTAAATGCATATGTAGATTCTTTAGATATAAATACAGATGTAGATAGATATCAGTTAGAGATGTAGATGTGTATGACATAGCTGTAAACATGGGTGTAGATTAAAATTTTCAACTGTAGCACTATTGATATTTTGAGCTGGATAATTCTTTGCTATGAGGGGCTGTCCTAGATGCCAGGGGCCCTCTCTCACCTACTCTCAAGTTGTGACAATCAATGATGTTTCTGGATGCCTCCAAATGCCTTTTGGGTGCACGTTTCTGGGGTTGCAAACCAGTGATGTAGACAATGTAGATAACTGATATATGCAAATATGGATGTATCAATAGATGATGATATGAGTAGATACAAATTATATAACTCTAAACATAGATGTAGATGCTTTTGTACTTTTAAAATTTTTATTTATTTATTTGGCTGTGTCAGGTCTTAATTGTGGCATGTGGGATCTTTGATGCATCATGTGGAGTCTTGTTGTGGCACATTGACTGTCTGGCACATGAGCTCAGTAGTTGTGGGGCACGGGCTTAGTTGCCCTGCAAGTCATGTGAAATCTTCCCAAACCAAGGATAGAACCCATATCCCCTGAACTGGCAGGCAGATTTTTAACTGCTGGACCACAGGGAAGTCCCTAGGTGACATATTTGATATGGACAATGTAGATGGCATAAATATAAATTTTATGATCTGGGCAGGAAAATGTAGATGTTAATGATGCAGATGACATAGATTATGTATAGGTGATGAGATAGATATCTAGATAGATTAAAATAGAAATGTTTCTCAATTTGAATTTAAGTTCTTTGAAGGTGATATTCATATCTCCAAAAGCAATTTGAAGCTATTCATTAGTGATCTGTTGATTGGTTAATTAGCTCTACCACTTCAGAGCCACCTAAGTTCTCTTCAATATTTCATGTATGCTTTCTATTAAGAAAAGATTATCTTCAGAAAATTTATGGGAATTTAAAACCCTGAGTTATAAATAAATGTATGTGGGCAGACAGTAAATACATTTTTTAAATATCCTTCATATATTTTCCCAACATTTTATTATGAAAATTTTCAAACATGCAAAATACTTGATGCAAATTTACAAGGGCTGTATACCCACCACATTTTACCATTAATATTTTATATTTTACCATTAATTCTTACTGTGCTAACTTATTTCATGTCTATCCATCCATCACCCCATCTTACTTATTGATGCTTTTCAACCACATCTTGCACATGTTTTTAATTGATTTCCTAGAAGACTAAATTCCTGAAAACTGCTTTGACTTCATATAATTACATACTATCATTTTACTTGTGATGGTCATAGGCCACTTGAGAGTTCTGCAGAATAAATCTTTGTAGTATTGGGAAGTTTGTCATAATGTTTATTAAAAATTTGAAGCTAAAGGGGATATATGTACATGTATGTATGTATGTATGTATATGTATGGCTGAATCCCTTCCACTATTCACCTGAATCTATCACAACATTGTTAATCGCTATCCCCCAATACAAAATTAAAAGTTCAAAAAAAAATTTAAGCTGAAATTTAAGAAGGAATAATCCCAGAGCTTACTAAGGAGAAACACTGAGATCAGGGAGGCTGTGGCATTTCTCACACCTCTTTTAGGAGAGTTTTCAGACCAAGGGTAAGTAGATTCCTTTCAGGAGTGGTTTAGTGTAGTGTTGCATGAAGTGAAGTGAAAGTCGCTCAGTCGTGTCTGATTCTTTGCGACCCCATTCTCCAAGCCAGAATACTGGAGTGGGTAGCCTTTTCCTTCTCCAGGGTATCTTCCCAACCTAGGGATCAAACCTATATCTCCTGCATTGCAAGCGGATTCTTTACCAGCTGAGTTACCAGGGAAGTCTAAGAATATTGGAGTAGGTAGCCTATCCCTTCTCCAGGGGACCTTCCTGACCCAGGAATTGAACTGGGGTCTCCTGCATTGCAGGTGGATTCTTTACCAGCTGAGCTACCAGGGAAGCCCAGTATTGCCTGAAGACAGAGAAATTTCCCAGATGATCTATTAAGGCCCTTTTCAATAGAGCTAACTGATTCTGAGATCACTCAGTTTTTAATAAAGGTTAGTAATCAGGGTAAAAGAGGGAGAAAAAGGATGAAAATTAGAAAGACATCAGACTCAAGCTATCCGTTTATTAATATAAAATCATATGGCAAGACTCAGATGGCCTTTCAACTCATTCAATAAATCTTGGCAAGATATTCATACATCAGACTACAACTGAGTATATGTTTCTGCTTTTACCAATGTCTTTCTTTCTAGATATTGCCAAGTTGCCAATTCACCACTGGCTGACTCATAGTTTACACGATACTATCCATAGTCCTAAAGGAATGTGACCTTTTCCCTTGGAGATGAGAAATACTATATCCCCTCAAGATCACATACCGAAATCATCATGTTTAGCAAATGGTAAATCTCTCCAGAAGATCAAAGCTTACAGTTTAGTTCAGATCAGTAGCTCAGTAGTGTCCAACTCTTTGCAACCCCATGGATGGCAGCACACCAGGATTCCCTGTCCATCACCAAATCCCGGAGCTTGCTCAAACTCATGTCCATCGAGTCGGTGATGCCATTTAACCATCTCATCCTCTGTTGTCCCCTTCTCCTCCTGTCTTCAATCTTTACCAGCATCAGGATCTTTTCCAGTGAGTCAGTTCTTCATTTTAGGTGGCCAAAGTTTTGGAGCTTCAGCTTCAGCATCAGTCCTTCCAATGAATATTCAGGACTGATTTCATTTAGGACTGACTTGTTTGATCTCCTTGTAATCCAAGGGACTCTCAAGAGTCTTTTCCAATGCCACATTTCAAAAGCATCAATTCTTCAGTGCTCTGCTTTGTTTATGGTCCCAACTCTCACATCCATATATGACTACTGGAAAAACCATAGCTATGACTATACAAACCTTTATCAGCAAAGTAATGTCTCTGCTTTTGAATATGCAGTCTAGGTTTGTCATAACTTTTCATCCAAGAAGCAAGTGTCTTTTAATTTCATGGCTGCATTCACCATCTGCAGTGATTTTGGAGCCCAAGAAAATAGTCTCTCACTGTTTCCATTGTTTCCCCATCTATTTTCCATGAAGTGATGGGACCAGATGGCATGATCCATGATCTTTGTTTTTTGAATGTTGAGTTTTAAGCCAACTTTTTCACTCTCCTCTTTCACTTTCATCAAGAGCCTCTTTAGTTCTTCTTCATTTTCTGCCATAAGGGTGGTGTCATCTGCATATCTGAGGTTATTGATATTTCTCCCAGGAGTCTTGATTCCAGCTTGTGCTTCATCCAGCCCAGCATTTTGCATGATGTACTCAGGATAGAAGTTAAATAAGCAGGGTGACAATACACAGCCTTGACATGCTCCTTTCCCAATTTTGAAGCAGTCCATTGTTCCATGTCTGGTTCTAATTGTTGCTTCTTGACCTGCATACAGATTTCTCAGGAGGCAGGTGAGGTGGTCTGGTATTCCCATCTCTTCAAAAATTTTCCACAGTTTGTTGTGATCCACACAGTCAAAGGCTTTAGGGTAGTCAATGAAGCAGATGTCTTTCTGGAATTCTCTTGCTTTTTCTATGATCCAATTGATGTTGGCAATTTGATCTCTGGTTCCTCTGCCTTTTCTAAATCCAGCTTGAACATCTGCAAGTTCTCGGTTTATGTATTGTTGAAACCTAGCTTGGAGAATTTTGAGTATTACTTTGCTAGCATGTGAGATGAGTGTGATTGTGTGGTAGTTTGAACATTCTTTGGCATTGCATTTTTGGGGGATTGGAATGAAAACTGACCTTTTCTAGTCCTGTGGCCACTGCTGAGTTTTTCAAATTTGCTGGCATACTGAGTGAAGCACTTTCACAGCACTGTTTTTTAAGATTTTAAATAGCTCAACTGGAACTCCATCACCTCCACTAGCTTTGTTTGTAGTGATGCTTCCTAAGGCCCACTTGACTTCACACTCCAGGATGTCTGGCTCTAGGTGAATGGTCACACCAAAGCTAACAGGGACCTGTCTAAAATACATTGGCTGTGGACTATGGAGTTTCCAAACACCTAGGTTGTTGCTGAATTGGAAGTAGGAGTGAGTCAGTCAGTGAGACTTATTCAGTTTTTCCAGAGCTGTGGTTAGGGTCTGAGCTGCTAACATGTTACTAGGCAGGGCTGAAAGAGGACTAAACCACAGATTGACCCTGTAACATGGGGGGAGATGCACTGAACAATAAATGGTGAAATAAGTAATCTGTACCAATTAGAAATCTGGTTTGGAGTAGACAGAGGATGCACACCTACTGGTTGACTCTGGGCTGAATGGATGGGGAACAGAAAGGTTATCCATGAGTCTGGAGGATGAGAGAACACAGTGTAGCAGATGCTGAGGCTATCCTGCCGGTATCACCCTGGGCCTTGACATTTTGCACACAGCAGCCTGATTTCCAACTGCCAGCATCTGCCTGTTTACCAAAGGTCTTCATCTGCTGGTTTGCATTTGCTCTGTTCAGACATGCAGCAGGCCAGAAGTGCTGGAGAATTAGTGCCTTCCCACCTGCAACCTTCCACCAAACACTGTGGAATTGGTGCTTATATCCAGCTCCCTAACTCCTTGTGCAGGATAACTGAGGCTTACATTCTGTACTGACCCCCAAAGTTCCCCAGTAGGGTTGAATTCCGATTGTCTGTGGTGGCAATTTCCTTAAACATGAGCTTCCTACAGGCTTCTGTCCCTCCCGTCTCATGTCCTACTCAGACAAAGTACTTGCACTTGAATTTGTATCTCAGTCTACTTCTAAGGGAACACAAACTATGACACACAAGCAGTGGACAAATGCTCTGAAGGTCACTCTGGCTTTTTTTTCCTTTCTTGTAATCTGTTGGATAAGAGGCTTATGGGAGTGTCCTGATGGGAGAGACTAAGGGGGAAACTGGGTCTTGTTCTGAGGGCATCAGAACAAGAGGGCAGAGAGAATGAAAAACTCTGAGGGCATCAGAGGGCAGACAGAATGAAAACCACAATCACAGACTACTAATCACACTGATCACATGGACCACAGTCTTGTCTAACTCAATGAAACCATGAGCCATACCGTGTAGGGCCACTCAAGATGGACAGGTCATGGTGGAGAGTTTTGACAAAATGTGGTCCACTGGAGAAGGGAATGGCAAACCAATTCAGTATTCTTTCCTTGAGAACCCCATGAACTATATGAAAAGGCAAAAAAATATGACACTGAAAGATGAACACCCCAGGTCAGTAGATGCCCAAAATGCTACTGGAGAAGAATGGAGAAATTACTCCAGAAAGAATGAAGAGATGGAATCAAAGCAAAAGCAACACCCATTTGTGGATATGACTGGTGATGGAAGTAAAGTCTGATGCTGTAAAGAACAATATTGCATAGGAACCTGGAATGTTAGGTCCATGAATCAAGGTAAATTGGATGTGGTCAAACAGAAGATGGCAAGAGTGAATATCAACATTTTAGGAATCAGTGAACTGAAATAGACTGGAATGGGCAAATTTAACTCAGATGAGCATTATATCTACTACTCTGCGCAAGAATCCCTTGAAGAAATGGAGTAACCCTCATAGTAAACAAAAGAGTCCAAAATGCAGTACTTGGATGCAATCTCAAAAATGACAGAATGGTCTCTGTTCATTTCCAAGGCAAACCATTCAGTATCATATTACTGTGATACTGAAGTTTATGCCCCAACCAGTAATGCCAAAGAAGCTGAAGTTGAACGGTTCTATGAAGACCTACAAGACCTTCTAGAACTAACACCAAAAAAAGATGTCCTTTTCATTATAGGGGACAGGAATGCAAAAGTAGGAAGTCAAGAGATACCTGGAATAACAGGCAAATTTGGCCTTTGTACCAAATGAAGCAGAGCAAAGGATAACAGAGTTTTGCCAAGAGAACACAATGGTCATAGCAAACGCCTCTTCCAACAAAACAAGAGAAGACTCTACACATGGACATCACCAGATGGTCAATACAGAAATCAGATTGATTATATTCTTTGTAGCCAAAGATGGAGAAACTCTATACAGTCAGAAAAAACAAGACCAGGAGCTGACTGTGGCTCAGATCATGGACTCCTTATTGACAAACACAGACTTAAATTGAAGAAAGTAGAGAAAAGTACAAGACCATTCAGGTATAACCTAAATCGAGTCCCTTATGATTATACAGTGGAAGTGACAAGTAGATTCAAGAGATTAGATCTGATAGGTAGAGTGCCTGAAGAACTGTGGACAGAGGTTCGTGACATTGTGCAGGAGGTAGTGATCAAGACCTTGCCAAGAAAAAGAAATGCAAAAAGGCAAAATGGTTGTCTGCTAAGCTACTAAGTCACTTCAGTCATGTCCGACTCTGTGCGACCCCATAGACGGCAGCCCACCAGGCTCCCCCGTCCCTGGGATTCTCCAGGCAAGAACACTGGAGTGGGTTGCCATTTCCTTCTCCAATGCAGGAAAGTGAAAAGTGAAAGTGAAGTTGCTCAGTTGTGTCCGACTCTTAGCGACCCCATGGACTGCAGCCCACCAGGCTCCTCCATGCATGGGATTTTCCAGGCAAGAGTACTGGAGTGGGTTGCCATTTCCTTGTCCAATGCATGAAAGTGAAAAGTGAAAGTGAAGTCGCTCAGTCATGTCCAACTCTTAGCGACCCCATGGACTGCAGCCTACCAGGCTCTTCTGACCATGGGATTTTCTAGGCAAGAGTACTGGAGTGGGGTGCCATTGCCTTCTCCAATGGTTGTCTAAGGAGGCCTTAAAAATAGCTGAGAAAAGAAGAGAAGCTAAAGGCAAAGGAGAAAAGGAAAGATATACCCGTTTGAATGGAGAGTTCCAAAGAATAGCAAGGAGAGATAAGAAAGCCTTCCTTAGTGATCAATGAAAAGAAATAGAGAAAAAAAAAAAATAGAATGAGAAATACTAGAGATCTCTTCAAGAAAATTAGAGATACCAAGGGAACATTTCATGCAACAATGGGCTCAATAAAGAACAGAAATGGTATGGACCTAACAGAAGCAGAAAATATTAAGAAGAGGTGGCAACAATACACAGAAGAACTATACAAAAAAGATCTTCATGACCCAGATAACCAAGATGGTGTGATCGCTCACTTAAAGCCAGACATCCTGGACTGTGAAGTCAAGTGGGCCTTAGGAAGCATCACTACAAACAAAGCTAGTAGAGGTGATGGAATCCTAGTTGAACTATTTCAAATCCTAAAAGATGATGCTGTGAAAGTGCTGCACTCAATATGCCAGCAAATTTGGAAAACTCAGCAGTGGCCACAGAGCTGGAAAAGGTCAGTTTTCATTCCAATCCCAAAGAAAGGCAATGCAAGAATGTTCAAACTACCGCGCAATCACACTCATCTCACACGCTAGCAAAGTAATTCTCCAAGCCAGGCTTTAACAGTACATACCATGAACTTCCAGATGTTCAAGCTGGATTTAGAAAGGCAGAGGAATCAGAGATCAAAATGCCAACATCTGTTGGATCATAGAAAAAGCAAGAGAGTTCCAGAAAAACATCTATTTCTGCTTTATTGACAATGCCAAAGCTTTTGACTGCCAGGATCACACCAAACTGTGGAAAATTCGTAAAGAGTTGGGAATACCAGACCACCTTACCTGCTTCCTGAGAAACCTGTATGCAGGTCCAGAAGCAGCAGTTAGAACTGGACATGGAACAACACACTGGTTCAAAATTTGGAAAGGGGTACGTCAAGTCTGTATATTGTCACCCTGCTGATTTGACTTATATGCAGAATATATCATGCGAAATGCTGGGCTGGAAGGAGCACAAACTGGAATCAAGATTTCCAGGAGAAATATCAATAACCTCAGATATGCAGATGACACTACCCTTATGGCAGAAAGCGAAGAAGAACTAAAGAGCCTCTTGATGAAAGTGAGAGTGAAAAAGTTGGCTTAAAACTCAACATTCAGAAAACGAAGATCAAGGCATCTGGTCCCATCACTTCATGGCAAATAGATGGGGAGACAATGGAAACAGTGACAGACTTTATTTTGGGGGGCTCCAAAATCACTGCAGATGGTGACTCCAGCCATGAAATTAAAAGGTGCTTGCTCCTTGGGAGAAAAGCTATGACCAACCAAACTAGACAGCATAATTAAAAAGCAGAGACATTACTTTGCCAACAAAAATCTGTTTAGTCAAAGCTATGGTTTTTCCAGTAGTCATGTATGGATGTGAGAATTGGACCATAAAGCTGAGTGCCAAAGAACTGATGCTTTTGAAATGTGGTGTTAGAGAAGACTCTTGAGAGTCCCTTGGACTATATGGAGATCCAACCAGTCAAGCCTAAAGGAAATCGGTCCTGAATATTCATTGGAAGCACTGATGCTGGAGCTGAAATTCCAATACTTTGGCCACCTGATGTGAAGAACTGATTCATTGGAAAAGACCCTGATGCTGGGAAAGATTGAAGACAGGAGAAAAAGGTGACAACAGAGGTTGAGATGGTTGGATGGCATCACCAACTCAATGGACATGAGGTTTGAGTAAGCTCTGGGAGATGGTGATGGACAGGGAAGCCTAGTGTGCTGCCGTCCAGGGGGTCACAAAAAGTCGGCATATGACTGAGCAACTGAACTGAACTGTGATCTGTTAAGGCTATCAGAAAGCAGAGAAGACAGGAACTGCCCAGCATTCTCTTCAGCCCAGGAAACTCAAAGACATCTTTTCTTGGTAATAAAAAATTATTTGCCTTTGGGAACAGCTGTCATTGGGTCAGCTCTGGCTTCATATTACTTAACCACACAGTACCATCTCCCATTGCAAATTTAAGAGACATCAAAAATACACTGAGAGGTCAGTAACAGAATCCTAGCCGTTGCTTTAACAAATCTCCTATGTTCCAGCTCATCTTTGCCCCAATCTGATATGTAAAAACATGATATGTAGCATATTAATCACTAATGGAGTCCTTGTAGAAGAAGTTTTAATGCCCTTGTCAGCCACTGTGTTCACATTGGGCATCTGAGTGAATCAGGTGGATAAATTGATCTTTGGTTTCCCCCCCTAAGGAGACAATCGCTGAACCACTAGGACACAGACTAAAACTGTTTTTCTTTCAGTGAGGTTAAAGTCTTTGCAAAATCAGCTCTTAGAATAATGCTGTTTGTCTGGGGATGTAGTCCATTTTTGGAGGTAGGAAATAGCTCCATATTTTGTAAAAATAACTATTGTTGTCTATGTCCTTATACTAGAAGTTCAGTTGCAGAGACAGAGTGTGTGCATGGGTGCTCAGTCACTAAGTTGTGTCTGACTCTTTGCAACCTCATGAACTGAGGGCTGCCAAGCTTCTCTGTTCATGGGATTTTCCAGGCAAGAATACAAGAGTGGGTTGCCATTTTCCCCGCCAGGGAATCTTCCTGACCCAAGAATTGAACCTGAGTCTCCTGCATTAGCAGGCAGATTCTTTACCACGGAGACACCTGGGAAGGCCCACCACAAAGATAGAGTGGTCATCTGCTATCATGGGAGGATAATTAGCATCCTGACACTCTTTCCTCTATGATGTGGGTCATATGGTAGAAGCTAGCCAAGCCAGATGGTCCTTTCTCTGATCTCTGTCTGCCAGAGGACAGTCATAGGATCCAGCCTCAGCAAGTCAGACATTCTTACCCTGGACTTTTAATTTAGACTCAGAGACAGCTTAGAATTCTATGGCAGCAGAGGCACTTGGGCTGTTGGCCTCAGCTGTGGTGGTGTCCGTCAGCCAGAAAGGCAGCAAGGCCAGTTGGGAGCGTTCAAATCAAACTGTCCCTGCAACATGACCTCAGCTGTTTCTCCTGCCCAGCCTCTCTCAGATCCTGTCTTTAAAATCTGGTTAACCAGCCTTCTGGTCAATTCTGTTAGCCCCCATTATCCTTGTACTAAAGTTAGCAGGTGTCCACTCCTGCTATGCGCCATCCAGAACCCTGAGGGGCACAGAGAGCAATATTTTCGTGTGTGCAGGGTCTCCCCTGTAGGTCAGAGACCTGGCTCTTGTCCAAGGAGCATCTAGATGTCTAGTTAACTAGCAAAGGAGCCTTATCTCCTTCCCTGCAGAGAGCTTGATTGCATACTTGTTGTTTCCTTTCCTGTTCTAAAAGTCTATGACTCTTCATGAAGTGTTGTACAGTAAAGACTCAAAACTACTTAATCCTGCAGCCTTAGTGATAAGGAGAGGGTTTCTGGGCGGGGTGAGGGGTGGTGGTGGTGGGGAGCCATCATGTGAAGCCCATAGATGGATCTTGTCCAAATCAAATAATCAGAGTATCTCAAATCCATATTATGCATAGGTCCCCAAAGAGGTGATTGTATCTGGTAAACAATGTTTGTGGCATATCAAGGCCAAGAAAATGCACAGTTCAGTTAATAATGTTCACAGGTGTCTGTTATATGAATGGTCCCATTGGTGACAAAGAATCAGAGATGATAAGACAGGGAGATTGACTGGCACTTATACATACTCAGTAATCTGAATGATTTTTGTAGCCTGGAGAGTGGGCAATGTGGTCATAACATGCATAGGTCATGGGGTTTGGTGGGGAGAGTAGAGATTGTTTGTTTTTAAGCTGTTCCCATGGTCACATTATAATAGTTTCAGGGAAAACCCATTTGAAACATTATGGATCAAGGAAACTTTCTTAGTTAATGATGAAAGTGAAAGTGAAAATCAGTCAGTCGTGTCTGACTCTTGGCAACCCCATGGAAAAAGTCCTTGGAATTCTCCATGGAATACTGGAATGGGTAGCCTTTCCCTTCTCCAGAGGATCTTCCCAATTCAGGGATCAAACCTAGGTCTTCTGCACTGCAGGCAGATTCTTTACCAGCTGAACCATGAGAGAAGCCCAAGAATACTGGAGTGGGTAGCCTGTCCCTTCTCCAGCAGATCTTCCTGACCCAGGAATCAATCTGGGGTCTCCTGCTTTGCAGGCAGACTCTTTACCAACTGAGCTACCAGGGAAGCCATAGTTAATGGTAAACCAATCTATTTGGAGTGGTTCAAAACAGTTCTTAAAGGAAAGGGAGACTATCATAGATTGAAAGAGGCTTAAGAGCTATGTCAACCAAAAGCAGTGGTAGATCCTTACTTAAATCCTGATTCAACTAAAACTGTAAGAACATGAACTGAGTACTAGATGATATTAAGGAGTTACTGATGATGATATTGTGGGGGTATTAGTGGTATTGTGGTGTGTTTTTTTTCCCAAGTCCTTACCGTTAGCGATACATATTGAATTTATGTGTGAAATAAAAGAATGTCTTAGACTTGCTTTGAAATACTCTAGCACAGTATTACTGAAAGTGTGGTCTGCAGATCGGTGCCAGTTTTCCAACTGTGTGCTATGAGTTTGTGGTAAGTGCAGACATTGACAATGAGTGTTTAGAAACTGTGATATACTGAGTGGGTTGCCATTTCCTGCTCCAGGGGATCGTCCCAACCCAGGGATCAAACCTATGTCTCCTGTGTCTCCTGCATTAGCTGGAAGATTCTTTACCACTAGCGCCATCTAGGAAGACCAAGAACCTGTGATAACACTTTGCATTGTCATGGCATCCAAGCAGCAATGAGTGGACTTGTCTCATTGACCACCGCAGAGCCAAGTTGGGTATCATTGAACTTGCATGGTGAACAGCCTGTGGTCCATGATAACTGGAAATAAAACGGAAGGGTTCTTAACCACTGATAGCTTAAGAAGAAATGGAAGGGTTCTTAACCACTGATAGCTTAAGAAGAAATGCTTTATTTAGTACACACAGAGAGGGGTGAGGGTTTAGAATTAGATGAAAAAGAATTGCAAACATCTGGTGACTGTTGAAGCTAGGTGAAAGGCATATAGCACAATTCTATTTTTGTGAAAATTTGAAAATCCACATCATTTGGTTTATTAAAATTAACCCAACATGTTAATTTTAAATGCACATTGTCAATAAATATATTTATATCTAAACATACAGTATGTAAGTATAATACATGTGTATTTCACACACATAAAAATGACACATAATATAGAAAGATACACAGAATTCATAGCTCACATACCTTACATAACACATGTAGTTTTATTTTACAGAAATCTTAGGTAAACAAACAAATTAATTTGCTGGATGATAAGCTTGGTGAGCTTTTATTATATAACTATAATAAACTGATTATATAATAGACGCCTTGAGGCCAAGGATCCTGTGAGATACCATTTCTGTGTCTCTACAGCACTCAACCCAGGGTACTGCAGAGTTAATGGTATCCAATAAACCCTGGCTAATCAGCTAAACTCAGGAAATGAATTGTGATGCAGAGTGGTTTAATTCTCCGTGCAATAAGAACATACCACTCAATTCAAGAATCAGTTTCCTGAATCTGCCCTCATGGAGATTTGTCACAGAACATTTGAGACTGAGGGGAACTTGGAGCTTTACAAAATGTCCTCATTCTGTAAACAGAAGTGAGGGCCGGACAAGTTCCATGAGCCTCGCTGGACATCTCGCTTGTTAATGACGAAGCTGTTGCCTCCAGTGCCTGCAATTGGACTGTTCCCTCTGCCGTGTTGTTTCTCAGAAGATACAAATCCACCTCCCACCCTGTGCTCTTTGCTCCTGGCTTAAAATTATCTGGTTTCAGATGTAGGAAAGACTGACTCCACCAGGAGGCTGAATAGATGTGACTACAGAACAAGTCATAACATGATTAGTATCTACCCAGCACTGCTCTGTGCCTCTGGCCTTCAGGAACTTTCTGTCTATTGGGGAAGGCAGGTTGTACACATGTCAAGAGAGAGTGGTTTTGCTGTGTAGGATTAAAGCAAAAAGGATTAGCTGGGTAGAGCCCTGGGGGAGAAGGGACAGAATGTCTTAGAGGCCATGGAGATTGGGCATGAGGTCAGAGAACCAAGGAGAGGGCAGAACTCTGGGTTAGAATCACACGGACCTGGGTTTATGCTTTACCCTGTTGATATTAAAGAGCTTGAGAGGTTTCTGTGGGGAACAGGATAAGATCCAATACTGGCTGGATTTAAACAGACTAAGTGTGTGGAAGTGTCTGGCAGCAGGAGAACCATGAAAAGGGCCTAAGGAGATGAAAGTGTGGAGCAGGTGATGGCAGAGGGAAGAGAGAGAAAATGCAGTTGTGAGAATTTTGACTTTTAAGTAAAAAAACCAAAAAGACAAAGAAAAAACCCCGCCAACCCTCCCACCCCTGTCCAAAACCGTGTGACATGCCAAGAGCTGTTCTGCTGCTGCTGCTGCTGCTGCTGCTAAGTCGCTTCAGTCGTGTCTGACTCTGTGCCACCCCATAGACGGCAGCCCACCAGACTCCCCCTTCCCTGGGATTCTCCAGGCAAGAACACTGAAGTGGGTTGCTGTTTCCTTCTCCAATGCATGAAAGTGAAAAGTGAAAGTGAAATCGTTCAGTAGAGTCCGACCCTCAGCGACCCCATGGACTGCAGCCTTTCAGGCTCCTCCGTCCATGGGATTTTCCAGGCAGGAGTACTGGAGTGGGGTGCCATCGCCTTCTCTGAGCAGCTGTTCTAACACCATAGAAATCTGAACTAATCCGAACATCCTGAATTAGGTATTATTGTTATTCTTGCTTTACAGATGAAGAAACTGAGGCAAGGAAAGTTAAGTCACATGCCCAAGGATAAACAGTAAAATCAAGATCACACCCAGGCAGTCAGTCTGTCTGCTGGTCTCAGCTCTTCACTACCATTGCACACTGTAGTGAAGTAAAGGTATTAGAGGTAAAAGTCATGATGAATCCATCCTGACCAAGTGACTTAGAAAATGTTAATGCCATTGACAAGTTAGATACATTAAATGAGAATATTAGCCTGGGGGAAAGCAGATACATATAGCTGGTTTTTTATACATTTTGTCTAAGTTGACAAGGCCACATCTGAGTAAAGTGTCCCATGGGAATTTAGAACTATAGGACAGAAACTTGGGAGAGATGTAGTTGCCAGTTCCCTCCTGTCGGCACTTGAAAAATGCTGTGCCTCTTCATTCTGGCCTCTGTGATATCAGATAAGAAATCTGCTATCATTTGAATTGGTTTTGCTTGTAACTATTGCATCATTTATCTCTGGTTGCTGTTAACATTTCTTAGTTTTCAGAAGTTTAATTATGATATGTTTGATGAGAATTTTTTTAGATTTATCTTATTTCAGGTTCACTTAGCTCTTGAATCTGTAGGTTTCTGTTTTTCACTATTTATTTCAGCCATTATTTCTTTGATTATCATTTAGTTCAACAGTCTTTCTTGTCGCCTGCTAGGATCCTGATGATATAGGAGTGAGCTTTTCTTAGAGGGTCTGGCAGCAGGGAGAACTATGAGCAGAGCCTGAGGAGATGAAAGTGTGGAGCAGGTGATGGCAGAGTGAAGAGAGAGAAAAGGCAGGTGTGAGAATTTTGACTTTTAAGTAAAAAAAAAAAGCAAAAATCCCACTAACCACCCCCCGCCCCACACCCTTTTTAGTTAGAGCTTTTATTACTATCCACAGATGTCAGAAAACCGAGAGCTTTTGTTACTGCCCCACAGGTCCCTTCCCCACCCCCAGTCTCTTTTAGCTGTTTCTCAGATTGAGCGAATTGAATTGAATTGTTCTCAAGTCCAGTGATTCCATCTTTTGTCATCTTCACTCTACCACTAAACCTATCCTGTGAGTTTTTATTTTAGTGGTTGTACTTTTCAGTTCTATAATTTTCATTTGGTTCTTTTTTTGTAATTTCTATTTCTTTGCTGAGGTTTTCTATTTTTTTTTTTTCATTTTTCTAGGGATTTCATAATTGCTCGCTGAAACCATTTTATGGTGACTGCTTTAACATCTTTGCCAGATAATTCCGGCAATCTGATTCATCTCACTATTGATGTCAGCTGATTATCTTTTTTCATTCAAGTTTTTATTTTTCTGCTTCTTGGTATGACAAGTGATTTTTAAAATAGCATTCTGGAGATTTTGCATATAATGTTAGAAGACCCTTGATCTTATATAAATCTATTTTAGTAGGCACTCTGTATTTAGTTTTTCTTTAAGGCATACTTTTGTAGGCTATCATTTCAATGACAGTTTAGTCTTCTGAGTCCTTGCAATGTTGTTCTGGCTCTGCTTAAGCTCCCACTGACTCACTACATGTGATACTTGTACGGGTAAAGGTATTTCCCTGGGCTGCTTGATGTCATTAGGCAGATATAGGGAGATGCCCTGGGTTACCTTCTGCCACTGCATGGAGGTCTGGAGACAGCCTGCTGGCACTACCAGTGCAAGTGTAGGGCCCTGCCTGCCAACCTGGTGTTGGGCAGTGTATGAGCTTGGTTCCTCAGTTTCTCTGTTTCTACTGACGTGGGCAGATTGAGTCCACTGCTGCGGGGGATTGGGTGGTACACAATGGGTTGGCCTGCCTGCATTTTGCTTTTGCCACTGCTATGGGTAGCTCAGTTTGCTGCTGTCTGTGACTGTGGGATGAAGATGGGTTGGAAGTTAATTTCTGCTTCTTGATATCGCTATGAGTGGGTTTGGCCTGCTGTTACCATTGAGTATGTATCTCCTTATTGAGGCCCTGCTATGGTTCTCTTTTCCTGGTCCTATATATCCAGAGAGAGCAGGTTTTTCTTCCTTCCTCCTTTCCTTCCCTTTTCCTTCCTTCTTTCCATCTCTTTCTTTATTGCTTGATTGCTTTCTTTCGCTCTTTCTTCTTCTCTCTATTGCTTTTCTCTTTTTTACCTATTATCTCTTGTTGGTTTCAAGTGCAGGCTGGCTGGTACCCAGGATCTACGGAAGATAAAAGAACACCCAGGGAGTTCTCCGTGGTGTTGTTCCTCAAGTCATGAGGTCCCCAGCCAGTCCACTTTCTTCTTTCCATCTTTAAAAGTCTTTAAGAGTATGATTGTCTTTTGAATTCTTTCTGTGACCTTTACTTGCTTTCAGAGGGGAGGAGCCAGGAAAAATGAATCTGTATCATCTTCTCCTGGAACTGGAAGTTGCTTCAGGATTTGGGGCAAATGTTTTTAGATTAAGCCACTGTATTGGCTGCTGACTGCTGCTGTAATAAATTACCACAACCTTAGTGGCTTAAACCAAGACAAATATGTTACCTTTTGTTCTGGAGGTCAGAAGTCCAATAATAAATCTATAGAGAAAATCAAGGTGTTAGCAGGGTTGCCTTCTTTCCAGAGGCTCTGGGGGAGAATTTATTCTTTGCCTTTTCAAAGAATGCTATCTGTGGTCTCCTTCCAGGAATGGCATCACTCTGACTTCTGCTTCCATCATCACCTCCCCTCCTCTGACAGTCCTTTGTTTGTTACAAAGCTAATGCATGTACTTTTGGCTACAGATGTCCCAGCCTCCCAGCTCTTCTTCACAGAAACAGCGGGTGTTTCTTCTTCTGCATGTCTCCAAAGATATTTCAGGCATTCACAAACATTTCTCTTTTGCCTTTGTTTCCCCCATAGAAATTGACTACATATACTCTTTTCCCCAATTAATAATAGAGTTTGGAGGTATTTCTACATTATAGTGAAAAGAACTTACTCATTCTTTTTACAGCTGCATATTGGTCCCTAAT
The DNA here is from genome assembly GCF_027580195.1 of Bos mutus. NCBI lineage: Eukaryota > Metazoa > Chordata > Mammalia > Artiodactyla > Bovidae > Bos > Bos mutus. Next base: position 32,494,048 of record NC_091629.1, on the reverse strand, counting down.
GTGGATAGGCCATAATCCATCTAATGGTCCCTTACAATGGGACATTAGAGGCCCTGCTGGGATTTGAGGGGGTGACTGACAATGGCCTTATTTTTAAGGGAGGTAGGTGCTATTCACAGTCCTGGCTGAGAGGAGCTTCAGCTGAGCATCAGTAGGATAGAGGTCAGATTAGAAAGGGATAATGAACCAGTGAGCACAGAGCAAAAGAGGCCGTCTCACAATTTCACTGTGCTCTATAATTTATAAAGGGTTTTCAGGGACATTTCATATTAATATTGAATATTCATTAACTTATGAGAGTCTCATAAAGACTCCGAGACATAACAATCACCTATTATCTATAATTGGCATAGAAGTACATTCAGGCCCAGCAGGGCTGAGTGATATGCTTGGAGGTGAACAGCAGTAGAGCCATCTCAGGGTCTTCTCTGTTTCCAAATTCCATCATCTTGTATCTTGGCTATTTCCTGGGTCCCAAAAGGAAGAGAGGAGCTGAACAGAGATAAAATGATTAAATAAAGGGTTTTTTTTTTGTTTGTTTTGTTGTTGTTGTTTGTGCATGGATATGTGTGTGTGTGATTTTTTTTTTTAAGGTAAAGGAAACTTATAAATATGTGATGGAAAATGGAGAGGACATAGAAGAGAGCTGAGGATACAAGACAGTGGAGAGAGAATGTGAAAAATCAGGGGAGGGTTAGGCACTGCAACCTAGCTCCCAGGTGTTCCTGAACCAGAACATCTGAGAACTCCACACCTTATTCCAAATGGACCACACACCTTCTAGAGAGTCAGCATGGCAAGCATTAATCAGGATCCCAGGGGCATCCCATTGCAAAGTAACCAGAACGCTTTCATGGCTTGAATACACATGAATTACATTCTCATGAAATAATAAAGTATGCTTAAGGCATCTGACATTAAGCTGCAGATGCTGAAGGAGGCCAAGGGAAAATAACAGCCATGGCAGGATCCTAATTCTTGAGTCTTCTGTGAATGCACCATGCAGTGAGACAGCAGTTGGGAAGGATTCTCTTGGGTGGATTTGGAGAATTCTTGCTTCAGCTGCTGGTAAAATTACTTTCTCCAATGCACAGCTTTCAGCTATTTAAGAAAAAAGCAATGAGAGAATAAGGCTGGTGGGTTGCAAGCAAGTAAACAGACCTGACTCTGGTCCACAAGCCTATTTGCTGGGACAATCATTTATCCCAAAGGGGCTGTCATTTGAGTCTCCTTAATATACTGGATCCAAGCAAGAAACTGGGATAGGTTGCCATGGAAACAACTGTGCAGTGGTAGCCCAAGCCCACAAGGGACAGTTTGGGTTTTCTGGACTCTGTGTTTTTCTGGAAAGGCCCAAGGACTGAATAGCTCCTGCAGGTCTAAAACCATGGCCTTGGACCAATAACATTCAGAGATGTGGCCTTAGAGTTCTGTCAGCATGAGCGGAAACTTCTTGACCCTGTTCAGAAGAAACGGTACTGCGATATGATGATGGAGAAATGTGGTAACTTGGTCTCAGTGGGCCCACTGCATTTCTAAGCCAGACATAATTGTGATATTGGAGCTAGGGAAAGAATCCTGGATTGTTCTGAGGGAAGAAACAAGAAGCTGGTGTACAGATTTGGATTCAAGTTATAAAATAATCAGAGATAGAAAAACGTTTATATATAGAAAACATTCATCTCTTTTTTCTGCATCAGAGAATTCATAGTGTGAGAAACTCTTTGAAGATGAAGAATGTAGGAAGGCCTTTAGTTACTCCTCAAACCTTGCTTAACATGGAAGAGTTCATATTGGAGCAAACAGCCAGGGCTCCAAGATGGCATCAGTCATCCCCTGAAGGAGAAGGAGCTCCTGGATGTCAAATTAGGGGAGCTGCCACACTGGATACTAATCCAGGATTTCATCCCTAAACACATTACTGGACCATTTTGAAGAGGTTATTACTGGTATTACTAGTATTTCAATATGAAGAAAGGGATTGTTGCTGGGCTTTCTATGGTGCTGGCAGCTTAAGTGCTTTTCAGCTACTGCTGTTCTTACAAGGAACTTAAACATGTGAATTCCCTGGTGGCCCAGTGGTTAGGACTCCACCGTTTCACTGCCAGTGGCCCAGGTTTGATCCCTGAGTGGGGAACCAAGATCCCACAAGCTGGTTATTAAAAAAAAAAATAGGAAAAAAAAATTAAAGATGAAAAAAAGAGAGGGAAATCTTCCATAAACATGAGCAGCTAAGCTAGTACCACTGAAGAGGGTGCACTCTGCATTCCTGACCATGACCTTTCCCTGGCACCTTTCATATCCTAATGGAGAATTAACAGTAAAAGATGGAAAAAACAGAATCTCTCAGAAACTTTTGAGTATGTAATACAGTATTATTAACTATACTCACTATGCTGTACATTACATCCCCATGACTTATTTTAGAATTGGACATTTGTAGCTTTTGACCACCTTCACGCATTTCACCCACTGCCTCTGGCAACCATCAGTCTGTTCTTTCTATGGCTTCAGTTTCACTTTTTTTGGAGGGGGATTTCACATATAAGTGAGATTATACAGTACTGGTATTTGCTTTCTCTGATTTCACTTAGTGTGATGCCCTTAAGATCCATCTATGTTGTCACAAATGACAGGATTTCCTTCTTTTTATGACTGAGTAATATTTGATTGTATATATGCCACATTTTAAAAAATCCATTCATTTCTTTATGAACTCTTGTTGATTCCATGTCTTGGCTATTGTGGGTGGTGCTGCTTTGAACACTGGGGTGCAGATATATTTCAAGATAGTATTATTGTTTCCTTTGGATGGATACAGAAGTGGAACTGCTGGGTTACATGGTAGTTCTAGTTTTAATTTTTTGAAGAAACACCTGTTTTCCATGGTGGCTACACTAATTTGTATTTCTGCTAGTAGTACATAAGGGTTCCCTTTTTTTCCAGGTCCTTTCCACACAGAATTGGTAATCACAATTCTTATAGATGTGAGGTGATATTTGTTGTAGATTTGACTTGCATTTTACAAATGCAAATTGTAATGATGAGTGACAGCTGTGGATGTCACTGATAACTAGTGATGTTAAGCATCTTTTCCTGTACTTCTTGGCCATTTGCATGTCTTCTTTGGAAAAATGTCTACTCATATCCTCTCCCCATTTTTTAATTGGGTTGTATGTTTGCTTTCCTATTAAGCTGTATAATGTTTTAAAAATATATATACTGTGGATTGTAAATCAACTGTACTCCAAGAAAAAACAAAAATTAAAAAAAAGGGGGGGCTTTCTTTGAATATAAACTTGCTCATGGAGATTGTGTTCTCTGACAGTTAGGGAAAGTGGTTTTCCTCTGTGAAAGAAAGTACAGTCTGAGAGAGTCAACCACTGCAAAGTGACCTGGGGGAAAGGGAATAGAGAGAGAAAATGGGAAAAAAAAAAAAATGTTTCAACTCAAAATGCAGACAAAAGCAAATTGGCTTGTCATTTATTTGGAAGTATACAAAGCAGCATACAAATGAAATTGATCATATCTGTTTCATCTTGCTTCCATTCAAGTATTTAAAAGTAAATTACAACCATTACGACATTTTATTGCTGAATTCTTCAGTACACATCTCTAAGCACTAGAGATGTTTTTCTACATTCTATTTTATAAATATAAATGAGTATCACTGTTTGCCAGCCGGGACACGCTAGGCATGGGTGAACAAGATAGAACTCTCTTTCCTTTGGTGTGGGTGGGAGATGGGGAGGTGGGGGAGACTTAAGCCATGTACTACATTGCTCATTGTTACGTTCATTTGGTGAAGTCAAGCTGTGAAGGTGATGCTCAGTGCTGCAGGACTACATGGAAGGCAGCAGCCCCTCCCAGCAGTGGTGGGAGGTGGAGGGAGTGTGAAGGCTTCTCTGAGGAAGGCACACTGTGGGTGGCCCTGGGGTGGGAAGAACGTTAGCATTTGGGAGCAGGGAGCTGAGAAGGATAGCTCGGGGTTAGGTATGGGCTCTGGTACTTCTTCCACTATCTATTAGCTTTCTGTGCCTGTTTCCCCATCTGTAAAATGGGGCCAGTAAGAGGGGTGTTTGAAATGATGGTTAGCCTTATTAAGGAATTCACGGTCTTACCCAAACACTGTTGGTTAAGGCGGTGGCCAGGTTTAGCAACTGAGAAGTCACTGTGGCTGTAGCAAAGGTAAAGCGATGAGATGGGCAGGACCAGCTGCTAGTCCAAGGGCAATGAGAAGCATGGAAGGGGCATGTGGCAAGTCTGGGTCTATATTTCTAATTTTTCATTACTTACTCAATTGCAAATTGTGATATGTTTTCATTCTGGACTGCCATGTCCGCACATCTTTGTTATCACCAGACAGGATTGATCTTTTCAGTTTCTTACCAATCATATAGACTCTAAAACGGCAACACTTTAAAAACTGTGTTTCTGTGATGACTCACATCAAGCAGCTATTCATACTGAGCACTGGAAACACACACACACACACACAACTTACAGTTATGAGTTGTGTTTTATTCAGGGACCTTACTGAGGACTACAGCCTGGGAAGGCAGCCTCTCAGACAGCTCTGGGGAACTGTTCCAAAAGGTAAGGGAGGAGCCTGGATATACAGGAGTTTCTGCTGAAAAACAAACAAAAAACATGTAGTTTTGGACTACAGGTAGATCAAACCAGTCAATCCTAAAGGAAACCAACCCTGAATATTCATTGGAAGGAGTGATGCTGAAGCTGAAGCTCCAGTACTTTGGCCACCTGATGTGAAGAGTTGACTCACTGGAAAAGACTCTGGGGCTGGGAAAGATTGAAGGCAAAAGAAGAGGGTGACAGAGGGTGAGATGGTTAGATAGCATCACCAACTCAATGGAGGTGAATTTGAGCAAACTCCAGGAGATAGTGGAGGACAGAGGAGCCTGGCGTGCTATATAGTCCAAGGGCTCGCAAAGAGTCAGACACGACTTAGTGACTGAACAACAACATGTAATATCTGTGAAAGTATAGATGTGATTTATTTTTCTAACATAAATTGAAAAGATAACAATGAAAATAAACATTGTCCACCTAGCAGCACCTAAAGTTCTTTTGTATACTACCAGTAGTTTGAGAAACACTGATCTGAGCAAACCATTCTAATTAGTTCTTTGAAAATCTCCACTCAGGGCTAGCTGGTAAAATCTGTTGCTTGAGTGGGATGCTGGTTGACCGGTAGGTTCAGTTTGTAAAAATCTTCAAGATGTTCACTTATAAACACTCTTCTGTATGATTAAAACCAATAAAAAGTTTAAAAAATAAACTTTGAAAACTTTAAAAAGTATCACTGTACTGTTTTTTGTTAATTACCAGTAATATGATCTATTACATACATACATCATGCAAAGAAACAGACTAGTAAAGTGAAAAGCAGTTACACAAATATATTAAAATATGTTTCTCCTCCTTAGAGTTCAGAGGTTTCTGCAAGCAAATCCACCCTCCCATAGACTTCTGAAATGGACCAAAGATGATATCCTAGATAGAATGTTCATAGGCTAAGATGTCAATGAAGTAATCTGTAGGGCAGTATTAGACAATGATACCAGAGATCAGAGTCTTAATATCCTTATCTCTTAGTCTTTATTAAAGGAAAACAGAGATGAGTGGAAAATGCCATCCTAACAGCATGAAGATCAAATTAAGGAGTGAGATTGCAGGGAAACAAATATTTTGTACTGACCTGTCACAAACACTTACTCAGATACAAGAAAGCACACACCACACTTTTTTTTTTTTAACCCTGAAATGATTCTGGCTTTTAGATTTCTAAATTCTCTATTTTCAGAGTTTACCTTTTTTCTGAACACCCGCAGCACTGATGTTAATCAAGGTTACAAAGTCACTGATACTAAAATCTTACCACCAAATAGAAGCAGCTACTTCTTAGTATGGAAATTCAAATACCTTATATCTTTTGTCTTTTAAAAACAGTATAAAATACTCTAGTTTTCTTCTGTTGATAGCTATGGAAAGTAATCTCCAATACATCAGTGACTGCTGCTGCTGCTGCTAAGTCGCTTCAGTCATGTCTGACTCTGTGCGACCCCAGAGACGGCAGCCCACCAGGCTCCCCTGTCCCTGGGATTCTCCAGGCAAGAACACTGGAGTGGGTTGCCATTTCTTTGTCCAATGCAGGAAAGTGAAAAGTGAAAGTGAAGTTGCTCAGTCGTGTCCGACTCCTAGCGACCCCATGGACCGCAGCCTACCAGGCTCCTCCGTCCATGGGATTTTCCAGGCAAGAGTACTGGAGTGGGGTGCCATTGCCTTCTCCATCAGTGACGGAATATGCTAAAAACTACAGCATATTAAAAAGTAGAGACATCACTTTGCTGACAAAGGGCCATATAGCCAAAGCTATGGTTTTTCTGGTAGTCATGTACGGATGTGAGAGTTGAACCGTGAAGAAGGCTAAAAAGTGAAAGTTGCTCAGTCGTGTCTGACTCTTTGCAACACCATGGACTATGCAGTCCATGGAATTCTCCAGGCCAGAATACTGGAGTGGGTAGCCTTTCCCTTCTCCAGGGGATCTTCCCAACCCAGGAATCGAACTGGGGTCTCCTGCATTGCAAGTGGATTCTTTACCAACTGAGCTATAAGGGAAGCTCTGAAGAAGGCTGAGCGGTGAAAAACAGATGCTTTTGAATTGTGATGTTGGAGAAGACTCCTGGACTCCGAGGAGATCAAACCAGTCAATCCTACAGGCAGCCAACTGCAAATATTCATAGGAAGGACTGATGCTGAAGCTGAATCTCCAGTACTTTGGCCACCTGATGGGAAGAGCCAACTCACTGGAAAAGACCCTGATGCTGGGAAAGATTGACGGCAAAAGGAGAAGAGGGTGACAGAAGTTGAGATGGTTAGATAGCATCACCAACTCAATGAACATGAATTTGAACACACTCTGGGAGATAGTGAAGGACAGAGGAGCCTGGTGTGCTGCAGTCCATGGGCTCGCAAAGAATCAGACACGACTTATTAGCTGAACAAAACAACAGCAGTCAAGGGCATCTACGGGTTAACTTCACATTAAAAAACAATAAAACTAGCAACTTCAAAATTCAACCTGTAGTTTTTCAATTATAAATCCTCATGGTTTGACAATTATTGGGAGGCCAGTTGAATAGGAGAAGCCCATGGAGAAAATGCAGATAACTGGTTGTCAGAGGAAGACCTGGAGTTGTTTTCTCAAAGGACTATTCATTTCCTATTTCCTTCCTGTTAGGTCTCCTTCCAGTGGTGCTGTATTTTGAGGTGGATACTGTTCCCACATTTGTTTCTCCTAGAACTGGAAGCCATAATGTGTAATTCCAAACTTTTAAAAGGCTTCTCTCTCCAGTCAAGAATCTGCAAGACCTCTGGTTTGAGAGGGCACCCTCATTCACTGTTAATATACACATATAAGCTGATCTTTGTGCATACTCTGCTTTCCGGAAACCTATGGAGTCTCATGCTAATTAAATTTCCCCTAGAGTTTCTCAAAATCTAATTACTCAGTGTTGCCGGCTTTTCTCATAGTCCCCCTGTCAAGTGATAGAACACTTTAGTGCAATTTGTTCCAAGGACCTTTGAGGGAGGGGTTAGCACGAGGCTTCCGATTACAATTTCAGGGAGCTCGGTGCTGAGAGATGTCCTTCTAACCAAAGGAATCTCAAATAAACCTTAAGGATGCAGCTGAAGAGCAGAGGACCTACCAGCACAGGCTTGCTTGGGCTATTTAAAAGCCATTCCCCTTAAAAAGGAACAAAATAATGCCATTTGCAGCAACATGGACCTAAAGATTGTCATACTGAGTGAAATAAGTCAGAGAGAGAAAGACAAATGTCATATGATATCACTTACATGTGGAATCTAAAAAAAGGGTACAAATGAACTCATCTACAAAACAGAAATAGAGCATAGACATAGAGAAGGGTAGGGGAGGAGGGATAAATTAGAAGATTGAGACTGACATGTATACACTACTATATATAAAATAAACAACTAATAAGGACCTACTGTAGAGCACAGAGAACTCTACTCAATATTCTATAATGGCTTATATGGAAAAAGAATTTAAAAAGGAGTGGGTACATGTATATGTGTAACTGCTTCACTTTGGTGCACACTTGAAACTAATGCAACACTGTAAATCAACTATACATCAGTAAAATTTTTTTAATTAAAAATTTTTTAAAAAATGAAGCTGCTCCTGACCAAGCAAGGGCAGGACAGGGGTGAGACATCCGTTGTTCAGAGGGTGACAGAGGGTGTGGGCAACAGGCAGGTGGAACCAAAAATGAGAGGAAAGAGTCCACTTGGGCAAACGATTCCTTTTCTTCTTCCACCACAAGTTGACAAGGCTGCATCCATCAATTAAGCATATGATAAATGAGTTTACACATACTTTGGTGAGTGGTGCACATTTGTTTTTTTCTCACCTCTCACATTTACAATCTGGTGGAGATGAACAGACTTTTTTTCTTTTAATTTGCGAATCTTAGCTCTTATTTTAGATGGTTCAAATGTTCCTTCCATACCCAGTGAGTATAAAGCAGAAAACTCTGGCATTGGAGAAGCACAGGTATGATTAAGATGTGATGCACCTTTTGGAAACATATTTAAATTATTTGGGGACACACGTTCTCAGTCACATGGTCACAGTTTTACAACTTGATTGAATTCTTATATTTGATTCAGCATAAGGCTTTGTACCCTTCAAAAAAACTAACTCATCAAGGGACTTGTTTGGCACTCCAGTAGTTAGGACTCCATACTTCCACTGCAGGGGCCCAGGTTCTATCCCTAGTCAATGGGCACCCCCCCCCAAAAAAAAAACCCAAAAACTCATCAAATGGAAGCCTGTTCTCTTAGGTCAGGTTCTTCCAGAAGTAGACTCTGAGTCAAGGGTTCAGCTATAGAAGATTTATTATAGAAATACTCCCAGGAGACACCAGTAATTGAATGAGAGAAGGAGGGCGGGGAAAGGAAGGAGCCAGGAAAGGGTGAGATAGTGAAACCCCAGCTTTGACCTGACCAGGAGGGGAGCTCTTGTACTTGAATCATGCCTCAGAGCATGTCCTTCCTGGAAAGAAGGAAGGTGGACTTTGGACTCCCAAACCACTTGGTCACTGGCCTTAGGTCAAAGGGATGGCCTAAAGGCAATAAAACCACCAGACACTGCCAGCTCTCCATTTGGACTGGACTGGCTCCAGGACCAGATCACAGATGCCAGCCTTGGCCTGCAAAGCACTTAGCTGGGGGCTGGGCACACCAAGCTGGCAAGAGACCTGATGGGTTCTGGGTGATGCACCAATGGTACTGGCCACAGGGATACTCTCCTCCTGCCCCCATACACCTGCTCTCACCACCAGGCACCAGTTACTGGTCTTTCATCAAGTTCTGCTGCAAGAGGAAATGAATAATATCTTTTGAAAGTCCTGGGGTCAGCTTTTCATCCTGTAGAGACGTACTTCCTTCTCTGACTGGGTAGAAGTGGGCATCCCTGGAATGTTTCTGTAAGATGGAGCAGCCATTCTGGTTAAAGATGACCCGGGCCATTTGAAAACTGCGGAGGGTGTACGTTTGGTTCTCCTGGTCCTTCAGTTCATTGATTTTCTGAGACAGGCACTGGCAAACAGATGTGGAGAGTGAATTTCCAGAGGCTTGCTGTGGATTGCCAAATACTTCATAGAATTTATCCAGAGATTTCCGAAGTCCATCATCCTCTTCCTTGGTTTCTGGTTGGCCCTTCACAGAAGGGTAAAGCCAGGAGTTCTCAGAGGTCCAGGAATCATTTTGCTCAGTATTTAGGTTACTGCTGTCTGCAAGACAAAATACATTCCAATCTTCAAACACATATTTTAAAGTATCAGAAAGCAAGGCAAGAGCAAATGATATTTCTTTTCAGTTAACATACTCACTGTTCCTTGGTCCTGGATGAAGCACAAGCTGGAATCAACACTGCTGGGAGAAATATCAATAACCTCAGATACGCAAATGACACCACCCTTATGGCAGAAAGCAAAGAGGAACTAAAGAGCTTCTTGATGAAAGTGAAAAAGGACAGTGAAAAAGCAGGCTTAAAACTCAGCATTCAAAAAATGAAGAATCATGGCATCCAGTCCCATCACTTCATGGCAAATAGATGGGGAAACAATGGAAACAGTGACAGACTTTATTTTCTTGGGCTCCAAAATCACTGCAGATGGTGACTGCAGCCATGAAATTAAAAGATGCTTGCTCCTTGGAAGAAAAGATAGGACCAACTTAGACAGCATATTAAAAAGCAGAGACATTACTTTGCTGACAAAGGTCTGTAGAAAGCTATGGTTTTTCCAGTAGTCATGTATGGATGTGAGAGTTGGACCATAAAGAAAGCTGAGTGCCAAAAAATTGATGCTTTTGAACTGTGGTGTTGGAGAAGACTCTTGAGAGTCCCTTGGACTCCAAGGAGATCGAACCAGCCAATCCTAAAGGAAATCAGTCATGAATATTCATTGGACTGATGCTGAAGCTCCAATACTTTTGCCACCTGATGTGAAGAACTGACTCACTGGAAAAGACCCTGATGCTGGGAAAGACTGAAGGCAGCGGGAGATGGGGACGTCAGTGGATGAGATGGTTGGATGGCATCACCAACTCAATGGACATGAGTTTGGGCAAGCTCCGGGAGACGGTGATGGACAGGGAGGTCTGGCTTGCTGCAATCCATGGGGTTGCCAAGAGTTGGACACAACTCAGCAACTGAACTGAACTGTTCCTTAGTAACTGGCAATGAGTAGAATAACCTGATTTCAGAATCTGTTCCCACTATCTAGGGATTATGCCACTCATTTCCTCAAAATAAGAATATCTTACTTGCATGTATCAGGCAGGTGTTCTTAACCTGGGAGTCCTTATATAGAAATTCAGGATGTTTATGAACTAGAATGGGGGAAAAACCTTATTTTCATTAACCTCTACCTGAAATTAAGAATTTCCTTCCATAAAGAATGTAGGCAACAAACTTATTAGCAGCAGCGTCTGTGACTCTGTTACCAACAGATCACAGCTATTTTTATTTCATATTAAAGTTTATTGAAGATGTTTTAAAATATCACTTATGCTTATCACTATGTATGGACCAAACTGTCCTTCCAGAATTCATATCTTGAAGGCCTAATCCCTAATGTGACTATAATTGGAGATGGGACTTTAAGGTTATTAAGGTTAAATTAAGTCATAAGGGTGAGGCCCTAATCAGACAGGACTTGAAGGCCTTGTAAGAAGAGGAAAAGATCCCTCTCTCTCCCCTTCCCACCCCCTCCCCACCCCCATGTGCAAGAACCAAGGAAAGGACATGTGAGCATGTAAGCACACAATGAAAAGGTGATCTTCTGTAAGCAAGAAGGAAAGCCCATGCTGACACCCTGATCTCAGGCTTCCGGCCTCCAGAACTGTGAGGAGATACATGCCTTTCTTTGGTGTGAGCCTCGCAGTTGATGGTACTTTGTTATGGCAGCCTGAGTAGTTGAAGACACACTGCTCTGAAATCACCATAGTTATTACTTCTGATACTAGATCTTATTATATAAGTGTTAATAAAAAGCATTATATATTGATTATAATATCATATCTTTGTTCTTTAAATATTTTAATAACTATTTTTCAATATTTTTTCCTTAGTAATCCTATATATTTTGATTCATGTATTTAAAAACACTATTCTGAGAAGTTGAGAGGCTGCACCAGAGGCCAAAGGAGGCAAAGGAATTCATGGCACAAACACAGCAATGACCCCTAACATACAGTTCTGGGCCTTTATACAGTTCAGACATTTTCTTTTCTACTCCCTATAAGAATCCTTTAGACTCTTTACCTCTAAATTAAAGTTACCATTTTTTGTGCTTTTTAAAGGAGGGGTAACAAATAAAGTAAGTGATTTAATAATAAAGAAGAAAGCAGATCTAAAGACAAATCTTAGTTCTTGATCTAACCTGTTCCTCTCTGGACACCCTAATTCTTAACGTAGAAACCCTTTAGGTCATTCGAAACAATGTTCCTATTGATGTGTTCTACAAAAGACTTTATACAAAAAATTAATTTGCAAGTTGCAGAATTCCTTATACAGCTAGCAGTTTTATTCTTTAAAATTTCATACTTTAAATCAAAATGTATTTTCCTTTTTTCACTATGACATAAGCTTTATTAAATTACTAGCTTTAATTTCACACACACTCTACCCTTGCTAACTCAATTAATAGCTATAATAAAAATACTTGTACTTGCTAAAGATGAAGAAAGTTGAATGGCGCACTGGGTGAAGTTTAAAAAAGAAGGCAGGATTTGATGTTTTGACTCTAGTTTTCCTACCAGGTAGACATGACATCTTTCTAAGCTTTGGCTTTCTCGTCTATAAAACAAGAGTTTTGCTAAATGATCTCTTTCCCAGAACTTCCATGGTAATACAGGGAATGGAAAAGTATAATCCAAAGCATTAGAGTATACAAAAAGAACGTGGACATAAGTTCTGTGAGACACATGCAGGGCCAATGTGGACAAGCATCCACTAATTCAACACACATTTAAAAGCAATCTAATGATATCAGTGTAACTCATTACAAGTTGCTACAAAATACACAGAGGATGCTGAAGACCATGGCCTTCACCTGAGACTCACACTTCAACTGGACCTCAGTTAGAAAGAGAAGACATACTTCTAGATATCAAACAACTGGAAAATACTCACAGGATGTGTGTGTGTGTGTGTGTTGTCAATACACAAAGATGGGATGATATTGACTGGGGACAGTGTGGATACAAAGGATAAATGCAGTGTTAGGGAAGGATCAGCATGTAGCAGAAATAGTGAGGGGTGCCTCTTTGGAGAAGGTTACATGCAGTCTTATTACGAAGCGACCAGCAATCAGAGACCACGGAAACAGAAGGAGGGTTAGTGAACAAGGCCATGTGGCAAGAAGAAGCAGAAACTAAATAATTCCATGGCTGGTGTCAACATCCTCCTCTACTAGTTGGCTATATCTTCAGCAGCCTGAGACCCAGCATGGAGGCAGAAGGAGAAAGAATTCATAGAGTGGCCAGACAGATTCCTGGGACAGACAACAGAGACCATGGCTTTCTAAAGAATTTAGTGGCAGATATGGTATATCCATTACACTGGATTTCAGCAAGTCTAAAACTATGTCCCAGGCCCCTCAATCATAAAAAATAAAATACAATTTTTTAAAAAGAAAAAGAAATCTCCTTTGTTGTTGATATGCCCAGAACTTCTGCCTAAATTCCCCCCAATAAGCCCCTTACTGAACTGCAGCCTCCTGGATGGGTGGAGGGTGAGGGAGGCAGAAGCTGGCTTCTTTCTGGTCCTGGTGTCAGAGAAACAGCAGGAGAGGACTTCCTAGCCACCCGACTTGGAATGCTAAACACACTTTCCAGTAGCAACTTTCTTATCCACACAGGTCAATAGGTTCTATAATGTGGAAGGGGATGTGAATAGACAGTGGAAAGTTTGGGATCATCTAAAGCAGAGTGATTCATAACACAGTTTCCAAAGTCAAGTAGACCCAAATTCAAATCCCTGCTCTGCCAAGTTCAAGTTGTGCAAACACTGAGTAAATTACTTAACATCTCTGAGACTCAGCTTCTTCATGTGAAAAATGGAAATACTACCAGTTATCAGCTCATGAGTCTCATGTTGTGAGAACTGACTAAGATAATACATGTAAAGCACTTAACCCACCTTGAAGAATGGCTGATTCCAGGCTGGTGATAGGGAAGTATAAGCCCAGAACATGAATCCATAAAATAATTGAAAGTTTGATGAGAAACAGGCTATTTACAGCTCATAGTATCTCCCCATAAGACACTTATTAGTTATGAAAGGAAAAAGAATAACTTTATATATAGTGGAGAAGCATGGCAAGTATCACCATACACAAGGGATCTAAGAGCAACATCAGTAACAGGACAAACCAAAATCATGTGTGACCTGATCCAGTGAACAGGAAGGCCCAGCATCACTTCTTGGATATTCTTGCCAAAGGTGCAGCACCTGAACCAATTATGATGAAGCGGCAGACAAAACCAAATCAAGAGAAGTTCTACAAAATGAATGGCCCGTACTCTTCCGAAGTGCCAAGTTCATGAAAACCAAAGAAAGGCTGAGCAACTGTTCCAGACTGAAGGAGACTACAGAGACAGGACAACTAAATGTAGCATGGGATTTCCTCTGGCTCCTTTTGCAGAACATTCTTGGGCCCCTTGAATGGAGTCTGGGGATTAGATGGTAGTAACATGTTACTGTTACTTTTCTGATTTTCATGGTTTCATTGGACTTTGTAGGAGAATGTCCTTATTTGTAGGAAAATCAGAGGTGGTGGGCAACAAGTTGGCAACTTACTCTCAAATCATGAAAAAAGAAAAAAAAACCTTTATATCATACTTGCAAATTTCTATGAGTTTGAGATTGTTTCAAGAAAAAAAATTAAAACAAACCTCTGAAGGAATAATTGTTAAAATTTCTTTGGGTAGCCTACTATAAAATTAAAACAATCATAAAAGCCTTAGTTCAGGATTGGCAAATATAGTTGCCTAACAAATGTACTGCCATTAGAGAGGTGAGGGGAAAGGGAAAAGGGAAGGATCCCACCATGGCAGGGCAAGGTGTCCCTTTCCACCTTCTTTCCCACAGATGATCTGGTCCTGGGGGTAAAGGCAGGAAGCCAGGGGCTGGGGAGGGTCAATGGGAAGAAGTGGGAGAGAAGGAGAGCTACGCAGAGACACTCCAAGTAGTAGGGTGTGTACTTAATAAGCAGCTGGTCAATAACTTGGATATGCAGATTTAAAACTTCTCATCTGTGTTCCATTTTTATGTTTCATTTAATTTTTGAAATTCAGTGTCCATGGAAGAACCTAAAAACCTAGCCTGTCATCTCTATTTTCAGGGATATGTCAAGCAGCTGGCAATTCATCTTCAAAGAGACCCTCCTTCCCCTTTCCAGAAGAGTAATGACAATATGGATTGAGTTATTTACTACGTCAGTTCTTTTGAACACTGCTTCTAGTTCATTTCGACTTTAATTTCCTTTAAAAATTTGCTTTACCACTGACTACAAAGTCATCTCTTTAATTATGTGGCTGTGGTGAACTTTTGGATATATTATTGTTTCTTCACCAGTATACAAAGCCAGCCACTTCTTTTCCTGATGTACCTACACACAGACAGAAGATGGACATCTGATAACTTGGTCAGTTCCTGCTCAGTGGAGCATCCTCACAGCTATATTCAAACCCCACCTTATTCTACCTGTTGCTAGAGCTCAGACTTGTAGGGCTCTCAACTGGGGATAGAAATGTCTACTCCAGGGACAGTCTGGGGATGCTTTTGTGTCAGTGACTGGAAAGCGTTACTTGTATTTAGTGAGTGGGATCAAGGATGTAAATGTCCTACAACGCATGGAAGAATCCCATATATCAGAGAATCATCCTTTCCCCAAATCCCAGTAATGCCCTACACTCCCAGGGAGTGACACTGGCTCAAAGGATTCTGGAAGGAGCGGAACTGAATGCTGAATCCTACAGAGCTGTAACAGATCGATTTGCCTTGAGCTCTCCAAGGCATTTTTGCTATTGATACCTGCATAGTGAATGCCCTTCTAGGGGGTCACCTGTTTGCACCATGCATTCCTTCCCTCCAAGGCTTTGAGATGGCTTTTTATTTTCTCAGTGAGGCCCCCAATCCTAATAATTCTGGCATTATGTAAATTGGGTGAAATTTCCCTTTCTATTTCAATATGCTTTCCATGGTGAATAGATTTCTTTAGGATTTGAAAGAAGAAAGCAGCAAGGATGGGGCTTGAGATCACAGTGCTTTTGCATGCATTGCTTCCAGGGCAACTATCTACCAGAGGTAAATTGTTAAATTTTCTTTGACCAAAGAGAGTAGTGATAATATATAGATATTTAAGATTCTTATAGACCTAAAAACTACTTTTTATCTTTAGGAGTTATAGATGCTATTTGAGTTTAGTAATCCAAGACAATCAATTAGCATGGAGCATTTGAGATTAATGGTTGTATTCTGAAATTAATGCCATTAGCCTTCAGAAAGTCAGATATTTAATGAGAGTTTCTCCCAGTAAATCTTCCAAGGCTACTACTTCTGTGGTTGATAAATGCACAGTGGTATTTTTATCTCTGTGAAACATTTTAGCCTTCAACTTTTAAGTTTCTTTTAGATGGATTTGATATTTAGAACTCTGCCTCCTCCATGCAGAAGCATCAATAGCCGCCTACTCTGCCTTACTTGGGGAGAAGGCAATGGCAACCCACTCCAGTACTCTTGCCTGGAAAATCCCAGGGACGGGGGAGCCTGGTGGGGCAGTCTATGGGGTCGCACAGAGTCGGACATGACTGAAGCGACTTAGCAGCAGCAGCAGCTGCCTTATTTGTCCAGAGTTTCTTTCACCAGCAACTGCTAATTAGGAGGATCTGTGGCTTCAAGGCTGTACAGAGCTGACAGAAATCTAACCCAACACTTAATAAAAATATGGAGAATGATCAGGATTTAAAGAAAGAAGGAATATGTGGTTTGTATAATCTCCTATGTTGCTTGGGCAGGGGTGGAGGGAGCTGCCCCTTTCTCAGGGTGCTGCATGGCACTCCCAAGGGTAGCTCTGTTGCCTCAGTTTGTCTGTTGGAGGCTCCCTGGGTTCCGTGTGGCTCTAAGAAAAATTTACGGGCATGAGAACAAGGAGAATGGGAGAAGGGGAACACGTCCTGGTGAGGGGTGGTCACTCACCAGCACACTTTGGATGCGCTGACTCATCTCCTTCATGACAGCAGTCAGAGGCCTCCCAACGTCCCTACATGGGTGACCTACCAATTTTAGTATATCAGGGGCTGTGGCCCAAAGATCTGGGGCACCCCCTGTGAGGCTGCATCTTCCTGCTCCAAACCTCATTTGCTTTTCCTTCCTTTATATCCTCTTCTTTCCTCTCATTCTTGCTGCCTCACTCCACACTCTGTGGAGGAACAGAGAAGTGAGCAGAATCACTGGATGAACAAGAACAAGTCCTATGTCCAGCCCTACAGACCTCAGGGAAATCAAACCGGTGCTGACACCTCTGCATCCTGACTTCTTTCCTGATCCTTGAGCATATCAAGAATGCTCCCGCCTCAAAACCAGGACTTCCCTGGTGGCCCAGAGGCTAAGACTCCATGCTCCCAATGCAGGGGATCCAGGTTCAACCCCTGACCAGGGAACTAGATCCCATGTGCTGCAACTAGAGTCCACAGGCAGCAATAAAGATCCTGCACGCTGCAACTAAGACTGGTGCAGCCAGATAAGTAAATAAATATTTTTTAAAAAAAGAAAAGAAGGTTCCCTCTTCAAAACCTTTTGCACTGGCTATTCCTCCCCATGGAACATGCTTGCTCCACATGTCTGCATAATCGGTTTCCACATCACCATCAGTTCTCCGCTCAAATGTTTGTTACCTTCTCAGTGAGGCCTTCTGTATGAGTGGCCTAGGGTGGCCTAGGTTATGCTACATAACAAGCAAATCCCAAATCTCATAAAACAACAAATGATTATTTTTTACTCCTTGCACTCTGTCATGCTACTAGCAGATCTGTATCATCCTTGTCCTTACCCTAGAACCCAGGCCACTACCTCAACATTGCTAAGTGACTATGGAACAGAGCATGATAGGGCAGTCCCTGGGAGAGCACTGCCATTTCTGTTCACACATCAATGCCAATGTTAAGTTGTATGGCCAAACCTGATTTCAAAAGAATGAGGAAGAAAAATTCTCCCATAGGGAGAGGAAGAGATTACTGGTGAACAATAATTCAGTCTGCCACACTTTTCTGGAGCACACTATTTAAAACTGTATTTCTTTTACTTCCTAGATCCTGCTGCTGCTGCTGCTAAGTTGCTTCAGTCATGTCTGACTCTGTGCAACCCCATAGATGGCAGCCCACCAGGCTCCCCATCCCTGGGATTCTCCAGGCAAGAACACTGGAGTGGGTTGCCATTTCCTTCTCCAATGCATGGAAGTGAAAAGTGAAAGTGAAGTCACTCAGTCGTGTCCGACTCTTCGCAACCCCATGGACTGCAGCCCAAGAGGCTCCTCTGTCCATAGGATTTTCCAGGCAAGAGTACTGGAGTGGGGTGCCATCGCCTTCTCCGAGATCCTAGCTGTCCCTATTTCCCTTGTCTGTCTTATAGTTTCCATATAAACCTAACAGCCTTTAATAATACATGATTCGTTGTTTACTGTCGATCTTCTCCTACTCAGTTTTTTGTCACTCTCATTATCTGTTGTATCATCATGGCCAAGCAGATGGTAGATACATTTTAAAAGTTTTGATGTTTTGTTTTATTTGATAAGTTTTACTTTCAAATGTACATGTAAATGTGTGTATTACTATGGTAACCAGTATTCACTAGGGTGACTGGGATGTTTGCCTGGAAAACCTCAGTTTGTGCCTGTTGTCTCAATTATTTATTAAGAGTATCCTTTTTCACTCTCAAAAGGGCCCTGGGTTACATAATCCACTATATGAACATATGAATCATGATATATTACACTTATAAGCTGATGCTGGAGGAAGGGGCAGATATATCTTGGGTCAACAGTGAGACATTCCACCACACACACCTGGGGGCAAGGTAGGGGAGGGTTGAGTTTTGATGCCGGAAATAACCCCAGTCTGTGGTATACATAATGGACCTACAGATTTTTGTTTCTTTGTTTTTACTAAACCTTCTGTGGATTTGTTCTACTGTATTCTAAGAAAATCCTCTTTTTCTACCCTTGCTTTTTCAGACCTGGTATTTTTCCTACCCACTTGCTGTCCAAGAAATTTTGATTACTGCCCTGCAAGTGAAGGGCTTCAGTTTACTCTACTCTATCAGCAACTTGCTTAGATTCCTCTTTCTGGTTTCATCTGGCTATCCCCCACCCCTCAAGGAATAGCATCAGCATAGTTATTCCCCATCTCATTAGTAACATAAAATCAATGACCAGAAAAACATAAGCTTAAGCCTCCTTTTGCCTGATGGCTTATACATTTTAGAATCTGCAAACCATTTCTTTAAGGGACATAAACCACATACTCATAAGGAAAGGCAAGGAGATACTCATATTAGGATATTTAATCCAAATTAACACTTCAAAGGATGGATGGTGTGGTCAGGTGCTTTTGAAACCACAGTCTAGGTCTGTATTTACATCTTTTCAAAAGTAAAAGCATGGATGAATCACCCAACAGATGCCAAGGGCAGAGAACAGAGTCCTCTAAATGGCAACTGCTGAGAAATAAAATGAATGCTGAAAAAATTTAAAAAAATATGTGTCATAGGTGAACAGCCCTAAGAGTAGGTGCCCAGAGCAATTAATAAAGGTCAATCTCTACTGTCTGATTTATAAACTATCTTACTTTTATCTTGGCATTTTAAATTTTTTCTGAAGAGATTAAAATTCAAAATTTTCTAAAGAGATTAAATTCTGAAAATTACAGAGAACAATAATATCCAAGTTCACACCACTCCAGATTGACAATTACCTAATGACATATTTGCTTCAAATCTTTTTTCCCTATTAAAGAAGAATTAAACAATTCAATTAAAGTTGACATGTAAGTAGAAATTCCCACATAGAAACTGATTTCTTCCAGCCCATTTTTATACTTTACATATATAAGTATCCATAAGCAAGATAGAGTGTTGCTTTATGTGTGATGGTCTTTTCAATTTTATTTTCAAGGCTGTGTAGGTTGTGTCTAATTTTTCACTTTTACAAACATGGCCTTAGTGAGCCCTTGTGTACTTGTGAGACTTTCTCTGGAAATACATCCAGGAGTGGAACTGCTGAGTTGAAGGAAACATGTGTTTTCAATTTCACTAGATCCTGCCAAATCACTTTCCCAAGTGGTTGCAGCATTTACAGTCCCACCGGCGATGTCCAGCTTTTCCTGTTTCTCCACAGCTTTGCCAAACCCTGATACTGTCAGATGCTTCAAGCTCTATCTCCTTATTGGGTTCACATTTTCCTGATTACTCCTATGCTGAGCTGCTTTTCATATGGGTTTCCTTGCTGTAAACTGTCTGTTAATGTTCTTTACCATTTTTCTTTCGAGTTTTTGTCTCTTTTCTATCTTCTTTTTAATGGCTTATAAAATTATAAAGAAAACAATATCTTTTCTGACTTTTCTCCAATTAATCTCAAGACCAGATTTTTCCAGACTGGAGATTTTTTTAAAATGTGAGGATGAAAAAAAGACGACATGAAAAGCCTCAAGTCCTGTTTTTGTTTTAACCGCAAACCTGCTTCCCAAACAAAACAACTCTCTGTGTTAGTTTATCACTACCAAAAAGTGATACTGTGTTTCTACTCCATTTAATAAAAAGTCACGATCCAGGGGCTGGGGACACAACCAGCTTATTGAATCTCATTTTCCAGACAAAAAAAATTAAGACAGGACCAAGTCTCCAGAGTCACTTGATGAAGGTATTGGCAAATAGAACACACAAAAAAGGCTAACAGACTCATTATTTTTCTTAATTAAAATCATTTTCATATAACTACTATTTGCCACAATGAGGACCACTGATGGTGATGATGAGCCAAGTAGGGCGTTCAAGAGTCTCCCTAGATGATTCATAATCAACATTTAGAAACCATAAGCTTAGATACTAGAAATGCTTAACAATTCTCTTCTTTACTATGAGACTGAGGCTTAGCCTGAAGCTTGATTTTAAAACAGCTTGAATTGCCTTTTCTTCTTTTCTTTCAGTTGCTCAGTTGTGTCTGACCCTTTGGAGACCCCAACAAACACCAGGTGAAGGCTTACCTGTCCTTCACCATGTCCTGGAGCTTGCTCAAACTCATGTCCATTGAGTCGGTGATGCCACCAATCATCTTCCTCTCTATCGTTCCCTTCTCCTGCCTTCAATCTTTCCCAGCATCAGGGTCTTTTCCAATGAGTCAGTTCTTCACATCAGGTGGCCAAAGTATTGGAGCTTCAGAATCAGTCCTTCCAATGAATATTCAGGATTGATTTCCTTTAGGATTGACTGGTTTGATCTCCTCACAGTCCAAGAGACTCTCAAGAATCTTCTCCAACACCACAGTTCAAAAGCATCAATTCTTCAGCACTTAGCCTTCTGTATGGTCCAACTCTTACATCCATACATGACTACTGGAAAAACCATAGCTTTGACTCTACAGACCTCTGCCGGCAAAGTAATGTCTCTGCTTTTTAATATGCTGTCTAGGATGGTCATAGCTTTTCTTCCAAGGAGGAAGCCTCTTTTAATTTCATGGCTGCAGTCACCATCTGCAATGATTTTGGAGCCCAAGAAAATAAAGTCTGTCACTGTTTCCATTGTTTCCCCATCTATTTGCCATGAAGTGATAGGACTAGATGCTATGATCTTTAGTTTTTGAATGTTGAGTTTTAAGCCAGCTTTTTCATTCTCCTCTTTCACCTTCATGAGGAGGCTCTTTAGTTCCTCTTCACTTTCTGCCATAAGGATGGTGTCATCTGCATATCTGAGGTTATTGATATTTCTCCCAGCAATCTTGATTCCAGCTTGTGCTTCCAGCCCAGCATTTCAATGATGTATTCTGCATATAAGTTAAATAAGCAGGGTGACAATATACAGCCTTGATATACTCCTTTCCCAATTTGGAATCAGTCTGTTCCATGTCTGGTTCTAACTGTTGCTTCTTGACCTGCACACAAGTTTCTCAGGAGCCAAGTGAGATGGTCTAGTATTCCCATCTCTTTAAGAATTTTCCACAGTTTGTTGTGATCCACACGGTCAAAGGCTTTAACAAAGTCAATGGTGCAGGAGTATATGTTTTTCTGGAATTCTCTTGCTTTTTCTCTGATCCAATGGATTATATTTTGTTAAGTAGCAATTAAGTTACTGGAACAGAGAACCTGACCCCTTCACTGTTAGAAAAGCCATGAGGAGTCACCTTGTTCAACTCTCCTCACTTTCTGGATCAGAACATTTTAGCTACAGCTGGAATAAGAACTGAGGCCCCCACAAACACAGAGAACAGACTTGTGGTTGCCAAAGGAAGGGCTGGTGGGTGAGGGATGGACTGGAAGTCTGCAGTTAGCAGATGCAAATTATTACATACTGGATGGATAACAACAAGGCACAGGGAACTATCAGATCAGATCAGATCAGATCAGTCACTCAGTCGTGTCTGACTCTTTGCAACCCCATGAATCGCAGCACGCCAGGCTTCCCTGTCCATCACCAACTCCCGGAGTTCACTCAGACTCACGTCCATCGAGTCAGTGATGCCATCCAGCCATCTCATCCTCTGTCGTCCCCAGAGAACTATATTCAATATCTTTTTTTTTTTTTTGACTGTATTGGGTCTTCATTGCAGCATGCAGGCTTCTCTTGTTGTGGTGCACAGCCTTAGCTGTCCCGTGACATGTGGGATCTTACTTCCCCAACCCGTGATTGAACCCTCGTCCCCTTCATTGGAAGGCAGATTCTTATCCGCTGGACCACCAGGGAAGTCCCTGTACTCAATACCAGGAGATAAACCATTATGGAAAAGAATATTTTGAAATATATATATATATATATTTGTGTGTGTGTGTAACTGAAACATTTTGCTGTACAATAGAAATTAACACAATATTGTAAGCCAACTATTCTTTAATTTTCAGTTCAGTTCAGTTCAGTTGCTCAGTTGTGTCCGACTCTTTGCGACCCCATGAACCACAGCATGCCAGGTCTCCCTGTCCATCACCAACTCCCAGAGTCCACCCAAACCCATGTCCATTGAGTCAGTGATGCCATCCAACCATCTCATCCTCTGTCATCCCCTTCTCCTCCTGCCCTCAATCTTTCCCAGCATCAGAGTCTTTTCAAATGAGTCAGCTCTTCGCATCAGGTGGCCAAAGGATTAGAGTTTCAGCTTCAAAATCAGTCCTACCAATGAACACCCAGGACTGATCTCCTTTAGGATGGACTGGTTGGATCTCCTTGCAGTCGAAGGGACTCTCAAGAGTCTTCTCCAACACCACAGTTCAAAAGCATCAATTCTTCGGTGCTCGGCTTTCTTTATAGTCCAACTCTCACATCCATATATGAGCTTTTTATTTATTTATTTTATCTCTTTGCATATTTTTAATCATTTTAGGATAATTTTTAACACAAGCATAAAGTTCAGCATTTCAATTTACTATTCAGGATAATTTTCTTCTCCTATTGTTTAGAAATACAAATAACAAAATTTTCAAGGCTTTCTCTACTATGAGCTTTTTAAAATGCTGTCTATGTTGGTCATAACTTTCCTTCCAAGGAGTATTGTCACAAAGAAAAAAGAACTATGACCCCTAGACCTCATCCACATTCTGAGCACCAGGAACCCTGAGATGAGATAACCAGGTGAGGCCATCACACAAGGGACTTATGCTTTTTCAGGAACCTTTGGGAATTATGAGCTTCAAGGTATCATTTAAAGCAATCATTTTAAAGTATTTTTCCCCTCCCAAACTATTTGAAAAACCTAATTTACATGGGAATTTTCAGGAAATTTGTTTCCTATCCAGGCCTAGCTAGTAAGGAACAATTGTGAACAGAAAGGAAAAGCGAATGATTTGGATTTAGGTTGCTACAGCAACATTACTATTTTGAATATAGCTGTTTATTTCAGCAGAGTTAATTTAAACGTGAGTGGCTAATTAAGATGATGCTTGAAACTTTAACCTAAACCTTCACTGTAAGAAAAAGTAAGCACTTTAAAAATGATACTTGAAAGTGTTGCTGGAGACATACTTAGTAAGAAGATCATGCTCCTCTGCTGGAGAAGCAGAAACCGGATCTGTTTTCTTTGAAGAAGGCAGGCCTACTCACAATCTGTCCAAATCCGCAAGTCATTTCCTAATTGTAAGATTTAAAGGGGAACAGAATTCCTATCAAAACCAAGCCAGTTCCACTGTTGACACCACCAGTAAGACTTTCTGAGACTGACAAGGAAAGTCTGATGTTTCTCTACACACAGCAGTATTTGTGTTAGACGCATATTTATGTAAAGGGCTTCCCTGGTGGCTCAGCAGTCAAGAATCCACCTGCAATAAAGGAGATACGAGTTCTATTCCTAGGTTGGGAAGATCCTCTGGAGAAGGAAATGGCAACCCACTCCAGTATTTTTGCCTGGAGAATTCCATGGACAGAGGAACCTGATAAGCTATAGTTGATGGGGTCACAAAGAGTTGTACATGACTAAACAACAACAAATACTTGTGTAAACATATTTCACTCTACATCAAATCAAAGTCAAGTATATCTACGAAGTGACAGACTGAATTGGAAGCAAACAGACCAGACCATATTTGTATATGTAAATATATCACTGAATGTTCCCTCTTCAAAGTGACCACCTTAGGGGGCAGGGGTAAGCTCTTAATTTAAAAATGTTGATGCTGCTGAGACCATTTTGGAGTTTCTTTAGAAAATGTCTTTATTTACTCTGGAAACTTCTGTATGTCCTTATTAGTGGCAAATCTCCATCCTCAGAGGACAGAATTAGCTTTTTGGAAAATGTCAAGAGGCATTAGGAACAAAAACTGATAAATTGTGTATGTGATCATGCAGGGTAACAGGGCTTGGGTTAAAAAACAAGGTTCATCTCCAAAAGGAAACTACTTTTCTTCTGTTTCACATGCTGGTTCTAAAAGCAGTTCCCACAAGGGAACTTCAAAGTTAGTTCTATGCAATGGAAGGCAGCATGGTTTCAGTGTACATATATTTTCACATCTGCTACCTTAAAGGAGAGACTAATGTGGTTTTAATTTCTGGTTATCGTAAAAAAAAAAAAAAGCTCATAATCATAAATCAGAAATCTGAATGCTTTTGTCCTGACAGACAAGACACTGGTGGACTTTGTATTTAGAAGACTTGAATTTGAATCTTATCGTGGTCACTTACTGGGTATGTGACCATGGGAAAGTTACTTAACATCTCTGAATCTCCATGTCCTCATCTGTAAAATGGAAATTAACAGCTCCTGCCTCATAGGACCATTGTAAGAACTAAATAATCTTTCAGTATAAAACCTAGTGTGGGACTTCCCTGGTGGTCCAGTGGTTAAGAATTCACTTGCCGAAGAACGGGATATGAATTCAATCCTTGGTCTGGGGAGATTCCACACGCTGTGGGGCTACTAATCTTGTGTAACACAATTACTGAGCCCAAGAGCCCTAGAGCCTGTGCTCTGCAACAAGAGAAGCCATCACAATGAGAAATCTACATGCTGAAAAAGAGTAGACCCCATTTGCTGGAAATAGAGAAAGTCCATGCATAGCAACAAAGACCCAGCACAGCCATAAATAAGCAAATTTTTAAAAAACCTAGTGTGCCATGTCCAACGAATGTAGACTACTTTATAATTATCACAGTGACAAGAGTAATACCAGCAGCAGAGTTGTTACATGTAAGTATTATGCTATTTGTCATTTAGCATCTAGGGTTATGTTTTATTTTTTGGCCACTCTGTATGTAGAATCTTATTTTCCTGACCACAGATCGAACCCATGCTCCCTGCATTGGACACACAAAGTCTTAATCACTAGACCACCAGCGAAGTCCCAGCATCTAGGATTTTAAAAAGTGAATTGTAAAGGCTGCTATAGGTCTTCTCTGCAGTGATAAATGAATATCATAAGCAAAGTCCAGATGAACAAGCATTCATTTTGGACTAGAAGGAATATCACTTTTATCTACTGCCTTATCCTGGCATCAGGATTGGTGGGATGAATCAGAGTGTACATTGCCCATCTCACAGCAGTAGGACTATGACTACAGAGAGGTCCCAAGTGCATGCTATGCAAAGCAAACACAATCCCATCGTGGGTGGGAACAGCAGGTGCCTTAGTGTGTGGGCATGTCACACATAGAAGCTCAGGCTGCTGGAGCCCTCATCTGTCCCCCAAGGTGCACCAGCCCCAGAGTGTGGGTGGGACTAAAATGACTCAACCTCCAGGGAGCCTCATGGGGGGGTGGTTTTGGAACTAGATGGAGATCAAGTGAAGAATTTCAGGGAAAATTTTATATTAATAAACACATTGAAGAAAGAAACAGGCTACTTTAAAAAAAAAAAAGAAAAGATTGAGAAACTAGGGAAGAAATGATCTGAGTTCACAGAATGACCCCTGGCTGACTCAGAAATGTAGTGTGACTTAAATTTTAAAAAGGAAGATGAAACTGGGAAATACAGTGAGAACAATTATAAGAGATATTTCTTAATTTGCTTCTCTCTCCTTCCTTCCCCCACTAACAGCTAAATCTAAGAAGGGCAAAGCTTTGAGCCTTCTCTGAAACAAATAATTTCAGAGAACACAGAAAACGCAGCAGAAGTAGGAAAAAAGCCATAAACAAAAATTTTTATATAGTATAATATACAACCTATGCAGAATATGCTTATAAACAGAAGTGAAACCCCCAGAAAGCTGAGGCTGACTGAATGACAGAAAATATGGGATGTGGGGGTTTAGGATGTATTTGTGTAGAAAATGTTTCTAACATGGAAACATGAGCTCGACAAGGACTGCTGCTGTTGCTGCTGCTAAGTCGCTTCAGTCGTATCCGACTCTGTGCGACCCCATAGACGGCAGCCCAACAGGCTCCACCGTCCCTCGGATTCTCCAGGCAAGAACACTGGAGTGGGTTGCCATTTCCTTCTCCAATACATGAAAGTGAAGTCACTCAGTTGTGTCCGACTCTTAGCGACCCCATGGACTGCAGCCTACCAGGCTCCTCCATTCATGGGATTTTCCAGGCAAGAGTACTGGAGTGGGGTGCCATTGCCTTCTCCACAACAAGGACTAGGAGGTACAAATATGGAACTGAATTTCCACCTTTACAAGGACATGACAAATAGTCCCTGTGACCAAACATCTAAAAATGCTGGGTAAAACTTTAAAAAAAAATCTCTTATAACACATGACTGAGTTGGGATAAAATAAAGTCCTTAGAGACCAAGAGGAAAATAAGAGTGGGTATTCCAAGAGGAAAGTGAGTCCTGAGCTGGTGCCTAGAACCTAGTACATCAGTTTTAATGTCCACACAGCATTCAGAACACAAAGCCTAGATCATAGCAAGATGGGGGCCTGAGAGGAAGCTCACTGCACAAGGCTGAGAGTACTGTAGCTCCACCCTCAGAGAAAAGATGAACTAGGAAAAAAATATGCCTTGAAAAGGGTTGTAGAAACTTCCCTGGTGGTCCAGTAGTTAAGACTCTGAGCTTCCACTGCAGGGGACATGGGTTCAGTCCCTGGTCAGGAAACTAGGATCCCACATGACATGCAGTGAGGCCAAAATAATTTTTTAAATAAAAAATAAAAATAAAGAAAAGGATTACACTTAAAAAAAACTTGTCTGTCTTGGCTTTGTTCTAAGTGGAGAGAAAAAAAGAACCATCTCTCCAGAGATATAACTGTGAGCCAAATCTCACAAATATATGTGGCCTGAGTTGAAACTATTTTGTAGTGAAAATCCTCTAAGCCAGGTATATATTTTAATATGGTTCCAGACTGAAGTACACTCACATGTTTGGAGAAAGCAAATGCAAATCCTTTTAGAAGACTGTACTCTCAACTCCAAAAGAAACGTATATAAAGTTCCATGGAATATGACTTTACAACAAAAACAACACTCAAAAAATACATATTGAAACAAGGCACCTTTATTGACAAGGAATAAACAAAAGAAACAGCACTGGAATGAAACTCATGGAAACAGACTACTGAAATTAGCACAGTAATTTAAAGAAATAAAATAGGGAATAGGCAATTTGACTAAAGAACAAGAGACTGTGAAAAATAAACAGGTAAATTAGAAGTTTAAAAGCTTAGAAAAAATGTAAAATTATAATAATATTTATTTATACTTCAGTAGCTGGGTAAAAATAGAAGATTAGACACTGCTGAACAGAGAATTACAAAATGGAAATCAGATTTGAAGATATTAGTCAGAATTTAAGGAAACAATCCCATTCACCATTGCAACGAAAAGAATAAAATACTTAGGAATATATCTACCTAAAGAAACTAAAGACCTATATATAGAAAACTATAAAACACTGGTGAAAGAAATCAAAGAGGACACTAATAGATGGAGAAATATACCATGTTCATGGATCAGAAGAATCAATATAGTGAAAATGAGTATACTACCCAACACAATCTATAGATTCAATGCAATCCCTATCAAGCTACCAACAGTATTTTTCACAGAGCTAGAACAAATAATTTCACAATTTGTATGGAAATACAGAAAACCTTGAATAGCCAAAGCAATCTTGAGAAAGAATGGAACTGGAGGAATCAACCTGCCTGACTTCAGGCTCTACTACAAAGCCACAGTCATCAAGACAGTATGGTACTGGCACAAAGACAGAAATATAGATCAATGGAACAAAACAGAAAGCCCAGAGATAAACCCACGTGCCTCTGGACACCTTATCTTTGACAAAGGAGGCAAGAATATACAGTGGAGAAAAAACAATCTCTTTAACAAGTGGTGCTAGGAAAACTGGTCAACCACTTGTAAAAGAATGAAACTGGAACACTTTCTAGCACCATACACAAAAATAAACTCAAAATGGATTAAAGATCTAAACGTAAGACCAGAAACTATAAAACTCTTAGAGGAGAACATAGGCAAAACACTCTCTGACATAAATCACAGCAGGATCCTCTATGACCCACTTCCTAGAATACTGGAAATAAAAGCAAAAATAAACAAATGGGACCTAATTAAAATTAAAAGCTTCTGCACAACAAAAGAAACTGTAGGCAAGGTGAAAAGACAGCCTTCAGAATGGGAGAAAATAATAGCAAATGAAGCAACTGACAAACAACTAATCTCAAAAATATACAAGCAACTCCTGCAGCTCAATTTCAGAAAAATAAACAACCCAATCAAAACATGGGCTAAAGAACTAAATTTCTCCAAAGAAGACATACAGATGGCTAACAAACACATGAAAAGATGCTCAACATCACTCATTATCAGAGAAATGCAAATCAAAACCACAATGAGGTATCATCTCACACCAGTCAGAATGGCTGCGATCCAAAAGTCTATAAGCAATAAATGTTGGAGAGGATGTGGAGAAAAGGGATCCCTCTTACACTGTTGGTGGGAATGCAAACTAGCACAGCCACTATGGAGAACAGTGTGGAGATGCCTTAAAAAACTGGAAATAGAACTGCCATACAACCCAGCAATCCCACTGCTGGGCATATACACTGAGGAAACCAGAATTGAAAGAGACAATTTCTCTGTGTACCCCAATGTTCATCGCAGCACTGTTTATAATAGCCAGGACATGGAAGCAACCTAGATGTCCATCAGCAGATGAATGGATAAGAAAGCTGTGGTACATATACACAATGGAGTATTACTCAGCCATTAAAAAGAATACATTTGAATCAGTTCAATGAAGTGGATGAAACTGGAGCCGATTATACAGAGTGAACTAAGCCAGAAAGAAAAACACCAATACAGTATACTAATGCATATATATGGAATTTAGAAAGATGGTAACAATAACCCTGTATGTGAGACAGCAAAAGAGACACAGATGTATAGAACAGTCTTTTGCACTCTGGAAGAGGGAAGGGGGGGGATGAGTTGGGAGAATGGCATTGAACATGTATAATATCATATAAGAAATGAATCGCCAGTCCAGGTTTGAAGCAGGATACAGGATACTTGGGGCTGGTGCACTGGGATGACCCAGAGGGATGTATGGGGAGGGAGGTGGGAGGGGGGTTCAGGATTGGGAACATGTGTACACCCATGGCAGATTCATGTTGATATATGGCAAAACCAATACAATATTGTAAAGTAATTAGCCTCTAATTAAAATAAGTAAATTTAAATTAAAAAAAAAATTAGCACAGAGAGACAAAGAAATGGAGAAAACAAAACAAAAGAAAATTAAGAGATGTGTAAGTCAAAGTGAGATGTTCTAATTGGAATTTCAGAAAAAGACAATAGAGAGAACATAGGAAAGGCAAGGCACAATGAGTTAATGGGTGAGAATGTCTTAGAACTGATAAAAACATGAATTCTCAAATTTAATAATCACAATATTTTGTAAGCAGGCTAAATAGAAAAGATATTATTCCACTGCTTTCTTGCTTGCATTGCTGCTATTGAGACATCAACAGTCAGCTTAATTATCATTCATTTATAAGCAATCTGTCTTTTCTTTATGGCTGGTTTTAGGATTTTTATTTTTGCCTTTGATAATATATAATCTTGTATTTATTAGGCTCTACATTTTGTTTCCTGAAATTTTCATTCTGTAATGAGTTAATTATGCAAAGTCATTCCACTTCAAAGTTGTTCTAGTTGGTTTCATTAAAAAATGTGGATGCTTTTATTAACAATGTTTCGCAGATGTTATTTTCTCTCTTTAATCAACTGTTTTCATATGTTTTTCAAAAATTACTACCTGGATCTTCCTAAGTCAGCTCATGCTGCTACTCTAGTGCCCTCAGCATTATAATACTAATTGTACACTGACCTACAGACCAAGCACCCTTTTAGAAAAAAAGGAAAATAATTATTTTTACTGTTTCATGATATTCACTCTCTTTGAAGAGATCATATAAAAGCAGGAATATAGCTTAATTTTAAGAAAGTAAATTTTCAGTACTTCCCTGGTGGTCTAGTGAACGAATTCGCTTGCCAATGCAGGGGACGTGAGTCTGATCCCTGGTCAGGGAACCAACATCTGGCACACTGAGGGGCAAGTAAGCCCATGTGCCACAACTACTGAGCCTGCCAGCAGCAACTACTGAGGCCTGTGCACCCCACAGCCTATGCTCTGCAACAACAGAAGCCACTGCAATGAGAAGCCCAAGCATACGCTGCAACTGGAGAGTAGCCTCTGTTCGACCTAACTAGAGAAGCCCTGAGCACAGTGATCATGACCCAGAGCACCCAAAAATAAATACATAAATAATTTTTTTAAATGAAAGTAAACTCACTTTTAGCTAGCCAATGAATTATGCCAACCATAAGAAGATAAACAGAGTCAAAGGTTATGACTCACAAGTTATTAGTCGTAACATTTACAGCTTTATTTTTTTGTTACCTAAGGTCCTTCTTAAATTTATTCCATTTCACATTAAATGAAATAATTTTCTTCATAAACCTAGGATGGGGTACCAATTTGTAAGCGACAATGAAGAAGGAAAAAGAGGAAAATGACCTCGTTATACTGGTCATTCCAGACAATCACTTTTTTGACCTCTGAGTGGCAAAATCTCAAATGTATTCGAAACTTTATCTCCTTTTAAAAGGAGCCCCACAAATCCCATGCACACAATATATTTTTCATGCACATATCTGTTTTCCTATACCTTGACCTAGGTAGTAGCTAATTGGGTATATATATATATATTTTTTTTTTTTTCCTTTTTACATATGTAAAATCTACCAAGCTGAAACACAAAAGACTCATGCATTTCACTGTATAGAAATTGTATCTCAATTTGAAAAATATTTACACACACACACACACACTTCCTGTCTTCAATAAGTCTTGAATGTGGCACAGACATTAAGTTTTTTAAAAAAGATTCACAGATGATTCTAATGTTTAACATTTGATGTTTGGTTGGGTTCTGCTGCCCCAAGACACCTAGAACACGTGTTAATTAAAATAGCCACCCAGCAAATAACTGTTTCAATAAACATATGAATGAATGAATGAACCAACAAACTAATAAATATCTATGTTATTCATGGTTCTAGGTATACCATTTATTGAGGTCAGAAAAAGCTCTAAGAATGTCAAAAAGGGGAGGGGGGCATGCCACATGTTTTGGGTTTCCCTGGCGGCTCAGTGGTAAAGAATTCACCTGCAATGCAGGAGATGCAGGTTTGATCCCTTGGTAGGGAAGATTTCCTGAAGGAGGAAACGGCAACCTGCTCCAGTATTCTTGCCAGGAAAATTCCACGGACAAAGGAGCCTGGTGGGCTACAATCCGTGGGGTCACAAAGAGTCAGATATAACTGAGCAACTAAGCATGCTACGTTTTAGGCCCGTTAAATGCCTTATTGCTCCTCATTACAACTCTATAAGGGAAGGTGACTGTTCCTGATCTTTAGTTGCAGCCAACATAAGTCATTTTGGCTACCTTAAACAGAAAGAGAGGTATAACACAGCTCATGATATTGTTGGGAGAACTGCAGAGACAGACTCTAAGATGAACTTTTAGGAATTACTCCTCAAATCACTCAGCAGAACTGGACAAAGGTGCTGCTGAAACCTAAAACACCAGGAAGCTGCTGCTACAGATGCTGCTCCAAACTCAGTTTTTGCTACAGTTTGGAAGTTCTCAATCAGGAAGCTGCCTGTCGAAGCAGGAAGCTATTACTAAAGCAGCTGGTTTCAGAACCATGCTGCCTCTGCCATTATCCATACCAGCTAGAAATGAAATGAAGGTCCAGACCCCATCTCTCTTCCCACATAATCTAGGTCTGAATTCAGAGGTTTATGGGAATGTATTTGATTAGCAGATCTAACTCCAGAATACTAGCTGAAAGATATAGAAATGGAAACTTCCAACCCTGTGTAAAGCAAGAGATAATGCTAGGAGGAGGCTGGAATAGGCATTAAGTGGGCTAATTAATAGATAATGAAACTGAAGCACAGAGATTAAGAAACTTGGTCAAAGACACACAGCTAGTAAGTGGCAGGGCCAGGATTCAAACACAGGAAGTGGAACCAAAGACCAATAAGGCATGGGAGGAGGAGGAAGAAATGTTGCTCAGCTGTGTCTGACTCTTTGCGGCCCCATGGACTGTAGCCCACCTGGATCCTCTGTCCATAGGTTTCTCCAGGCAAGAATACTGGAGTGGGTAGCCATTCCTTTCTTCAGGGGTTCTTCCTGACTCAGGGTCCTGCATTGCAGGCATTCTTTACCACTGAGCCACCGGGGAAGCCTGAGACTAAAAACCTGAGACTAAAGCTGGTGGTATATTCTCTGTTATCTGATACTTTATTTCCACACATTCTTAGCACAATTCAGGTTGTCAATCTGCCTCTCTGTCTCTCTCTCTCTCCATCTAGTCACCCACCCATCCATTTCTCTCTAAGAGAATGACCCAGATGGTAGAATAAAAACATTAAACTGTATCCAATATAAATACATCAATAAGTATGGACTAAGGCTGAGAGGAGTGAGAAGGGTCATTTCCAAATCACAGGGTGGACATGCTGAAAGTTCCCCACAAAGGAGAGTGTGTCAGCTATTTTTTAAAGACTGTAATTCAGAAAATGCTTCATTTGACATGACAAGTTATAAATTACAAGTCAGTTTGGGAAGGGTAAATATTTGCTGAAGATTAAGTGCATGGCAAAGGTACATCATTAAATCTGAAGTAATTGAAAAGTTCAGTTTGGTATCATATATGTCCACTCCATCTTTAATGAGCACACAACCTCAACAACCATGAGCCACAGTCTTATCCATCTCCATGGTAAAGAAAGAAATAATAAATGTCTTCAGCATGACTTCCAATAAAGTGAGCCTGAATTAATTATTCTGTGTGCAAGTGCAAATGGATTTGGTTAAACTAATGAGACTACCCGCCAAGGACATCAGCGAGATACTGGACTGAATTCACATTAATCAAGCGTACATCAGACTGAATCACTGACATATGCACAGAAGCAAGGCTGCTTAAAACTTATATTTTAATTCCTGATTTTTATGTTTTTAAAAGTAATATAGGCTCAGAGCTTTTAAAAGTCAGATGAGGCTAAAAGTCTGATAATGAGCAACAATACTTCCTGTCTCCTCCAGCATCCTCCCCATTGCTCAGAGTCTACATTCCTATTTGATGTTCCTTCTGGTTTTTAAAATCTTTTTATGTCTAATGAACATGATCCTATATGATAACTTGTCAGTCTTAAGACACTATATGTTGACATCAGGCCCCATCACACACATGCCCCTGTGCAGAGACTTACCTTTCCTTGTTCTCTAAATACAATTATACCCAGTTTTAAAATTAAATCAACATTTAGAGTTTTAAGTTATGATAACTATATAAAGTTGTCACTGCTTTATTGTACAATATTACTATTTCTGTGCTTGTTATTCCTCTTTTACATTTGCTTGCTTTGCTACCCACATTCCCCAAGAGCCTCTCAGCGTAACTTCCACATGTCCACCTGGCAGAACAGCCTCAGGTCCCCAGCCTGCTGAGCACTTGCCTGAGCAGCTCTCTACCCTCAGGCTCCAGGCCTGCTCCATGGCTGCTGACCCAGGTCTCCCCCTTGTTGCTTTCCTAAATTTTTTGTATTATTTCTATGATGATTTCCTCTACCCCACTTCCTGTTTTATTTTTTTGCAGATTACTTCTGCTCCATCATTATCGCTGTCTTCTGAGTTCTTTGTTTCTTACTTATCTTGGTTTCTACATTTTATGATGGAGGATTTCCACAAATATCTGCTAATCTTTGGCTGTGAGTTCTTAATTTAAGGGTGAGGCATTAAAATACTAATTGGAAGCTCTTGCCATGGGTAGGGCTTATAGACTGGTGGACTTCATGAAGCGTGACTGATATTCATTTAGGTTTTCCAGAGATGGATCCACTCATCTCCAAAATGGCCATGAGGATGCTGTTTTAGACGGAAAGGCCCAGACAGTCCTCTCTGAGGAGATGGCATTTAACTGGGGAGCCCTACATGCAATGAGAGAGGAAGTAATGCGAATATCTGGGGCAGATGGGCTTCAGACAGAAGAAACGGCAAGTGCAGAGTCCCTGAAACAGAGGCAGGTTTAATTAGCCAGGATGAGGACCAGACAGGAGGCCCCTGTGGCTACAGCAGGGGAAGTAATGGGAAGACAGAAAGAACGAGGTGCATTTATAGCTTGTGGAAACAATTTTCACATAGACTTTGTCAGAGACATTAAAAAGCCTAATATCAAAATATTTAGTTATAGTTTATAAAAATGAATCTGAATCATTTTTACAGTACTTGACATCAGACAAAAAAAGATCATGGTGACTTGCCTTTGTTTGGTTTATCAGGTAAGCTAACAGATATGTGAAATTATTTATCTCTGTTCAACCTTGTGAAGATTATGAAAAATGAGACTCTATACCTCATAAACACACTAGCAACACTGAATGAGATATAAATCTGTTCACACATCTGAGCTAAATCAAAGGAAGCAGCTCACGTTTTTGAGAAAAATCAAAAGCTTAAAAAAAAAAACCCCAACCAGTTGCCAAGGCAACAACAAAAAAAAACTAGACAAAATATATTTTCCATCTTAAGCACTATCACATTCAAAAGCTCAGTATCTTCTGGCCCTGCTTTTGAAGTTTTATTTAACCTTCATTTAGTCATTCCTGGAGATGGGGCAAGAATTGAGAATCCACAGAACCTGGGTCTTTGTCAAAGCTGGGTGGTGGCAATGCACTAGTAAAAAGTATTTTAAGGGAGGGGAATAAACCCTCTGGTAAACAGACTAAGGCATAAGAACTACCTTCTTGAAATTATTCTTTGACTTTTCCTGTATGACACGATTTTGCAGAGAACTTCCACTTATGAGCTGGACACCAAATGGTTACTGAGAGACTGGAAGGTCAAATAATGTGCTGGAGAATTTCCAGATCCTTCCCCTTGAACTTGTGCAATTTCAAAGGGTGACTCAGAGCTGACATTAAACACCATCTGTGCTTCTCCACCAGACACCCTGCTAAAAGCCCTGCTGTCCACAAGGCTGCCAAACTCAGTCTTGACTCTCCCCTTGCTGGCTTTCTCTATCCAGAGGCTCCGTTGCTTCTTGGAGTCCCTGTGCTCCATCCTCTATGAAGCCCACACAGGTTCCCAGGCAAAACTGACCCGCCCACGCCACAGCCCCAGGGTCGAGTACACAGCACCCAGTGGTTCTTCCACATCTGCTGAAGGCCTGTGCATAGCTCTTTTCTTATCTGACTGTGGCTCCCTAGAGACAGAGACACTGTCCTAGATATTGTGGTACATGTGCCCCACACAAGCCTGGGGAAAATGGTTTTAGTGAATAAAACAGAATGCATTCATATACTGCTCTAGATTTTAATGCTAAAGAACAATCTCAAAACATCATCAAAACAAGTATTGGGAAGAATCTGGTAAGCTGGTGGTGGGTAGAGGGAGGCAACTGTGTCTGGCTCCAGCTCAGGCCCTGGCCGGCTGTGTGACTAGTTGAACCTCTCTTGTTTTCCAAACTGTGTCTGCAGAAATACCACCCGTGTCCAGAGAGAGGGTAGTAAGTGTTCATAAAAAAGGGGCTTGAAGTTCAAGGTGGCGGTGTTAAAAGCATAAGGTAAGTCTTTTTTTTTTTTTTTTTAAGGCAAGTCTTTTTACTGTAGACCTTTGTGGAACAGTGTCTGACCTGGAGGATGGAAGGAAGCAGAGCAGGCCAGACACCTGATAAACAATGATTCTCATTTTCTTTATTGTTGCTCTCCTCATCTTCTACATTCTGTAGATTGTTTTCTATAATGACTGTATACTATTTTAGTTAAAAAAAACTATTTTATTAAAAGAATCAGTCAAATTAGAATGTAACCTAATTGGATAATGATTCCTTTTCTAAAGTTACACACAATTAGTTTCACTGTCAATTTTTTTCCCTTAAGTTTGTAAAGTTGTATACAGGATAGGAGAACCACCCATCCTGGGTGAGGGAAAACACCACCATAAATCTTCCTCCTGGCAGGTGGTTCTGTTCTGGCCTCCAGAGGGCTTGGGCTTGAATAGTAGCTCCCAATCTGCTTTCCCCAAAACTGAGCACCACCTTCCTGACAATGAGGGCATAAACACCACATGTATGAATTCACCCTTAAGCAGATATCTGCATTCCATGGGTCACAAAGATGAAGGGAATCAAATGTAAACACACGTGAAGTTTTGTCTCCTCAGTGCCAAGAATAGCAGGCACATCTTAGGTGAATGGGGTTCCAGACAAAGAACAGTAGGGCCACTCAGGTCAAGGGTTAGACAAAACAGAAATGATAATGGTGCAAATCCAATCTTTAACCTTTTTCTCTTTTCTGTAACTATTTCCACAAGAACTAACTTTTCTATAATGTTGTGTGTGTGTGTGTGTATTTCTCTGTCTCTCTCACACACACACCACAGGACCCATATTAGATGGACTCTGTTCAGGACAACCATTTATAATAACAGGGTGAAGCAGAAGCTTAGAGATGATGCAAATGTCATGAGACCCCCCTAAGCAGAGCTGAGCTGAACAAACCGTGTTCCCATTAAGTTATTTTAAAGGTCAAAAGAAACTGTCTGTCAGAGTTAGAGGCGTGATTTTTCTTACCAATGAACAATCTCATTTAAATGAGTATAATTTAAATACTTTAAGAATCTAAAAAGAAACTTGGGACAAAACTCAGAGGAATCTGAAGGAAAAAAACTGAAGCAGAAGAGTCTATTTTTAGGACAATTTTAAGAGAAAAAAGAAAGTGTAAAACACTGTATCTTGAGAGTCCCTTGGACAGCAAGGAGATCAAACCAGTCCATCCTAAAGGCAATCAACCCTGAATATTCATTGGAAGGACTGATGCTGAAGCTGAAGCTCCAATACTTTGGCCACCTGATGCCAAGAACTGACTCACTGGAAAAGCCCTGATGCTGGGAAAGACTGAGGGCAGGAGGAGAAGGGGGTGATAGAGAATGAGATGGTTGGATGGCACCATTGACTCAATGGACATAAGTTTGAGCAAACTCTGAGAGAGAGTGAGGGAAAGGGAAGCCTGGTATGCTGCAATCCAGGGGGTTTCAAAGAGTCGGACATGACTGAGAGCACTGTATGGTGCGTACACCCAGGGGAATGACGGGTGGGGAGTGGGAGCTCCAGGTATGGCAGGAGGACAGACCCGTCAGCCACACAGCACAAGGGAAGGGAAGGCAATGACCAACTGGTTCCAGAAACAAAGAACAGTACAGACTGAGACAAGTGCCTAGAAACCTCAACCTGGAGAAGTAGACCTTCTCTAAGATTCTTGAGCAGAGAACTAGGATTAATGGGATGTTAAGGGCTAAAAGATGTTGAAATCTAAAAAATCTAAAAGATCTCATCCTGCTTTCAGGATGAGACTGAGAACAATACTATTAAGTATTTTAGTAAGCAGAATAATGCTATCCTGGAAGAACTCTATGTCTTTTCAGTAATTTGGAGTATAATGCACCCACCAGCAATGCTGACCTCAAAAATAAAGCAGTGGATAAGAAGAAGC
The DNA here is from genome assembly GCF_027580195.1 of Bos mutus. NCBI lineage: Eukaryota > Metazoa > Chordata > Mammalia > Artiodactyla > Bovidae > Bos > Bos mutus. The sequence continues at coordinate 32,455,718 of NC_091629.1, read as the reverse complement.
TTGAGTTAAATATCATGACATACTCTTCTATGGCCCAGCACTTCATCTAAGCTACCCCTTCACACATGGAGAGTAAAGAAAACCAAAACAGAAACACATGCAGCCTCTACTCTATCCAAGAATTCTTTAGAAATGTAGAGTAGTCTCTCCTAGACTTATTTCCATTACTCTTAGGAAATTTAAAAAAAAGGGGGGGAGAGGAGGACAGGAAACTTGAAAGCAATGCATTAGAAGAAAAGCAAAAGAAGATAATATAGCAAAATAGCAAGAGTTTCTTTTTTGTGTTTTTTATATTTTCCATCTTCTACAGTAAACATGTAAACAAGAAAATGTTTAAACAGAGAGATCAAAGGGATTAACGAAATCAAATTGAGACAACTCAAAGGAAGCAACACAACTGCTATCACTTAAAAGCAAATGCTTGCTCTGGCTCAGGCATGGTCTCTGTTCATCTTCCTATCTCTTCAATGACAACAGTCATTTGTCAAATATTTACTAAGTGTTCTTTTTTTTGGCGGTACACTGAGGCATGTGGGATCTTAGTTCCCCAATCAGGGACGGAACCTGGACCCCCTGCATTGGAAGCATAGTCTTAACCACTAAACAGCCAGGGAATTTCCCTCAAATATTTACTAAATGTGCACCAAATGCCTGACCCTACGTAGAGAAACAAAAGACCCTGGTGGAGCTGTTGTCCTCAACAAACTTGTAGTCAAGAAAGATATTAAAAAAAAAAAAAAACCCCACACCGAGAGCACTATAAAATGCTAAATCACGTTCTTCTGATGACCGCTGTAATCAGAGCTTGTAAGAACAGAGTCAGAGGTGCCATAAAGAATTCACTGAACCAGGACTCCAGACCCAGCTCCTAAAAGAAATGGGGATTTGGATAAATTCCCATGGTTCTCCACAAATGATCACAGCTAAGTTGAAGTGGTTTCAACTTGGTAGCTCAGTGGTTTCTCTGAATGAATGAGACACACATGTATCTGAGAGTGGAACTGCTGGGTTACAGAGTATACAAATGTTCAGTTTTTAGAAATCCTGAAAGTAGGTGTCATAGCATATATGAGAGTGAAGGGCCTGACTCTGGTTTGGCCTGTTCTGAAGATGGTGAGCCCTCAAACCACTCTATTTTCATCTACCTTAAGAATATCATCTTCATAGACATTGCCAACATTTATTTTTTCCTAAAGAAAAGGCTGTTAAAACTAAGAAGGGCAGATGAAATTGCACTGTTGTTAAAGGCAAATTATATTATAAAGGACAAGCTGTCTAGTAAAACAAACTTATAATTACAATTATCTTCAAAATAAATCAAATTATCTGTATAAACCCAACCACTCACTGGTAAATTAATGGAAAAACATGACAATGTTGAGCTTTTAACTGCTTCTATTGCAAAAGCCCCAAATATAAACTTCAGTTATCAGGCAGAAAAGAGGCAATTAGTTTGCAACAGATGTACCACTAAAAACCTGTTACAGTGGAGCCCCAGAGTTATTAATTTCAAAATTTATGAAGTCCATCTGTGCAATTTTTACAGGTTTTCACTTAGACAGTCCTACTTAGATGGTCCCTCCTAACTAATTGCTTTTTATTTTGCTTTTGAGTCTTAAAAAATATTTCCAGTATATATGCTTCATATGAGCTCTATTATCTCAAACTCCAAGTTTAATTTCTTTTCCAGAACATTTTTTTGTTGTTGTTGTTATATTAAACCTTGGGAAAATACCAGATGACAAGATTATTGAGCAATGATAGGACTTAAACAAATTAAGGCTTCCAGGCTGTGTTGCTACTTGTTTCAAAAAATCAGTCTTTTTCAGGTTATCAAACATCACTTGTGACCTTTAAAAAGAACTCCCTGAAGTCATTCATTCGTAAGAAAATCTGGTTAGACTATTACAGTAGTGAATAATGTAAAATGATGCCAATGTTCAATTATAAGACCTGCTAATGATTACTACATATTTTTAGTATTACTGAGTAGGGTTGAAATGGTTCAAATAACAATCAAATATATTTTGCTTGGTACCATCAAATGAAACTACAAACAAATACAATAAGAGAAATGAGAAATAGAATAATTTCAGGGAAATAAATTTCCCCCAGTAATCCCTATGAATATTGAAGGAAAAAATAATTTGTTCTTGGTACAAGATCTGCTCCCATTCAAGTAAAAAGGGTGGTTGCTCTACTGATGGGAGAGTGGGGTCATACGGAAATGACCCCTTAAAGCAGTGAGGAATGACTCGAAGAGTATGGAAAGGAACTTCATGGATCCTTCCATGGCACCTAGAATCCCTACTCTGCTGGCCTCCTGAGATTACAACATGCCACAGAGTACTGTGACCAATATGTTTATTCATTCAACAAATATTTGTGAAGGATCAATTATGTACCGTACTCTGTCCTACAGCCTGGAGATTCTGTGATGAACGACACAGATAAAGCCCTCATGGAGCTAAAGATATAGCTGCTGCTAAGACACTTCAATCATGTCCAACTCTGTGCGACCCCACAGACAGTAGCCCCCCAGGCTCCTCCATCCCTGGGATTCTCCAGGCAAGAACACTGGAGTGGGTTGCCGTTTCCTTCTCCAATGCATGAAAGTGAAAAGTGAAAGTGAAGTTGCTCAGTCGTGTCCAACCCTTAGTGACCCCATGGACTGCAGCCCACCAGGCAAACAAGGAATAAGTAATTCCACAGATAAATTCTAACAAGTGACATATAGGGTGTCCCAGAGAATATTACAGCAACTAAATCTGGATACTGTAGGGAAATGGGGTTGGAGATGGACTTGGTTATATATGACATAGGAGAGTTAACCAGGTGATAAATATACTAAATCCATTATTCATAACTAATGGCATCTGTATCTAGGTGATATTTATTGCATCTTTTCCTTAGTCATTTCAATATAACTAATTTTTTGAGCACTTTTTAAAAAACTTTTTATTTTGTTTTGGGGTATAGCCAATTATACCAATTATACATCTCAGATATGCAGATGACACCACCCTTATGGCAGAAAGTGAAGAGGAACTCAAAAGCCTCTTGATGAAGGTGAAAGAGGAGAGTGAAAAAGTTGGCTTAAAATTCAACATTCAGAAAATGAAGATCATGGCATCTGGTCCCATTATTTCATGGGAAATAGATGGGGAAACAGTGGAAACAGTGTCAGACTTTATTTTTGGGGGCTCCAAAATCACTGCAGATGGTGACTGCAGCCACGAAATTAAAAGACGCTTACTCCTTGGAAGGAAAGTTATGACCAATCTAGATAGCATATTAAAAAGCAGAGACATTACTTTGCCAACAAAGGTCCGTCTAGTCAAGGCTATGGTTTTTCCAGTGGTCATGTATGGATGTGAGAGTTGGACTATGAAGAAAGCTGAGTGCTGAAGAATTGATGCTTTTGAACTGTGGTGTGGAAAAGACTCTTGAGAGTCCCTTGGACTGCAAGGAGATCCAACCAGTCCATTCTGAAGGAGATCAGCCCTGGGATTTCTTTGGAAGGAATGATGCTAAAGCTGAAACTCCAGTACTTTGGCTGCCTCATGTGAAGAGTTGACTCACTGGAAAAGACTCTGATGCTGGGAGGGATTGGGGGCAGGAGGAGAAGGGGACAACAGAGGATGAGATGGCTGGATGGCATCACTGACTTGATGGACGTGAGTCTGGGTGAACTCCGGGAGTTGGTGATGGACAGGGAGGCCTGGCGTGCTGCGATTCATGGGGTCGCAAAGAGTCGGACACGACTGAGCGACTGAACTGAACTGATAGCCAGTTAACAATGTTCGGATAGTTTCAGGTGAATAGCGAAGGGACTCAGCCACACATAGACATATATCCATTCTCCCCTAAACTCCCCTCCCATCCAGGCTGCCACATAACATTGAGCAGAGTTCCCTGTGAGCGCTTGTTTTTATTTCAACTACTTGGAGGTCCCACAAAGGAATGCAGAGTTGAGCATGGTGCGGTCTCTGTTCGAAGAGTGGAAAATCAAGTCTACAGAGCACGTGGTCCCACAAACAACCCTGCACACCACAACATGAACTGCCCTTGTAATGAGGCTGTAAGGGAATCTAACTGGAGGCAGGGGAAGACTGCAGAGAACAAGCAAGGATATCCGGGCCAGACGCAGTGAAGATGCAGCACTTCTCCAGACCTAGGAGGAGGGAAGAGCACTCCTGAGAAAGCAAATGAGCATGAAAAGTTTAAACATGGTACACAGGTCATGGCATGTTTTATGGGCAGCCAGCAGACTGGTCAAGTGGCAGGGGAGGGGACCAGAGTGCTGGGTATGAGGGCAGAGACAGGAGGGTTTATGTGTGGAGAGATGGATATGGGCCAGACAACAAGGCACCATGACTCAGGGCCACGTGGGAGCTGCAGAGCAGAGGGACCACGGGCGCTATGCGGACATTTTCCACCCACCCTCTGGTCTAGATGCACTCTTTAGCTGGCTCCATCCTGCTCTGCCTCAGGAGGCTGACCACATGGACTGCACAGATGGGCACTCTTGCCCTCTGCCTTGGGGTTGAGAACCAAAGGGAGGCCTGGCAGGAGATGCAAGGAGGGAGAAAGGTGAAATGGGACCACTTCCCTGGCTCCCTTCCTGGGTGGTTGTCATGGGCTGACCACATCCCTCCTCTAAGCTCACAACTCAGCCCACCTACCACAGCTCTCAGGCCCTGGCCGTGCCTCCCCTGTGGTTTCCTCACCCTTGCTCACAGCTTTAGTAAGCTTTCCTCAGATTATCTGGTTGGGTTGAATTATCTGTTCCTCACCAGGACTTGAACTAGTGCAGTCATGCAGCAAGGAAACTGGAAGGTGACTGAGGAAGGCATCACAGGCAAATGCAGAGAGGGAGAAGCTTGTGGCAGAAGGAGAGGACCATGGAAGGTCATGATGACGGAGAAGAGTCAGGGAGGTGGGATGCCAGACTGGCCATAGGCCACAGCACTTACGTGAGCCCTGCCATGTGCCAGGCATGATTCCACAGGCTCTAACAAAGCTCACTTAACTCTTAGAACTTCCTAATAAGGCATGCCAAACTAGTAAGTGGTGAAGCTCGAATTTAAATCCAGGCAAGTCTAGTGCCAGAGTCATGTTCTCAACCTCTGTGCTAGACTGACTGCTCTGCCTGGCAGAAAAGGACACTTCAGAATTCCAGACCCTGGAGAAGGCAAGACAATGGTGGTAAAAACTCTGAGGAAAGCCATCTGGGTAGACTGCTGAAGTAAGGCTACTGAAGAAAATCTTGTAACCCTATGCGAACTCTGCCTCAGTGACAATGTAGAATCCTGGGCAGAAATCCTAAAAAAATAAAAAATGACCATGTCCAAATAAATTAGTCAGTTGGAAATTCCCTGGTTGCCTAGTGGTTAGGATCCTGGGCTTTCACTGCCGAGGGCCTAGGTTCAATCCCTGGTTAGGGAACTGAGATCGTGCCAGCCTTGTGATGTGGCCATTAAAAAAAAAAAAACAGTTTTCTCATAAAACCATAATAATTTTATGTTCTTAAGAAACCTCACATTATCAAAACACATATCACATAGTTATTTCAATATGGAAAAAGGAGAATTATGGTTAGAGTTGATAAGATTAGATACTTTTTCCTGTAGGACCTTCAACAACTGAGAGTTTAGTTATATTTTGTTACCATCTGAAAAGAATAAATGACTTGATCAAACACCAACAGAGAACCAAAAGAGAAATCTGAAAAATAACCTGTGGCCAAGTTCACAACCAATGAAGGCAAAGAAAAGCCCTGCACACCAGCTGGCCTTGGGCCTCTCACACAGCGTGGCTGTGTGCCTTGTGCCCTGCGGGCAGCCGCTTCCTTCCTCCAGCCCAGGGGAGCTTCCAATAGCACTCACATCTCAACCCCTACTGGTCCAGAAAATGAAAACTATGATTTCAACACACTCAGATGAATAATAACCAGTTTGCAGAACAAACTTACACAGTAAGGAAAATATTAGTCAATGATGTTTGTTTAGGGCTTCCCAGGTTGCCCAGTGGTAAAGAATCCATCTACCAATGCAGGAGATGTGGGTTCAATCCCTGAGTCAGGAGATCCCCTGGAAAAGGGAATGGCAACTCACTTCAGTATTCTTGCCTGGGAAATCCCATAGACAGTGGAGCCTGGTGGGCTACAGTTTATGGAGTCGCAAGAGTCGGACACAACTCAGCGCCTAAAACAACAACAACAATTTGTTTGTTTCGAGTCTCCTGCAGCAGATGAGGTCATGAAATCAACCGTGCTCTGCGATGTGTAACAGGGCACATCCCATGACTTCTTTTAAATGGCATCTCACCATCTTAACTCTGCTGCTGCTGCTGCTGCTGCGTCGCTTCAGTCGATCCTTGCTCAAATAACTTCCACAGCAACCACTTTCCTTTCCTAAGAGAGAAAGAGAGGAAGAGAAAATACTCCCTAACCAGACTTTTCATATGCCCGGTGGGTGGCGACATAGTAAGGATGAGTGCAATAACAAGTTCTTAGAAACTTGTTGCAGTCTGCAGCCACACGATGGGGCCTGCAGCCACACGGTGGGTGTCAGACTATAGCTGCTGACTGCACTGATGGGCCTCTCCTTTATTCTGTTCTTCCTGAACATCCTCAGGTGGGGTTCCAGGCACAGGAAAGATGGGGCTGCAGAGAACAATCCGTTTCTGCGGTTGTTTCCTCTACATTAAGGCAGGTTGCCATGACTGTGTGTACACTCAACTTGCAAGAGGAGGCAGTTGGCACATGGCACTGGTTAATCAGGAATGTTCCATACATTCATATTAACAGGAGCCAGGAAAACCTACACTACTGTGAATATTTATCCTTTCAGGTTCAATCTGCTGATTTGTTTTAAAGAAGAACATCCTCTCTTTGGGGTATAATGGGAGATTCCATAAAGGACTTTGACAGGGATGTGCTTTAGTTGATTGTATTGCCAACTATTAAACCTTCCTATTTTCCTGATGCCTCAACACCCCCGAGCACAGACTGCAAGCACCTGCCAGGCAACCAGATGCAAGTGTGACAAGGCTGGTCCCTTCTTGCCCTCCCTTGACTGTGACCAAGTGACATTCAAACACACCAATAAAATCCCTTCACACCTTTCACTTGTGTGGGAACCGTACCTGACCCTTGGTGCTCATTCGTTCTCAGCCCCGGACCTGCTTGTTGAGTCTGCTCCCTGAGTGCTCCTCCCACATGGCCTCCTGCCCAGCCTGAGGGCCTCTCTCCTCTAGCACTGTGAGTATAATAAACCCTCTCATTTCATACGCATCTCAGAGTGTGGCTGTGTGGACATCATTCTTAAGACCCCACAAGGGCACTGACTCCCCATTTACAATATGCTAGCAATCAGGTGGTTTTGAAAAGGAAGATAAGGCCTCTGATGACCGCAGCAGTTGCGAAAACACACACTTCAATCCACACTGTAGTGGAGATTTCATCATTAAATTCTTCTATAGGTACATATTCCCTTAAAAATCTCAGTTTGGGAAAGAGATCTTTTTCTTAGGCTGGATATGGTCAATTTTGGAGAAGGCAATGGCAACCCACTCCAGTGTTCTTGCTTGGAAAATCCCATGGACAGAGGAGCCTGGTGGGCTGCAGTCCATAGGGTCCCTAAGAGTCGGACACGACTGAGTGACTTCACTTTCTCTTTTCACTTTCTCGCATTGGAGAAGGAAATGGCAACCCACTCCAGTGTTCTTGCCTTGAGAATCCCAGGGAGGGGGAGCCTGGTGGGCTGCCGTCTATGGGGTCACACAGAATCAGACACGACTGAAGAGACTTAGCAGCAGCATGGTCAATTTATGGAGAAGGAAATGGCAATCCACTCCAGTATGTTTGCCTGGAAAATCCCATGGACAGAGGAGCCTGGTGGGCTGCAGTCCATGGGGTCACAAAGAGCTGGGCACAACTGAGCGACTTACACACTTGGTCAATTTATATACCAATGTATATAATTTTAAATAAATCTGTTTCTTATGTTTCTGATCTATTTAAAAATATTGAATCCAGATCTCTTTTAATTTCTTTTCAATGACTGGTAATATTTCTCTTTCAGTTACCACTTGTTTTCAACTCACTTGATTCCCTAAGCCCTCTCCTTTTCCACGAAGAGGTTCATTTCACTTAAGCCATGATCATGGGTAAAATTCATGTCAAAATTCCAGTCCACTTTAAACTATATTTGACAGCCAGTGTGCAGAGCAGCACCTCCAGTTCTTTCGACTAAAGGGCAAAACTAGGCAGTAGATAGCTGTAGGCATTAGATTCTTGTGGTAACTTGGGCTGAATCTTGTAGATTCTACATTGCTACTGCTTCATTTAGGAAATGACACTTTAGATCAAGGAAAAAAGTAGACACACAGGTTAATAACTCATCCCAGATCTCTACTGCAGTGTTTAAAACATAGTTCTTCAATTATGGTAGAAGATGAATATTAATTCAATCATCACTTAACACAAATTTCTTGAGTAGCTGCTTTGTGTCAGGCATTAATTCTAGATACTGACAATTCAGCAGTGAATAAGAGAAATAAAGTGCTTACTCTCATGGAGCTTATGTACCCCCTGGTAAAACAGAAAATAAGTGAGCAGAGACTTTAACTGGAGACCGTGAAAAACCCCAGGAAGAAAGATAAAGCAGAGGAAGGGGATAGAGAACGATGTGGATGGGAAGGCCAGGATGGAGGGGGTGGGCCAAAAAGGCTCCTGGGAAAGTCATATTTGAGCAGAGATCTGCAGGAAATGAGGGAACAAAACATGTTCCAGTGGAAGAACATTGCAGGCTAAAGGACCTAAAAGTGCAAAATCTGAGAGGTGGGGATGAGCTTGTGTATGGTCAGAAGTGGGTAAGGAGGAGGGGATATACCCAGGCAGGGAGAGGCCAGATCACGTGGGGCCCAGAGGCCAATGGAAGATACTTGGATTACGTCCAAAGTGCACTGGAAGCGTTTCAGTAGGAGAGTTAAGTGGCAGAACTGACAGTTTAGGAACAGGTTGCTCTGGGTGCCAATGGAGAGTGAATTAAGGAGGGCAAGAAAGGGACTGGAGATTAGTTAGGAAGCTACTGCAGAGTCAGTGTAAGATGGCGGCTTGCATGGGTGGAGTGATGGAGGTGGAGAGACGCTGCCATACTTGGAACATATTTGGGAGATAGAGCCTGTGGGACAGCTTGTATTGGACACAGAGGATAGGTTTGAGGACTGAGGAACTGGGTAAAGAGAAGACAATTAGGTGAGAGGTTGAGCTGTTTGTTCATCTGTTTGAAGGGGATCAAGAGTTCTATTTGAACCGAAGTTTGAGGTGCTTATTAGATGCCCATCTAGAGCTATGGAGTAGGTAGGTGAGTGTACGTGTCTGGGGCTCAGGGAAAGCTGGCACCGTAGGAGTTAAAAGACATCATCATGGGATGAGGCAGATGGTGAAGGGGAGAGGCCTGAAGTCTGAGCCTGGGATGCTCCAGGGGTTAGAAGCAGTAAGAAGAGCCAGAACCAACAAAAGAAGCTGAGAAAGAGCAGCCAATGAGAGGGGAGAAGCAGCAAGAGGAAGGGGTGTCCCAGAAGCCAAGTGAAGAACAGATGTCCAGGAAAGGGATGACCAGCTGCATCAACCGTGCTGTTTGGTTAAACACGATGAGGACTGAGAACGGACCCCAGGATTTGAGAGTTAAAAGACACCACAAGTCCACAAGAAGAGCAGAGGTATGGTGTGTGGAGGTAGGGGAGGGGAGGCCTGGTGGGGAGGTGAGGCAAAAGCCCAACTGCATGGGTTGAAGAGAAATTAGGAAGAATTAAGAGAGTGGGTCAGACAAGCTAGACTCCTCTTTCATAGCCCTTTGCTACAAAGACGAGCAGAGAAATGGGGGCAGTAGTTGAGGGCAATAAGGAGTCAAATTAAAGATGAGAGATTTTATACTGCGAAGAATGAACCAGTCAAGAGGGGGAAATCAAAAATGCAGGAGAGAAGAGATAACTGGAGGTGTGATGCCCGTGAGCAGGAGAGAGAAGATGGGAATTGCACATGAGTGGAAGGAATAGCCTTAAATAGGAACACAGACAATTAGTCACTGTAGCAGACTGGGGCATCTGGGGACACAGGCAGGTGGTAGGCAATGAGAAAGTTCTTTTTCTTTTCAAATTTTATCAGTCAAATGAGAAGTAAGAAGCAAGGCTGCCTTATGACTCATGGGGGTAATCCTTAATAGAGGCCTAAACGAACCTGCTTCCTTTAGACCCAGGCAAACAAGCGCCTCAGGATGGACTAATGAGGGCACCAAAGCCCACAGGGCAGCCCAGCTCTCCAGGCGAGAACTGCCGAACCCAATGCTTTCTCTTTGTTTCTTTCTCTCAGTCTTTTTGTTTTAGCTTTTGTGATTGACTCCCATTGTAGAGTTTGTAAACTGAGCTACAATAAGTTTCAGCAAAACAATATAATGTATAACATTAAATTAATGCTGTTAATTTTTTAATTTTGTTGTTTATTGTTTTGGCTTCATACTTGTATAAGCACAATAAGCCTGAATTTTTTTTTTTAATGTTAAGCATTCTCACTACACACACGAAACTTAAATTAACTCTGTGAGGTAGTGAATCTGTTATTTTCATCTTGGTAATCATTTCACAGTGTATATCAAATCATTACACTGTACACTTTAAATATATATAATTATATTACTGTCATTTATTCCACAATAAAGTTGTAAAAAAAAAAAAAGCTACGTCTTTTTTTAAGGAGAGGAAACAGCTGGGAGAACCTAACTTAGCAGCCAGAAGAGGGCATAAGAATGCAAATCTCTGAGGAATCAAAACCAGGCAGAGAAAAGCCCCTAATCCTTCAGCTACACTTTAAAAATTTAGAAGTCTGTGATCCATTTGCGCTCAGTTTCACTAGTGAACCCCTCTTACTTATTGAGGGAAATACCAATGTTCCAATAAGGAAAGTAGGTAAGGACATTTACAAAACAATTTATAGGTGAAAAATGGGAAATGCCAATTCAGACCAAAATAAATGTTGCATTTCACCAGTAGAGGTAGAAAGTAGACTGGTGGTTGCCGTGGCGGAGAGAGGGCGGGGGGCAGGAGGCGGGGGTCGGGGTAAGGGAAATAGGGAGTTAGTGTTTAATGGGTAGAGTTTCAGTTTGGGAAGAAGAAAAAGTTCTGGATTTGGATGGTGGTGATGACACATATTGCCACTTAACTGTGTATTTTATTAATAAAAAATGGTTAATATGGAAAATTTTTTATGTGTATTTTACCACACATGAAAAAATACTGCATTTCACTGGCAAAGAAATCCAAATTAAAACAATGAGACAGAAGTTTGTACCCGTACTCTAGCCGCAGTGGGCACGGATGGCTGTGGAAGAGGTGGATGTCACCCAGGACACAGGGAGACCAGCCTCCTCGCAGCTTGCTGGGTGGAGGGAAAACAATGTCATCTTCCCAGAGGCCTATGAGACTCAAATGCTTTGACACTATGCCTGTCAAGAGCCTATTCTAAAGGAAGCATCAGTACCCAGACTGAGAATATGAAACCAAGTGCATACATATGCATTCACTGTATGCTGGAAGGCCAGAAGGGTGCCACCAAGGGATGACAACCAGGGGAGTATCTGGGAGACAGAAAGCACAGTGGGCAAGACAGCATAGAACTCAAGGGTGCCAGGCACCCATACCCGTCCAGCTGAAAGAAAATAGCACGCAAAAAGTGAGCTTTCGAGCAGAAATCGGAAATGATCCTGCAATCGGATGCAGGAGGAACTGGAAGCAGAAAGTGTGGGGCAGGGAGAAGGAGGCGGTCTCTCTGGATATTATAAAGGGATCAGGACAGTTGACCCAGCTTTTTCACGCTCCTCTTTCACCCTCATCAACAGGCTCTTTAGTTCCTCTTCACTTCCTGTCCTTACAGTGGTGTCACTTGCATATCTGAGGCTGTAGATACTTCTCCCAGCAATCTTGATTCCAGCTTGGGATTTATCCAGCCTGGCATTTCACATGATATACTCTGTATATAAGTTAAACAAGAAAGATGACAATATACATTCCTGTGCTCCTTTTCCAAATTAGAACCAGTTAGCTTGAAATTCAACATTAAAAAAATGAAGATCATGGCATCCAGTCTCACTCAGTTCAGTTCAGTTGCTCAGTCGTGTCCAACTCTCTACAACACCATGGACTGCAGCACACCAGGCTTCCCTGTCCATCACCAACTCCTGGAACTTACTCACACTCATGTCCATCGAGTCAGTGATGCCATCAACCATCTCATCCTCTGTCGTCCCCTTCTCCTCCTGCCTTCAATCTTTCCAAGCATCAGGGTCTTTTCTAATGAGTCAGTTCTGCACATCAGGTGGCCAAAGTATTAGAGTTTCAGGTTCAACATCAGTCCTTCCAATGAATGTTCAGGACTGATTTCCTTTAGAATAGACTGGTTGGATCTCCTTGCAGTTCAAGGGACTCTCAAGAGTCTTCTCCAACACCACAGTTCAAAAGCATCAACTCTTCGGTGCTCAGCTTTCTTTATGATCCAACTCACATTCATACATGACTACTGGAAAAACCACAGCTTTGACTAGACGGACCTTTGTTGGCAAAGTAATATCTCAGCTTTTTAATATGCTGTCAAGGTTGATCATAGCTTTTCTTCCAAGGAGCAAGCATCTTTTAATTTCATGGCTGCAGTCACTATCTGCAGTGATTTTGGAGCCCAAAAAAATAAAGTCTGTCACTGTTTCCTTTCCTTGTTTCCCCATCTATTTCCCATGAAGTGACTGGACCAGATGCCATGATCTTTTTTGAATGTTGAGTTTTAAGCCAACTTTTCCACTCTCTCTTTCACTTTCATCAAGAGGTTCTTTAGTTCTTCACTTTCTGCCATAAGGGTGGTGTCATCTGCATATCTGAGATTATTGATATTTCTCCTGGCAATCTTGATTCCAGCTTGTGCTTCATCCAGCCTGGCATTTTGCATGATTGTACTCCACATGTAAGTTAAATAAGCAGGGTGACAATATGCAGCCTTGATGTACTCCTTTCCCGATTTGGAACCAGTCTGTTGTTCCATGTTCAGTTCTGTTGCTTCTTGACCTACATATAGATTTCTTATGAGGCAGATCAGGTGGTCTGGTATTTCCACCTCTTTAAGAATTTTGCACAGCTTCTTGTGATCCACACAGTCAAAGGCTTTGGTAGTCAATAAAGCAGAAGAAGATGTGCTTCTGGAACTCTCTTGCTTTTTCAGTGATCCAAAGGATGTTGGCAATTTGATCTCTGGTTCCTCTGCTTTTTCTAAATCCAGCTTGAACATCTGGAAGTTCACGGTTCACAAACTTTTGAAGCCTGGCTTGGAGAGTTTTGAGCATTACTTTGCTAGCATGTGAGATGAGTGCAATTCTGCAGTAGTTTGAACATCCTTTGACATTGCCTTTCTTTAGGATTGGAATACAAACTGACCTTTTCCAGTCCTGTGGCCACTGTTGAGTTTTCCAAATTTGCTGGCATATTGAGTGCAGTACTTTAACAGCATCATCTTTTAGGATCCAGTCCCATCACTTCATGGCAAGCAGATGGGGAAAAAGTGGAAATTGTGACAGATTTTATTTTCTTGGGCTCTAAAATCACTGGATGGTGACTGCAGCCATGAAATTAAGACACTTGCTCCTTGGAAGAAAAGCTATGACAAACCTAGACAGCATATTAAAAAGCAGAGACATAATTTTGCTGGGAAAGGTCCTTATGGTCAAGGATATTGTTTTTCCAGTAGTCATGTATGGTATGTAAATGTTGGACCATAAAGAAGGCTGAGCGCCAAAGAATTGATGCTTTCAAATTGTGGTGCTAGAGAAGACTCTTGAGACATGGACAGCAAGAAGATTAAACCAGCCAAACCTAAAGGAAATCAATCCTGAATATTCATTAGGACTGATGCTGAAGTTGAAGCTTCAATGCTTTGGCCACCTGATGGAAAGAGCCGACTCATTGGAAAAGACACTGATGCTAGGAAGATTGAGGGCAGGCGGAGAAGGGGGCGACAGAGGATGAAATGGTTAGATAGCATCAGTGACTCAATGACATGAATTTGAGCAAACTCCAGGAGATAGTGCAGGACAGAGGAGCCTGGTGTGCTGCAGTCCATGGGGTCACAGAGTCAGACATGACTTGGTGACTGAACAACAACAATGATGATAACAGCTGACCCAGTTCTACCCCGACACACACCATAAATATGTTCCTTCTCAGAGCTGCCATCTCTGATGTGTGTCAGAGGATGTAACACAAAACACATGGGACACTGATGTGCTCAATGGCATTATCTGTAAGAGCAAAAATATTACTGATAGCTGGCAAAGTTAGCTAATAAATTACAGCATATCTCTATCATTCAAAGTTTTTCAGCGATTAAAAATTTATTTTTGAATTTAAATGATATCAGAAAAGGCTCATGTCTAAAGGAAATAGACATCTGCAAAAATTGAATCGGGTCTGTGGAATAATCCACAGTGAAGCTCTGTATAAATGTTGATTTCTCTGATTCTGATAACTGTACTGTAGTTATATATGAGAATGTCCCTTTTTTAGGAAATATACACTGTACTACTGTATTTATGAGTGAAGGAGCATCATGTCTACACTTACTCTCTGTTAACGTTCTGTTATGATTAACAGAAAAAATAATATACAGAGAGAATGATGAAGCAAATATGGTAAGAATATTCTCAGTGGGAGAATATGAATGGAAGGTATAATTTTTTCAAAAAGCAAATAACCCAGTTAAAAAAAAATCCAATGATAAGGACAGATAATCCACAGGAGAATAAAATGTCTAAGAGAATTAAATAGAGTGATGCTCAAACCTTACTAGTAATCAGAGAAAAGCAAATTAGAACAATGAATTCTTGTTTTTCAGCCATGTCAGCAAGGATGTGGGAACACAGTCACTCTCAGACATTTCTGATACCGTTGTTTGGAGTGTTAGCAGCACTTATGTAACAAATTTGGAAAGGCGTGTGCCTTTTGATGCAGTAATTCTACCTTCTAGGCACAGAATGAAAAAAAGCTGCATGCAAAATTATACATAGAGCATGACTTTTATTTGGTTAAAAAGAAAAAAAAAGCTATAAGTAAATCACAAAAATGGTAACAATGATTAAGGATTATCTCCAGGTTTTAAAAAGAAGAGGGGTTTCTTCTCAGTATTGCTTTTTAAAAAATACATGAAATACTCAAGCAAGCAGGAAACATACAAAAACAAAAATAGCAAACCTTCATGTACCCAGGAACCAGAGTTAAGTGATGTGAACAGTTATAAGAAAGTAAGTCATTAGATGTGCTTGAAGACCATCCCAACTTCTTCCCACCCTTTTCATCCTAGAGTTTCTTCTAAGCATTCTTCTCTAAGTTTGTCTGTATTTTACAATGTTAACTTATTACCCTTATAACAAGAACAACCCTTCTGAAAAGCAGCATTGAATGGAAACAGAGAGAATGATGAAGCAAATGTGGTAAGAATATTCTCAGTGGGAAAATATGGATGGAGGGTATAATTTTTTTGAAAAGCAAATAAGCACATCATTTGCACACTTCTCAGAATGTCTGGGGGACTCTGGTGATTCCCTCTGACTATCTGTTACTGGAGAAACCAGGGTACTGTCACGTACCTCCACTTGCATGCCATAAGACTGGCTACTTATAAGTCTCTGAGTGGAAATAAAATGCCACTTAGAAACCAGTAGCTTTCACATTTGAATGCCCAGTAACTCTTCAGTGGTCAATACCTGCTGAAGCAGCAGTTGCAACGTGACTGAACTAAAAGGAAGGCAGGTGCTGATAAATTTTTCTTCTAGCCCAACCACTTTGTAATTTAAGGAATTTAAATTCTAGAGCAAGCATGTGACTTGGTCAATACCAGACCTGGATCTCATAAGGAGGAGACTAAAGGAAGGGCTTTACCAGCAGCCTAACACTGGATCCTTCTTTCCCTTTGTGGAAAATGAGGGCTAAAAGGCACCATGGCTTTGATGTGTTCCCAGGATGTTCCACTGACTACAGGTTCCCTCCTCAGATTCCCCAGACCTGGAGCCTGATCAGTGTCCCCTTCAGTGGACAGACAAGAGGGGGTTTTTCCCTTGTACTGGGTCCCTGGTCTTGCCCAGGTTGAGATTGTTCATCCAATCCCAAGTCTGTGAGTGATCAATCCGTGCCTCTCAAGTGTCAGCTCTTTCGCCTGATGGATGATAGGAAACTACAGAATTGGCCTCAAGGCTGGGATTTAGGGACACACACATGCACATTTACAACCTCTCAGATCTGGATTTTCACTCTGTGTCTCTCAAGAAGATGAGCAACAGAAGCAGTATATATCAACTCACCTGGCCCAACATGATGGACTTTTAAATGAAATTTTGCCTGATCAACAGCCGACATGGTAGCCAAGCCTCCAAGATGACCCCTAAACGTCTCCATCTCCTGGAGTTCATGAAATTCTGGAATAGCCTCCTGCCACGCTGTAGCAGGGTAGGCTTGTGCGACACATAGAATATGGTAGAAGTGACAGTCTGTTGCTTACAAGATTAGATTATGAAAGGTACTATGGCTTCTGTTTTGAGCACACTCCACCTCTCTCTCTCTCTCAACTCACTTGGGGAGAAGCCACCTGCCATGTCTTGAGGACACTCAGCAGCCCTGTGGAAGGGCCTGGAGAACAGAAAACTCCAGCCAGGAGT
Organism: Bos mutus; assembly: GCF_027580195.1. Lineage (NCBI taxonomy): Eukaryota > Metazoa > Chordata > Mammalia > Artiodactyla > Bovidae > Bos > Bos mutus. The sequence continues at coordinate 32,438,970 of NC_091629.1, read as the reverse complement.
CACATGAGTGAATCTTCTTGGAAGCAGATCCTCTAGCGCCAGTCAAGGCTTGACTGCAACCTCATGAGACCCCTTAAGCCAGAAACCCCTAGCTAAGCCACTCCCAGATTTTTGACCCCCAGAAACTGTGAGATAATAAATGTTTGTTGTTTTAAGCTGTGGAATATTGGGGGTAATTTTTTATCACTCCCAAACTGAGTGATAACTCAGGTAACTGAGGTAACTGAACTCACTCTCCCTCAATACTCAGTATGCTACAATGAAGTTTTTACCAAGCTATGTTTTAGAGTTTAAAAAAATGTTGGTCGCATGCAGACACAGAGAAAGGAGTTAGGGACAGAACAGTGGGGACGGAGTTGGGGGTATAAATTGAGAGAGTAGCGCTGACATATACACTACCATACGTAAAGTAGATAACCAGTGGGAATCTGCTATATAACACAGGGAGCTCAGGTCAGTGCTGTGTGATGACCTAGAGGGATGGGATGCGGGAAAAATGGAAGCAAGCCACAAGAGGGCAAGGATATATGTATACTTATAGCTGATTCATGTTGCTGTACAGTAGAAACTAACATGATATTGTAAAGCAATTAAAATTTTAAAAAATATATTGGTCACAGACTTCCACATAATTTTAAAGCCCTTTATTTAACTTATCTATAACTGATGGACCCATAATTTCTTATTTTCTCGGTTGACTACACTCTGATGGTAAAAGATGATCCAAAGGATTACAGATTGCTGCCATACCCAAGCAAACTGTGCCTTTCAAAGTAGGATGGGGAAACACTATTTTATGAGGCTTTCAGGGTGCTGCCTCCCAGCAGGCTCTCCCTGAGCAGGCTGCAGAAATCTTCTGTGTGGCTCTCAGACAGCTTGATTTGGGACAATATATCAGGCTCTTAGGGATGGCCTGGCTGGCTTTGTCATCCCAGTCTCTTTCTTCAGAACACTGTAAATCAAAGGCCCTGGCTAAAGCTTATACATCAAACTCGGAGATGAAAAGAAGACAAGACCAAAGGAGACATACATAAAACCTTCCCTGTGAGACAGCATAACAGAAGGCTAAGAGATCATTTAACATCAGCCTAAAGTAACATGTTCCCATCTTTATTTTATGAACTTTACTTGCACTTCCACAACTGTTCCTTTTTAAACCTACCTATGACAAACAATTCTGAGTTTACTGGTAAAAATATTATGGTGGGAAAATGTCTTCTAATCTGGACGTTTCAGAAATGGATTCCATGGGTTTTCTATCACTAAAGGGTAAATTCCAAGACAGGAAAGACTGTTTCTAGCTCACAATTCCTCCCTAGGAGCTAGCACAGAGCTTGTTCAATGAATAGTTGGTGAATAAATATACTGAATTTACTTTCCATCTCTGAAGGTCTATAGTCAAAAGGTATCAGCTGAGTGCCTATGGACAGCATGGTGCCCTTGCATTGCTCCTTAGCCGTGAGGGCCACAAAAGTTAACAAGGCCTAGACCTGAAACTGAAAAAGACTATCAGGCCCCCATGTGTGTCCACTGGAATCCAGTAGCTCTTTAGGCATAAAAACAAATGTGTGACTTTCTTAGCAAATTAACTGCTGTTTTAAATATTCTATAGAGTTCTGATGGTGCCTAAAATCAATAAACATTCATCAATAAATACCACATTATATGTGGTGAAGACAAAGCAGTTACAAAGGTGAGCATTACAGTGAAAAACCAAAGTTTGAGATTGAAAATAATGGATAACGGTAAGTATACAGATGATTTTTGTCCTTCTAATGTTCTGTATTTTCAAAGTCTCCTACAATTAGCATGTGTTGGTTTTAAAAATAAGAAGAAAATAAATGGTATTCCTGCAGGGGCAGAATCAGGTGAAAGGGGAAAAAATACTAGGAAAGTCAACAAAAATGAGTCAGGGAAAGGTACCCTCTGCTGGTGAACCATAACGATGACTAGCACGAACTTCGGAGTCTGCTGTGCCCTGTTCAAATCTCAGCATTGCTGCAATATTGTTATGGGCAGGTAATTTTGCCTTTGAGCCTCAGTTTCCTCATCTATAATATAGGAGTAATAGTGTCTTCTTTAGGTAGAGAATGAAGATTAAATGAGATAATATGTTGAAGCATCTCAGGTCAGCAGCTATTATTTCTATATTGTTACGGGTGACAGTGAGTGACATCTTACACAACTCTTGGGGTTACTATAGCAGCCCCAACTTTCTCTTCTGATACACAGATATAGAGCTCTTCCTACCCCATTCTTCTACCACTTTCTTTTTTTATTCTGTTTTCTCTTCTCTCCACTGCTTTTGTCTCTGCCAACTGGAACCAGTAATACTCACTGGTGTGCCACTACCAACACTCACTGGTATGCTTAGGTCCACAGGCGGGATCTAGTCTAGTAAGTCAGGGCAAGGTCATATGATCCAGGGTTCCTGCCATCCTACCAATTCAGTATGTGATCTCAAGCTTCTTAATCACTCTTGGCAACTCTGTATCATCTAACCTATAAAGTGGGGACAAGATCTCTGCCTTTACTTAATATGGAAAAATAGTAGAGAAAAAAATCTAAATAACCTCTCACAAAACTTCATGGCAAATAGATGGGGAAAAAGTGGAAACAGTGACAGACTTTATTTTCTTAGGCTCTGAAATCACGGCAGGCAGTAACTGAAGCCATGAAATTAAAAGACTCTTGCTCCTTCGAAGAAAAGCTAGACAAACCTAGACAGCATACTAAAATGCAGAGACATCACTTTGCTGACAAAGGTCCGTATAGTCAAAGCTATGGTTTTTCCAGTAGTCATGTACTGTACTCACATGTACAGATGTGAGAGTTGGATATAAAAACGGCTGAGTGCCAAAGAACTGATGCTCTCAAATTGGTGCTGGAGAAGACTCCTGCGAGTCCCTTGGACTGCAAGGATATCAAACCAGTCAATCCAAAAGAAAATCATCCCTGAATATTCACTGGAAGGACAGATGCTGAAGCTGAAGCTTCAATACTTTGGCCACCTTATGCAAAGAGCCAACTCACTGGAAAAGACCCTGATTCTGGGAATGATTGAGGGCAGGAGGAGAAGGGGACAACAGAGGATGCAATGGTTGGATGGCATCATTGACTCAATGGACATGAGTTTGAGTCAACTCTAGGAGATAGTGAAGGATGGGGTTGCAAAGAGTCAGACAAGACTGAGCAACTGAACAAAAAAAACCTCTGGCAATGATACACTATCTGGTACCAGACTTGCCCTTCTGCTGTAAATAACCAGAAAATAGGACAAAATGTATGGAACAACTCTTTTCAAATACTGGACACAAGTGGTATAGGATCCCTGAGAAAAGGAAAACAAAACAAGATGCGCTAGGACTGCCTCAGTTTCCTACCTGGAGGCATTTTCTGGATCACAGTGCAGGAGTGGGATCTAAGCAGAGCCCACTAAGGAGACAGATACGAGTATAAAGTACTTGGAATTTGTGAAGCTAAGTCCTAGAGAGGAGGGAGCTACACAGGGAAAGAGCTCCAGAGACTGGAACAGGTATTCTTTTTGCATCTTTTACTGAACACATGATCTTGATTCATTTTGAAGGCAAACCATTTGACATCACAGTAATTCACAATTTTTGTCCCAACCACTAATGCTGAAGAAGCTGAAGAGTCGAACAGTTCTATGAAGACCTATAAGACCTTGTAGAACTAACAAACAAACAAAAGATGTTCTTTTCATCATAGGGGACTGGAATGCAAAAAGTAGGAAGTCAAGAGATACCTGGAGTAACAGGCAAGTTTGGCCTTGGAGTACAAAATGAGGCAGGGCAAAGGATAACAGAGTTTTGTCAAGAGAATACACTGGTCATAGCAAAAACCCACTTCCAACAACACAAGAGACGATGCTACACATGGACATCACAAGGTCAATACTGAAATTCGATTGATTATATTCTTTGTACCCAAAGATGGAGAAGTTCTATACAGTCAGAAAAACAAGACTGGGAGCTGACTGTGGCTCAGATCATGAACTCCTTATTGAAAAATTCAGGCTTATGTTAAGAAAGGAGGGAAAATCACTAGGCTATTCAGGTAAGACCTAATTCGAATCCCTTATATTTATATATTGGAGTTGATGAATAGATTCAAGGGATTAGATCTGGCAGACAAGAGTGCTTGAAGAACGATGGACAGAGGTTTATAACACTGTACAGGAGGCAGTGACCAAAACCATCCCAAGAAAAAGAAATGCAAAAAGGCCAAGTGGTTGTCTGAGGAGGCCTTAAAAATAGCTGAGAAAAGAAGAGAAGCAAAAGGCGGAGGAGAAAGGGAAAGGTATACCCAACTGAATGCAGAGTTCCAGAGAATAGCAAGGAGAGATAAGAAGGCCTCTTTAAATGAACAATGCAAAGAAATAGAGGAAAACAATAGAATGGAAAAGACTAGAGATCTCTTCAAGAAAATCAGAGATACCAAGGGAACATTTCATGCAAAGATGGGCATGATGAAGGACAGAAATGGTATGGACCTAACAGAAGCAGAAGATATTAAGAAGAGGTGACAAAAATGCACAGAAGAACTATGCAAAAAAGATCTTAATGACCTGGATAACCAGAATGGTGTGATCACTCACCTAGAGCCAGACATCCTGGAGTGTGAAGTCAAGTGGGCCTTAGGAAACATCAGGAGGTGATGGAATTCCAGTTGAGCTATTTCAAATCCTAAAAGAGGATGCTGTGTAAGTGCTGTACTCAATATGTCAGCAAATTTGGAAAACTCAGCAGTGGCCACAGGACTGGAAAAGGGCAGTTTTCATTCCAATCCTAAAGAAGGGCAATGCCAAAGAATGTTCAAACTACCATACAATTGCATTCATTTCACATGCTAGCAAAGTAACGCTCAAAATCCTTCAAGCTAGGCTTCAAAAGTATGTGAACCAAGACCTTCCAGATGTACAAGCTGGATTTAGAAAAGGCAGAGGAACCAGAGATCAAATTGCCAACATCCGTTGGATCATAGAAAAAGCAAGGGAATTCCAGAAAAACATCTACTTCTGCTTTATGACTACACTAAAGCCTTTGACTGTGTGGATCACAACAAACTGTGGAAAATTCTTAGAGATGGGAATACCAGATCACCTTATCTGCCTCCTGAGAAATCTGTATGCAGGTCAAAAAGCAACAGTTAGAACTGGACATGGAACACCGGACTGGTTCAAAATTGGGAAAGGAGTATGTCAAGGCTGTATGTTGTCACCCTGTTTATTTAACTTATATGCAGAGTACATCATGAGAAATTCTGGGCTGGGATGAATCTTTAGCTAGAATCAAGATTGCTGGGAGAAATATCAACAGTCTCAGATATTCAGATGATATCACTCTAATGGCAGAAAGTTAAGAGAAACTAAAGAGCCTCTTGATGAAGGTGAAAGAGGAGAGTGAAAAAGTTGGCTTAAAGCTCAACATTCAAAAAACTAAGATCATGGCATCCAGTCCCATCTGTTCATGACAAATATATAGAGAAAAAGTGGAAACAAGGGCATATTTTATTTTCTTGGGCTTCAAAATTACTGTGGACAGTAACTACAGCCATGAAATTAAAAGACATTTGCTCTTTGGGAGAAAAGGTATGACAATCCTAAATGAAAGTGAAAATGAGGTTGCTCAGTTGTATCTGACTCTTTGCGACGCCATGGACTGTAGCCTACCAGGCTCCTCCATCCATGGCATTTTTTCAGGCAAAAATACTGGAGTGGGCTGACATTTCCTTCTCCAGAGGATCTTCCCAACCCAAGGAATGAACCTGGGTCTGCTGCATTGCAGGCAGACGCTTTACTGTCTGAGTCACCAGGGAAGCCCTTATGACAATCCTAAACACTGTATTAAAAGCAGAGACAACACTTTGCCGACAAAGGTCTATATAGTCAAAGATACGGTTTTTTCAGTAGTCATGTATAGAGGTGAGAGTTGGACCATAATGAAAGCTGAGCACCGAAGAACTGATACTTTTGAATTGTGGTGCTCAAGAAGACTCAAGAGTCCTTTGGACAGCAAAAGATCAATCCAGTCAATCCTAAAGGAAATCAACCCTGAATATTCATTGGAAAGATTGATACTGAAGCTGAAGCTCCAATAGTTTGCCCACCTGATATGAAGAGCCGACTCATTGGGAAAGACCCTGATTCTGGGAAAGATTGAGGGCAGGGGGAAGGGGCATCAGAGGATGAGATTGTTGGATGGCATCACCAACTCAATGGACAGGAGTTTGAGCAAACTCCGGGAGACAGTGAAGAACATGGGAGCCTGGTGTGCTGCTGTCCATGGCATCACAAAGAGTCAGACAAGACTGAGCAGCTGAACAACAATAACTGAGCACTAAGTTGTGCACATTTATGGTGAAACTCCATAGAGCCAGGCAAAGCCAGGGAAGTTGAGCTGAACAAGTCCAAAACCTTGCACAGGGCTGGAAGACTGCCATGTTCTGGCAGCCATAAGGAAGAAAACTTGCTGACCTTTCAGTAGTGATCCAGTAAGGCCACATCTTGGTAATAAGCTAAACTAAGGACTGAGTAAAGGCTACACCAGAATCTCCCTAACGAACCTAAAAACAAGCCTGAAAAACAGCAAACTGACGAGCAAGTAACTTAACTGTCTGCCAAAATGAACTTCAATACTTTTTAAAGACTGCAAAAAAAAAAAAAAAATGATGTCAACTACGTAATATCATGAAGTCCAAGCAGCTAGTAGAATTTAACTAGACTTGAGAAGTAGAAAAATGTAACCTATATCCAGAAGAAAAATCAATCAGTAGAACTAGATCTTGAAAGGACAGAGATGATGGAATGAGCAGACAAGAACTTGAAATAGCTATTATAAATATCCTCAAGGTTTTAAAGGAAAACATGAACACTGTGAGTAAAGAAATAGGAAGATCTGTGATAGTTTTGCTTCTTCATATATATAATTTTATTTATTTTTGGCTGTACTGGGTCTTCACTGCTGCACGGGCTTTTCTTTAGTTGGCATGAGTGGCGACTATTCTCTACTTGTGGGGTGAGGGCTTCTCACTGTGGCAGCTTCTCTGGTGGAGCATGGACTCTAAGGCATGCGGGCTTCAGTAGTTTTGGTTCCCAGGTTCTAAGTGCAGGCTCAGTAGTTGTGGCACACAGACTCAGTTGCTCCGCAGCATGTGAGATCCTTCCCAGATCAGGGATTGAACCTGTCTCCTGCACTGGCAGGCGAATTCCTTACCACAGAGCCACAAAGGAATCCCCGTGATAGTTTTATATACTGTCAAGCATTTCAGTCACAATATTGGATTTTGAATATGATATCATAGAAAAAGTATGAACCAGGAACCAAATCAGAAGAATAAGTTCCAGATCCACTTCTACCATTATCTTGCTATGGCACTCAGGCCCTGACTTGCATTTTCTGGAGTCTGAGATCCTCATCTGCGAACTGAAGATGTGGACCTAAGTAATATCAGTTGCTCAATTTTTCTGATTTTAAAGTCGCACTGCCTCCTGTTTACCCATAGGGAATGGATCCCTGAAGCACAAAAATTCATTCATCCAGCACTTCACTTGAAACCAATACTTAGGGAATTCCAAGGCAGACCAGTGGTTAGGACTCCATACTTTCACTGCCAAGGGTGCAGCTTCAGTCCCTGGCTGAGACTCCATAAGCTGCATAGCTCAGCCAAAATATATGCGTTGTTGTTGTTGTCCAAGAGCCCAGTTCAGTCTGACTCTGCAACCCCATGGACTGCAATACGCCAGGCCTCCCTGCCCCTCACCATCTCCCGAAGTTTGCCCAAGTTCATATCCATTGAACTGGTGATGCTATCCAGCCATCTTATCCTCTGACACCATCTTCTCCTTCTGCTCTCAATCTTTCCCAGCATCAGGAATTTTTCCAATGAGTCAAAAATATATATATCAACCATTATCAGTCAGGTTGTGTGTGACAAATCTAGGCAGAGAACTTTTCTGTTTCTAAAGAGGAATCCTCAGTGGTTCTGCCCAGGAAATCCTTATTTAAAACCAAAAATTGTGATTCAAGGAAAATGTATCTTTTTGGTGCTATAATAAAGTCACTTAAGAATTTTTTTTTTTAATGTAATTAGAGGGCAGAAATTTCTTTTAAAATACTAATACTTCTATCTGTAGCCAATTCCATGTTCAGACAGTAAAGCGTCTGCCTACAATGCCAGAGACTCAGGTTTGATCACTGGGTCCGAAGATCCTCTGGAGAAGGAAATGGCAAACCACTCCAGTACTCTTGCCTGGAAAATCCCTTGGATGGAGGAGCGTGGTAGGCTATACAGTCCATGGGGTTGCAAAGAGTCGGACACGACAGAGTGACTTCACTTTCTTTCTTTCTTTCCATGACCCAAAACCCATGAGCTTCAAATTCTACTAGTTGTGCCATTTTGTTGTTGTTGTTCAGCTGCCAAGTCATGTCCGACTCTTTAAGACCACATGGACTGCAGCACACCAGGCTTCCCTGTCCCTCACCATCTCTTGGAGTTTGCCCAAGTTCATGTCCATTGAATGAGTGATGCCATCCAACCATCTTATCCTCTCTTGCCCTGTTCTCCTTCTGCCTTCAGTCTTTCCCAGCATCAGGGTCTTTTCTAATGTGCCAGCTGTTTGCATCAGGTGGCCAAAGTATTGGAGCTTCAGCTTCAGCATCAGTCCTTCCAAAGAGTATTCAGGGTTGATTTCCCTTAAGATTAACTGCTTTGATCTATTAGCTTTCCAAGGGACTCTCAAGAGTTTTCTCCAGCACCACAGTTTTAAAGCATTAATTCTTCAGCACTCAGCCTTCTTTATGATCCACCTCTCACATCCGTACATGACTATCGGCTAGCTCATAGTCTTGACTATATGGACCTTGGCTGGCAGTGATGTCTTTGCTTTTCAACACACTGTCTAGGTTTGTCATAGTTTTCCTGCCAAGAAGCAATCGTATTCTAATTTCATGGCTGCAGTCACCATCCACAGTGATTTCAGAGCCCAAGAAGAGGAAATCTGTCACTGCTTCCACCTTTTCCCCTTCTGTTTGCCATGAAGTGATGGGACTGGATGCCATGATCTTAGTTTTAATACTGAGTTTTAAGTGGGCTTTTTCACTCTCCCCCTTCACCCTCATCAAAGGGTTCTTTACTTCCTCTTCACTTTGTGCCATTAGAATAGTATCTGTATATCTGAAGTTGTTGGTATCTCTCCCAGCAATCTTGATTCTAGCTTGTAACTCATCCAACCCAGCATTTCGAATGATGTGTTCTGCATGTAAGTTAAATAAACAGAGTGACAATAAACACCTCTGTTGTACTCCTTTCTCAATCCATTGTTCCATACAGGATTCTAACTGTTGCTCCTGATCTGTATGCAAGTTTCTCAGGAGACAGGTAAGATGGTCTGATATTCCCATCTTCTTAAAGAATTTGTTATGCCATTACTTTTATATAAAAACAAATTCCCAAGTACAGAGAAAGAAGTGCCATAAAGTGAGCAATGCCACTTACGGCGTGCCATAAAATAAGATAATGCTGAGAAGGAATTTTCAATGGTTGTAAGGAGGTTTATCAAGGGTCTGTCTTCTAGAGCAGAGATTAGCAAATTTTTCCTGTAAAAAGCCATAAGGCTGTACAAAAAGAGGCCTTGGGTCAGATTTGGCCTATAGGCCATAGTCTGCTAACCCTGGCTCTACAGTCTTATTTAGACATCATTGGTCTCTACCTCAGACTTTACTGAATTAGAATCTACATTTTAAAACAGACTGATGACTGATATGGACATTACATTTAGAGAAGAACTGCGCTAAAGGCAGTGGTTTTTAAGTTTAGCTGCATATTGGAATTACCTGAGGAGGTTTTAAAAACTCCTGATTGCCCAGGCTGCCCTCTGTACCAATTAAATCAAAGCTTCTGGCAGTGGGTCCCGAGCATCAGTAATATCATTAAAGCTCCTTCCCAGGTGATACTAATCATTCTCAGCCAATGCTGAGAATCAAGGTGAAGAGGCTCACTTAGTACAATCAAATCAACCACCAAGCTCATCTGCTAGCAGACAAAGCAGCCCAATGCCCCACTAGGCCTGCTCCCTGTCAGAGATGAATATATTTCAGAACTACAGAAATTCCCAAGGGGCATGAATGGTGACAAATAACCTTAGATCAAACTCGATGTCTCCTCCAATCCTCTGGTGGTGTGTAATTGGAAAGAATAATCTTGGAAGCGCAGAACTTATTTAAAAGGATGTTACCAATTGCAGCCTCAAAAGCTGAACATTTAGCTAAAAGCAGAAAATTCAATAATCTTTCATGACTTTGGAATTATGTTAAGGAATTCATTCTATAGGGCTGTGTTCAGAAGCATTTAAAATTCAGGAACATTTACCAGGAAATAAACAGATATTCCTAAATAAACCACCTTTGAGTGCTCAGTACTTTTCTTTGAGCTTCTTGGGTCCCACAGATCAGACTTACTTTTCCCAATATTAATAAATAACACCTTTAAAGATGCTTCCTGGATTGATACCCAAGCTGCCATGGATGAGAAGCAGTAATAGGTATTCTAAAAAAACGCTGGTTCAATTCTTGGTATAAAGTCCAAAACAACCATCAGTCCTTTTTATTTGCTTCTTTTTGCTTTGTACTTTGAGGAGATAGTGCTATAAATATATGACTATTTCTCTAATTGCTATTATCTGATATTTGCATTTTCTCCTCTTTCAAAGAAAAGTATAAAATAGACTCTTTATCACAGAATTAACTTTATAAGCAAAAAAAAAATAAAGCATTAACTTACTTCACTAATACTAAAATTCTTCCAGCCACTACACACGTCACATATCAGAGGCCTTTTCTAGCTGTGGTGTTTAAAATGCACCCCCACGCAGCAAGCCTTTTCTTCATAGCATCAATTGATAGAGTACTTATTTCTTTGTTTTATTGTGTATCTATCCCTTCTGTACCCCCTCCAACCAGGACCCTAGTGCCAGAATAAAAGCTCCTGGAAGGCTGGGTCTTTATTTTGCTCCCTGTGTATGCCCAGTGCCAAGCGCGGGGCCTGACACATAGCAGACACTCAATAAACATTTCTTGACTGGATGAATGAACACCACCTACTGCATTTTAAAGAATCCGGTCATCAGGGGTGCGAGTAAACAACCCAATACAATATGGAGAAAACAGAAAAGAATGCAGCAGGTTGGTGAGGTATTAACACCTAGTAAGAAAGATACACATTAGAAAAGTTACTTCTCAATAACCTAATGATTTTCTCTATAAAGCAGAGAGACAAACAGTTTAACTGAACTTGAATCTTGGTATAATCTACTACAAATATGATTCATAAACTTTACAGAAATGTCTCCACCAGAGAAAATTTAATTGACAGAAAAGAATAGCCAGCTACCCATTCACTTGTTCAAAGATGTTATAATTTTTTAAAATGGTAGGAAGGACTCAAACTTTATGCATTGTAACCTCTAAGATATAGTTAGTAATAGTATTTATCACCATTTTCCAGTTGCCTATCATGTATAAGGGGACAGTAGGCAGTGCTTTACACACTGTATACATCAAACAGTCCTGAGCAGTTGCCTATAAACTCATGCTGAGCCATGATGAAATTCTCACCAGTTCATGGCTAAGTGAGAAAAATAGTGACTGGAGAAGATGGATCTTTATTTTGGGATTATTCTCTCACTTGGGATATTAAAATATCCTTTTTTTCACAAAATGATGGGAAGTTTGTGGCGTGACTGATATATGCTGTTTTTAAGATCTTTCCTTGGCAAAATAAAGAGATGGCCCAATCTTTGTTGGGCTTCAAAAAAGGAGAAAAAAGGAGGAGGAGGAGGAGAGAGGAAGAGAAAGCAAACTACCCAAACACTGCCAAATGTCCACTGGGGGCAAAAATCACCTCTGGTTGAGAATCACTGGTGTGGAGTGAAAACTTGAGTTATCTAAACAAAAGAGAGAAGATGGGCGCATTGTTATGAGACACAGAATCATAGTAGAAGAAAATCTGTCCTGGCCTGGAGCTGGAGCTGCCAAGAGTCACTCTTGGTGGCCGCGTGGCAGTCCATTCAGGAGCAAGCTGGACTGTGGCACTGGGGACCCACCTCATGCGAGGTACACAGCTTTTTGAACATGGGCACTGCTAATCAGACAGACAGTGGGGCTTTGCCCACAAAAGGAAAAAGGGATTTAAGTGTGAACTCAGATTGTTCTGAGTTTATCTGCATGAATCTAATTCTAAGGAATCTGTTTAAGGACAGCATATCTGTTAATGATATCAAGATTTACTTTAAACAGTAGTTAGTATTCATTTCATGGAATTAAAATGGGTTGCCCATTTTTGTACAAACATGTTCATTCAGCTCCTTTCTCCTATTTACTCATACATCTAGTTCTTTACTGAGTTTTTAAAAAGCTGTCACTTTAATCACTTATGAACACAGTCTTAGAAAGAAAAATCCACCCCAACATTTCTCACTTCCTCTTACGAGAAATTCTTTCATAGTTCCACCTCTGGAAGCACATTCTAATGATGTATGTGCCACAGCCCTGTATCTGCCACTACGGAAACTCACTAAAAAATGTTACTCCCTTAAATTCCTTCATGGCATATTAATTTGATGTTTTAAAACAAATATTTTACCATGAAATAACTCCCATAAAATAGTAAGATCAATCTAACTAAACTGGCTTCTCTAGCCCTTCCACCATCTGTAAATGTGTTTCTTATACTTTCTTAAAGGGATCATTTTTTGGTCATTGTATGTGTGTTAGACACTCAGTCATGTCTGACTCGTTTTGTGACCCCATGGACTGTAGCCCGACAGGATCCTCCATCCATGCAATTCTCCAGGCAAGAATACTGGAGTGGGTTTCCATTTCCTTTTCGAGGGATCTTTCCCAACCCAGGATGGAACCTGGCTTCATTATAAATATTCTCCACTAATATCTACTAAATCACTAATATTTAAAATAAAGAGTGGAGTCTTCCCTGGTGGTACAGTGGATAGAAACCCTCCTGCCAATGCAGGGGACACAGGTTCGATCTGTGATCTGAGAAGATTCCACATGCCAAGTAGCAATGGAACCCATGTACCACAACCACGGAGTCTGCACTCTAGAGCCTGCAAGCTGCAAATCCTGAGCCTACGTGCTGTAACTACTGAAGCCTGCATGCCCTAGAGCCTGTGCTCCTCAAGAGAAACGACCTCAGTGAGAAGCCCGTGGACCTCAATGAAGAGAAAGCCCTCCTGCAGCAATGAAGACCTACTACTACTACTACTAAGTCACTTCAGTCGTGTTCAACTCTGTGCGACCCCATAGACGGGAGCCCACCAGGCTCCCCCGTCCCTGGGATTCTCCAGGCAAGAACACTGGAGTGGGTTGCCATTTCCTTCTCCAATGCAGGAAAGTGAAAAGTGAAAGTGAAGCCGCTCAGTCGTGTCCGACTCTTAGCGACCCCATGGACTGCAGCCCACCAGGCTCCTCCATCCATGGGATTTTCCAGGCAAGAGTACTGGAGTGGGGTGCCATTGCCTTCTCTGAATGAAGACCTAGTGCAACCAAAAAGTAAAATAGATAAACAAATAATTTTTAAAAATACTAAAATAAAGCATGAGACCTCCCTGATGGCCCAGTGGTTAGGACTTTACCTTCCAATGCAGGAGGTGCAGTTTGATCCTGGGTTAGAGAGCTAAGCATGCCTCATGACCAAAAAACAAACAATTTTTTTACAAGCAGTGTTGTAAAAAATTTAATAAAGACTTTAAAAAATGGTCCATATCAAAAAAATCTAAATAAATTAATTAATTAAATAAACTGCTATAGTTCTCAAGATATGATCCAACTAATAAGACTATTCACCCATCAAATACATTGGGTAAGATATGTATGAGGAAACCCATAACAAAACTGTGAGAGTTAAAAAGTGGAGACAACCTAAACATCCAACAACAGACATCACATTATGTAAATTATGGTCCAACCCCACAATGGAACACTATGCAGCCACCAAATATATGAGATCTATATGTATTAACATGGGAAGTGCTTTAATATAGCATTAAGTGAAAAGACTAAGATACAAATTGGTATATATAGTAAAATTCTATTTGCATTTCTAAAAAAATAGATCTATGAGCTGTTTGTGTATGTGTAATACATGTGGTGTATGTGTATTGTGAATACATATGTATAACTATATGTATGTTTAAGTTTATAATTGCAGAGAAAATGTCTAAAAGAGACATAAAAGTTATTTACAATCATCTCTAGGGAGGAATACGGAAGAGACACAAGACTTTTCCTTTCATACCCTTCTGTGCTATTTATTTTAATAACTTTGTAAAAAGGATGACTAAACCTCCATCACTAGTATCATAACTATCATACATATTCCAAAGTGGGAACCTTCCTCCAAAGATGAAGGAGTAAGTCTACAAGAAAGACACACTTTGGATTTTCTCTATAGCTCATTGTCTGAAATCCCTAATGGCTTCGAGGGAGCACAAATCCTGAAGCCTGACAAAGGAAGGCCGTATGTCTAAAAAAGGAAGTCTCCCGGGCACCACTTTTTCAACAGTGTTCAAATAATTTTAGATATCTGGCTTGCCAAATTGGGAACATTCCACAGAAGTAGGACTCTAAATTATGAAACTGCTTTGAATAATGAAGTATCCTATATATTATTTTCAGAAATACTTTCAGAAGTTGGAAGTTACACTATACTTCTGGATTTTAATTTTTCTAAACCAAAGTGATATCATTGTTCCAACTCTAAATCACAATTCAAGCACAATCAAATGTGGCCAAGAGCTGCCCTTGACCCAGAGTAGGAAAGGAATACAAAGCAAAGGCTGACCAAAAAGAACACAGCCCTGTGGCGCTCTAGCTGAGAGCAGGGCATGCTGGCCTGGCACGTGGCTGCTAGCCAGCTGATTTCTAAGCCAGTGTGCTCATGCACACAATGAGGAGTCAAGGTGGAAAATTACAGGTGATGGTTACAGAACCCCCACTTGCTCTCAGGTACTAAAAACAAGTCTTGCAGTGAAGGATGCAATGTGTGGCATTCCAGTGGAGAGGACAGAGGGCTGGCAACCATCACTGCCACTCTGCACCCTCTCCCACCCTCAGGTTACTCAGTTTGGATTCCCTGGATGCACAGAAACAAAAACAGGGACACCAATAAGGAATGCTGGTGGCTTAACTGATGAGCACAGCACAGGCAGACAGGATGGCTAGCTGCTGCTGCTGCTAAGTCACTTCAGTCGTGTCCGACTCTGTGCGACCCCATAGATGGCAGCCCACCAGGCTCCCCTGGGATTCTCCAGGCAAGAACACTGGAGTGGGTTGCCATTTCCTTCTCCAATGCATGAAAGTGAAAAGTGAAAGTGAAGTCGCTCAGTCGTGTCCGACTCTTCTCGACCCCATGGACTGCAGCCTACCAGGCTCCTCCATCCATGGGATTCTCCAGGCAAAAGTACTGGAGTGGGTTGCCATTGCCTTCTCTGGGATGGCTAGCTAGGAAAGTCAATTCTACCATCACACTGAAGAGACACGGTGATGCTCAGTCTCTCCATCCATGGCCAGAGGCAGACACCAGTGACCTCAACAGCTCCAGGGACAATACCATAAGCCTCTGTTCCATTTCCATCAAAATTACCGTTTGATTTCTTTTAGCCCTAAACCCAATGCCTTCAGAACTTGGGAAATAGTTTATCAAAACTCAGTCCTGACTGGTAAGAGTGGAAATGGACACCAGAATTTATGGCAGATAATCTATTTTCTTACAGTAATATAGGAAAATCATCAATGCTCTTAACCATCACAAGATATGGGATATATGGTTAAGAAAAAGAGACAAGCAAATATCATTTCAATATGGAGGAAGAATGTGTAATCCATAACTCTATACACTGAGCCTGATGCTTAAACAAGAGTTAAGTGTGGGGTGGGGCTGCCATTTGTGACACTTATTGAGTCTCAACCCCACTGGTTAGGTATTATTATCTGCATAGAACAGATGAAAAACTGAGGCTCAGAAGTTCTTAACATGCCTAAGGACACCCAGTAAAAAGTGATAAAGCCCTTTAAACCCCAACAGCTGTCCTTTCTTCCCATTCAACAGAGAAAAGGAGGTTGCCAGGCCCAGCTGTCACTCCTACCATAGGAGGCTCATCTCTGTCTGATCACAAATTTAGCAGAGAGCTCAAGCATTTATATTCCTACTTTGTTGTCTGCCCCAAACTACCTTTTTCACTATCTTAAGAAATTGAAAAATGTTCCACTTGCAGAAGGGTCAAATTTCTTTATTTCAAGAAACTAAAAGGGGGATGGGGCATTGATTGAGGGACAGTGAGCGAGGGAAACACACCCATGTTACTGCAGCTTTGTGACTGTTAGGCCAAGAGCTGGGGACAAGATATAGCTTTCCTAAGTCTGGCAAAACAATACTATCTTCTGCAAGGGAAAGGGGGCATTTGGAGTTAGTGTTATAAGATTTTTGTTTTTCCCTCAGCTGATCACTGTGGAACACTGCCCAGGTTCCTGCTGCCTGGACTTCACAAGAATTCCTGGGCTGAGCAAAGACCTTATTCACCACCAACACATAACTCTTTTTAGTAAATAAACTCCCAAAGAGTCAATATATGGCATCTCTTCAGGTGTCTGGTGCTTTTACCCCAACTGCCTTCAAACACTTCAAGTTTCCCAAGTCAACAGGAAACATCTCATACAAAATTGAACAAGATCCTGCTTCTAAACATAAATTCCTGTTAGATGCACCAGCACATGTATTCATGTACCCATGCCAGTAGCAAAATGTCAAGTGCACCGATCTACAGGGTTAGGGGACAGGCACCTTCACCCAGGCCAATGTCTGCGGTGGAACTCCTGTGAGGCCATCATGAAAATGTCCTGTACAGTCTCTGCCAGACCAGCTCCAAGATAGCAGAAGATTATACAGGACGTGGCAGACCCTAAACATACAAAGCTAGCCAGCAGGGACCTTAAAGTCATGTTAAAAAAAAACACGAGAAACTGAGTGGAAGATAGATTATTCTTTCTGGGAACTATATTAATGTTTTGCATCAATTTTAATGATCAAATCATAGGGACAGGTAGCTTTTGCTTTTGATTGAGGAGGCAGGAGATAGGCTCCCATACCCCCTCAAACAGCAAGCCCACTACCACCTCTTCTTGTCATCATTGTTTTATTCCTTTAAATGTTACATTCAAGGCCTAGGTTCCTAGTGGGGATTCCCCCAGAACCACATATTACACTTGAGGTCCCCCTCTTCCTCCACTGGGAGAAAAGTTTTTATATGTATATATATATATGTACACTTACTGTGTGTGTGTGTGTGTGTGTACATCTATATATTCTTTTTCAGATTCTTTTCCATGGTAGGTTATTACAAGACATTTGATATAGTTCCCTGTGCTGTACAGTAGCTTCTTGTTGTTTATCAATTTTATACATAGCAGTTTGTATATATTAACCCCAGATTCCTAATTTATCTCCCCCCTCACCTTTGCTATCCCCTTTGGTAACCGTAAGTTTGTTTTCCATGTCTGTGAGTCTACTTTCTTTGTAAATGAGTTCATTTGTTATCATTTTTTAGATTCTACATTTAAGTGATATCATATAATATTTATCTTTATCTGACTTACTTAACTCTAGATAAGCTCGAGGTCCATCCACCTATTTGCAAATGGCATTATTTCATTCTTTTTAATGGCTGAGTAATATTCCTGTGTGTGTGTGTGTGTGTGTGTGTGTGTGTGTGTACACACACATCTTTGTAAATCTTTCAGATTCTTGAAGGGATCTTCAATCAAACAAGGTGAAGAATAAGTGTCTTCAAGCCTCTCTGGTCTTTAAGAATGTTGTGTTGACATGAAAAGATGCTCAACATCACTCATTATCAGAGAAATGCAAATCAAAACCACTATGAGATACCATTTCATGCCAGTCAGAATGGCTGCGATCCAAAAGTCTACAAGCAATAAATGCTGGAGAGGGTGTGGAGAAAAGGGAACCCTCTTACACTGTTGGTGGGAATGCAAACTAGTACAGCCACTATGGAGAACAGTGTGGAGATTCCTTGAAAAACTGGAAATAGAACTGCCTTATGATCCAGCAATCCCACTGCTGGGCATACACACTGAGGAAACCAATTGAAAGAGACACGTGTACCCCAATGTTCATCGCAGCACTGTTTATAATAGCCAGGACATGGAAGCAACCTAGATGCCCATCAGCAGATGAATGGATAAGAAAGCTGTGGTACATATACACAATGGAGTATTACTCAGCCATTAAAAAGAATACATTTGCATCAATTCTAATGAGGTGGATGAAACTGGAGCCTATTATACAGAGTGAAGTAAGCCAGAAAGAAAAACACCAATACAGTATACTAACGCATATATATGGAATTTAGAAAGATGGTAACAATAACCCTGTATACGAGACAGCAAAAGAGACACTGATGTATAGAACAGTCTTTTGGACTCTGTGGGAGAGGGAGAGGGTGGGATGATTTGGGAGAATGGCATTGAAATACATATAATATATATGGAACAGTCACCAGTCCAGATTCGATGCACGATACTGGATGCTTGGGGCTGGTGCACTGGGACGACCCAGAGGGATGGGTATGGGGAGGGAGGAGGGAGGAGGGTTCATGATGGGGAACACATGTATACCTGTGGCGGATTCATTTCAATATTTGGCAAAACCAATACAATATTGTAAAGTTTAAAAATAAAATAAAATTAAAAAAGAATGTTGTGTTGAAATTCAGCCCCTCTTGAGTAACAGGTGTTGTGGGCTTATTGAGCACATGCTGAGGATACTTATGGGCTTTTTGAGTGTATGCTGAGAATGAGAATAAGCCCAGTAAAGTGAGAAGAGAAGGCCAGGGCTGGTGATCAAGCCAGATGGGATTCAAAGCAAAATGTCACCCATTTCCCCTTATCCTGGCCCTGGCTGTGGAGTGTGACAGAGAACGTGATGGTGTAAGCACTGGAGGAAACCCTGAGAAGCGCTGCTGCTTGAGGGAGTCACTTGGGCAGTACTGTGTATGTGGTCATTGACGACCACACACAAAGGTGGTCTGGAGTGTTGGTTAAATAACTTAGCTGGGCCTCAGTTTTCTCAGCTTTAAAATGGAGATGAGGTTTTCCCTGGCAGTCCAGAGGTTAGGACTCTGTGGTTCTACTGCAGGGGCACAGGTTCAATCCCTGTTTGGGGAACTAAGATCCCACATGCCAGCTGGCCAAAAAAGACAAATCTCTAAAATGGGGATGAAAACAGTATCTCTCCCCTTGCTTACTGAAGGATTACCTGAGACAGGGCCAAGAAAACAATAAATGTCAGCTATTGTGATGACTATTTGTAGGTGACTTTATACTCCCTTTGTAATCTTTTTTTTTTTTTTTTTTGTGACCTTTCCAGTGAGCACTTCCTGAGGGTGAGAGATGTACTATAATGGCTATGTTAATTCTTTAAGAACATCTAGCTACATGTCTCAAAAGTACATTCTTAACTCTGTTACTTAACTATTTCAGAAGTTCTATCTTCAAAGAACCAAAGCAAATTTATCTCTTCCATGTTTTTCTAATATTTTATTTTCTGTAGATATCACATGAAGTGTACAATGATTTGAATATTTCTAAGTTCAACAGACAAAATGACAAAGTGATTTTCTAACCTCTGCCACTGATAACACTTACTGGCTAAAAATGTCTCATATGTATGATGCTTTGAACTTTTTCAGTGCTTTCATAAGTACTCTTTATTTAATTTATGTGATTCTTTACTTATTTATACCCTACTTTTCCCCATCAAGTTCTGAAGGTGGCTTTAAGGACACACAAAATCACAAGATAGAATAAAATAAAGACAAAGCCAAGAAAGAAAACAAAGAGGAAAGAAGACCATAATCCCTGGGAGTTGGGAAGAAAAAGGTACTGTTACAGCTTCTCAGAAAAGGAAACCAGACATTTGAAACTTTTGGGGTTAAAAGCGAGAAATATCTGCCACTAAAGCAGTCCTAAAAATGATAACCTCGGACTCTGGAGTACTGGGAAATTAATTCAAAACAAAACAAACTAATGTCAGAGACCACCATCCAGGTGTGTGAAACTCTGGGGAGAGTCCTGGGAGTTAGATGTGGATGGAGCTTGGAAGGGAGGTAGTGTAGACAGCCATGATGATAGTCAGTAATAACAAAGTGCTGGGCACCATTCTAAGACCTTTCTAACCATCATCTCATTTAATACTCACAGTGACTTATAACATATGTACTAGTATTAATCAGATCTTGTAAATGAGGAAAATGAGGGCCAGAAAGATGAAGTAATTTGCCCAACATCACAGAGTGAGTGAGTTCATGGCGGATTTAAACACAGACAATCTGACCAGGGCCCACTCCCAACCTCCTTTGCCTCCACAGACCCAATGCAGACAGAGGCCACCAACAGGAAGGCTTGGCCTGGAGAACAGGGACATCCCTTCTCAAAGCTGAGAGGGCAAGAAGAGTAGGCATAGTGGGTGGGTCAAGAAAGTTAATAGAAAATGAGGACTCAGCTAGTAAAAAGGGGAACTTGGGATCTAAATAGCTGAGAAAAGGAAGAGAAGCTAAAAGCAAAGGAGAAAAGGAAAGATATACCCATCTGAATGAAGAGTTCCAAAGAGTAGCAAGGAGAGATAATAAAGCCTGCCTCAGCAAAGAAATAAACGGAAAACAACAGAATGGGAAAGACTAGAGATCTCTTTAAGAAAATTAGAAATACTGTTAGGGGAAGCATACTGACTGAAACTGCCCACCCTGGCCAGGCACCATAGTAGCCATCTGCATGAGTTGTTTTACGACAGGAGGTCCTGGTAAGGGACACGGAACTAATAAGCCACCACCAACCAGAAGAGTTCGGGAAAAGTCAAAAGGAGACACCACATGTCTGACCACATCCCTGAAGCCTTCTTGCTGGCATTCATCTTGGTTGAACAAGGCATGCACCTCCAGGAAGGACTCTGAGTCAGAATGATTGGCTAAAGACAACCTGGAAACTAATCCCATCACCATAAAACCTGAGACTATGAGCCACGCGGCAGAGCAGTTCCCCTGGGTTCCCTTAACCTACTGTTCTCTGCCCGGGCACCCTTTCCCAATAAAATCTCTTGCTTTGTCAGCACATGTGTCTCCTTGAACAATTCATTTCCGAGTGTTAGACAAGAGCCCACTTTTAGGCCCTGGAAGGGGTCCCCCTTCCTGCAACAATACCAAGGGAACATTTCATGGAAAGATGGGCACAATAAAGGATAAAAACGTATGGACCTAACAGAAGCAGAAGATATTAAGAAGAGGTGGCGAGAATACACAGAAAAACTATACAAAATGATCTCAATGACACAGATAACCATGATGCTGTGATCACTCATCTAGAGCCAGACATCCTGAAGTGTGAAGTCAAGTGGGCCTTAGGAAGCATAACTATGAACAAAGCTAGTGGAGGTGATGGAATTCCAACTGAGCTATTTCAAATCCTAAAAGATGATGCTCTGAAAGGCTGTACTCAATATGTCAGCAAATTTGGAAAACTCAGCCGTGGCCACAGGACTGGAAAAGGTCCATTTCATTCCAATCCCAAAGAAAGACAATGCCAAACAATGTTCAAATACCGCACAATTGTACTCATTTCACATGGTAGCAAAGTAATGCTCAAAATTCGCCAAGCGAGGCTTCAACAGTACATGAACAGAGAACCAGAGATCAAATGGCCAGCATCCACTGGGTCACAGAAAAAGCAGGAGAGTTCCAGCAAAACATCTACTTCTGCTTCATTAACTATGCCAAAGCCTTTGACTGTGGGGATCACAAAAAACTGTGGAAAATTCTTAAAGATATGGGAATACTGGATCACCTTACCTGCCTCCTGAAAAATCTGTATGCAGGTCAAGAAGCAACAGTTAGAACCAGACATGGAACATGGGAAACATGGGAAAAGAGTACATCAAGGCTGTATATTGTCATCCTTATTTAAATTAATGCAGAGTACATCATGCAAAATGCCAGGCTGGAGGAAGCACAAACTGGAATCAAGATTGCCGGGAGAAACATCAATAACCTCAGATATGCAGATGACATCACCCTTATGGCAAAAAGTGAAGAGGAACTAAAGAGGCTCTTGATGGAAGTAAAAGAGGAGAGTGAAAAAGCTTGCTTAAAATTCAACATTCAAAAAACTAAGATCATGGCATCTGGTCCTGAGAGAGTAACAGGCAGGAAGGCTAGAGGTCTCCAAATGGAGGAAATAGGCTGCAAGTGTCAGACATTTTTAATTTCTCTCTTAAGGAGCAGGAGGAAACAAACTACAAGTGTCAGATTTTTTTCCCTTTTCTATACAAATTTAAAAGGAGGTTTCTTTTAAAATTCTGAAACACAGGTAAACAATGAAACCAGTGACAGACTTTATTTTCTTGGGCTCCAAAATCACTGCAGATGGTGACTGCAGCCATGAAATTAAAAGATGCTTGCTCCTTGGAAGAAAAGCTATGACCAACCTAGACAGCATATTAAAAAGCAGAGACTACTTTGCCGACAAAGGTCTGTCTAGTCAGAGCTATAGTTTTTCTAGTAGTCATGTATGGATGTGAGAGTTGGACCATAAAGAAAGCTGAGCGCCAAAGAATTGATGCTTTTGAACTGTGGTGTTGGAAAAGGCTCTTGAGAGTCCCTTGTGTGGTGACCCAAGGACAAAAGAGCAGATAAAACCAAGGAGGGTCTTGGAATGCAGGAACGGAAAAACCAGACCTTTATCGTCCTTCCCTCTCCCATGTTGTAACTATTAATGCAACAGTATAACCTGTCTCCCCTCCTATCCCATAAGGAGAAGGTATTTGCCACATCAGCAAATGATCCGCAAGACCCCTATCCCACTCCTTGTACCCTGGGTATAAAAGTTGACTAAGGACCCCTGTTCAATGTCAGTTCTCTCTTGAGCTGGCCTGCTGTTCTAACAGCGTCTCCCACTCTAATAAACTTTATTTCCCTCTCATTCTGTCTCACATCTGGAAATTCTTTTCCAACTCATGCCCAGACCATGACACCTTGAACTATAAGGAGATCAAACCAGTCAATCCTAAAGGAAATCAATCCTGAATATTCATTGGAAGGACTGATGCTGAAGCTCCAATACTTTGGCCACATGATGCAAAGAACTGACTCATTGGAAAAGATCCTGATGCTGGGAAAGACTGAAGGCAGGAGGAGAAGGGGACGACAGAGGATGAGATGGTTGGATGGCATCACCAACTTGGTGGACATGAGTTTGAAGAAGCTCTGGGAGTTGGTGATGGACAGGGAAGCCTGGAGTGCTGCAGTTCATGGGGTCACAAAGAGTCAGACATGACTGAGCAACTGAACTGAATTGAGAATCTAAAGCCCTAGGCTTCAATGCCCTTCATTTGGATCCTGCCAGTTGCTGGGTGGGAGAAATTCCTTTAAGTGATTTCACAAGGGGTCAAGACACTGATTTGTTTCTAAAACCAAATTTATCTCTGAGATAGGATAACAGGATGATGATGACAATAAATAATAACAACAATGATTGCTTTTTTCCTGTGGTAAACTTAGAGCCATCATTTAATCAATTATTTATTGAGCACATACTATCTATCAGGCACTGTATCAGGTGCAGTGACTTTGAACACAGGACTTTATAGAGGAGACTTTTTGTCATTTCCATAGCACATGAACTGTGTCCCCAGGCGGTCCACTGATTAAGACTCTGCCCTTCCAACACAGAGGACACCAGTTCAATCCCCCATCTGGGAACTCAGATCCCACATGCTACACAATACTGCCAAAAAAAATTTTTCCCTAAATTTTAAAATAGAACACCCCTACTTCTTCCAGCTCTAGGGCATGGGTGGCTAACAATCTCCCAGGCTATCCCTACTACAAGACTCTAACAAACTGCTCTATTTGTGGTAAGGTCCCCTCCTCCTCCATGTCTTTAGGAGCCATTCTACCTCCACAGTTCCTCCCTGTGCCCACTCTGAGCTGTGGTTTCTTTTTCCATCAGATCTGCTCTACCTTGGCCTTTTAGGGATCAGTAAGGCTATATGCCAAATACATCCGGTTCTCCTCTCTCCAGGCCAGTGACAGGATTGCCCTTCCTGGCTCCTTTGTGGAAATGGGGACACATCATTAGTTTGGGAACATGGACTGTGAGTGTAATTCTTGATGCTTGTCACTTCCAGAAGGGATCATTTAACTGCCAATGAGAGGCTCTCTGGAGTTCTTTTTTCCCTCTACATAGCAACAGCAGCATGTGAGATGGTGTCTCCCAGTGTGACAAACCAGCCTGACTGCTCAAAATGAAGATGCAACATGAGTGAGAAACAAATTATAGAATTTAAAATAACTTAGATTTAGGGGTTGTTTGCTATCACAGCATAACTGACTGAGTGAACAGCCTTTCAGTGAGGCTCAGTTTCCGGTCCATAGTGATCACTCCTTCGTCTTCTCCAGGAAAGAGACAGAGATATACAGTCATGTATAGATAAATACACAGATATAATTTTTTCTTATTATTTCTTAGATTCCAAAGTGGAAGGAAGAGAGTTCAAAAGAAAAGCAAAGAGGGTGGAAAGAAAAGGAAGAGAGTGGAAACCCTACTGGCCACCTTGATCCAATCTCTGTATATAAATTATTTAAATACAAAAGTAAATAGAAGTTGCAGCTTTAAGAGCCCTTAAAGAAATCTTACAATTTGAATCTGTAAATATTCAGGTAAAAGGTTTTATTAATCTATAAATTGAAAGGCACAATAGATGATTTGGAGAATAAAAAGCAATGCACTCTGGGGATTTTCCTGGTTAAAAATCCACCTTTCAATGCAAGATAACACGTGTGTTAGTTGCTCAGTTGTGTTCAACTCTGCGACTCTATGGACTTGGAGCCCACTAGGCTCCTCCAACCACAGGATTTCCTAGGCAAGAATACTGGAGTGGGTTGCCATTTCCTTCTCCAGGGGATTTTCCCAACTCAGGGATCAAACCTGGGTCTCCTATGTTGCAGGCAGATTCTTTACTTTTAATCCACCAGGAAAGCCCAAGATACCAGCCTCGAGCCATAACTACAGAAAGCCTGCATACCACAGGAAGACCCAACACAACAAAAAAAATTTTTTTTTAAAAGCAATGTGCTCTGTATGAACTTATAAGACAGCATGGAGAAAATCTTTGCTCTACTTTAGGGTTTCTCAACCTCTGAACTACTGACATTTGGGGCTGGAAAATTCTTTACTGTGGAGGAAGGGCTATCCAGTGCATTGTAGGATCTTTAGCATCACCTCTGGCCTCTACTCACTAGGTTATAGGAGCACTGCCCCAAACCATTCTTACAACCAAAGATGACTCTAAGTGTTGCCAAACATCCCCTGAGGGACAATGTCACCTTCAGTTGAGAACTTCTGTGTTAGTTATAGTTACAAACAGGCCTAAAGCTTCCCCTACAGACTGGATCCCTTGGACAGCAAGGAGATCAAACCAGTCAATCCTAAAGGAAATCAACCCTGAATATTCATTGGAAGGACTGATGCTGAAGCTGAAGCTCCAGTCCTTTGGCCACCTGATACGAAGAGCCAACTCAGTGGAAAAGCCCTGATGCTGGGAAAGATTAAAGGCAGGAGGACAAGGGGATGATAGGGGACGAGACAGTTGGATGGCATCACTGACTGAATGGACATGAGTTTGAGCAAACTCTGGGAGATGGTAAAGTACAGGGAAGCCTGGTGTGCTACAGTCCAAGGGGTCGAAAAGAGTGGACACGACTGAGCAACTGAACAAACAGACTGGATAACAATTTTCTTTCAGAAGAGATTACATAGTATCAAGTTTATATATTGACACAACTGGACCCAAAACAAATCAGAACAGGTTCTGATGTTTAGGCCAATGATGTCTCACCACCTTTTCCACAATTACTTCCGGGACATGAACCTTGAGCCTGTGAGGGTCCTTTTAAAGGACAGGCTCACTGAAGGCAAATTTAAAGGAATGTAATGTTTACCCTGTTGTAACATGGTCACTCATCAGCTTCTTCCCTGCCCTGTATACCATTCCCAAATCGAGAGTGGAGCTGACTCCTTCACCCCCTTGAGTACGAGCTGGCCTGTGACTGCTTTGACCAATAACACAACACAGGTGAGTCAAGTTTTTGAGAGGACTGGAAGTTTCTGATTTTTTTGTCTTGAAACACTCATTGCTGGGATTCTCCCTGTAGGAACTCAGCTGCCATGCTGTGAGAAGCCCGAGGAACCTGGGCATGGAGAGGCCACGTGCAGGTGCTCCAGCCGACAGCCCACCTGAGCTCCCGGTGGATGGCCATCATCAGCTGTCAGTCATCTGGGTAAGCAATCTTGAATATACCAGACCATCCAAGCTCTCATGTAACTGCAATCCTAGCCAGCATTATTTGGAGTATAAGAACCACCCATCTGAATCAAGTCAACCCACAAAACTATGAGAGATAATAAAAAGGTGGTTTCAAACCACTAAGTTTGGGAGGAGCTGGGCAGCAACATAACCAAAACATGACCTCAGATCCAACTACTGTTAGTGACAGAGACCAGAAGTGTCACATATACATGTGAGAAGGGCATAAAGTCCAAGGAGTGGCCCAGGAAACAGTGAGTGGAAAAGCCTGTGACAATGGCAGAGTCTAGGATTACAAGGCTAGGAGTATGAAATTTCCCAACTATCTCAGAGATGTCAGTGAAATCAGGTAATCGAATGTACATGAGTGGTAAAGTAGGTGACTTGCTAACCAAATGTAGATAGGTCTGCAGATACTATTCCCTGGAACGTGCAATTTTACATGATCGTCATCATGGCAGATACTCTCAATAGTGTGTCTAGCACATGTGAACACTGTACTGTGTACTTTATGTACATTATTCTTAATTCTTGAAACAGTCTTGGAAGATAAGTATGCTTTTCTCTTCCTCCACTCTCTACCTTCCTTCCTGCTTCCTTCTTTTATCAAGAGGGTAGTTTAAAAAATTTTTAAATCGCATCATACATTGTCAGATGAAAAAGTTTCCTGCTACTACTTTGAGCAAAAACCCAGAACCCAATCCAGAAATCTGTTTTTGTTTTTCTTCGTAGGTCTTAATATGCTGAAAGACACTCAATAATCCTTTTCCTGGCTAGTTGTAAACAACTTCAACTTCTCATGCCTGTTGAAGGTTGAGTTAATATTTTAACAGTCATATGTAAGTTTGTGGTCTAATACTGGGAGAGACCAAGTATCTTTCAACTCACCTCCCTGTTCTAATTCACCATGCAAATGTTTAATGCGTATCTACGATGTGGGTACACACCATGTTGCCTCCTCACTAGATTAAATCTGGAAACAGATCATAAGCAGGAAGATTCTATCTGATGGATTTAAACAGCCTCAGGTAGTGGCAAGTGTGGTGGCTACAATTTAGCAGAAGGAAAGACATTTACTTTCTACCATTCTGTAAGTGATAGTCACTCAGTTGTGTCTGACTCTTTGCGACCCCATGCACTGTAGCCCCCAGGCTCCTCTGTCCATGGAATTCTCCAGGCAAGAATACTGGAGTGGGTAGCCATTCTCTTCTCCAGGGGATCTTCCCAACCCTGGAATCGAATCTACATCTCCTACGTTTCAGGCAGATTCTTTGCCATCTGAGCCACCAGGGAAGACCATTCTATAAAGCTCCTGGATATTCAACACAAGACACATTATTCAGTCAGAGCATGCACTTCTTCAGTGCTTCCTGGATGAATAAAAACCATTAAACAGACAGTAATATGAGTGTGTGGAAATGATGTAAGACAACTGTGTTCACTGTGTAGAATAAGTATGATCAGCTGCTATTATTACAGGTCATACCGACTCTACAAAATTAAGTATATTTTAAAAATTCTCATCTATAGCATTATATAGCCAATTCCAAATTTGTTTTTCCCCAATTTTGGAACCCTGCTAATTTCTACTTTTGCTCAGGCTGCTACTATCTTGGGATGATTGCAGGGAGTTATCACATAATCCACATCTATCAGTTCCAAGTTTGATAAATGGCACATTTCGATCACTCATTCTTTGAAGGTTAAAATCACGATTAGCCATGGACTTGGCCACAAAGATTAATGATCTTCTCATATTTACAAAATAACTCAAATTCAAATTTAGGAAATCAGCTGAGAGTTTATAGGCAGAGGTAAAGCAGTGGGAAACTATAGGGTGCTTCTGAGATGTACCATGAAAGGAAAAACTCAGCTGGAATCACTTTAAATCACAACTGAGAAATTACCAATTGCTTATTATAAATAACTATTACCAACAGAGCAATTAAAAAATAATTTAAAACTCCACAGGTAAGCGTACTCACATTGAGAAAACAGGTCTACTAGTAAAGTCATAAAAAAATTTTCCTCCAAGATCTGATTAATTTGGTTTAATTTATTGTTCTTTTAAATGTAAAATAACATGCTAAGTTCTAATCTTTCAGTAATATTTTTTAGTATCTCCAGAATGTAATCGATTCTACAGCTAATCTTTTCATAGAGGATTCTGACAAGGGACAGTAAGAGGACATCTGTTCTTTTCTTGAATGAATTTGTTCATTTCTACATGTTCCATGCAACCATGAAAGTTATACTGCCTGGTTTTGTTCCCTCTTATTTTAAGTTTTATTTAGAACTTTGCATATTTTATTTTCCCAACTGGACCATCAACCCTTTGTGTATAGGACTCATCTATTCTGGGTATTTTATATCACTCTCAATCTAAGAGCATAGAATTTGATACAGATACAATATGAAAAACTGCTTCATTTGACTGGTTAGACCTATAAAAACCATGCCATAAAATATATTCTCACAGACTCAGCTCTGCTAAAAGCCACCCCAAATTAAGTGAGAACCTTCATCATGATTATTTGTCAAGGCTACTTAGGAGCATCTGTAATACTAATCAAAGCACTCTGCAAATGAGAAGGCATCCACTGACAATCACATTAGAAATGAAGAGTTTATACGAGAACAGGATTAGATGATTTGCCTAACAATATGTTCAAAGTTAGTAGAAAACATATATATTAATAGCAAATGCTAGGAAGTAATTCTACAGATACTTTGGGTCAGGGTTAATAACTTCTCTGTAAGGGCTCTGTCCCAGTACAAATCACCTTTTTGCTCAGTACTGAGCAACATGAAGGACAAGGCTTGGTCTACTCCTGAAAGGAATTCGGTAAAAAAGATATGGGAGTCCAGAAACACCCCGAGAGGCGGTACTGGTTCTAATAGCAGCAGCAGTAATGGCAGCAAGCCTTATTCAGTGTGATAAGCTCCAGGTGCCTCACTCAATTCTCAGGACAATAGAAAACAGGCAACCATTCTCATTCTACCAGTGAGGAAATTGAGGAAAGCAGAGCAACTTGTCCAAGGTCAGAAAGTAGGTATAAACTGCAAGTCAAAGACAAACTACTTCAACTCCCAAAATAAAAGAATGAAGAATACAGTCTTCTAAAAAGTCAGGGCAACATTTGAAAGCAGAGGGAAAGGATAAAAGTAAATAAATAGCAATAAGACAACTGGCTCCCATTTAGAATCGCCCCATACCTTTCACCAAAGTCAAGATTTCAAAGTAAACAAACAAACTATTCCTTAAAAATGCCAGGAGGGACTTCCCTGGCAGTCCAGTGGTTAAGAAAGACTCCAGGATTTCACTACAGGTGGCATGGGTTCCATCCCTGATAGGGGAACTAAGACCCTGCATGCCATGCGGCAGAGTCAATAAATATAATAATAATACCAGAAGTATATAATTATATAATCTTGGGAGTGAGAATGATTTTCTAAATATTTTACCAAAGTAGAAGCATTGATTGATAAACCTGACTATATAATAACCTAAAATCTCTACACACCCACACACACACACACACACATGTATTTATCTGTAATTATCAGAATTTGTAGGAACAAACGGCCATTAATAGGGAGATAGTTAATGAACTTCCCTGGCGGTACAGAGGTTAGAATCCCCTGTCAATGCAGGGGACGTGAGTTCAATCCCTGGTCTGGGAATATTTCACAAACTGTGGGGCAACTAAGCCCGCATGCCAGAACTATTGAAGCCCACTCGCTTGGGGCCCATGCAGACAAGAGAAGCCACCGCAATGAGAAGCCTGTGCACCACGATGATGCAGCCCCTACTTGCCATGACTAGACAAAGCCCTTGTGCAGCAACAAACACCCAGCAGAGCCAGAAATAAATAAATAAGTAATTTTAAAAACTGGGAGATAGTTAATATATTATAGGATATTTGCATCCAAAACACTATGCAGACCTTAAAAGGACTGAGATATTAACATTTAATAATGGCTGTGATAGAAGGTGGTATTTTAAAAGACAAGTTGCAGAACAATGTTTTTGTCAGAGATATTTTGGGTAAAAACTGTACATAAACAACTGCACTAAAATACATACATTCACATGCATAGATTTACCCACACTGAGACATGTTTATGGGTACATACCAAAAACCGAATACACACACTACCAGTTACCACTAGGACACAGAAAGGGCAAGGTGAGACTATAGAATGTCCCATTTCTACTTCCTTTTGGCCTGCAGTATTTTACTTAAAATATATATATATATAATTTTGGCCACTTTAGAGAAAACAAACTTTAATCAATACATACATTTAATAATCAACAAAGATATGCAGATGATAACACTCAAATGACAGAAAGCAAAGAGGAACTAAAGAGCCTCTTGATGAGGGTGAAAGAGGAGAGTGAAAAGCTGGCTTGAAACTCAACATTCAAAAAACTAAGATCATGGCATTCAGTCCCATCACTTCATGGCAAATAGATAAGGAAAAAGTGGAAGAAGTGACAGATTTTCTTTTCCTGGGCTCCAAACTCACCGCAGATGGTGACTGCAGTCATGAAATTAAAAGATACTTGCTCCTTGGATGGAAAGTTAAGACAAATCTAGACAGCATATTAAAAAAGCAGAGACAAAGCACTTATGCTTCAATTAAAAATAAATAAATTAAAAGAAAAAGCAGAGACATCACCTTGCAGACAAAGATCTGTCCAGTCAAAGCTATGGTTTTTCCAGTAGTCATGTACAGAGTTTGCCAATATAGAAGACTGAGCACTGAAGAATTGGTGCTTTCAAATTGTGGTGCTGGAGAAGACTCTTGAGAGTCTCTTGGACTGCAAGCAGATCAAACCAATCAATCCTAAAGGAAATCAACCCTGAATATTCATTGGAAGGACTGATGCTGAAGCCGAAACTCCAATACTTTGGCCACCTGCTGTGAAGAGCCAACTCATTGAAAAAGACCCTGATGCTGGGAAAGTTTGAAAGCAAAAAGAGAAGACGGCAACAAAGGATGAGATGGTTGATAGCATCACTGACTCAATGGACGTGAATTTGAGCAAACTCCAGGAGATGGTGGAGGTACAGGAACCTGGTGTCCATGGGGTCACAAAGAGTCAGACACGACTTAGCTATTGAACAACATTAAAATTAAAAGGCAAAACTGGAAAAAATAACTGCCATCCTGATGTATAAAGAACTTTCATAAATTAGTAAGAAAAGATGAAAATTCTAATAGAAAACAATTCATAGAAGAAAAAACATGTCCAAGAAAATGCAGAGAAATGCAAATTAAAACAAGAAATCCTCTATGGCCATACCACCCTGAACATGCCAATCTCATCTGATCTCGGAAGCTAAGTAGGGTTGTGCATGATTAGTACTTGGATGGGAAAACAAGAAATCATTTTTTGCCTGTGACAAAATTATCAAAGTATTTTAAAACTGTAATATTAATGTTGATATAAGTCTGGGGAAAAAAATGATATTTTTGGCCCCAAAAGCACTGTAGATAAGTGGTATCAAACTGTTTGTATCCTTCTGCAATTTGTTTTTTTTTTGCTCACCATTAATGACCTGGACTTCTCTGGCACTCCAGACAGTTAAGAATCTGCCTTAGATGCAGGAGACCTGGGTTTGATCCCTGGGTCAGGAAGTCCCCCTGGAGAAGGGAACGGTTACCCAACTCCAGTATTCTTGCTTGGAGAATCCCCATGAACACACAAGCCTGGAGAGCTACAGGACAGAGCAATTAACACTTTCACTTTCAATGATTTATGTAAGTTGACACTGTGTGTGTAATAATTACACAGGTAGCTCTTGTTCATTCATCTTAACTGCTATATCATATGCAGTTATACATTCACCTTAATTTGTTTATCCATTCTCTTCTGGTAGATACTACTTTGTGTCCATTTTTTTTTCTTCTGTTTTAAGCAATGTTGCTGTAAATGTATTTTGGAGTGCAGGTGCTGAGATTTCTCTCTTGAGTGTTTACTGAGAAGAGTAAACTGAACAGGTGGGGCAAAGACTATGAGCATCTTCACTTTGCTCTCCAAGGGTTCATAGAAATTGACCCTACCAACAGCTCTAAGAATTTTATTCCTCTGCATCTCCAGCTCTATTAGCAGACATTAACTTCAGCTTAGCGAATGAATGTAAAATGGTATCTAGTTATTCTTTTATTTTGCAATTTCTTGATTACTAGTGGGGCTGATTTATATGTTTGCTGGTCATTTGGGTTTTTTTCTTCTGTGAATTGCATCTTCTTATTTTTTTTTTAAGAGATTTTTATCCCTTTTGTTCTGGAGGACAAACAAGCAATACATACATATATATATATATATATATATATATATAAAATTTACTGTGATACAGCAATTCTTCTTATAGGAATGTAGCTTGAAGAATAATTTAAGGGTAACTTAATTTAATATACAAGGGTTTAATAATTAAATTTAAAAATTAAATTAAATAATTTAATATGCAAGGGTTTAATCAGGAGGATATTGAACACAGCTCTTCATCATAGCAAAACATTAGAAACAGTGAAAATAATCAAGGATAGGGAACTGTTTATTTGCATAATGTTTTTAAAAACTCTGTTTCAGAGAAACATAAGGCACAAGGAAAAGGTGATCTGACAAGCATTTTAAAAGAAAAAGGATCAGTGTTTCTTGAGATGTCCAACAGGTTTTTTCCTTTGTAAGTTTTACTGAGATAATTAAAGGTTCAAATGCATTGCTAAGAAATATATAGACAGATTTTGTGAACATTTACCCTCCTTCACGGAGAAGGCGATGGCACCCACTCCAGTACTTTTGCCTAGAAAATCCCATGGACGGAGGAGCCTGGTGGGCTGCAGTCCATGGGGTTGCTAGAGTCGGACACGACTAAGCGACTTCACTTTCACTTTTCACTTGCATGCATTGGAGAAGGAAATGGCAATCCACTCCAGTGTTCTTGCCTGGAGAATCCCAGGGATGGGGGAGCCTGGTGGGCTGCCGTCTATGGGGTCACACAGAGTCGGACACGACTGAAGTGACTTAGCAGTAGCAGCAGCACCCTCCTTCACCTACCGTATTTCAAACGAAGTATATTGACATGGATAAATCTAACCACCTTATTCATAGTTCCCAGTTTTCCTTAAAATCATTTATGTGTATCTACACAATTTTATCACATGCATAAGTTCACATATCCATTCACAGTCAAGATATAGAATACTTCCCTCACCACAAGGATCCCTTATGTTGCCCTCTATAACCAGGCCCATATCCCTCTGTCTACCCCAACCTCCATGTCATCCACTAAACTGTTCTCCAATTTCTAAAACTAATATTTCAAAAAATATTATATAAATGGAATATAGTATGGGAATTAGCCGTTTTTCTCACACAGCCTAATTCCTGGCGATTTACCCAAGCTGTTGTGCGTATGGCTAGTTCATTCCTCTTTACTGCAGAGCAGTGTTCCATGGTGTGAATGCACCACACTTTTAAAAATTCTCCTGTTGAAGGATATCTGAGTGGTTCAAGTTTTTAGCTATCATGAATAAACCTGCTATGAACATTCCTGTATGGGATGGGTTTTTGCACAAATCTAAGTTTTCATTTCTTTCAGAATTTTTTAAACGTCCAAGAATGCACATGTGGTAACTGCTAAAACATTTTCCAGAGTGGCTGAACCATTTTACATCCCCACCAGCACTGCACGAATGACCCAGTTTCTCTGCCTCCTCACCAGCATTTGGTACTGTCATTATTTTCTATCTTAGCATTCAGATAGGTATCATTATGGTTTTAATTTATATTTCCCTGTGGCAAATGATGTTGAACATATTTTTCACATCAGAGAAATGTCTCTTTTGTCCATTTTCTAATTGGATTGTTTAGTTTTTTCTGTTGAGTTTTGAGAGTTTTTTTAACGTACTCTAGAGATAATACTCCTTTGACAGGTATCAGACTTGCAAATACTTTCTCCCTGTGTGTTTCTTATCTTTTCATCCTCTTCATATGGGCTTTCACAGAGCAAAAGCTTTTAACTTCAATGAGGTTCAATTTTTTTGGCTATTGTATTTTCATTCTACCATTTACATTTGCTTCTTTTTCTAATTGTTTGCTAAGATTTTCTAATTTTCATTTATTTCCAGAGAACTTGTAATTGATTGTCAAGGATTTTTATGTTGGTTGCTTTAAAGCCCTTGTCATTTAATACCAAATCTGTGATTCATCTCACTGTTGGTGTGTCATTGTGACTTTTCAGCTCTTGGTATGACAGGTGATTTGCGGTTGTATCCTGAACATTTTGTCTGTTATGTTTAAAGAATATTTTTTAGAGAAGCCTCCATTTCCTTCTACAGGGGATCTTCCTGACCAAGGGATTGAACCCTGGTCTCCTGCATTGCAGGCAGATTCTTTACTGTCTGAGCCACCAGGGAAGCCCTAGGGAATCTTGGTCCTATTTCAAAATCCTTCATTTTAGCAGAAAACCCTTTTCTTTAGGTTCAGCATGCAGGTTCTGGCCTGCTTTCTGTGGGCTGTGGTCTTATTTCCAGATTCTGCATTTCATTTTGGTTTGTCTGGTGCTGCTAAGGACACTACAGGTCCCTGCCAGTATTGTCTGAGGGCCTGGCCTGGCCTACGGGTGTTCCTTGGCAGGGGGAGACCTCAGGCCCTGTGGCAGGCTTCCCAGGCAAGCTGCTTGTGGAGGTAGGGTTCCCCTTTCCAGTGCCCCCTTCTTTACTGCTCCCCAGCTGCTCCAGTGAATGTGGGTGAAGGACGGGAGTCTCAAGCCCATGAAGATAAGGAGACTTCCCAGGCTGGGT
Source organism: Bos mutus (assembly GCF_027580195.1). NCBI lineage: Eukaryota > Metazoa > Chordata > Mammalia > Artiodactyla > Bovidae > Bos > Bos mutus. The sequence goes on along the minus strand of NC_091629.1, from coordinate 32,403,687 downwards.
CACTGACAGTGCTAGCAGAACCCCTGTTGATGCCTCCTGGATGCCTAGGTCTGGCTTAGTAGGGGAGGGACATCTTGTGCTCAGTGGAGGAGAGTGCTTATCTTGGTAATTTACTGTTATGGGTCCCCTATAGATGGCCCCTTGCTGGGAGCTGGGTTTTCCTGATACTTTTGGATGGACAATGAGTCAATTGTGGGGAGAGAAGATCCTATGTGACCCCTTCCTGTTGCTAGATGTAGGTCAGGGTGTACCCGTCCTGGCACCTTCTCTATGCTGCTCCCTCAGTCCTAGGACCCCCCTAGACCAATTCATCCTCTTCTTACCACTCCAAATGCTCTCCTTTGGTTGTCACTTGTATTTCCAGGGTTTATAATTCTACTTAGCAGAGAAAAGCAGGAAGAAATGGATCTACACCATTTTGTCAGAGTACAAATTTTTTAAATTTCTAACCTTTTTTTGCTCCTATAATCTCATCAACAAGGCATACTTAAATCCTTTGATTTTATCATTTCAGAAAAAGACACAACTTTAACTTGGCCAATGTTCAAAACAAAACAAAAAATCAGATAGCATTCTTTGTATTTGTATTCTACCCTGTGAATAATCAAGACATGTGAAAAGATGCACTAACCAGGCCTAATTAACAAGTCAGCTTCTTCTCAGACTTCAAATGAGTAAAATAATCTCTATCAACTTTAAGTTTCAAGGTGCAAAAAACTGCAAAGAATGAATCACAAACGTTTACAAAGGCTTAACATATCGGTACTGTGCGTGCATGCTAAGTTGCTCCAGTTGTGTCCAACTCTTTGTGAGGCCACAGACTGTAGCCCGCCAGGCTTCTCTGAGGCAAGAATACTGGAGTGGGTGGGATGCCCTCCTCCAGGGGATCTTCCCGACCCAGGGATCAAACCCTGGTCACTTTATGTCTACTTGCATTGACAGGTAGGTTATTTATATATGGTGTATTTAAATTCTTTTTCTCTGCAAGGGTCAGAAACATAAAAAAAAAAAAAAAAATAGCCACTAGAGGGCAGAAGACCCAAACTCTGCCCCACAGCAAGAGCTTGCTGGGCAAACTGCCAAGCTCCAGAACTAGAGCAGCTGCTTAAACCTTACTGGCTAAAACCATGGGATACTATTTTAACCCATTCTTCCCCAAACTCTACTACTAAAATGGCATTGCACCGACCTAGATAACATATTCAAAAGCAGAGAGATTACTTTGTCAACAAAGGTCCGTCTAGTCAAGGCTATGGTTTTTCCTGTGGTCATGTATGGATGTGAGAGTTGGACTGTGAAGAAGGCTGAGCGCTGAAGAATTGATGCTTTTGAACTGTGGTGTTGGAGAAGACTCTTGAGAGTCCCTTGGACTGCAAGGAGATCCAACCAGTCCATTCTAAAGGAGATCAGCCCTGGGATTTCTTTGGAAGGAATGATGCTAAAGCTGAAACTCCAGTACTTTGGCCACCTCATGCAAAGAGTTGACTCATTGGAAAAGACTCTGATGCTGGAGGGATTGGGGGCAGGAGGAGAAGGGGACGACAGAGGAAGAGATGGCTGGATGGCATCACCAACTCGATGGACGTGAGTTTGAGTAAACTCCGGGAGTTGGTGATGGACAGGGAGGCCTGGCGTGCTGCGATTCATGCGATCGAAAGAGATCGCAAGAGTTGGACACGACTGAGTGACTGAACTAAACTGAACTGAACTTCCTCATCTTTGTATCTATATTGTGCATAACATGCCCTAAAGTTTCCCAAAAAGTTCTTTGTAACTAGACATAACACTTACTGAATATATTATAGAGAAACACAGCTAAACTTATTTCCTTTTTTTGTTTTTAGAATTTAAATTTTCCACTTAGTTGTATTATTTTGTAAGTAGGAAAAAACTCACAATACTATAATATACACTTTCTTAAAAAAAAAAAAAATGCAGTTTTCTTAAGAAAAGGGCTTTAAAAGGCAGTCGTTAGGAATATCCTTAAAACTGTAATCTCATGTACTACAACTAGATCTTTGCTGAAAAAATATGAAGGAAACAACTCTACTTGAAACATACTTCATGATGGGAAAATGTGGTGATAATTCTCTACTCTCATAGCATTATATCTCCTCAAAGATGTTCATTTCCATGTGGTTTTCTTACCAAAAAAAGTAAGAAAGAAGAAAAAAAAATAAAAGGAAAAAAGAAAAAAAAACTAGGGGCTTTAGAAAGAGACCAGTTTGGGCTAATCTGAACACTTTCTTTCTTTTTTTTTTGCCATGCCCATGGGGCTTGCAGGGTCTTAGTTCTCTGACTAGGGATTGAACCCGAGCCCTCAGCAGTGAAAGCCCAGAATCCTAACCACTCGGACACCAGGGAATTCCTTGAACACTTTTCAAATCAGAGTTAGGCAAATCTGCAGGACTTACATGAGAATATAAGCTATTTAACATAGACTATTTATTGTGCTACAGTACCCATAAGCTCAGTCCCAGCTTAAATTTGACGGTAAAGTTATAAACTGGTGGTCGAGGTACTGTGATACTTAATATCTATTTTAAAATCTTGTCAAATTTCACTTAATGTGTTGTTCATTTATCCAGCCAGCCTCCACTGAAGAGGCTCCACTTACTATGTGCCAGTCACTGTGCTTTAGACCAAGCAGAGAGCTAAACCAGGAACCCAGAGAGGCAAGCATCAGAGCCCCAGGAATGAATTAAAGCACACTTATCCTTAAGAGTTATGTTCCAACAAGCTGTGTTCTTATAATTTTGAGCATATTAGCAAAACCCAGCTCTATCAAAATCTCCAAGGAGCTTACGGGTCAGGAAAGAAAGGGCAGTCACTCGCCAAAAAAAAAAAAAAACAAGTATATTTACAGCTTCAAAGGGCAAAGAGCCAAGAATACGAAGTGTTTCGTGGCCAGATAAGAAAATTTTTCTATTCAGACAGAGCTATCAAGAGTTCCATCCATCCCAGCAAAGTTAAAAATCCCGGCTTTGTTTTCCTTCAGTTTTAACATAAGGATGTGGATCTATCCTTGCGTAAGAAATTTATTCAAAAAGGCAATGCTTTCTTTCCAGTTGCAGATAGTTAGAGCTTCTTCAACAATGGAGAGATGAGAGGCTGACAGGGGAACTCAGCGGGCAGTGGACACAATGCTGGTCAACAAACCAGAGTCCCAGTGTTCTGAGAGAGTGCTGAGACTGCTGTGAAGATACTTAAAGTTAGCAGAAAGAGGCTCACACGGACTCTGCAAAAGACGTAACTGCAAATATTTAAGACAAAGTTACTTAGTAGTTATTCACACCTTAATGTTGGAATTTCTTTAAAGTTCTGCCTTAAAGTCAACATGACCCAAATTTGAGTCTCAGTTTAAAGGCAGAGGAACCAGAGATCAAATTGCCAACATCTGCTGGATCATCGAAAAAGTAAGAGAGTTCCAGAAAAACATCTACTTCTGCTTTATTGACTATGCCAAAGCCTTTGACTGTGTGGATCACAATAAACTGTGGAAAATTCTGAAAGAGATGGGAATACCAGACCACCTGACCTGCCTCTTGAGAAATCTGTATGCAGGTCAGGAAGCAACAGTTAGAACTGGACATGGAACAACAGACTGGTTCCAAATAGGAAAAGGAGTACGTCAAGGCTGTATATTGTCACCCTGCTTATTTAACTTATATGCAGAGTGCATCATGAGAAATGCTGGGCTGGATGAAGCATAAGCTGGAATCAAGATTGCCGGGAGAAATACCAATAACCTCAGATATGCAGATGACACCACCCTTAAGGCAGAAAGTGAGGAAGAACTAAAGAACCTCTTGATGAAAGAGAAAGAGAAGAGTGAAAAAGTTGGTTTAAAGCTCAACATTCAGAAAACTAAGATCATAGCATCCGGTCCCATCACTTCATGGCAAACAGATGAGGAAACAGTAGAAAGAGTGGCTGACTTTATTTTTGGGGGGCTCCAAAATCACTGGAGATGGTGATTGCAGCCATGAAATTAAAAGACACTCCTTGGTAGGAAAGTTATGACCAGCCTACACAGCATATTAAAAAGCAGAGACACTACTTTGCCAACAAAGGTCCGCCTAGTCAAGGCTATGGTTTTTCCAGTAGTCATGTATGGATGTGAGAGTTGGACTATAAAGAAAGCTGAGCGCCAAAGAATTGATGCTTTTGAACTGTGTTAGAGAAGACTCTTGAGAGTCCCTTGGACTGCAAGGAGATCCAACCAGTCCATCCTAAAGGAGATCAGTTCTGAGTGTTCACTGAAAAGATTGATGCTGAAGCTGAAACTCAAATACTTTGGCCACCTGATGCAAAGAGCTGACTCATTTGAAAAGACCCTGATGCTGGGAAAGACTGAAGGCAGGAGAAGAAGGGGATGACAGAGGATAAGATGGTTGAATGGCATCACCGATGAAATGGACATGAGTTTGAGTAAACTCTGGGAGTTGGTGATGGACAGGGAAGCCTGGTGTGCTGCAGTCCATGGGGTTGCAAAGAGTTGGATACAATTGAACGACTGAACTGAACTGAACTTTCCATATTTTGGGGGGTAACATATTAATATGTTACATACTGACCTTTCTATGGCTCTGTTTTCTAATGGGGAACATAGAGATCATAACAGTTTCTATTTCTTGGAGTAGCTCTGAGAATCAGAAGGGACCAAGCATGTAAAATGCATAGCACAGTGCCCAGAATGCAAGTGTAAATAAATGATAAACTACTGATCTTCCTGCCCCCTTTTAATTGTATACAGTCTCCTCTGTCCTACAAATACATGATGATGAAGGCAATTAGCAATAGTGTATGTTCGTTTCCACTGAGTTGTTTCCTCAAACTGTAAGAAGATACAGCTGAGTGACAAGTCATGAATGAACATTCACTCGGAAAAGCCCCTGAAGAGCTATGCGTCAGACCATAGGCCCACTTATGTGTGGCTGAACTGAAGATATAAATGCATGTCTCAACAGGATCAAGGCCTGTTTTTAAAACTGTAACTGCAGGCAGAGTGCACAGAAGTAAACAAATCTCTTCTCCCCCTGCAAATGTCCTTGACACTCAAAAGTAAGGATGATGAGAGATGGCGCAGATCATAAACAGCATTCTTGAGCCTTAAAAATAATTCTATTAATACTCAAACAATTATCATTTCTACTGACTGTTTAGCATCTACAATTTAGCAAGTTAAAATACAAAACTATATCTTTTTATTTTTTTAAAAAAGGGATAGAAAAGTCAGAAGTAGCTTCTATGAGGGTCACCAAGGAAATAGGAGTTGCCCGGTCACTGTGTGACTTTGGGTGACTTTCTTCATTATCCTGGGGTTCAAGTTCCCCTTACAGAAAACAAGACAACTAAGAGAGCTTGATGGGTTTTTTTTCTGTTTGTTTGTTTTTTTATTTATTTCTTTGGCTGCACTGGGTCTTCGTAGTGGCATGCAGGACCTTCAGTCTTCACTGCAGCATGCAGTGTCTTCAGATGATCTTCAGTCTTCACTGTGGCATGCAGTGTCTTTAGATGACCTTCAGTCTTCACTGCGGCATGCAGTGTCTTTAGATGACCTTCGGACTTCACTGCGGCATGCAGTGTCTTTAGATGACCTTCAGTCTTCACTGCGGCATGCAGTGTCTTTAGATGACCTTTCAGTCTTCACTGCGGCATGCAGTGTCTTTAGATGACCTTCGGACTTCACTGCGGCATGCAGTGTCTTTAGATGACCTTCGGACTTCACTTCGGCATGCAGTGTCTTTAGATGACCTTCGGACTTCACTGCGGCATGCAGTGTCTTTAGATGACCTTCGGACTTCACTGCGGCATGCAGTGTCTTTAGATGACCTTCAGTCTTCACTGAGGCATGCAGTGTCTTTAGATGACCTTCGGACTTCACTGCGGCATGCAGTGTCTTTAGATGACCTTCAGTCTTCACCGCGGCATGCAGTGTCTTTAGATGACCTTCAGTCTTCACTGTGGCATGCAGTGTCTTTAGATGACCTTCGGACTTCACTGCGGCATGCAGTGTCTTTAGATGACCTTTGGACTTCACTGAGGCATGCAGTGTCTTTAGATGACCTTCGGACTTCACTGCATGCAGTGTCTTTAGATGACCTTCGGACTTCACTGCGGCATGCAGTGTCTTTAGATGACCTTCAGTCTTCACTGCAGCATGCAGTGTCTTTAGATGACCTTCAGTCTTCACTGAGGCATGCAGTGTCTTTAGATGACCTTCGGACTTCACTGCGGCATGCAGTGTCTTTAGATGACCTTCGGACTTCACTGCGGCATGCAGTGTCTTTAGATGACCTTCAGTCTTCACTGCAGCATGCAGTGTCTTTAGATGACCTCCAGTCTTCACTGAGGCATGCAGTGTCTTTAGATGACCTTCGGACTTCACTGTGGCATGCAGTGTCTTTAGATGTAGCATGTAAACTCTTAGATGCAGCCTGTGGGATCTAATCCCCTGATCAAAACTGGGCCCCCGACATTGGGAGCTTGGAGTCTTAGCCACTGGACCACCGGGAAGTCCCAAGCTTTGTGATTTTCAAACCTTTTGTTGGTCCTGACATCCTTTCTTCCAATGAATGATTATGTGGAAGCTGATATGGATGAGCAGGAGAGGAGAATCCAGGGCCCCTATAAGCTCACTACGGTCTCCAGTCCTGACCTGTAGCTCCCAAAGGGCTGCCTGGAGCACATTTTGGGTACTCTGGCTCATAAGCTGTACCATTCTCTAACTCTGTAGGGCTTAATCATGTACACTTATGGTTTATTCTTCACTCTCTGGGCCACACAATTAGGACACACTGCTGCCTTCCAAAAGGGGTAAGAAGTTCAAAACCCATTTAGAACTTGAAAATTAAGCATAGATGGCTGAATTTGCATAACTAAATCCAGGAAGTGGTAACAAATGCAGAGATGCATTGCCATGAAGAATACTCAAACCTTCCAAATAAAACCCATCAACTTGACATGTGATAGGAAGTTTCAGATTTTGCTCTAGGATTTCTCAGAGAACTGGTTCATCAGTCTCCTTCCTTCCCTTCCTGACTGTATTTTAGATCCAATTTAGAGGATGCTGAGCCATTAGCCACTAGGTTGGGTCCTATTTAATGCAGCTATAAAGAAAATGTCTTTAACATTATATCCATGACTGAAATATACCGACTCCTATTTAAAATGATAATACCACATCCAGAATTCTATAATTACTATGTAAATTCTATTTTGAGATTTTAAATTTAAGAGCTTATAACTTCTTACGGAAATAAAATTTGCAAGAATTATAAATGGATTTTGTACACAGGAAAAAGATATACTTATCTACTCTTAATAAATTCCTTGGACGAAATGCCTAACTACACAGGATATAAAGTGGCCTTTGAAGCCTGGGATGTTGACAGATTCCAAAAGAAGAATAAGAAGCATCAAACCACTATTTACTTTAAATTTATAGTCACTTGTTAGCAGGGCCTTTAATCATCAAAGACACTATGTTTAATATTCAACTTGCTGTATACACTCAACTAATTTCCCCAGCAACTGCTCTAGGAAGTTCAAGCTGAGGAAAGGACTGAAGTTTCCCAAATCCACACTGCAACGTCAGAGCAACAAATGCAGAGTGCCTTGCATTAGAACGCATTGTGGATGCTCTCCAGGAAACAGGCCACATGAGCTACCCAGAGTTTATCAAGCTAGAGTGATACACAAGACTGTCTCCAGGAAGTCTTTGTTGACCTTGAGTCTGAGGTTTCTCCAAGACCATTTGCCATTAGATTTGGGCTTCCATCCTGTTTACGGTATGCCTTCTTTGAGCCCAGTAACAAAAGACAAAGGCAACACGTATCTATGAGGCAGGGAGCTCAAGTCCATCAGCTAACTGACAGGTTCAATTCTTTAATCTCTGGAGTGGACTGGTGCTGACTAGGGACACAAGAGTACACGCGAGGAGAGTGTAGCCGAGGCACTAAGGCCTGACTTAGCACAGAAACAGGCCTGACAGGAATGGCAGACTTGTGTTAATGAGTAGTTAGGCACCAGCAGGGGCCTGTAGTCAGCTGGTTTGTTCCCGCACAGCCTTGCCAGTTGTTAAAATACTGTAATACTGCTGAATTGGTTGTTAAATACTTTGAACAAATATCACAGACATCAGATTACACAGTTCTGAAAAGGAGGTACAGAAGCCTTGAGAGGAGCTGGCAGGAAGTGGACCAGGACATCTCAAGGGGACTTAAATAGAGGGCATGAAGGAAACAGTATTTCAGGAGGACCTTCTTGACATGTGGGTCTTCTGCCTGATCTCCCCAGGAAGTGCAGAGGGAGGGCATTTTGGTGGAGGTGACAAGTTATTGTTTGCCCCCAGCACTTCATGGGAAGTGGCTCACTGGTCACTTCATGATAGACAATCTCTGTTTATTTAGACAGAGCCTGGCCTCACCTGCCTTAGATACCCAGATGGAAACAACTAAGGCTTTGAGATTTTTCTAATACTCTAATACTAATTTTTCCGACTAATACTTCTTGGAAATCTCAGTCCTTTGCCACCAGCCTCCTGCCCCAGGGCACAGGCAGTGAGATGGCAGCTGGGCGAAAAGAGATAAGGGCAGAGGACTATCCCTTCTGATTCGCTTCAGCACATGAGCAGGAGCAGTGGGGGTACAAGTCACGGCCCAGGAATGAGGAAGAGTCTTGTGTGAGGTGAGGTGGGAGGAGGGAGAGCAGGGCCTCCTCCAAAGGCCGGGTCAGTGACAGGCCCCCAGCAAAGGCAGCTGCACAGGGACACAGGGTCCCTACAGAAGGAGCCAAGCCAGAGCCACACAAGCACAGCTCACAAGGCCAGTGAGCGAGTCTCAGGGTGCCCAACGCAGGTGACCCTGGTGACTGTAACTGGAAACCTTTGCCCGTTCACCAGTCTCTGGAAGAACAGTTTCCTAACAACACACAGAAACAAAATGCAAACCAAGAATGAAGTCAGCTTGGGAAGAGGATGTGGTGAGGAGCTGTGATAGGATGAACACCATAAGGACACTCACAGATACTGGCATGCAGACGGGCCAAGATTCTGACAAACTGTGGGCCCAGAGGTACTGGGCCAAGACAGGGACCAGAGTCTGCAGAGGGCTGTGGAACCACAACCAGCAAGAACATGCAGCAAAGGGAGGAAAGGGACTCAATTTGTCAGTAGCAAATGCACAGCTCAGGTCAGAGAAGAGCCTATCGGGCTGGGCACTTGAAGCAGTGGCTCCCCCAGAGGTTGGGGCTGTCCACCTCATGTTCATGGCCTGGTAACAGCCAGACTACCAGTGACAACCTAAGTTTACTTTGTAGAAAATCTTCTCACAATAGGCAGCTCTGGAATGTTTACAACAAAATAACCAGCTTTCCATGTAAGCATCCCTCAGTGATGTTAGAATGAAGTCCTTCTGTGGTGGATAAACCTGAGCCCAATTATTTCCCTTTAGCATGAACTATTAGATGCAGGCTGTTAAACAAACAGATGGATGCCTCCTGTTGGACCCCAGCGTACTGTCCCCCGTTTCTTGTAGGCAAGATTCCAGCTCCCATAACTTTCCTTGACTTCCAGAGAGCAGATGTGAACTTTCTCAAAGGAGGAGCAGCCAAGAAACCACCTGAGGCAAGATTAAAGGGACCGGGGAAGCTCATCAAGATGAGGAGACCTGAGACACTGCACACACCCTAATCTTGTCAGCAACCAAACACTGAAATATTGTTATAAAAAGTGAAGTTCAGTCTGTCCGACTCTCTGTGACCCCATGCACCGTAGCCCTCCAGGCTCCTCCATCCATGGGGTTTTCCAGGCAAGGGTACTGGAGTAGGTTGCCATCTCCTTCTCCAGGGGATCTTCCCAACTCAGGGATCGAACCCGGGTCTCCCACATTGTAGGCAAACGCTTTACCATCTGAGCCACCAAGCTTTGTTATAAAACTCCTTATCAAATCCTCTCAGGTTGGGACACATAGTTTTTGAGGCAGGATCCTGCTGTGTCCCTCTTTGCCTAGCAAAGCAATAACACTTCACTTTTCTACTTAACCCAAAACAGTCTCTAAAGTTTGATTCGGCACTTGTTTACAGACAGGCTAAGCTACTGGCATCAGCTTCACCTAATTCAGTGTTGCCTATGACTCCCAACACTCACACTGTCATCCACAGTCAATCTTCCAAAGTCATCCATAACCAGCCTTAGGCAATGTGTGTAGGGGGAGGGAGGAGGGGAGTGGAGACATTTTATGTTATGATCAACTTCAGTACCAAATCCACAGGGCCTGTCTCATAATGAAATCATAATAATAACAGTTAGCATTTACTTATTCATTTTTTTGTTTTTAATTTTGTTTTTGAGGGTTTTCTTGTTAGTGTGTGCTGTTTTGTTTTGTTTTGTTTTTTTGAGGGTTTTTATTTTCAAAACCTGCCATCCCGAAATTTATGTTCTAGTTGGGGGAGACAAATAAACAATAAAATACATAGGGTGCCCAATGGCACTATGGGCTATGGGAAAGAATAAAGCCATAAAGGGAAGAATAAAGAATAAAGGGAAGGATGTAGTGAGGGAGCACTGGCAGGAGAGAGGCAAGGATGGGCCTCTCTGAAGGGTGAGCTTGGAGGGCGGCAGCCCACGCCAGTGTGGGGATGGGTGGGATGGTACAAGGTAAGGTCAGAGAGGCCAGGCCCGGGACCCAGGGGCATGGCTCCAGGTAAGTCTTGGCTGTTGTTGTTGTAGTGGTTTTAGTCACTAGACCCTACCAGGACTATAGCCTACCAGACTCCTCCCCATGGGAGAATCCCATCCATGGAAAGAATACTGGAGTGGGTTGCCATTCCCTTCTCCAGGGGATCTTCCCGACCCAGGGATCAAACCCAGGTACTCCTGCACTGCAGGCAGATGCTTTACCCTCTGATCTACCAGGGAAGGAGGTTGTGTCCAACTCTTTTGCAACCCTATGGACTGTCCCATTAATTGTAGCCCACCAGGCTCCCTGGTGGCTCAGACAGTAAAGTGTCTGCCTACAGTGCAGGAGACTGGGTTAAATCCCTGGGTCAGGAAGATCTCCTGGAGAAGGGAATGGCAACCCACTTTTGCGGGCTTCCCTTGTAGCTCAGTCAGTAAAGAATCTGCCTGCAGTGCAGAAGACCTGGGTTCAATCCCTAAGTTAGGAAGATCCCCTGGAGAAGGAAATAGCAACCCACTCCAGTATCCTTGCCTGGAAAATCTCATGGACAGAGGAGCCTGGTGGGCTGCAGTCCCTGGGGTCGCAAAGAGTCGGGCACGACTGAGCGACTAACACTTACTTACTTAGGCTCCTCTGTCCATATTTCCCAGGCAAGAAAACTGGAGTGGGTTGCTGTTTCCTTCTCCAGGGGATCTTGCTGACCCAGAGACAGAACCCATGTCTCCTGCATTTCACAGGGATTGCCTACCACTGAGTCACCTGGGAAGCCCAAGTCCTGTTAAGTTTGGATTAAGTTCTGAGTCAAATAAGAAGCTACCAAGGACTAACATAATATGATTTACATTTTAAAAGGATCCTCTGGTGTGTTAAGAAGAAACTGTAGGAGGATAGATTAGATGTGGGAAAAGCTAGTTAGGAGATTTAACAATAACCCAGAAGACAAGAGGATAGAAGCAGGGACCAAGGTGTAGCCTGGAAATGACAAAAAATGTTTAGTCTAGATTTACTCTGAAGGCGAATTGACAGGATTTGCTGATGGACTGGATATGAGATTAAAGAGAAAGAAAGAAGTTGAGGACGACTCCTAGGATCCTGCCTAAGTGAGCAGAAGGATGGAAGCACTTTTTTGAGGTGACAGAATCTCAAAGAACAGGTACATATACGTATACATGAAGGGGTAGAGGAATCAGGAATTTGGTTTAGGGTATGTACTGTGGTCAGCAGGTAAAGAAACCGCCTGCAATGCAGGAGACCTGGGTTCGATCCCAGGGTTGGAAAGATCCCATGGAGAAGGGAAAGCCTGGAGAATTCCATGGACTGTATAGTCCAAGGGGTCACAAAGAGTTAGACATGACTGAGCAACTTTCACTTCACTTCATGTCAAATTTGGAAACTCTAATAGAAATCTAAGTGATGAGGTCAAGTACACAGTTAGTCTAAATGTCAAGCCAGAGATCCAAGCTGGAGAGAGAAATCTGGGACTCAGCAGGGCACTGAGGGCATTTAAGGCCCTGACACTGGATAAAATCACTCAGGAAGTACGTGATGACAGAATAAAGAGCTGGCAACTCAGCCCCAGGCTCTCCAACACTAAAGGGCTGGAGAAGAAGGAATCAGGCAAAAGAGACTAAAAATAAATTGACAAGTAAGAAGATGCTGCTTCCCTGAAAGCCCAATGAAGAAAGAATTCAAGAAGGAAAAAAGTCAATGCTGCTGACAGATGAAGGAGGAGAAGGCTTAGGAACTTCCCTGGTGATCCAGTGACTAAGAATCCATACTCCCAATGCAAACGGTATGGGTTTGATCCCTGGTCAGGGAACTGGATCCCACATGCTGCAACTAAGGGTCCTATGTGCCAGCAACTAAGACCTGGTGCAGCCAAATAAATAAATATTTAAAAAGAAGAAGAAGAAGAAGGCTTTTGATCTAACAGTGACCTTGACAAGAGCTATTTCCTTGGAGTGATGGAGCTAGAAGCCAGGTTGGAGGGTTTTAGGAGAAACAAGGAAAAGAGAAACTGGAAACAGCAAGTGTAGATGACTTTTTTGAGGGTTTTTCTGTAGCAGAGAACAGAGGAATGAGACTATAACTAGAGGGGAATTTGGGGTCTAGGGTGGTTATTTAGTGAAGATGGGAGCTATTAAAACATGTCTGTACAATCATGAGAATGACCAGTAGAGAAGAAACCCATGATGCAGGAGATTACCAGAAGTGCCGACGTTGAGCAGATGAAAGTAGACAGGAAGAGAGGAATAGGCAGGGGTGGGTCTCCCACAGAAACAAGAGGGAAGAGGGAAGGAAGCTGATGGGTGTGGGGTGTGAGCGTGTGCTCTTCTGAGAGCTTCTGTTTTCTTGATGAAATAGGAAACCAAGAGCAGCTGAGAGAAAGGTTGAAGGAGGTAATAGGGATTTGCAAAGAGAGGAGAAAATACTACACAGTGACCCAGGAGGGTAAACTTGTTGGGGAAAATTTGTGTGATGGATGGGCAACAAGGAGGCTCCACTTGAGGTGGGAGGTTATGAATTTAAATGGAACTTGTCATGAAGATGTAGAGAAAAGGGAACCCTTATATGTTGTTGATGAGAATGGAAATTGGTGCAGCCACTAATGTGTGGAGTTTAGCCACTCCACACTAAAACAGTATGGAGTTTTCTCAAAAACCTAAAGCACTGTCATATGACCCAAAAATTCCACTCCTGGGTATACATCTGAAAAAAACAAAATCAGTAATTCGAGAAGATATATGTACTCCAATATTCACAGCAGCACTACTTATAATTGCTAAGATATGGAAGCAACTTAAGTGTCCATCAACAGGTGAATGAAAAAAGAAGATGGAGTATGTATATATCGTGGAATACTACTCAGCCATAAACAAAGACAAAATTTTGCCATTTGCAACAACATGAATGGACTTGGGGAGTATCAGCCTAAGTTAAATGTCAGACCACTTATATACATAGCATTTAAAAAATAAAACAAACTAGTAAGTATAACAAAAAAGAAACAGACACACAGATATAGAGAACAAACTAGTGGTTACTAGTGGGAGAAGAAGAACAGGAGGGGTAAGATGCAAAGAGGATTAAGTGGTATAAGTTATTATGCACAAAATAAATACACTATAAGGATATACCATATAATTGGGAATATCACCAATATCTTATAACAGCTGTAAATGGAGTATAACCTTTAAAAATTTTGAATCACTATGTTGTGTACTTGTAACTTATATAATATTGAATGTCAACTATACTTCAAATTATAAAAAAAAAAAAGTCTCGTCACCGTGGTGGTGTGTTAAGAGGCCCAGGAGCTAAACGCATGAAGAGCTGGGTTTCCAAAGCCCACCATGTGCCAGGCATCATGCCTCATACACTTTGACTCTTATTACGGCTGCCCCATGACAAGGTAGGCATTACTATCTCCATCTTACAAATGAGGGAACCTACACAGAGAGGCCAAACGATGTACCCAAACCACAGAAAAAAGCAGAACCAGAACTCAAACCAGGCAGTCTATGCAGCACCACTACCACCCATGCTATGCAAAAGAGCTGTCTCAGATTGGAGTACTCCTTTCCACTTTCAGACCTTTATAACGGCTTCCAAAATAATCTTTTTTCCATGAAATGGCTAGATTTTAAATCCAATATAAACCTTTCAACGGTCACCTCAATTCAAAGTAGGTAACAGTTGTTCTCTTTGGGATGAGAAGTAATGCAGAGCCACCAGCTTGGGAAGGAAAGAGCAAAGGTTAAATAAACTACAATCCTGAGCCTAGAGGAAAAAGGATAAGAAATAAGTTAGTTCTTGCTTAGAACTAAAGGAGGCTGACTGATCCCGATTACTATGTCCTAAAAATCAGAATACATATTCAATAAATGGTGTTGGGAAAACTGGACAGTTACATGTAAAAGAATGAAATTAGAACACTTCCTAACACCATACACAAAGATAAACTCAAAATGGATTAAAGACCTAAATGTAAGAGCAGAAACTATAAAACTCTTAGAGGAAAACATAGGCAGACCACTCAATGACATAAATCAAAGTAAGATCCTCTATGACCCGCATCCTAGAGTAACAGAAATAAAAACAAAAGTAAACAAGTGGGACCTGATTAAACTTAAAAACTTTTGCACAGCCAAAGAAACTATAAACAAGGTGAAAAGACAAGGCTCAGAGTGGGAGAAAATAATAGCAAATGAAACAACTGACAAAGGATTAATTCCAAAATATACAAGCAGCTCATGCAACTCAATACCAGAAAAACAAACAACCCAATCAAAAAGTGGGGAAAAGACCTAAATAGATAAACAGACATTTCTCCAAAGAAGACATACAGATGGCTAACAAACACATGAAAAGATGGTCAACATCACTCATTATTAGAGAAATGTAAATCAAAATTACAAAGAGATATCACCTCACACTGGTCAGAACGGCCCTCATCAAAAAGTCTACAAACAACAAATGCTGGAGAGGATGTGGAGGAGAGGGTGTGGAGAAAAGGGAACGCTCTTGCACTATTGATGGGAATGTAAATTTATATAGCTGCTATGGAAGACGTATGGAGATTCCTTAAAAAACTAGGAATAAAACCACCATTAGATCAGATCAGATCAGATCAGTCGCTCAGTCGTGTCCGACTCTTTGCGACCCCATGAATCGCAGCACGCCAGGCCTCCCTGTCCATCACCAACTCCCGGAGTTCACTCAGACTCATCCAGCCATCTCATTCTCTGTTGTCCCCTTCTCCTCCTGCCCCCAATCCCTCCCAGCATCACAGTCTTTTCCAATGAGTCAACTCTTCGCATGAGGTGGCCAAAGTACTGGAGTCATAGGACCCAGCAATCCCACTCCTAGGCATATACCCTGAGGAAACCAAAATTGAAAGAGACACATATATCCCATTGTTCATTGCAGCACTATTTACAATAGCTAGAACATGGAAGCAACCTAGATGTCCATCAACAAATGAATGGATAAAGAAGTTGTGGTACATATACACAATGGAATATTACTCAGCCATAAAAAGGAATGCATTTGAGTCAATTCTAATGAGGTGGATAAACCTAGAACCTATTATACAGAGTGAAGTGAGTCAGAAAGATAAAGATAAATACCATATTCTAACACATATATACGGAATCTAGAAAAATGGTACTGAAGAATTTATTTACAGGGCGACAATGGAGAAACAGACATAGAAAATAGACAAATGGACATGGGGAAAGGGGAGGAGAGGGTGAGATGAATAGAAAGAGTAACATGGAAAGTTACATTACCATATGTAAAATAGATAGCCAACGGGAATTTGCTGTATGGCTCAGGAAATTCAAAGAGGGGCTCTGTATCAACCTAGATGGGTGGGACGGGGAGGGAGCTTCTAAAGGGAGGGGATATATGTATACCTATGGCTGATTCATGTTGAGGTTTGACAGAAAACTGCAAAATTCTGTAAAGTAATTATCCTTCAATAAAAAATTAATTAATTAAAAAAAATCAGAACAGAAACATAAAGGAGTTTAAAAGTATTTTTTTCCCACAGAATTCTTAAAGACAATGATAGGCACACACCTTACTTGCTGGCAACTCGGACGATGTTGCCAGATGATGAACTCATCATCTTTACGGCCAACATTTTCTCAGTGCCTGAGTGCTCTTTAAAAATACATATTTGGAAATAAATACAATTTTCCACATTAGAAAAAAATACTATTTGGGTTTCTTAATATTAACAACAGTAACAATAGCACCAGAATAACAGCAACTGACTATGTATGGCAAACACTATGATGGGTCCCTGATACTGTTCCCTGAGTTAAACCTACTCCACGAGGCAAGCATTCTGATTCCCATTCTGTAGACAATCCTAGAGCTCAGAGGGGTTAAGAAATATGACCCAAGTCACATAACCAGTAAGTGGCAGAACTCTGAATCTGCGAACATCTGGGCTTGGATTAGGCAATAAACAGGGAGGAGACAGGCTTACAACCAGAAATAGTCACTAACTAGGTCAAAGAACTGTCACTAAACTTAAATAATACACTTTTAAGCAATTCAGTCCGGGAAACTTACAAAAGGGTTGTTGCCTAAATTCAGAGTATACTTCGTAAGAGAAACACCAAAGTCTCCATGACACACAACAGGCCCACATGGCTATTTTCTGAAGTTTTTTTTTTTTTAATTGGAGGCCAATTACTTTACAATATTGTCGTTGTTTTTGCCATACATTGACATGAATCAGCCATGGGTGTACACGTGTTCCCCATCTTGAACCACCCTCCCACTGCCCTCTTTCTGAAATTTTAAAAGAACAAAACAAAACAAAAAAAACAATTCCACTCTCCCTATTGAACCAAGTGTTCCCTGCCTCTAAATGTATTTGGATGGAGATCAGAAAGAGACTCAGACAAAAGGGCCTCCAGGAAACCACTCCTAGCCCTGGTTTCACCAGGGAGGCTGTCCTTTGAAGTCTCTCCCAACAGTTTCACTTAGATGTTTTTCTCTCCAAGACAAGGAATGATTCCTCAGAGATCCACCACTGGAAGGCAGAGAAACAAACTGTCACATACGGGTATGTCAGGAGGTTTTTGTTTGTTTAATATTAGTTTGCTTTAAACTTTGCTTCTTACCTGGATCCACATCAGAAGAGCAAGGAATAGAACAAGCTTCCTCAGAACTAAAAGCCTCACTGTTGGTGTGCTGGCTGGGTCTCTGCAACACATAATCCCTTATGTCATAAGCTGATGGCAGGTCCAAAGCATTGCTCTCCTCTGTCTGGCTACCTGGTGTGGTCTCCTGGGTTGCCATAGTCCTGCATGAAAAAAATGAGACAATTCAATATAGAAGGCATTGCATGAGAGAAGCCTCCATTACAGCCATGGCTTAAAGCACCTTAAAGGCCAAACAACAGTAGAATCAGAATAATTTACTTTCCTGTTATTAATGGTTTTGTCTTCATTTTAGACCCAGTATTTGTTCACTGCTGCTACTGCTACTGCTAAGTCACTTCAGTCATGTCTGACTCTGTGCGACCCCATAGACGGCAGCCCACCAGGCTCCCCCATCCCTGGGATTCTCCAGGCAAGAACACTGGAGTGGGTTGCCATTTCCTTCTCCAATGCATGAAAGTGAAAAGTGAAAGTGAAGTCGCTCAATCATATCCGACTCTTAGCGACCCCATGGACTGCAGCCTACCAGGCTCCTCCATCCATGGGATTTTCCAGGCAAGAGTACTGGAGTGGGGTGCCACTGCCTTCTCCGATTTGTTCACTATGTCTCTCCATTATGAGAAATAAATAATTCTCAGTACAGAAAGAAACCATGAATAATATCAACTGGAAAATGAACTGCATGTCTGATAAGGATGAAATACTGTGCAGCAGTACAATCCAAGGTCTGAATAAATATTTAACAATATGGGAAACTGTCCATGATATAGTAAATGGAAAAAGATTTAAAAACTACAGATTTTATAAAATATCATGTGTGAGATGCGTGTGTATGAAAGATACAGACCTATAGCTAGAACGGGCTTCCCAGGTGGCACTAGTGGTAAAGAACCCACCTTTCAAAGCAGGAGACGTAAGAGACTCTAGTTCAACCCCTGGGATGGGAAGAGCCCCTGGAGGAGGGCATGGCAACCCACTCCAGTATTCTTGCCTGGAGAATCTCATGAATAGAAGAGCCTGGAGGGCTACAGTCGATAGAATTGCAAAGAAGGGGACACGACTGAAGCAACTTAGCATGTATGTACACACCTACATAGGTAGAAAAAACAAGTCTGGAAGGGTATGAAAAGTAAAAGTGAAAGTGTTAGTAGCTCAGTCATGTCCAACTCTTTGTGACCCCATGGACTGCCTGCCAGGCTCCTCAGTCCATGGAATTCGCCAGTATACTCCATCTTAATTCCAGTGATAATTAATTCAGTGGTTTAATTCCTGGATGAAAGTGAAAGTGGAGAGTGAAAAAGTTGGCTTAAAGCTCAACATTCAGAAAACGAAGATCATGCCATCTGGTCCCATCACTTCATGGGAAATAGATGGGGAAACAGTGGAAACGGTGTCAGACTTTATTTTTGGGGGCTCCAAAATCACTGCAGATGGTGACTGCAGCCATGAAATTAAAAGACGTTTACTCCTTGGAAGAAAAGTTATGACCAACCTAGATAGCATATTCAACAGCAGAGACATTACTTTGCCAACAAAGGTCTGTCTAGTCAAGGCTATGGTTTTTCCTGTGGTCATGTATGGATGTGAGAGTTGGACTGTGAAGAAGGCTGAGTGCCGAAGAATTGATGCTTTTGAACTGTGGTGTTGGAGAAGACTCTTGAGAGTCCCTTGGACTGCAAGGAGATCCAACCAGTCCATTCTGAAGGAGATCAGCCCTGGGATTTCTTTGGAAGGACTGATGCTAAAGCTGAAACTCCAGTACTTTGGCCACCTCATGCGAAGAGTTGACTCATTGGAAAAGACTCTGATGCTGGGAGGGATTGGGGGCAAGAGGAGAAGGGGACAACGGAGGATGAGATGGCTGGATGGCATCACTGACTCGATGGACATGAGTCTGGGTGAACTCCGGGAGTTGGTGATGGACAGGGAGGCCTGGCGTGCTGCAGTTCATGGGGTCGCAAAGAGTCGGACATGACTGAGCAACTGAACTGAAGTGAACTGAATTCCTGGGTAGTGAGATTACAGGTGACTTGCATCTTCTTCTGTAACCTTCAGACAACTGTTAACATGTCAGGCCTCGAGGATACAAAGGTGAGTATGATAGATACTTCCTTTGAGTTGCTTACGTTTGGATGATCCAAACACAGAGACAGACAATGCTAACACCATGATAAGGTGGAGAGACACCCAGAGAGGGGCAGTGGGCCTTCTGGAGGAGACTGTCCCCAGGCATGGGGCAGGCCACGGCTGGCTCCCAGAAGAACCAGCTTGGCCCACTCCAAGTAGCAAGGGGTGTCGGGAGTGTGAAGTGAGAGTCAAGGACAGTCACATATTGGTTAACCGGGGAGGGACAAACCTGTGGTTGCAGATAGATGGCCATGGGACCTCTGCTCTTCCTTACCACCTCTAGGAAGGACAGCAAGGCCTGGACTTGTCAACAACTTAGATACACACATCCTCTAGCTGAGCTCTGAAAACCTCAAAGGCGGCTTACTTTGGTTCACCACTTGGACATTTCTTGTTAAAAACTAGGTGTCCCTTACCCCACCTGGTTGATGTCTACCTGAGGGCTGAAAGGCTCTTTGTCAGCCCTGCCCACCTCTCTGTAAAGTAATTATGGGCCTGGGAAGATCATGGACCCTCTGCTACTCTCTGCCTCATCAGCTGTCATCAGTAAACCTTACTAAGGTCAACATTATGCCTTGTGACTGCCATGGGCCATCAAGCACCATGAAGAGAAGACACATGGTCAGATCTGCAGATTTGGCAGCTGAACAGCAACAGACTTGCAGGGCCTAAGTAAGCCCAGTGGCAGGCAATTTCAGAAGCAACAGGAATTCAGTCACCTGCTGTGGTCCCAGGGAGGAAGAGCATGTGAATGAGGGCAGGACACTAGCAGCCAAGAGCAGAGGGCAGGTTAAGAACATATTTAGGAACAGAGATGAGAGTCAAACTTAATAACTAAATGGATAAAGGGGCTAAAGAGGAACCAGGAGTCAACAAGGAGTGACAGCTTCAGTGATGGGGCTATATTATCAATTGACTTAGAGCAGACAGGAGAAACACAGGCTTGGGAGGAGCAGTATTCCAAACTATGGAATACTATCCAGCTGTTAAAATGACAGTCAGAACTTGAAAGATGTATGTCTGAATGACAGAAGCAATTTCAGAATAACATGAACAGTATACTAATACGAGAAGTTAACATTTATTGAGTGCTTATTGGATGCCAGGCACTGTGCTAAGAGCTTCCGCCACAACAGTCCTATGAGGCAGGTAATTTTATTACATATCACCCTCATTTACAGTCAGATAGTCAGTTCCCAAACACAGCAGAAGCAGAGTAACTCACCCAAGGAAACCTGTGTAGAAAGTATCAACCTAGGATGAACCCAGCTCTAAGACCTGCCAGCCTTCTGTGCCTCAGAGCCTCCTGACTGCAGCCCAAGCTACCACCTGATCAGGCAAAAATAGGGAGGTATAAAAACAAATAAACAGAGAGACATGGCGAGATCATTCTTGTCTGAGGGCACCCAGTCACATGCCATTGTGGACATTCCTTTAGGCAGACAGTGAGCCAAGACATCAGCCGATTGTTTCTGAAAGGAGTGATCAAGGTTCCCAAAGAAGTAAGAACATCCTGTCTTTGCACAGGTGCTGAATTAGCCTACTAAGCCTGAAATTTCAGCAAACATATCTGCTGCAGGCATCTGTGGCTCCTCCTTCTGCTCTCATCTTACCAAACACTGCTCTAGAGGCTTCTGGAAGGGAACAAGCAGGTCAGTGAATGACAACCAAGTATCCTGCCTGCCTACAAAGGTGCCTTGGAATCAACCAAGGGTCTCCTGCATTGCAGGCAGATTCTTAACCAACTGAGCTATCAGGGAAGCCACATATATACAATGTAATATTCTGCCATATAAAAGAGTAAATCTTGCCATTTGCAGCAATGTGAATGGACCTAGAGGGCATTATAAATGAAATGAGTCAGAGAAAGACAAATACTTTATGATCTCTCTTATATGTAGAATCCAAAAAAGCTTTATATGTATTATATAATGTATTCACATGTGGCTTCCCTGATAGCTCAGTTGGTTTTGGTTTTGGATTAAAAAAATCACTGCCAAGACCTATATGGTATAGGAATTTTACTTTTTTAGGTCTTAAATTCAAGTCTTTAATCCATTTGAGTTAATTTTTGCGTATAGTGGTCCAGTTTCATTCTTTTGCATGTGGCTGCCAATTCTCCCAGCACCATATATTGAAAAGACTATCCTTTCCCCATTGAATATGCTTGTCTCCTTTATCATAAACTAACTGATCATCTATGTATAGGCTTATTTCTGAACTCTCTATTCTGTTCTACTGATTTATGTGTTTATGCCAATACCATACTGTTTTAATTATTATAGCTTTGTAATATAAATCAGGGAGCATGATACCTGAAGCTTCATTCTCAAGATTGCTATGGCTATTCAGCATCTTTCATAGTTCCACAAATTTTAGTATTTTGTTGTTGTTGTTTTATTACTGTGAAAAATGTCATTGGGATTTTGATAGATATTGCACTGAATATGCATATGGTTTGGGGTAGCATGGACATTTTAATATTAATTCTTTCAATCCATGAGCACAGAATCTTTCCATGTATTTGTGTCTTCTTTAATTTCTTTCATTAATATCTTGTAGTTTTCACTATACAGATCTTTCATTTTCTTGGTTAAATTTATTCCTAGGTAAAAACAAAAAAATTTTAAAAAGAAAATTTATTCCAAGGTATTTTATTCTTTTTGATGCAACTGTAAATGGGATTGTAGTCTTAATTTCTCTTTTCAATAGTTCACTATGTAACAGATTTTTTTGTGTTGATTTTATATCTCACAACTTTGCTGAATGTATTAGTTCCAATAGTTTGTTGACAGAGGTTTTAGGTTTTCCATTCATAATATCATGTCATTTGCAAACAGTGACAGTTTTACTTCTTTTCCAATTGAGATGCCTTTCACTTCTTTTCTTGCCTAATTGCTCTGGCTATAACTTCCAATCCTATGTTGAATAGAAGTGGCAAGTGTAGCCATCATTGTCTTGTTCCTGATCTTAGCTGTGGGCTTGTCACACATGGTCTTCGCCTAGATTTCACAATTAACATTTTACTATGATTCTCTTTTTCAGATACAGCTATCCAACCCTCTATTACTCTGTCAATTCACCTTATTTTTATACATATTTCCATTTAAAAATTGATAATAATGAAAGCTTCTGAGGGGATGCTTAAGATATAATCAGTTTGCATTTTCAAAGGCTCGCTCTGTCAGAGGAGAGTAAACATGAAGCAGGGAACACAGCTAGGAAGATTTCAGAAATGCCCGAAGATATGCAGGAGCTCTGGAGTTGGAGAGACAGACCTCATATTTTAGCTGTCATCCTGGGCAAGTCACTTAACCTCAGTTTCCTCATCTATAAAAATGGTTGTCATAAGAATTATACAAAATGTATGCACATAAAATACTTAGTATAGTCTCTGCATTCAATAATGGCTAGCTCCAAGAAGTAAAAATAGTAATAATTAAAAAACAAATCATAAGCTCCTCTCTTCCCAGACTATCACCAGCCCATTTGCCCCTCTATTTCCCATTCTGCAGCCATCTTGCTTCTTTACCAGTATATTTTACGGTCCACAATCTTATTAATACCCTGATCTTCCCCACTCTGCCCATCCTGTCTTTTCCTCAACTATCTACCTACTGGACATGAGAGTCATCAAACAGGTGAGGGCAGACTGACTCACTCTAACTATCTGAGTACCCACATATAATGGGCTGTCTGGCCAAATAAATCCCGAGATGTTTATCTCATAACTTCCTCTCAGTCCCCTGCTTTTTAAAAATATTTACTTATTTGGATGCCCCAGGTTTTAGTTGCTGCATGTGGAATCTAGTTTCCTGACCAGCGATCAAACCCAGGCCCTGTGCATTGTTAGCACAGAACCTTAGCCACTGGACCAAAGGAAAGTCCCTCAACACTTTCAGGTTTTCTCTGAGTGAGTGAGTGAAGTCGCTCAGTCATGTCCGACTCTTTGCGACCCCATGGCCTGTAGTCTATCAGGCTCCTCCATCCACGGGATTTTCCAGGCAATAGTACTGGAGTGGGTTGCCATATCCTCCTCCAGGGTATCTTCCCGACCCAGGGATCGAACATGGATCTCCCTCATTTTAGACAGATGCTTTACCATCTGAGCCACCAGGGAAGTCCTTATGTTTTCTCTACTCTTCTTCAATGACCGTCCCCATCACTCAAACAACTTCCTCTTCATTTCAATAGATCATCTTACTACCCAACTGACAAGGAAATAGAATCCAGCAGAGGAACTTCATTTCCATCAAAACATAATAAAGGCTCCCGTATCTGCATTCAGTCATGTCCAACTCTTTGCAACCCCATGGACTTGCAAGGCTCTTCTGTCCATGGAATTTTTCCAGGCAAGAATACTAGAGCAGGTTGCCATTCCCTTCTCCAGGGAATCTTCCTGACCTAGGGATGGAACCTGGGTCTCCTAAATTGCAGACAGATTCTTTACCATTTGAGCCAAGCTATCCCTTATGTGGCAAAGGCCAACAACTATACCTGGGTTTTAGATTCAACTCTCTGGACCTTTCCAGAAGCCTTAAGTGATGATAATCCCTTCTCTGGCTTCTGTTTCACTGGATCTTCACTTACACTTTTTAAATCGTTCTCATTTTCAATAAAAACTGGTGTATAAAAGAATGTCCTTATTCTTTGGAATGGTACCCAAATATTTTAGTTTTAGAGAAACATGATGTCTGCAACATATTCATATATATTTTTGTTGTTGTTCAGTCAGTCAGACATGTCTGACTCTTTGTGACCCCATGGACTGCAGCATGCCAGGCTTCCCTGTCCATCACCAACTCCTGGAGTTTGCTCCATAAGTTTGCAAACTCATGTCCGTTGAGTCCGTAATGCCATCCAAGCATCTCATCCTCTGTTGCCCTCTTCTCCTTCTGCCCTCAATCTTTCCCAGAATCAGAGTCTTTTCCAATGAATCAGCTCTTCGCATCAGGAGGCCAAAGTATTGGAGCTTCAGCTTCAGCATCAGTCCTTCCAATGAATATTCAGGGTTCCTTTTCCTTTAGGATTGACTAGCTTGATCTCTTTGCTTGATCTCTTTGCTTGATCTCCTTGCTTGATCTCCTTTTCCTTTAGGATTGACTGCTTGATCTCCCCTATCCAAGGGACTCTCAACAGCCTTACAAATAGCTAAGAAGAGAAGAGAAAGTAAAAAGGCAAAGGATAAAAGAAAAGATATACCCATCTGAATGCAGAGTTCCAAAGAATAGCAAGGAGAGATAAGAAAGCCTTCTTAAGTGAACAATGCAAAGAAACAGAGGAAAGCAACAGAATGGAAAACACTAGTGATCTCTTCAAGAAAATAAGAGATACCAAGGGAACATTTCATGCAAAGATGGGCAAAATAAAGGACAGAAATGGCAAGGACCTAACAGAAGCAGGAGGTATTTAGAAGAGGTGGCAAGAATACACAGAACTATACAAAAAAGATCTTAATGGCCTGGATAACCACAATGGTGTGGTCACTCACCTAGAGTCAGATATCCTGGAGTGTGAAGGCAAGTGGGCTTTAAGAAGCATTAATATGAACAAAGTTAGTGGAAGTGTTGAAATTCAAGCTGAGCTGTTTAAAATCCTAAAAGACTATGTTGTTAAAGTGTTGTACCCAATATGCCAGCAAATTTGGAAAACTCAGCAGTGGCCACAGGACTGGAAAAGTCAGCTTTCATTCCAATCCCAAAGAAGAACAATGCCAAAGAATGTTCAAACTACCCACAATTACATTCATTTTGCATGCTAGCAAGGTAATGCTCAAAATCCTTCAAGCTAGGCTTCAACAATATATGAACTGAGAACTTCCAGATATATGTACATGTATAAGAGAGAGAATGACAAAGTAAATGGGGCAAGTGTAGACAATTGGTGAATCTGGAAAATGTTATTTGAGAGTTCCTTGTACTAGTCTTGCAATTTTCTGAAAGGGTATAATTATATCAATATGAAAAGTTGTCAAGAAAGTAAAGCAAAAAGAAAACCTTTGATAACTGCCTTCCTTACAGCCAATCTCCTCTCACTTCCACAGACTTCTCAGGAGTCTAGAATTGGCTCATTTCCTCATCTCCACCAACTCAGTCTCTCCACCATAACTTCTAGAAACTCCTTCTTCTGACATTCTTTCTTTACTTTTCAGGAAGCCACTCATCGGACTGACATCCCATCTCTGCCTGCTCTGTGGTTCATCTTCCATCTCCAACTGGACTCCTTCAAGGATCAGTCCAAGGCTTTCTCCTCTTCTTTACTCCTCTGAAACATTAATTACCACTCAGAAATGTCTAGTCTAGTTCCCCAACCTCCTTTCTTTCTGTCAGGTTTTCCAACAAGCCCTGTTTCTTCCCACTGAACCTATCCTTCCTTCTTGTAGATAACTATTCTAAAAAATGGGAGAGGAGGGAATACTTCCAAGTTTACTCTATGAGCCCAGTATTATCCTAACACCAAAACTAGACAAAGACATCACAAGAAAACTATAGACAAATATTATGAATACAGACAAAACTAGCAACATATAAAAAGGATTGTACTCTGTGATCAAGCAGAACTTACCCCAGAAATGCAAAGTTACTTTAACATCTGCAAATCAATGTAATACACTATAATAGAATAAGGGACAAAAACCACAACAGACACACACACACACACAATAATTTGACAAAGTCAAATACCCACTTGCTATCAAAACACTCAATAAGCTAGGAATAGAAGGGAACGTCCTCAATCTGATAAAGAGTAATTTTTTTTTCTGGCCACTCATTGCAGCATGCACAGCTTCCCCTAACCAAGGACCAAACCCATGTCCCCTAGCCACTGGACCACCAGGGAAGTCCTAAAGGGCATTTTTTTTTTTAACGGGAATTTTTGAAAAACCTATAGCTAGCATGGAACTTAATGGTGAAAGACTGAATGCTTTTGTGTTAAGATTGGCAACAATATTAACTGCTTTCGTCATTTCTATACAACATTCTACTGAAGGTTTGAGCTGCACAATTAGGCAAGAAAATGAAATAAAAATTTTCCAGCTTGGACAAAGAAAAGTAAAACTATTTCTATTAGCAGAAGACATGATCTTATGTATCAGAGAAGACAATGGCAACCCACTCCAGTACTCTTGCCTGGAGAATCCCATGGACGGAGGAGCCTGGTAGGCTGCAGTCCATGGGGTCTCGCGAAGAGTTGGACACGACTGAGCGACTTCCCTTTCACTTTTCACTTTCATGCATTGGAGAAGGAAATGGCAACCCACTCCAGTGTTCTTGCCTGGAGAACACTTTTCACTTTCATGCATTGGAGAAGGAAATGGCAACCCACTCCAGTGTTCTTGCCTGGAGAATCCCAGGGACGGCAGAGCCTGGTGGGCTGCCGTCTATGGGGTCACACAGAGTCGGACACGACTGAAGTGACTTAGCAGTAGCAGCATGATCTTATGTATAGAAAGTCCCAATTAATCCACTTAAAAAAAACTAGGGGAAAAAAAAAAAAACTAGTGGAATAACTAAACAAGTTAATCAAGGTTGCAGGATACAAAGATCAATACAGAAAAATCATTTGTATGTATATACACTAGCAGTAAACAATCTAAAAATGAAATTAGGACTTCCCTGGTGGTCCAGTGGTTAAGAATTTGTCTGCCAATGCAGCGATACAGCTCTGACCCCTGGTCCAAGAAGATCCCACATGCCTCGGGGCAACTAAGCCTTTGCATCACAACTACTTAGCCTGTGCTCTAGAGCCCATGTTCTACAACAAAAGAAGTCACCACAACGAGAAGCCCATGCACTGCAACTGGAGACTAGCCCCAACTCGTCGCAACTAGAGAAAGCCCACGCAAAGCAACAAAGACCCAGTGCAGCCAAAGATAAATAAAATAAACAAAAATAAATTGTAAAAAAGATAAAAATAAAATAATAATATAATTTCATTTATAAAAGCATAAAAAGAATAAAATACTGTAGCTCAGTCAGTAAAGACTCTGCCTGCAATGCAGGAGACCTGAGTTCTCTTCCTGGGTTGGGAAGAACTCCTGGAGAAGGAAATGGCAACCCACTCCAGGACTCTTGCCTGGAGAATCCCATGGACAGAGGAGCCTGGTGGGCTCCATGAGTCCATGAGGTCTCAAGAGTTGGACACAACTTAGCAACTAAACCACCATACATTTAATGAAAAATATGTAAGGCATGTACACTGAAAACTATTTTAAAATACTGAAAGAAACTAAAGATCTAAGTGAATGGAAAGACATTCTATGTTCACAGAATAGAACACTTACTATTTTAAAATGACAATATTGCCCAAATTGATGTATGGATGAATACAATTCTTACAAAATCTGTTGGCTTTTTTTTTTAATTTGCAGATGCTGACAAAACTATTTTAAAACTTCATATGGAAATGCAAGGGGTCCATAAAGCCGAACAATCTTAAAAACAAAGAACACAAAGTTATAGTATCCATACTTTTCGATTTCAAAACCAACTACAAACAAACAAACCACCAACTACAAGCTTCAGTAATCAAGGCTGTAGTATTGAAATAAGGACAGTCATAAAGGTCAATGTAATAAAATTGAGAGTTTTGATGTAAAATTTTATATTTATGGTCAACTCATTTTCTCCAGCATCCAAGACAATTCCACAGGACAAAAACAGTCTTTTCAACACTGAGACAACTGGATCTCCATATACAAAAAAAGGTAAAATAGCTCAAGTACTTTGGAAAACAGTTTAGCAGTTCCTCAGTTGTTAGAGTTACACTTGGATCAGGCAATTCCATTCCTAGGTATCAATATATATGTTCAAGAGAAATAAAAACATGTGTCTGCACAAACTGTACACAGATGTTCATGTGTGCATGCATGCTCAGTTGCTTAGTCATATTTGACTCTTGAGACCCCACGGACTGTAGTCCGCCAGGCTCCTCTACTCATGGGACTTTCCGAGCAAGAATACTGGAATGAGTTGTTATTTCCTCCTCCAGGGGATCTTCCCTACCCAGGGAACAAACCTGAGTCTCTTAAGTAGCCTGCATTGACAGGCAATTTCTTTACCAATGAGCCACCTCAGAAGCCCCCACAGATGTTCATAGCAGCTTTATTTATAAGAGCTAAAAAGGGGAAATAATCCAAATATCCATCAACTGATGAACGGATGAATAAAATGCAGGGGGCACTAGTGGTAAAATGCCTTATGGCAGGAAAAAAAAAAAAAAAAGGAATTAAAGAGCCTCTTGATGAAGGTGAAAGAGGAGAGGGAAAAAGCTGGCTTAAAACTCAACATTCAAAAAAAGGTCATGGCATCTGGTCCCATCACTTCATGACAAACAGATGGGGAAACAATGGAAACAGTGACAGACTTTATTTTCTTGGGCTCCAAAATCACTGTGAAAGATGACTGCAGCCATGAAATTAAAATTTCATTCTTCCTTGGAAGAAAAGCTATGACAAACCTAGACAGCATATTAAAAAGTAGAGACATTACTTTGTCAGCAAAGGTCCATCTAGTCAAAGCTATGGTTTTTCCGGTAGTCATGTATGGATGTGAGAGTTGGACCATAAAGAAGGCTGAGCACCAAAGCATTGATGCTTTTGAACTGTGGTGTTGGAGAAGACTCTTGAGAGTTCTTTGGACTGCAAAGAGATCAAACCAGTCAATCCTAAAGGAAATCAACCCTGAATATTCATTGGAAGGATTGATGCTGAAGCTGAAGCTCCAATACTTTGGCCACCTGATGCAAACAGCTAACTCATTAGAAAAGACCCTGATGCTGGGAAAGACTGAAGGCAGGAGAAGGGGAGGACAGAGGAGGAGATGTTTGGAAGGTATCACTGACTCAATGGATTTGAGTTTGAGCAAACTCTGGGAGATGGTGAAGGACAGGCAAGCCTCGCATCCTGTGGTTCACCGGGCTGCAAACAGTCAGACACGACTGAGCGACTGAAGGACAACAACTAGTGGTAAAGAACCCGCCTACCAATGCAGATGTAAGAGATGCTGACTCAATCCCTGCGTGGGGAAGATCCCCTGGAGAAGGGCATGGCAAACCACTCCACTATACTTGCCTACAGAATCCCATTGATAGAGAAGCCTAGAGGGTTATGGGACATAGGGTGGCACTGAAGCAATTTAGCAAGAACACACACATATGAATATAAGGAATATTTTTCTGCAGTAAAGGAATTAAGTTCCAATACATGCTAGCACAAGAACAAACTTTTAAAACATTATACTTGGTGAAAGAAGCTACTCAAGAAAGACCACACGGTGTATGATGGCATTTATATCAAATATGCAAACAAACCTATAGAGACAAAAAGTAGACTAGTAATTGCCTAGGACTCTAGGGCCTCAGAAGGAGGCCCTTCTGAATAGAAAGTGACTGCTAATTGATAACAGGGTTTTTCTTAGAGGTGATGAAAATATTCTAAAATTAGACTGTGATGATGGATGCACAATCCTGGGGGTATACGAAAAACCACGAGATTTTACAGTTTAAATAAGCAAATTTTATAATACGTGAATTATAGTTTGGAAAAGTTATTTTTAAAAAAGAACCAAAGCTCATCTAGACACGCAAATTCTGGGGCTTCCGCAAAGGGTTGGCTGCAGAGGCCGTGCAAGGTGGGGGTAGGAGGGGTTTGGGAACTTGCCAGGGAAAGCGGCCATAACTTCCCAATTATTAAAGAACGGTGTCCTAATTGCCTAGAGAATCCCCGAGATGCCTCGCGGAGAGCCCCCTCCCTCCCTACCTCCTCTCAATCGAAAGCCTTCAAGAGTCCACAGAGAAAACTAGCCCAGAAAAGTCGCCGGGTCCCAGTTGCACTCACCACCGGGCAGTAGCTGCAGTCTGGAACCGGAAGCGGTTGCGCCACGTTTGTTATGGGAAAAGTGAGGTTTGAAAGGAAGTCACCAGAACCATCTTTACTTAGGGCAGGGAAGAAAGGGGAAAGGCAATTACGGGCATCTTGACTGAGGGCATTGGCTGTCGATGATGCGTTCCTGGAAGGAGTAGTTTGTTCGATTTCTAGAGGTTTATTGATCAATGTGCTTGAAAGTGAAAGTCGCTCGGTCGTGTCCGACTCTTTGCGACCCCATGGACTATACAGTCCGTGGAATTCTCCAGGCCAGAATACTGAGGTGGGTAGCCTTTCCCTTCTCTAGCGGATCCTCCCAACCCAGGGATCAAACTCGGTTTCCCGCATTGCAGGGGGGATTGTTTACCAGCTGAGCTGTAAGGGAAGCCCAAGAATACTGGAATAGGTAGCCTATCCCTTCTCCCGAAGATCTTCCCAACCCAGGAATCAAACTGAGGTCTTCTGCAATGTAGGCAAGTTTTTTACCAAATGAGCTATCAGGGAAGCCTGGTGTGCTTGGTAGACAGGAAATGGCATAGGAAAAATGTTTTAAATATTTAAAAACCTGAATGTATATGTTAAAAAAAAAAGTGTAGTGAAATTAACAAAAAGAATGTTAATATTTCAACATGTTGCATTCAACTCAGTTCAGTTCAATTCAGTCGCTCAGTCGTGTCCGACTCTTTGCAACCCCATGAATCGCAGCACGCCAGGCCTCCCTGTCCATCACCAACTCCCGGAGTTCACCCAGACTCATGTCCATCGAGTCAGTGATGCCATCCAGCCATCTCATCCTCTGTCATCCCCTTCTCCTCTTGCCCCCAATCCCTGCCAGCATCAGAGTCTTTCCCAATGAGTCAACTCTTCACATGAGGTGGCCAAAGTACTGGAGTTT
Organism: Bos mutus; assembly: GCF_027580195.1. Classification (NCBI taxonomy): domain Eukaryota; kingdom Metazoa; phylum Chordata; class Mammalia; order Artiodactyla; family Bovidae; genus Bos; species Bos mutus. The sequence continues at coordinate 32,372,439 of NC_091629.1, read as the reverse complement.
CAGCTTTAGCATCATTCCTTCCAAAGAAATCCCAGGGCTGATCTCCTTCAGAATGGACTGGTTGGATCTCCTTGCAGTCCAAGGGACTCTCAAGAGTCTTCTCCAACACCACAGTTCAAAGGCATCAGTTCTTCGGCGCTCAGCCTTCTTCACAGTCCAACTCTCACATCCATACATGACCACTGGAAAAACCATAGCCTTGACTAGACGGACCTTTGTTGGCAAAGTAATGTCTCTGCTTTTGAATATGCTATCTAGGTTGGTCATAACTTTCCTTCCAAGGAGCAAGCGTCTTTTAATTTCATGGCTGCAGTCACCATCTGCAGTGATTTTGGAGCCCCAAAAAATAAAGTCTGACACTGTTTCCTCTGTTCCCCATCTATTTCCCATGAAGTGATGGGACCAGATGCCATGCTCTTCGTTTTCTGAATGTTGAGCTTTAAACCAACTTTTTCACTCTCCACTTTCACTTTCATCAAGAAGCTTTTTAGTTCCTCTTCACTTTCTGCCATAAGGGTGGTGTCATCTGCATATCTGAGGTTATTGATATTTCTCCTGGCAATCTTGATTCCAGCTTGTGTTTCTTCCAGCCCAGCGTTTCTCATGATGTACTTTGCATATAAGTTAAATAAACAGGGTCACAATATACAGCCTTGAAGTATTCCTTTTCCTATTTGGAACCAGTCTGTTGTTCCATGTCCAGTTCTAGTTGTTGCTTCCTGACCTGCCTACAGATTTCTCAAGAGGCAGGTCAGGTGGTCTGGTATTCCCATCTCTTTCAGAATTTTCCTCAGTTTATTGTGATCCACACAGTCAAAGGCTTTGGCATAGTCAATAAAGCAGAAATAGATGTTTTTCTGGAACTCTCTTGCTTTTTCCATGATCCAGCGGGTGTTGGCAATTTGATCTCTGGTTCCTCTGCCTTTTCTAAAACCAGCTTGAACATCAGGAAGTTCACAATTCACGTATTGCTGAAGCCTGGCTTGGAGAATTTTGAGCATTCAAGTAGCTGTACACAACTGCCAGAACTGCAGGATCATGCAAAAGACAAATGAGAGTTATTGTTTCACTCCATTAACTCCTTGAAAGTATTCTGTGCACTCACAGCCTCCTATAGATGCCTACACTGGGATTAGCAGCAAAGTCGTGTCCAACTTTTGAGACCCCATGGACTGTAGCTCACCAGGCTCCTTTGTCCACGGGATTTCCCAGGAAAGAATACTGGAGTGGGTTGCCATTTTCTTCTCCAGGGGATCTTCCTGACCCAGGGATGGAACCCGAGTGGCAGGAGGATTCTTTCCCACTGTATGTTGGGATCAGATCAGATCAGATCAGTCGCTCAGTCGTGTCCAACTCTTTGCAACCCCATGAATCGCAGCACGCCAGGCCTCCCTGTCCATCACCAACTCCTGGAGTTCACCCAGACTTATGTCCATCGAGTCAGTGATGCCATCCAGCCATCTCATCCTCTGTCGTCCCCTTCTCCTCCTGCCCCCAATCCCTCCCAGCATCAGAGTCTTTTCCAATGAGTCAACTCTTCACATGAGGTGGCCAGAGTACTGGAGTTTCAGCTTTAGCATCATTCCTTCCAAAGAAATCCCAGGGCTGATCTCCTTCAGAATGGACTGGTTGTATCTCCTTGCAGTCCAAGGGACTCTCAAGAGTCTTCTCCAACACCACAGTTCAAAAGCATCAGTTCTTTGGCGCTCAGCCTTCTTCACAGTCCAACTCTCACATCCATACAGAACCCTGTAAATTAGGAGTCCTACACTTGTGAAAAATTTAAATAACACTATCTAATCACTGTCAGATACTTTGAGCTTACCACAAGTAAGCTGGCTGATGTAGTGACCTTTTGAAGGCAAATTTATAGATACAATTAGAAGTAAAACTAATTGTGAACTTTCCTTCACATTCAGACAAATCTAACACAGAAACTGTAATTTTACTTTTACTTCCAGCTTTGTACTTTGATAATCAGTGTACAATTTTGATTTTCACATTTTTGTATGTAATATGGCTCATAAAAACCACTCTTCCAAAGTAGCATGATAGAGTGTGATTAAAGAAACCCTGGAATACTCAAACCCCTTCCTAAATATGCATGTACCCTTAACTTAAAAATTCCTTAATTCCCCTCCTCTCCATTTTAGAAATGAGAAACTCAAATATAATTGAATGAAATTTATTATCTGATTGTGCAACCATTAAAAATTATTTTAAAAATAACAAAAGGAAATTCTGGATTATGAACTGCATTGTCATTTTTCATGTCTCTTTAGTCTCCCTTAACCTCTGTTTCTCCGTACACAGATGTTTGTGCATCTTCTTTGTATTCTTGGAATTTATTTATTTATTTATTTTGATCGTGCTAGGTCTTCATCGCTGCACGTGGACTTGCTGTAGTTGGAGATCTAGTGGAGATCAGCTACTCTCTAGTTGCAGTGCACAGGCTTCTCACTGCAGTGGCTTCTCCTGTTGCACAGCACAGGCTCTAAGCATGCTGGCTTCAGTAGCTGCAGTTTGCTGGCTCTAGAGTGTAGGCTCAGTAGTTGTGCCCCAAGTGCTTAGTTGCTCCTCACTGTGTGGAATCTTCCCAGGCCAGAAATTGAACTGGTGTTCTCTACATTGCAAGGTGGACTCTTAACCACTGGATCACCAGGGAAGCCTGGCGTTGACATTTTTGAAGAGTACCGGTCAGTTGTGTTGTTGACTGTCCCTCAATCTGAGTTTTCCTGATGCTGCCACCCTGTTCTCAATGGCGCTGAACATTGCTGATCACTCCCGTCCTCTGGAAAGTCCCTGTCTCTGAGTTTCCCTGATAACACCTTCTCCCAGTTTTCCTCTTTCCTCTCTCAATCATCTGAATCTCCTTTACAAACTCTTTCTCTTCAGTGGAACCTCTCTCAGGGTTCTTGAATCTCCTCTTTTCTCTCCTGTGCAGATGACTCCCAAACCTCTAAGCCAGTCTTGTTCTGAGATTCAAGTTAACATCTTCTCCAATACCTTTATCTCAGCTTCCAACACCTCCCAAACAACCTGCTCTTGTTACCCGAAAATTGGATTTGTCTCTTGGTGGATATCAAACCAAAAGATACAACCAAGCCAAAAATCAGAAGAAAGGATTGATTACTTTCAGTGAGTTAGGAGAACACCTGGGGTCTTTCCCAAAGTAGTGTCTCCCTGAACAGCAGAATTAAGGAATTTTTAAGTTAAGGGTACATGCGTATTCATGAAGGGGTTTGAGCAGAGGAGAATTCAACATAGAATTGAGGAGAAGGTCCCAAGTTGCTTTTTTAAAAAAATATTTATTTGTTTATTTGGCTGCCCCAGGTCTTAGTTGCAGCATATGGGATCTAGTTCCCTGCTCAGAGATGGAACCTGGGCCCCTTGCATTGGGAGCATGGAGTCTTAGCCACTGGATCACCAGGAAGTCCCCCAAATTTTCATTGATTGAAGTCAGGAAGGTCAGTAAAAAGCAATATCTTCATCCATTAGTTTCCAATAGATCTGGTGGTTGAGTGCTGGGGCAGAGGGGTAAATTCTGCAAAATAGCTCAAGAAATTGCTTTAGGCTAATTTTTAACATTGAAACAGAACTAAGAGTCATTACAACAGATTTATTATCTTTGTTATTGTTACTTTTCTTGACTGGTAATAATCATTTTTCCTGCATTCTTTTGTCCCCTTAAGATCATTAATTTCTGAGGCTTGTTCAAGGGTAAGCTTTCATCCAGACTTAGATCACAAAATGGCTTAGGCTAAAAGTGGCTTCTCTTGTGTTAAGAAAGCCCTGTTTGGGTACCGCAACCCACTCCAGTGTTCTTGCCTGGGGAATCCCATGGACAGAGGGGCCTAGTGGGCTACAGTCTATGGGGTTGCAAAGAGTTGGACGCAACTAAGCAACTAACACACACACACAAACACGCCCTATCTGCTTACACACCTACACCAGAATCTCCTGTTTCAGTGAGTCAAACCATTTGCCAATGACAGAAAATTTTTCTCCTTCTTTGTCAACATGTTTCATATCCATCAGGAATCAAAGCATCTTGCAGATTCTTTCTCTTAAAGATCTATTGACTAGATCTTAATTCTCTTCATTTTCACTGCAACTTTCTCAGTAGAGCTCACCTGTATCGTGGTAGCATTAGTCGATCAGTCGTGTCCTACTCTTTGTGATCCCATGGACTCTAGCCCACCAGACTCCTCTGTCCATGGAATTCTCCAGGCAAGAATACTGGAGTGGGTAGCCATTCCCTTCTCCGGGGGATTTTCCCAACCCAGGCATCGAATCCAGATCTCCCAAATTGCAGGCGGGTTCTTTACCATCTGAGTCACCAGAGAAGTATCCACTACCTGTATGACAAAAGCTTTCCATCTCCCCTGAAGCTTGTTTTCTTTCTTTGTTTTTTCTCTTTTTGGCTGTACTGCACAGCACAAGTCCTAACCACAGGACTGCCAGGGAATTCTCCAGATTTTTGTTTTTCTTTTTTTTAAACAATATCTATTTATTTCTGGCTGTGCTGGGTCTTTGTTGCTGCTCATGGGCTTTCTCTAGTTGTGGCAAGCAGGGGATATTCTCTAGTTGTGGTGTGTAGGCTTCTCATTGCAGTGGCTTCTGCTGTTGCAGATCATGGGCTCTAGCAAGTGGGCTCTAGCAAGTAGTTGTGGGACTTAGGCTCAGTAGTTGTGGCACAAAGGGCTTCATTGCCCTGTGGCACATGGGATCTTCCCCAACCAGGGATCAAGCCTGTGTCCCTCACATTGGCAGGCAGATTCTTAACCACTGGACTAGGGAAGCCCAGAGTTTTCTTTTTAAAAGCCCAGCTTTTTCTTTTAATCACCTCACTCTCTTCCCTTCAGGCTAACACTCAAACTTCTTAACCAGACTTAGAGGGTTCCTTACCTCCTGTCGGTGGTGGTGGTTTAGTCACTAAGTCATGTCCAACTCACTGCGACTCCATGGACTGTAGCCCGCCAGCTCCTCTGTCCATGGGGTTTCCCAGCTAAGAAGTGGGTTGCCATTTCCTTCTCTAGGGAATCTTCTTGACCCAGGATTGAACTCAGGTCTCTTGCACTGCAGGCGGTCTCCTGCTTGGGAAGTGGATTCTTTTCTGACTCAGCCACCTGGGAAGTCTTACCTTCCATTACTATCCCCCAACCCTCCGCCTATACACTATTTTCTTTTCCTTAAATACGCTATGCTTGCTCTCTCTTGTTCTTCAGTCTCCAAGTCCTGAAGACTTGTGACTCCATGGACGCCACTCCTGCCTCTGAGCTTTTTATATCCATGCAGTTTCCTCCTTGGGAACACTCTTCTCTCCTTTTGTCTCTGTCATGCTTCTGAGTTCAGAAGGAGAAGGGGGCGACAGAGGATGAGATGGTTGGATGGCATCACCAACTCAATGGACATGAGTTTGAGCAAACTCCAGGAGATAGTGAAGGACAGGGAAACCTGGCATGCTGCAGTCCATGGGGTCACAAAGAGTCAGACATGACTTAGTGACTGAACAAAAGCAATGATGTTTCTGAGTTCAGCATTAGGAAATTCTTTCAGGAAACCTTCTCTGACTTGTCAAATGTGAGTTTGTTATCCCTCTCAGAAAGCCCACTTTCCTCCATTTACCTTCATGTTTCGCTCACTAGACTATAAGTGCCTTGAGGGCAAGTACAATACTACCATGTCTGTTTCATACTTTTGTCCAGACCCCCGCCTAATGACTCACATGTAAGTGCTCAAGAAAGTGCTATTATATCCAGGAATAACTAAGTCTCTTCCCAGGTCTCCTCCGTTCCCCTCCCCACGCCACCCCCACTCAACCCTTACCTCCCCCAAGAAGTCTAAAAATCATGACTTCTCTCTGACCTTTTATCAGTAAAACAACACGTGGAGCCTCTTGTCACTGTCACTCTTGCCCTGAAAAACAAGTTTGTTCGCTTATAAACTAACTCTTATTTATCTCTACTCTCTAGTTGCAGTGCGTAGGCTTCTCATTGCAGTGGTGGAGCACGGGCTGGGCACGTGGGCTTCAGTAATTGTGGCACACAGGCTTAGTTGTTCCAAGGCATGTGGGATCTCAGTTCCCAGACAAGGATCAAACCCATGTCCCCTGCATTGGCAGACGTCTTCTTTTATCTACTGCGCCACCAGGGAAGTTCAAGATTTATCTTTCTAATGGGAGCGATTTCCTGGAGCAAATTTCTGAAGTCTGGCGTGACTTTCTTTGCCACATAGCATGGCTCAGGCCATCCTTTCTTATCACTTTCAGTTGGTCAGTGCACAGGAAATGAAAACTAATCAAAGTCATCATCAAAACAAAATAGTTAATAATTGAGACCTTTAATCTGCACAGGTAGCAAAATAATTTACCGCATTACAAAAGGGCCAAAAGAAAAAGTTGTTTTGCCATTGACAGTATAATGACTGGGTAAATTGATTTATGTCACAGTCTGATGAAACTCTTATATTTCATAGTTGATTTTTCTGCCATCAGCTAAGCTACTTTAGCCAAATCTCTTTCAGCAGAAAGTCTTTCAAAGTAGAATAATATTATTTGCAATGATCTTATTTCTCCCTGTCATTCTGAACCTTGATCTAATTGTTCTTCCTTCTGGGGATTTAGCTTTAAGCTAGAGCTCATCTTGCCCTGGAGAAAGAAGAAAGGAAACCTTACTTTAAGGGTTAAGTAATTGATGAAATGCAAGGTATCTTACTGTTTTTCAGTCATGCAATGTTATAAAGCCATAATTAAGCAGTAAGTTGATAACCAAGAAAAGAATATCAGATGGATAATTCCCTGACTAGATTGGAATATCCATAAAGGTAGAGGTGTGGGTTTTATTTTCCAATGAATACCCAGCACCGGACAATGTGTCATTCAATACCTTTTTGGGAAGGTTATATAATGAACATAAACTTGGACCTTAAGGTCTAAAAATCAATACTGGCACAATAATAGGCAAATGGTAAAGACTTTAAAAACACTGCTTGTTGGCCATTCCATGATACTAACAAAAAGCATCAATTTTTGGCACCTTGAGCCTATGAAAGCTTAACGAATGACATGTGATTTCATGATGAGGTGGACAGATATGACTGACCTAAGGCCAAGAGCCATAGGCACCTAAATGTGCAGTCAGGAGAGGCTTCAATCTTAACTCTCTTACTCATCAATTCTATGACTGTAGCCATTAACCTCTGTGAGCCTTAATTTTCCCTTCTCTAAAAAGGGAACAATAAATGCTTTCCAAGACTATTAAAAAAAAAAAAACTGCTTGATAGGGTAATTGACTGGCTGATGGCCAACAATTCTAAATTCACTTTTCTCTCAAATTAGTGGTTTGAGCAATACCAGTATAACCAAGCTAAGGTTCATGTGTGGAGCAAAAAGCCAAACTCTGAAAGTGAGTATTTACAGCAAATTAAGGGTTTATTTGCAACACACAAAGCAAGATCCACGCCATCTTAGTCTCTGAGTTGGGAATGTTTTAAGGGGAAGAAGAGAGAAATGAATATTAATCATAGTCTTGTGACATTTTTGAGACATTTCTTAATTGTAGTTTTGGGAGTCAGGATGTCTCTGATTTAAGATTCTCTGGCCAGGTCATCCATAGCTTGGGAATCTACGAGCTCATTTTGCCCTGGAGAAACAACCTGAGTTTATACGTTAATGATTATGCCTATTATAGCAATTTTAGTACATTAATAATGTTAGTGACAATAGTGAGTTGAGTCATCTGACTCTGGTTGATTAGGATCAGTTGCCACAGGACTGAGGTCAGAAGGGACAAAAGGAATTGAGGTCAGAGAAAATAAGCAAGGGAGTAAAGCTGTGGATAGATTACTCATAGTCTTGGAAAGGGAACTTGTCTTTAGGGGGTCTTGGTCTTACCAGATATAATGAATGCTTTTGCGTGTCAGCAGAAAACAAATGCAACTTGAAGAAACTGATACGTTTCTGAATACTAAGGAAATAATTTGACCCTTACACATTTATTGGAATGTAAGGCCTCAAGGCTTCTTCTTCTTCTTTTTTTCCCGCCACACTGTGCAGTTTGTGGGATCTTAGTTACCTGACCAGGGATTGAAACTAGGTCCTTGTCAGTGAAAGCATTATGCCCTAACCACTGGACCCCAAGGAATTCCTGGTGAATGTGATGCCTCAGGTCTTATAAGGAACTACTTACAAGGCTTAGAAATCAGTATATACAATATGGTAATAATTTGTATATGCTTAAATTCTGCCAAAGAATGATTAAAGGACATGAATAAGTATTTTACTTGGGAACTTCATAAAACATATAGTATATTCTAATTACTATTGCTGCAACAATAAATTACCCCCAAACTTAGAGGTGTAGGGGAGCAGAATTTGTCACTCCAAAACATGTCTCTGGCATATTAATTATTTTAAACTGGCTATTTTCTAGAAAACAGTAGACTTGGGAAAACTCTGAAAACCAAGTAGGAGTTACCCTTTTTAAAGAAATATTTAACTCTAGAAACTCTTATCAATAGAGAAGGCACTGACTTAAATCTGCACAACCTTACCCTCATTTGCTGTGCTTTTCCTGTAACTTTCCATAACTGACTCACCCCACCTCAACACTCTCTTTGTCTTTAGTTGAGGGTGGTATTTAAGGTGAAAGTTTGGGCTGTTTTGGTGAATTACTCAATTTTCCTGGGTTTCTCCTATGTACACATTATTTCACTTTTATTTGATTTCCTCTTGTTATTCTGTCTCATGTCAGTTCAATTCTAGACCAGCCAGAAGAAAGAACCTAGAAAGAAAGAGGGAAATGTCTTCCTCCCCTACAGAGGCTTATTATCCCTTAGGGTTCCCGTGGGCCAGTTATCTGGCATGTTCTAAGTTGCTTCAGTTGTGTCTGACTCTGTGACTCTGAGGACCATCGCTCGCCAGGCTCCTCTGTCCATGGGATTCTCCAGGCAAGAATACTGGAGTGGGTTGCAGTGGAGTGATTAGATGCAATCGTGTCCATACTGACTTCTCCACAGAGCTGTTTGTGTGTGTGTGTGTGTGTGTGTGTGTGTGTGTGTGTGTGTGTATGTGCTCATAGCAAAGAACCAATCTTAGCTCAGTTTATAAAAAAAACTGCCTGCAGGGCTTCCTTGGTGGCTCAGTGATAAAGAATCCATTTGCCATTGCAGGAGATATGGGTTCGATCCCTGATCCAGGAAGATGCCACATGCTGCAGAACAACTAAGCTCATGTTCTACCACTATTGAGCCTGTGCTCTGGAGCCTGGGAGCCACAACTACTGAATCCCACAGCTAGAGCCAGTATTCCACGATAAGAGAAGCCACCACAATGAGAAGGCCTTGCAGCGTGACTAGAGAGTAACCCTCAAAGCAACGAAGACCCAGCACAGATGTAAATAAATAAACAAACAAACAAGATATACACCCACATATATTTGTATGTATATACACAAAGAATCCAGATCTAATACCAATAAAAATTTTTAAAAACTGCCTACAAGCTGGATTTTGCCCATAAACCCCAATTTGCTGGTCCCTACTCTAGACACAATCCAAGAGACCAAGATGGAAGCTGCCACCTCTTTAAAGGCCTAGCCTGTGAAGTCATAGACTGTCCTTTCCACTGTATTCTATTAGAATACATAATCACTTATGGCTTGATTTCATTGTGGGAGGGGAATTACACAAGGGTTTGAAGACTGCTAAAGGCAAGGATCATCTGAGGCTATCCTGAAGGCTGACCCACAAAAGTGTCTGAGGACGAGACTTCCCAGGCAATCTAGTAGTTAAGACTTCACCCTGCCAATTCAGGGGGCATGAGTTTAATCTGTGGTCAGGGAGCTAAGATCTCACATGCTGCCATGGCATGGCCAAAAGATTAAAAAAAGTCTGTGGAGGACTTCCCTGGTGGTTCAGTGGATAAGAATCCACCTGCCAATGAAAGAGACATAGGTTTGGTCCCTGGTCTGGGAAGATTCCACAATGCCAGGAACAACTGAGCCCACGTACCACAACTACTGAGCCCACGCTCTAGAGCCCATGACCGACAACCACTGAAGCCCGAGTGTCTAGAACCTGTGTTCCAAGACAAGGGAAGCCACTGCAATGAGAAGCCCATGCACCACAACTAAAGAGTAGCCCCCAGTTGCTGCAACTAGAGAAAGTCCTTGTGCAGTAATGAAGACCCAGCACAGCCAAAAATAAATAAAGTCTGAGGTGCATACATTTGATTGAGTCTCCAAATGATTTTGTCATTGTCTTTGACAATACACCTTCTGACATAAGGAGATAACATAATAGACCACACAGAGAATTGTGCTTACCATAAAATATAAAATAATCTGCTCCTTATTGCCTGGTATTCTTCTAAATTATTCCTGAAAAAGTCTAGAAAATAGCAAAAAATATAAATGACTAGATAGTGAATGGAAACTATAATTAAAAAAAAAATTATTTGGCCACACTCCTCAGTATGCAGAATCTTAATTCCACAGCCAGGGATAGAACCCACAGTCCCTACAGTGGAAGCACCAAGTCTTAGTAACTGGACCACCAGGGAAGTACTGAGACTATAAGTTTCTACCTTCAAAAACCCTACAACTCCTAACAAAATTATTTTGAAATGCTGCTGCTCCTAAGTCGCTTCAGTCGTGTCCAACTCTGTGCAACCCCATAGACGGCAGCCCACCAGACTCCCCCGTCCCTGGGATTCTCCAGGCAAGAACACTGGAGTGGGTTGCCATTTCCTTCTCCAATGCATGAAAGTGAAAAGTGAAAGTGAAGTTGCTCAGTTGTGTCCGACTCTTAGTGACCCCATGGACTGCAGCCTACCAGGTTCGTCCACCCATGGGATTTTCCAGCCAAGAATACTGAAGTGGGTTGCCATTGCCTTCTCCGATTTTGAAATAGGAGGCATTAAATACATGTTTGTTGAATTAAAAAGTATACATCTCTTTCCGCAAAATAGCTCTTATTTTTTTTTAATTGTACCCAATTATTTGGTACTCTGCAAGTCAAATATTAAAGATTATTTAACTATTTTTAGATTTTGTTCTAAGCAAAAAGAAAAATGTAGGAAAAAGCATGTCTTAAAAAAGTAGAAGTACATCATTGTCAAAATATAATGTCACTCATTATTTTTCTTTCCAAATATCCACTTGACTTCTTTGACTCTTGAGAGTTCCTTGGACTGCAAGGAGATCAAACCAGTCAATCCTAAAGGAAATCAATCCTGAATATTTGTTGGAAGGACTGATGCTGAAGCTGAAGCTCCAGTACTTTGGCAGCCTGCTGGGAAGAACTGACTCATTTGAAAAGATCCTGATTCTGGGAAAGATTGAAGGCAGGAAGAGAAGGGGATGGCAGAGGATGAGATGGTTGGATGGCATCACTGACTCAAGGGACATGAGTTTGAGGAAGCTTCAGGAGTTGGTGATGGACAGGGAAGCCTGGCGAGCTGCTGTCCATAGCTGAACTGACTTTTTGACAACTATTTTTGAGTGATGTTTTCAACAGTAGATCTTGGTGCCCAGACATGAGCAAGTATACAGAGGTCTTGGTGGACCTTTCCAAGAACTACTGGGGACTTCCCTGGTGGTTCAGTGGTTAAGAATCTACCTTGCAATGCTGGGGGCATGGGTTAAATCCCTGGTTGGGGAACTGGAATCTCTTGTGCCACAGTGCAACTAAGCTCATGCACCACAACTGCTGGGCCCACAGGCTACAGCTAGAGAATCTGTGTGCAATGAAAGATCCCACGTGATGCAATGAAGATTCCTGAGTGCTGCAACTCACATCCAATGCAGCCCAAAAATAAATAAGCATTAAAAGAAAAAAAGAACTGGTGGCTTTAGGTGGCTTTATTAGTAACTTTTGAGTCTCCTAAGAGATAAGGTAAAACCACTTTCTTGCACACCATGATGGTTAAGTCACAGGTTCAACTACATCAAGCACCAAATAACTGACCTCCTTCCTCCCAGTACCATGACCTATAGGAATCCTGTGGGGTGGAATTCAGAGACTTGTGCAAAGAGTATAGGTGTCCTCAAGCCTGCATTTCTCATTCTTAGCTGAAGGTAACATTCCCCACAACACCCAAAAGCATATCAGTCATTTGCTCTCTTCCAGTAAAAAATAAAATACACTCACATTAATGGATCACAGTTTTATTTTGAAACTGTTCTCAACCCAAGTTCGTATGCCCAATGGACACACAGGGTACCAAATGAACTGAACCATCAGAGTTCAGACCAGAAAGAGGTTTAATGCAAGGGCCCAGCAAGGAGTATAGGCTGATTGTGCTCCAAAGACCTGAACTCCCTGATTTGGGGAGTTTGGGGAGAAGAGTTTTTAAAGACAAAATTTAAGGTGCGACTTTCTTTGGATTGGTTGGTGGTGAGGAAACAAGGTAGATTCTTAAACTCTTTTGCTCAGCTTGAAATTACCATGCTCCACTTTGGTGGGAGTCTTAGTTCTGTAGAACTAAGATTGCATCAGATTGTTCTGAATATCCATTGAGGAGAACCTAGGACTGCTTTTTTTTTTTTTTTTCCTTTTTTAAAAATGTATTTATTTTTTAATTGAAGGATAATTGCTTTACCGAATTTTGTTGTTTTCTGTCAAACCTCAACATGGATCAGCCATAGGTATATATATATATCCCCTCCCTTTTGAAGCTCCCTCCCGTCTCCCTCCCCATCCCACCACTCTAGGTTGATACAGAACCCCTGTTTGAGTTTCCTGAGACATACAGCAAATTCCTATTGGCTATCTATTTTACATATGGTAATGTAACTTTCCATGTTCCCCTTTCATACATCTCACCTTCTCCTCCCCTCTCCCCATGTCTATATATCTATTTACTATGTCTGTTTTTCCATCACCGTGCTGTAAATAAATTCTTTGGTACCATTTTTCTAGATTCCGTATATACGCATTAGAATACGATATTTATCATTCTCTTTCTGACTCACTTCACTCTGTATAATAGTTTCTGGGTTCATCCACCTCATGAGAACTGACTTAAATGGGTTCCTTGTTATGGCTGAGTAATATTCCATTATGTATATGTACCACAACTTCTTTATCCATTCACCTGTCAATGGACATGGCCTCTGCTTTTTTGATACACTATTTTTTCTTGACTACCTTTTCTTTGTTTCCATATTCCCTTACTACCCTAACTAGTAACTGTTTAAATCTGCTCTTTGGAACTCAGGGATCTAGGAAGCTGAGGTGTTTTTTCCTACAAATAAAAAATGGGGAACACAGAAAGGCTTTTGTACCTGGGAAGGTCCTGCAGGGCTCAACTTGGTTTCAAAATCATGTCCCTCTAAAGCTAAATTCTATTACCAAGCTTGTGATTAATCTCTTTATCCCGAACTTTATTCCTTTTATTGTCCCTTCTGAACCTCAGCCCTGTGGCAACTGAACACTAATCAGAGTCAGATGACTAAAATCGCCATTGTCAATAACATTATTAACGTACTAAAATTGCTATAATAGTCAAGATCATTAACATACAAACTCAGGTTGTTTCTCCAGGGCATAGACACCCCTCCCCCCCACCCCCATGTTCTGAGAATTGTAAACTGGAAACATCCTGACTCCTAAAACTGTGATTAAAAAATGTGACAGAAACATCAAAAACAGTGATTAACCCCAGCCATTTTGTTCTCCTTAAAAAAGAAATCCCTAAATCAAAGACAAAGATGAGGTGGATCTGAGATTGATCTCCTACTCCCTTGCTTGGCTTCCTGCAGTCAGTGCTGTACTTTCCTTCACCACAACCCTCATCAGTAGATTGACTTTGCTGTGAGTTGGGCAAGTGGACCTGAGTTCAGTATGGTAACAATGTATGTTCCGAAAGTTCTCTTAGTTGCTCAGTTGTGTCTGACTCTGCAACCCCATAGACTGTAGCCCGCCAGGCTCCTCTCTCCATGGGGATTCTCCAGGCAAGAATATTGGAGTGGGTTGCCATGCCCTTCTCCAGGGTATCGTCCCAACTCAAGGATCGAAGCCAGGTCTCCTGAATTGCAGGAGGATTCTTTACTGTCTGAGCCACCAGGGAAGCCCAAGATGGTGAAAGTCACCTTATTAACCACTGAAAAGTTCTCTGGAGTTGTGTAAGTCTTCATTTTCCAGTCCTGGGAAGTGTATTTCTAAGTGCTAAACACTGAGAAGATCTTCCTAAGCATTATATAAACCTCAGAATGTGTGAGGAAAAGAGTGAGAATTTGACTACATGGAAGCATGAAAGGCACCCTTAAAACATATTGGAACAACAACAAAAAAATCAGACAAGGAGTTAATATCCATATTATGTAAAGAGGTGGCTCCATGGGACCTGTTCAGGAAGGATGTCCATGGTTAGTTGTTAGACGTAGAAGCAAAGTTCTAAGGCAGTTACATGAATGTGCATAGAAAATTACAGTCAATATGGCAGCTATCTCTGAGAAATATCTCTAGGAAGCAGGATAGGATGAGGCTAAGTAAAGAGTGAATAGTATCAATTTTACTTTATAAACATCCATATTTTTTTAGATATTTGTTTACAATAATCACAAAGTACTTTTATAATTCAATACAGCTATAATGTGTTAATAATAACTAAGTTTGGTAGAGAATTCCTAGAGTATTAATGAAATGGATTTCCTCATTTAATCTTTATGACAATGCTGTGAGTAAGGTATTATTATTGTGCCCTTTGTATATATGAGGAAACTGAGGCACAGAGAATGTAGGTAACTTGTGACAGAGCTCATAAGTAGATGGCTAAAAAGACATTAAAATATATAAATGGCAAAGAATGCAATTCAGTATCCTAAAAGGAACCACAGTTACTATTCTGTGTCTTAGAGAATAATTTAAAAGTAAGTTTTAATTAAACAAAATTGAACTGGAACACACTGAACTCATAAGTTATTTTTTAAAAGCATTATTAAAATGCTAAAGCAGATACAGTCCTGTACTGGCTATCTGTGACACAAATCCTTTGGATGTTTTAGAAACGTCCTGGCATGTGCTATAAAACCCCCCCATCGGAGTGTTTCATTGTTAACACGGTCTGTTTAAAGGACAAGAGAGGAAAAATCACTAACCAAGCATAAATGAAGAGAAGTATGTAATTACAAAGAGTAAATTCTCCAGATCAATTGATGTTGAAAATAAAAATGTAAACACATTCTTTTTATTGGGTTTATTATCTTAAATTAGTTCCCTCCTTTGTTGTGAGAGAGGCATGGTGCTCAATTCATGTGTCAGCGAATTAAGTGCTGACTCCAAGAGTCAGCAATCCCACAGCTCCTGATGATCCTGTTCTATAAAAAGGAGGTAATAAAGCCCATCTTCCCCAAGGGCCTCAACGCAATGTGGGAAAAATATTTTCCCTTTGCTTTCAAAGCAATTGTCATGGCTCCCACCCTATTCTCTGAGAGAAGGTCTTACCTACTGTCTGCTGCTAACATCCGGTTACAAATACCCATTATCGGGAAGTTCTTGGAGCAGACTGAAATCCACTACTTCCAAAGAAGACAGTGAGCCAGGCGTTCCTGAGGTTTCAAAGGGCAGAGCCAACCTCTCAGGTGAAATGGGAGGCTACCTATTAGGTCATATCTTTTGTCATGCTTTGTAGGTGAAGTCGGAGAAGGCAATGGCACTCCACTCCAGTACTCTTGCCTGGAAAATCCCATGGGTGGAGGAGCCTGGTAGGCTGCAGTCCAGGGGGTCGCGAAGAGTCAGACTCGACTCAGCGACTTGACTTTCACTTTTCACTTTCATGCATTGGAGAAGGAAATGGCAACCCATTCCAGTGTTCTTGCCTGGAGAATCCCAGGGATAGGGGAGCCTAGTGGGCTGCCATCTATGGGGTTGCACAGAGTTGGACACGACTGAAGCGACTTAGCAGCAGCAGCAGCAGTAGATGAAGTTCCACCATTTGAAATACCTTTGAATCCCATGGAGCTCCTCCCTCAGAATGAAAATACCCTCCCATCAACTCCCGTAAACTCTCCACATGGGGCATGTGGGCAGTCAGTTCCAAGTTGAATCATTGGGAATAATGCCCACAAGTCCAGAGGTGTGAAGGGCCTGCCCACAGACCATCTTGCCTTGGGTCACACGAGGATCCCACGGGCTCTAGACGTTCTAGGTCAGTGTGTCCCAACATAAACAAGGTCAGGCTGACAATCGACTTTCCAACCACATGGAAACCTCCAGCTTTGACTGGCTTCCCTCTGAAGTCACCTCCCTCCCCACCTGGGAACAACAGTTCCCCAGCAAATAATCACCAAGCAAAGCCAACTGTGATTAATGGCATCCTTCCCCTTCTAGTCTGAGGCCCTGGAGAAACACAGAGCTGGGCCTGGGCAGTGCCTAGATGCAGGCACAAGCTTTCCAGATAGGACACTTGGTGACTTTTCCTTCCTCTGAACTGAAAGACTGGCTTTTTGTTTTTTTTACAAGTCATCTATCAGTCTTTATTTATTATTATTATTTTTTGTCTGTGCTGGGTCTTCGTTTCTGGTGTGTGGGCTTCTCATTGTGAAGGCTTCTCTTTTTGAGGAGCACGGTCTCCAGGGCATGCAGCCTTCATTAGTTGCGACTTGTAGGCTCTAGTGCACTGGCTCAGTAGCTGTGGCACACGAGCTTAGTTTCTCTGAGGCGTGTGGAATCTTTCTGGACCAGGAATTGAGCCTGTGTCCCCTGAATTGGCAGGCAGAATCTCAAACATTGGACCACAGGGAAATCCCAATTTTTTTTTTTTTTTAAATTATATTGTCACTACAGACTTCCTAATCCTTTCTACAGAGAATGAGTCAATATTCTGCTCTGATTAAGGATCTTTAGGGGACTTCCCTGGTGGTCCAGAGACTAAGACTCTTTTCTCCCAACGCAGGGGGCCTGAGTTCAATCCCTGGTCTGGGAACTAGATCCCACATGCCGCAAGTAGATTCTTCCATGCCGCAAGGAATATTAAAGATCCCACATGCAGCAACTAAGACTCGCACAGCCAAATAAGGAAATAAAACTAGATTTTTAAAAAATGATCATTAAGTCCTCAACAAGCATGCCTTTCCCCCTCTGCAAAAGAACTCACTGCGTCCACATTCTTTCTCTGGGCACGTAGCCTATCATCATCTAAGCTCCAGCACTGCCAAACTAAAGGTCATTCTCCCCAGTCTGGGTGGGAAGAAATTTTCATAACAGAAGAACATTAATGCACATTTCATCTGTAGCGTGCATGGGACTGGGGGACAAGAAGGTGGGAACTAGCAAATTGCAGACGTTTAGATGTCTACTGTCCCACAGTCAACCAGCCAGCTGAGAGGCAGACACACCCCACATATCAGCTCTTTCAGAAAATCACCTCAGACATTAATATTAATAGCAGTAGGAAGCATTAGGACTTTGAGCTCTGAACAAAGGTTTACTCACCCAGCCATGACACAAAAGGCAGCAAGAGCCTGTTCAGATTGAAAAGTGATAAGATAAACTAATTGCTAGCCTTCTTCTAACAGTTGTCCCTAACGTTCCTCCCAGAAGCTTCTGAGTTTCTCTGCCTCTCTCCGTGGCTGACACCACTCACCTGTTTTACTTGACAAACAATGAATTAGACATAATATTTTTCATGTAAATTAACTGCTTCCTGTTGACTGGTCCTTCTTTTCCTCCCTCCTTCTGGATCTCCAGGGAAAAAAAAAGGTCTTTTTTTTTTTTTTTTTTTTTGCCCTCCGGATCTTAGTTCTCCAACCAGGGATTGAACCCAGCCCCAGCAGTGAAAGGACCGAGTCCTCCCAAAACAGTTCTCACAAAGATGGAGTTGAATTATAAAGAACTTCTTTCCCCCAGGAGACAATAGAAAGTCAAACAACTGTTTTCAAGGACTGCCAGGGAAAGTCACTCAGGGAACACAATGGCTCCTTTGTAAATTCACCATCACGAACAGCACTCACCCCAAGGGTCTGGTCTCACCTCACACTTGCCTGGTCAGTGAAGGCTCCTCCCTTTCATTTCATCTCTCTCTCCTCTTCCTCTCAGCTGCTAACTTGCTTCCTAATCCTATTAAACATCGAACCCCATCAAGATCCATGCCACCAGCTCCTCTTTCCCTCCATTTAACAAGGAAGTTGCTGACAATCCCTTGTCTGTCTTTGTCTGGTCCTCTCTCCGGAGGTTCATGAGATGTCACCCTAGCGATCTTCCCTTTCTCCCTTCTCCCTTTCTCTGATCAGTTTGCTCCCTCTCGACTGGTCCTTTACACCGATATCTATGTATCCATTTTTTAACCTGTAACTTACATAATACATGTTGCAAACATTTTCTCAAGTTTGTCACTGGTCTTTGTTTATGATGTTTTTTGTTTGTTTGCTTGTGTATTGTTTTTAGCCATGCAAAAGTTTATTTTGTTTAAAATAATCACATTTACAATCTTTTCTTTTACTGCATTTAGATTGCAAGTTAGAAATATATTTCTCTACCCTCAAAATATGAAAGAATTTACACACATTTTCTTCTGGAACTTGCATGCTTTTCTTTTTACATTTAGATATCCAGTGCATTTGGAATTTATTCTTGTATATAATGAAATATGGATCCAATTTTATAATTTCCACACAACTATTTAGGCATCCTAACACGATTTATTAAAATGATATTTTAATATCTTTGTATTAAAAAGATTTGAGAGACTTGAGATGCCCACCTTGTGTGTGTGCGTTCAGTGGCTCAGTGAAATCTGACTCCTTGCAGCCCCATGGACTGTAGCCCTCCTTTGTCCATGGAATTTTCCAGGCAAGAGTACTGGAGCAGGTTGCCATTTCCTACTCCAGGGAATCTTCCCAACCCAGGGATCAAACCCTTGTCTCTTGCATCTCCTGCATTGGCAGGCAGATTCTTTACCACTAGTGCCACCTGGGAAGCCCAAGATGCTCTTTATCAAATTCTAAATTCTGTATTTGAGTCTATTTATAAATTGTGTTTGCTATATAAATGGGCTGAATATACAGACTATTCTTGTGTCTGCCATAAAAGCAAAGCAAAACCAACCAACCCTCAGTCCTATATTCTTTTCTAGCTTTTGCCTTAGCTCTCCCTCCCCTCACAAACTTTTAAAAAGAATTTTCCATACTCTGTTTCCATTTTCTTACCATTTACTCCTCAGTTCCCTCCAAATCTGGCTGTCACCCTCATCACCCTCATCATTCCATCAAAACATTTGAGCTTGAGTCATTGCCATGATGCAAAATTCCATGGAGAGTTTTCAAGCCTCATCTTATTTGACACTGTTGAACACTCTTTCTTTGAAGCACTCTCCTGATTGGCTTTCAGGCCTCAACTAGCTCCTGGTTTTCTTCCTTCTTCCTCAGCCAGTTTCTGGTCCAGTTTCTTTTGCAGGTTTTATGCTACCCTATCTGGCCTTTCAGAACTGATGAATCAAAAAAACTCACTTCTTACCCCTTTCTACACACTCTCTCTAGGTGCTCTCCTTCCTGCCACAGTTCCAGTTCTAACCAACCCACAGATACCTATCTCCCCAGTTTTCACTTGTAAGTGGATCCAAACACATTTCTCCAACTCCCTTTATGACATTTTGACTTGGATATTTCAAAGACATATCAAAGTCATGGAGAAAGATCCATTTCATCTTACTCTTATCTTCAAATCTGGTTTATTTTCTCCCTATCTCACTGAGAAATATCAGCATCTGTCAGGTGAAGAAACCCAGGTGTCATCCTTGACATCTCTTTTCTTACATTCCAGATCTGAACCATTGCCAAGTCTCCCTAAAGACATCTCCTATCTACTTCTCCCCACAGCAGGTCTTACTCTGGGTTATCCTTACCTCAGAGATGCATTCCTACCATAGCCACCAAACTGGTCTCCCTGCTTCTGACTTTTACTTCTATCCCCTATATTTCACTCTTCATTCAACAGTCAGAGAAATCTATTTGAAATCACTTCACTTGCTTTCCGTTGCCCTTAATATAAGCCAAAATTGCAACACAGTTTGGCCCCTCTTTACCTCTCTTGTCTCCCCTTACATCACACTGCCCTCCTTTTGCTCTCTGAGTGCCACTGAGCAAGCTGACTTCCTGGGCCTCTCTTCTTTTCCTCTATTGAGGGGCCTCGCCTTTTCCAGGCCACCCCCTGCCTCCCTTCCCCATCGCAGCACCTTCCATGCTCTCCTGAACTGGAATCAATGCTCCCATTATATCCTCTCTGGGTACCATGCACATTTTCTTGGAAATGTTTTAATCATAGTTAGCATTTTATGTTTACATGGGAGATTTATGTTTAATACCTGTAAGGACAGGACCACATCAGTCATTTGTTTCCAGTTCATCCTAACATGTACCTCTGGGCCTGACATGCAGTAAATAAATGAACAAACTTATACTCTAATTCTTTCAAAGATTTTATTTTCTACACTTTAAAATTTTAAATTGGAAATTCCCTGGTGGTTCAGTGGTTAGGATTCAGTGCTTTCACTATGATCCCACAAGTTGTATGGAATGGCCAAAAACAAACAAACAACAATAACAACAACAACAAACTTTTAAATAAGATTTTGTTTTCCAAGATGTTTATTTAAAACAAGGGATGGCAGCCAAGTGTGGAATCTGATATTATGGCTAGGATGTTGGGAATCAGAAAACTTGAGTTCTACTTCCAATCTAACAAACTTCTATGGTGAATTGGGGGAAAAAAATTTAAATACTGCATACTTCTCCAAAGCATGCAGAATATGGCTTCCTTGCTTTTATATTCATTATGTTTATTGCTTTTATATTCCTCTCTCCTACTGGATTGTCAGATTCTTAATGGTATATCTCATGTTTTACTGGTTTCTGTGTCTCCATGGTGTCCATCACTTCAGTGCACATAGAAGATGCTCAATCAATGTTGAATAATTTAATTAATAAAATGTAACATAGCATGGCATGATTGTTAATAGCACTGTGAAAATAATGCAGGACTAAAGATAGTTGAGGAAGGATCAAGGAAAATTCCATTGTAATTTAATCAGAAGTAAAATATAAGCAAAATTGCCCCCAATATGATAAGCTGTTGGAAAGAGATTTGAACAAGCAGAGCTGATGTCAGGTCAAACCATGGGTGTGTGTTCAAAAAATACATTAGAGGAAGCTTAAACAGGAAGTTGAGGAAGACAGAAGCATATGGAATTGACAGAATATCAATGTAGGTGAGACTCTCCAAGAGACCAGGGAGTATGGACAATGTAGAAGTAACTTCAGTTATATATAACAGGAAGTTTACTTAGAAGATTTTCTTCATGCAAATGAAGTCCAGAGGCACTGGTATGGTGCTGATATATTGGCTCTATGATTGCCTGGGACCAAGATTCCTTCTGTCTTACTGCTTTGCCATCTAAACATACAGGCTTCCCCCTCACTATCCAAAATAGTTCTTGGGTACAAGCCATTGTCTCTGCATTCCAGCCAGGGAGAAACAGGAAGAGAGAAAGATAGCAATGCTGAATCCTTTAAGGACACTTGTGTGCCTGTGTGCTAAGCCACCACGTATTCCATTAGTCATATAGCCACATCTAGTTGCAAAGAAAGCTTGGAAATGTAATCTTGGAAATCCACATACTCAGTTTAAAAGTTAGGGAAAAGAAATAAAGGGGGTCAAAAAACAGTCTCTGCCCCAGCATGTAATCAGAGGAACTAAAAAAGGAATTTGTATTGCAGGGAATGAAATTATGAGAAACTTCATGGATTGAATGAATGTTCGCATTTCTGTTCCCTACACACTGACTGCCAAGTGCTATACAGCTGCACAAGCAGTGGCCAAATGAGTGATCATGGAGACTTATGTGGATCTCAGCATCCCAGTTAATCCCACACTGAAGCCTGATCAACACCCTCCTTCACTCTCATAGAAGCTATTCCAGACCTTCACCAATCTTTTAACTGTTCTCCCAACTCTCTGACCTTTGTCAACCTAGAAGAAATGAACATGGGTACCTCAGTTTTCCATCCCCATATCTACAGCCTTATCTCTATCATTCACCCCCAAAACACTTATCCTTCAGGTTTTTTGTTTGTTTTCTTTCTTTCTTTATTTTATCATGCCCTTTCTTCTGGTCAAGATAATTCCTGCCCCTCAGGAACCTCTCTCTATATTGCAAAGATCTTGAGATGGAGAGGTTATCCTGGATTATCTTGGGAGAACCAGTGTAATCACAAGGTCCTTATAAGGGGGAGGTAGGAGAGTCAGAGAAGGAGACAGAAACAGAGGCGAGAGAAAGACAGAGACAGGGAGAGAGAGTTGAAGATGCTACTCTGCTGGCTTTGGAGATGGAAAAGGGGTTACAAATCAAAAAATGCAGGCAGCTCCTTGAAGCTGAAAAAGGCAGAGAAAGAGATTCTTTCCTAGAGCTTCCAGAAGGAATTCTGTCTTTCTGACCCATTTTAGACTTTTGACATCCAAAACTGAAAGGTGCTAAGTTTCTGTTGTCTTAAACCACTAAATCTGTGGTAATTTGTTAAACAGCGGTTGATGCAAACCACTGTGGTGGTTTGTTTCAGAAACGAAACAAGACTTTTGATAAAAGCAATTGGGGAAAAATTCTTTCTACAAATATTTACAGATTGAGATTGGATCAACATGACAGGAGTTTAAATGAAGCCCTGGACAGTGACTTCTGGCAGCAACACATGAAGATATGGAGAAGAACAATCTGAAATTATTGTTGGAAAACCAACTTTCCTTCTGCTTAGGTCACAGCCACTCACATTGAGTATAATATAAATATACCACATTTGACATGTGAACTAGTTAAGCTTGTCGTAACAGGCCTGGACTGCATTTATGTAAATCAAAACAAGCTTTAAATTTGCCCAGGAGTTTACTGACATTTCTGACCCTAGATGTATGATGAATGCCAAGTTTCAGTAGACTATTCAAATCTGAGTAATACTGTGAAAATGGGCATGCCTAAATGCTACAATTCCCCACAACTAAAAATTGAATAATTTACTTTTTCATAATCTGTGTTGGGGTATATGAATAACAAGATTCTATTGAGAAATGTCTGAATCACATCTTTCATTTGCTCTTCAGATTGACTTGCCATTCGGCTCCACCCTGCTCTATGCCCTGGGAGGCTGGCCAAACATAGATTAATTTCATAGGCTCCCTGGGCTTCCTTGCCTTCTGGCTTGGGAGTTGCAAATGAAGCTTATGGCCAAAGGAAGTAAGAAAGGTGAAGAGGTGTTCTTCCAGCTTCCTCCCAAATTATCTAGTTCTTATTTACAACAGATTTTTACTTCTTGATTCAGAGTCTGCTTCTGGGGAAATCCAACCTAAAACAGAATGGTATCAGGGAACTGTCCTCATCTTCAGGGTGGGCCACAATAATTGTGCTTATACTACTACTCATAGCTAGCTGGATGCAAGCTACACCCATCAGATTCTCTTTCCTGGTAAATTGGTATTGGAGAAGAGAGGATGTTGGTCAGTGTCTACAGGAGGCTGGGGTGCCTGCATGTGAACTCAGGAGTTTTGCAAAGTCGTAGTTTATCAAGTGGATAGAATAAGCAGAGAAAGGCAGAGTGTAGGGTGGCGTGGGAGGCCAGGAGAGACACAGAGAAGAAAATCCACCTGAGAATCAGAGAGGAGAGATGCTTTCTGTTCCAGGCTTCTTCCCTTCCTAAAGCCTTCCTTTATCCACATTCAGCTCCTGATCGGTAAATTATGCTGATACAGGTGTAATATAGGTATAAATTCCACTTTGTGTCTTAAGTTAGCTCAATAACTTCTTTTTTTTTTCCTTCTTCTTTTGGCCGTATTGCGCAGCATGCAGGATCTTAATTCCCCGGCCAGGGATTGAACTCACATCCCCTGCCTGAATGGCTAGCACAGTTTTAACCACTGGACTACCAGGGAAGTCCCTAGCTCAAGTAACTTCTATACATACTCATACATACTCAAGTAACTTCTATACATACTCATACATACTCAAGTAACTTCTATACATACTACAAAGAGTCAGTTAATCCAGAAATCTATTTAAAATTACACCCACACTCTTAGTGAACCAGAAAGTTCTGCTCCACTACCCAGCCTGTTAAGAATTTTCTGAAAGCACAATGATTGTTAATCTCCCCACAGGTGAGTGAACAAGTCTTCAACTACCCTCAGGCATTCACAAAACCTGACCTGAAGACCTGGCTGTTACATAGAGCAAGATGATTGTCGTCCAAGACAACCTAGAATGGAACAATTTATTCCCTAATTACTCTCACTGGAGAAGCACCAAACTGCCCCAGATTTAGTGATATGTGGCAGGAGGAGGAAGTTGGAAGAGGTCAAACAAGCATGAGCAGGAACAGACTGACACCAATTCTGCAAGTCCCCAGCTCCCACCTGCTGCCTGCCAGGGTTCTGAATCCTCAGCCTCTCTATCTGTAACTGGGCTACCTGTGTTTGGATGTCACAGGCAGCCCTCCATATGATGCTCTTTTGGGGGAGCAGCAGTACTCTATTCAAAATGTATCCTCTTTCTAGCAGCCTATCATAGTTCTTAAAAGTTTCCTTATTGACTTTGTGCTTTGATTAAGATATTTCCTTATTGACTTTGTGCTTTGGTTAAGATATTATTTCCAAGATATCACTGCTAAAGTATGGATATTCTGTAAAAGTACAGAAAAAAAGACTGAAAATATAGTCATTACTGATTGTGCTCTGCCATTCTGGGTAGACCATGGAGCAGCTCAGTGACCCCAGGCTTTGTGACCAAGATCCTCACTGCCGCTCCATCCCCCATTCACACAGCTCTGTCCCACTGAGGTCCTGCCACCTCTCGGGAAATCTTGCATGGGCAGGGCCTAGCTCTATCTCCTCTTCTTCTCCCAGTGAGAGAATGGAGTTGAATGTGGTCAGAGTGGGGAAATCCAACCTCATCCTCCACCTTATCCTGGAAAAAGAAAACCTCTTTTGGGAATCCCCTGGTGATCCAATGGTTAAGACCCTACACTTCCACTGCAGGGCGCATAGGCTCAATCCCTGGTGGGAGAACTAAGATACTATATGCTGTGCAGTGCAATCAAAACAAAACAGAAATAAACAAAAGAACAACAAAAAACCTCTTTCTCTTCCCTCTCTGGGGCGATTGATATAATGCCTCAGTGGACCGCCTCTTCTAGCGTTGGAGACTGGGGAATGTCTTCAACCCCTATGTTACTGGTCAAAGGAACCTGGAAGCATGTCGCTGCTGTTCAGGTAGGGAGGCAGCAGGAAGATTTCTTTTCATACTTTTTGGTGATCGGGAAAAGGATTGCACAAAATAAAAAAGCATTAAAATATTTTAAACTTGTTTGGAATTAGATTCATTCATCTGTTGAACAAGGATCCGTTAAGTGCCTACTCTAGGCATTAGGAATACAAGAAACAGGCTCCTGCTTTTGTGAAACTTAGATACTAAAGGAGATGGATATCGCTCAAACAGTCACACCAAGGTAGTGTTTCCAACTATAGGCGATTTTGCCTTCAAGCGGACATCTGGGAATGTCTGGAGACATTTTTGTCACAACTGGAGGAGCTGCTACTGGCATCCAGTGACTAGAGGCTAGGAATGCTGTTGAACATCCTCTAATACAAGGAGCAGCCTCTCCATAGTAAAGAATTATCTGGCTCAAAACATGAGCTGAAGCAATGATGAGAAATCCTGTACTAAGGCAGTTGTTTTCAAAGTGTGGTCACTGACAGGCAGCATCAGCATTACCTGAAAACTTGTTAGAAACACAAATTCTTAAGCCCTACCCTAAATCTACTGAATCAGAAATTCTGGGGTAGAAGGCACCATTATGTGCTGTAAGGAGCCCTTTCAAGGAGTCTGATGCACACTGTCTGAGAAACACTGAATTAAGGAATGAGAGAATCTATCATCACAAAATGAGGCAAATTTTGTGATGGAAATAAGAAAAGGAAAAGAACTCTGGACTAGTACAACTCAAAAAGTGGTTTACCCACTACTAGCAGCATTAGCATCATCAGAGAGCTTATTAAAAATACAAAGCCTTGGGCCTCAGCCTAGACCCACTGAATCATGGGGAGATGTGTAGGGGCTAAATCAAGAAAATCACTGGAGGCCGTTCTAAGTAACTAAGACTTTACATGAGGGAAATTGGGAATCTCTGAAAAATTCAAGTTCAGGCAATAAACATGAATATGTTGGAGAAAAAGATTGGAGGTAGGGAAGCCAGTTGGGAGGTTAATGTGGTGGCTCCATGGGCATGTGAACCAAGGCAGAGGCAGCCGGGATAGAATGAAGTACATGAGAGAAAGCCTCAGGAGGCCGAGTGCAGAGGATGTGATGGCTGATTGGATTAGGGCATGGCAGTGTGTCAAGAATTCTTTTGATTGCAAGTAACAAAAACTCTCAAGATAGAATGGCTTTACAAAAGGAGAGTTTATTCTTCTTTTATAACAAGTCTACACTGAAGCCACTGCTACCTTTGGTTTGTGATTTAACAATACCAAGGTTGGTGTCCCTGTGATTCTCTTGGTCTTTCCTTAATACGTGTTACCTCATGGTCACAAGATAGTTGCTGCCTCTCCAGATATCTTGTCTGTGTTCATGGACAGAAGGAGGAAATAAGAAAGACAGAGTTTATTCCTTTTAACAAAAAAGCAAAAGTTTTTGCAAAACTACTTGCAGATTTCTATGTATTGGAGTGTTAGAAAGTGTTTATCATCAACATCTTCATAGCAGAGAAGTTTTGGGGTAATTGGTATTAAGCTCTGCAACCTATAGTATCTAAAGGGGAGAAAGTGAGGTAGGAGACAGTGGGCCTCTGGGCCAGACACCTGGTGGTCGTCAAGTGGAGTAAAACTGAGCCTTGTTCTTACCCTGGGGCTTCCCTGGTGGCTCAGATGGTAAAGTGTCTGCCTGCAATGTGGGAGACCTGGGTTCGATTCCTGGGTCAAGAAGATCCCCTGGAGAAGGAAATGGCAATCCACTCCAGCACTCTTGCCTGGAAAATCCCATGGACGGAGGAGGCTGATAGGCTACAGTCCATGGGGTCACAAAGAGTCTGACACGACTGAGCGACTTCACTTTGTTCTCACACAGTGACTCCAAGGACAAAGCTAGTGGCAAAAGCTGAGCCCTGCTAAAGCAAAGAGATAAGGTGCCCATTCCTGAGGTCAAAGAAGACTTTCCTGTCTGCACATGCACAGGAAGGCTTCTTGGCAGTCAAAAATGAAGGGGGCTCCCAGCACATAATAAGTGTGGGCTTGTACCCATAGGTCACTACAGTGAGCTCCATCTTAGCAAAAAATTATGCATGCAGCTTAGGGAGGATCCACAGACCAGTCAGGTGTGAAGAAAGAAACAAGTGGCCAAGGGTAAACAAAGACCCAGAAGGACTGTCCTGTGTAAGGATTTACATCCCCTCTGTACCACACTCTTCCCCACCCAGGATGTGTGTCTCTGCCTCGTGTCTGACTTACGGCACTCTTCCTCCCAGAGAGGAGGCCCACACCCTTTCTCTCTGGGTATGTATCTCTGACCTGCTTCTGAGTTCAATAAACTGTTTTCCTGTGTGCTCTCCCATACATTGTGCTGTCTCTAATAATAAACTTCGTACCTGTTTTTACAGCTTTAGCCTCCTTGAAATATTCTTGCTTTCAAACAGGGGCAAGAGCCAGGGCCACTTTGCTTCTAGCCTCTAGCCCCTGGTGGCCTACTGGCTAGGACTCTTGGTTTTCATCCGGGTTATCCAGGTTTAATCCTGGGTAAGGAACTAAAATCTCTCTTCAGAAAGATCTTCCCCCTCACTGCT
Organism: Bos mutus; assembly: GCF_027580195.1. Lineage (NCBI taxonomy): Eukaryota > Metazoa > Chordata > Mammalia > Artiodactyla > Bovidae > Bos > Bos mutus. The sequence continues at coordinate 32,344,627 of NC_091629.1, read as the reverse complement.
CTCCCTCTGTGATCAAAAGGATTAAACTAGAATGACTCTGGCTTGAGTGAATGGAGGGACACTGGCACCATTCCCTAGCCTAAGTAAGACATGAGAAGGAACACATTTGGAATGAAAAGAATCAACTCTGCAGATTTCCTTTGCCAGGTAAGAACACATATTCAGAGGTCTTAGGGAAAAAGACACCCTCTTTGAGGGTCATAATTCCACCTATCACATTGTTATTTATCAAGAAAATAACTTTGATATTACAATTTATAAACATTCCAAACTAATTAAGGAGGAAGGGACTTCCCTGGGGGGCCAGTGTTTAAGAGTCTGCCTGCCATTTCAGGGGACATGAGTTTGATCCCTGGTCTGGGAGGATTTTACATGACTTGGAGCAACAAAGCCTGTGTGCCACAGCTACTGAACCTACTCTCTAGAGCCCATGGGCTGCAACAGCTGAACCTGAGTGCTGCAGCTACTGAAGCAAGCACCCCCTGGAGCCTGTGTCCCACAACTAGAGTAGTCCCTGCTCACTGCAATTAGAGAAAGCCCGCATGCAGCAACAAAGATCCAGCATGGCCAAAATAAATAAACAAACAAAAACGAAGAGCTCTATCACTCTATAAATTTCAAGTGATCGTAGGAATCCCTTTGTTGTTTGCATCTACCAGCTGAAATTTACAGAGAAGGCAGTGGCTGAGAAAGCACTGACTGCCTCCCAGCAACTCACCAGAAGTGCTTCTCCTTTTGGAGTTGAGAATGAATCTGGAATAGAGTTGGTGCCAGAGTAAGTAGGAAAAGAAAGTGGAGCAAGAGAAACTGGGGCAGAAAACACTCTTTCAGCCAGATGCAGAGAACAGTGGCGTTGAACCTCTAAACAGGTAGAAATTTTGGCTCTGGGAGCAAAAAAAAGGATGTTAAGCATTCAGTTCAGTTCAGTTGCTCAGTTGTGTCCGACTCTTTGCAACCCCGTGGACTGCAGCATGCAAGTCCTCCCTGTCCATCACCAACTCCCAGAGCCTACTCAAACCCATGTCCATTGCGTTGGTGATGTCATCCAACCATCTCATTCTCTGTCATCCCCTTCTCCTTCCGCCTTCAATCTTTCCCAGCATTAGGGTTTTTTCCACTGAGTCAGTTTTTCTCATCAAGTAGCCAAAGTATTGGAGTTTCAGCTTCAGCATCAGTCCTTCCAATGAATAGGCATTAGTGCTGCATTTAACCCAAGGATTCATTTGTTAGTGCGGGACTGATTCTCCAGAGATACTTCGTGCTTCAGTGATTTTTGGCTTTGCCAAATTTTGTTTATCCGAAGCTTCTCCCTGAGTCTGCTGTTGATCTGACCAAGTTTCCCATCCCACTCATTCAAACCCCTCTCAGTTTAGATTTAATATAGTCCCAGGTTTAAAAGAGGACTTATTAATTATTATCAAAGTTTGTGTGCTGTGCTTAGTCACTCAGTCATGTCCAACTCTTTGTGACCCCATGGACTGTAGCCTGCCAGGGGGATTCTCCAGGCAAGAATACTGGAGTGCGTTGCCAATCCCTCCTCCAGGGGATCTTCCCATACTAGAGATGGAATCCAGGTCTCCTGCATTGCAGAACTCTGAGCCACCAGAGTACTTACCAGTCATTCTCCCTTTCCCTACCTTGGCTCTTTGCAAATAAAAGGTTGTATTTTTCCCTTCACCAGTCTACAGGAAAAAGGATATTGATTATTTTAGTTTAAACTAAGCAAATAGATTCAAGGGCCAGAGACATTTTTAGCCTCTATACCACCATACAAGAAAATTAGAATGCATTTTATGCCCAGTATGGCACCTTGTATTTTCCAAAGATGGTCACAGTTCAGTTCAGTTCAGTTCAGTTGCTCAGTCGTGTCCGACTCTTTGCGACCCCATGAATCGCAGCACGCCAGGCCTCCCTGTCCATCACCAACTCCCGGAGTTCACTCAAACTCACGTCCATTGAGTCAGTGATGCCATCCAGCCATCTCATCCTCTGTCGTCCCCTTTTCCTCCTGCCCCCAATCCCTCCCAACATCAGATTCTTTTCCAATGAGTCAACTCTTCGCGTGAGGTGGCTAAAGTACTGGAGTTTCAGCTTTAGCATCATTCCTTCCAAAGAACACTCAGGGCTGATCTCCTTTAGAATGGACTGGTTGGATCTCCTTGCAGTCCAAGGGACTCTCAAGAGTCTTCACCAACACCACAGTTCAAAAGCATCAATTCTTCAGCACTCAGCCTTCTTCACAGTCCAACTCTCACATCCATACATGACCACTGGAAAAACCATAGCCCTGACTAGATGGACCTTTGTTGGCAAAGTAATGTCTCTGCTTTTCAAGTTGGTCATAACTTTCCTTCCAAGGAGTAAGCATCTTTTAATTTCATGGCTGCAGTCACCATCTGCAGTGATTTTGGAGCCCAAAAATAAAGTCTGACACTATTTCCACTATTTCCCCATCTATTTGCCATGAAGTGATGGGACCAGATGCCATGCGCTTCGTTTTCTGAATGTTGAGCTTTAAGCCAACCTTTTCACTCTCCTCTTTCACTTTCATCAAGAGGCTTTTTAGTTCCTCTTCACTTTCTGCCATAAGGGTGGTGTCATCTGCATATCTGAGGTTATTGATATTTCTCCCAGCAATCTTGATTCCAGCTTGTGCTTCTTCCAGTCCACCGTTTCTCATGATGTACTTTGCATATAAGTTAAATAAGCAGGGTGACAATATACAGCCTTGACATACTCCTTTTCCTATCTGGAACCAGTCTGTTGTTCCATGTCCAGTTCTAACTGTTGCTTCCTGACCTGCATATAGGTTTCTCAAGAGGCAGGTCAGGTGGTCTGGTATTCCCATCTCTTTCAGAATTTTCCACAGTTTATTGTGATCCACACAGTCAAAGGCATGGTCACAATTAATAGCTCCCTTCTCCCTGTTTCTTACAAGGTAACTGATACTCCTCCCCTTAAGAAGTGCAGCCTGTCTTCCCTACCCTTCAATCTGAGTGAGCATGTGACCGAGGTAGAATTGATGTCATGTGTAGCACTTAAGACTAGATCATAAAAAATAGCCCAGCTCTGCCCAGATTCTCTTGGGATACGCGTGCTTAGAACCCAGTCTCCTTACTGTGAGGAAGCCCAGAGCCATGGACAGACCACATGTTGGTGTCCCAGCCCCAGACCAGACCAACTGAGGTCTCAGCCAACAAGCACTGCCAGATATGTGAGTAAGCAAACTTTCAGATAATGTTAGCCTCAAACTAAGTCACTCCCTGATGTTTGAATCTTCCCAGATGAGGCCCTAAGCACTACACAGCAGAGACAAGATATCTTTCTGTGCCCTTTCTGAATTCCTGATCCCTGGGATCCACAATTATCATAAAATGGTGGTTATTTTCTGCTATCAAGCTTGGAGCAGTCTGTGTTGCGGTGATAGTTACTGGAACACTCAGGTTAGACACAAATGTAGAAAGATACATTCTTGCCAGCAAACACAAACACAATAACCTTAACAAGATGCCCGAATCTTACCATTTTTCCAACAGTTTATTTCTTAAAAATAACAAATGTCTCAACTTCATTAATCTAATCCAGGCTGGCCTTTCCGTCTGCCTCCAATGCAATTCATCTTTTCCAAGAAATTGATGTGGCTGGAGCTCAATGCTGTAGAGATTTCATGAAATCTGATAGAACCCAGAAACAAATCTTATTTAAAAGAATACACTTAGTTTTTTTCTTAAAAATTATTTTTTTTAAATGTGGTTAATGAGGCAACAAAGCATGAAAGAAACTCCTTTGGGGGGCAGATTTGAAGGGAAGAGGGAAAGAACAAGACAATAAATGCTGAGAGTGAGGTTGCAAATGATAATAACTATTCAATAGAAAAAAATAATCTTTATTATTCCTTTTCTGAGCTTTCCCTATCCTTAGAATGCTGGTGATTACAGATTTGTTGAAACAGAGCCCCTTTCTGAAATAATCTTTGGATCCATTTTGCTAGGTTAAATCTCCCTTCCACTGTCCACCCTTGAAAAATATCTGTAGACTCTGAGTTCAGTGAGCAATTGTTTCCTGATAAAGTGTTTTGTGGGCTTCCCTGGTGGCACATTGGTAAAGAATCCACCAGCCCATGCAGAAGACTTGGATTCAATCCCTGGGTGGGGAAGATTCCCTAGAGTAGAAAATGGTTTGTGAGGTTAGTTATATGGAGGAAGCCATTCATTCTTTCATTCAGCAAATATGTGTTGCCTCTGTCCCTGGGAGGGATGATGAGGGGAGATGGTGGCTGAGATGGATATTTGGGGTGAGGCAGATGGATGATTTGATCAACCTCAAACAAAGGATGTAATTTAGTTAAGTGTTTCAACGATGACGCTAAGGAATTTGTTTATTTCTTAGAATCATTTAAACTTACCTTGTGTTCTTTGAAATTCTTTTAAACAATGTGAAGTAGAGAAGTGGCTTCCTTAATAAGGTCTCTTGAATAATTCCATTAGATACTTTTTAATGACATTCTTTTTAAAGTCAACTACTTATTCTTTTGAATGTGACTGCTTTTTTGATGGATAGCTCAAGAAAGCAAAGGCTGGCTTATGTGTGTGGGTTGATGGATACAGACTGTGATTTCATAACAGTTTTTTAACGCTTGACTTCACTCAGAAATTCAGCTTATGAACAGAAGAGACTGAGACAGCTGATGATGGAAATCCTCTGACATTCCCTAAACCACAATACTGACACTGCCACCTCTTCCCTGCAGCCTTATACCACAGAGAGCAATCTGCAAACATGCTGAGTACTGGTTCACTGCACTTCTCTCCCTGAGCTGCTGGTGCTGCTGCTATTTCAGCAAGACAAAGGTGATGGATGGTCTTTTTGATGATGCCTAGGGACACCAATGGAGAAGGCAATGGCACCCCACTCCAGTACTCTTGCCTGGAAAATTCCATGGGTGGAGGAGCCTGGAAGGCTGCAGTCCATAGGGTCGTTAAGAGTCAGACATGACTGAGTGACTTCAGTTTCTCTTTTCACTTTCATGCATTGGAGGAGGAAATGGCAACCCACTCCAGTGTTTCTTGCCTGGAGAATCCCAGGGACGGTGGGGCCTGGTGGGTTGCCATCTATGGGATCGCACAGAGTCGGACACGACTGAAGCGACTTAGCAGCAGCAGCAGCAGGGACACCAAAAATTGTCCTTAAGACACACCAGCGTTTCTAAGAAAGCTTCAGATTGTGTCTCATTGCTTCTATCCCAAGCAGTGGTCAGAATTGCAGGAATATTAACTGATTTACTCCATGTAACAATTATAAAGGATAAATTATATTATTGCATCTCATTTAAAAATAAGGAAGCTGAAGCACAGATAGGTTAAGTAACTTGTCCGAGATCGCAGTGAATGGAAAAGTCAGGATTTGTACCCTAAACTCTGGCTTCAGAGTCCAAGCTCTTAGTCATTACACAATGATGCTATTAAGAGTTCATGTCCTTCTTTATTTAAAAACAAAAGCATACCCCTAAACAAAAATTCTAAGAGGCCAAATTGCTGATGTATTTGGTCTTTCTTCTAGATTCATCCATCCAGTAATTGATAGGAACAATACTTCTAGCCTTTTGCAGTTATTTTTACACAAAGAACATTTTAAAACATACTGTTTTGGAGAGTCCACTTTTGGAAAGGATACATTTATGACTAGCAGATAGCAGGATCTGATTTGCACAACATTTCCAGTGAAACAGTCAGTTTTCAGAAGTTGCCAGGGCTTCTAAAACAAAACCTGGGACAATGTTCATAATGGAAATGTGCAGAGGCCAGGAAATGGCTAAACAACTTCTCACGATCATCTGAAGCAAACTGCGAGGACTCACCTGGTCATTTACACATGCTCTCTTTCCGTCATATCTCTATAACTTTTATACCCCCATCTTTGTGGCTGTACATTTATTGCTAAAGCCAACTGGGAGTTTCAAAATAGTTATAGAGAATTCGTTTATTTATATTATCAACACTAGCTGCCTTGTCTGTGGCATTCCTCTTGAAAATCTCCACCATCACCTCACTCCCCCCACCCCCACCAACACACACACACTCACACTCTCTCTCTCACACACACAGTGATTTATTGAGGAAAGAAATAGTCTTGATGTACTATAACTTTTCCCATCAAAAGATAAAGTTTTTTTGTGACTTGATTCTAGACCTAGCTATTTAACTTTCTTTGTCCAATGTTACATGGCATATAGGATGCAAACAGAGGCTCGGAAAGTACATTGCAGTGGGGCTTACCTCTGGTGCTGGAAGCCTCTTCTGCCATCCAGTAAACAAGCCCAGGCTACCTTGTTATATGATGAATAACATATGGCAAAGTCATCCAGTCACCCCGGCTAATATCAAAACAAGTACCAGACATGTGAGTGAACTGCCTTCCCCTGCTCCTCCTTCCACCCACAAACCAATCAGCCCACCAACCAGCAGGCAATTGAGTGAGGCCACCCAAGACCATCCAAGCTCAACTTAGCAGGCCCAGGAAGACAATATGTTCATTTGACTAGCAGAACTGTGAGCAGATAAAATGGTTGCTGTTTGGGAATGATTTATAAAATAGCAAAAGTTAACTGATAGCCATCTTTACCTATTCACATGGCTATTTGGGAACCTGTTTTTCCTTAGAAGAGGGAATTAGACTCTACCTTTTGATGATGAGTAGCAAAGCAATTGCAACCATTTTAACCCATTATTATAACTTTCTGATTTTAACAGATGTTATTTAAATTACAGCTTCAAGTTGTATGATATTTGGAGATTCAAGGTAAAGAAAACCTAAATTTATTTTTATTTATTTTTTGTTGCTGTTGTTGAAAACCTAAATTTAAAGAATGTTAATGACCACTAAAAATTCCCCCTCAGACTCATATTTCCATGATCTATGGATTTTCTAAACTGGCACTGGTTTGAAAAGGTCTTTAACAGATCTTCTGTTAGCTTTAACTTTCCCCTCAAAGTGCATTGTTTGTGCACTTGTATGTCTAAGGTTGGACTCCTTCACTAGTCTAGGAAGTCTGAGAAAGCAAGTGCCATGTCTCACTGCCACACAGTGTCTTCTGTCACCTGATAAATGTTCCTTGAATGAATGAGTGCATTGATTCTTAATCAAAGGTGATTTTCCCCAAGGGGGACAAAGGTCTGGAGACATTTTTGGTTTTCACAACTGGATGGGGTGTGACTATTGGCATCTTGCATTTAGAGGCCAGGGGTGCTGATAAACATCCTACAATGCACAGAACAGCTCCCCACAACAATCATCTGACTCAAAATATCAGTACCGCTGAGTTTAAGAAACCCTGGATGAACGAATAACAATGAATGAATAGGATATGAAACTAACTGTTGTCATAGCCTAGTCTATTTGGAGTCTACCCAATCCACAAATCCCCAGTCTTAGATACATTATCCCAGTTGATTATGCCTAGTTTCTAGCTGATAACATTGGTGCCACAATGAGAGAAGAGCTAGTACCAGAAGCCTTTACTGGCCAGCCACCTTCTTCAGGGGTCCTCACTGTCCTCGTTCTGCTCCAGCCTCAGAGTGTTGCTCTAAATTGGATGTGCTCATTCACCTAGAGCCTGACATCCTGGAGTCTGAAGTCAAGTGGACCTTAGGAAGCATTACTACAAACAAGGCTAGTGGAGGTGATGGAATTCCAGCTGACTATTTAAAATCCTAAAAGATGATGCTGTTGAAGTGTTGTACTCAAAATGCCAGCAGATTTGGAAAACTCAGCAGTGGCCACAGGACTGCAAAAGTCAGGTTTCATTCCAATCCCAAAGAAGGGCAGTGCCAAAGAATGTACAAAATACCACACAGTTTTGTTCATTTTGCATGCTAGTAAGCTTATGCTCAAAATCCTTCAATCTAGGCTTTAGCAGTATGTGTACTAAGAAATTCCAGATGTATAAACTGTGTTTAGAAAAGGCAGAGGAACCAGACATCAAATTGCCAACTTTTGTTAGATCACAGAGAAAGCAAGGGAATTCGAAAAACATCTACTTCTCCTTCATTGACTACACTAAAGCCTTTGACTGTGTGGATCACAGCAAACTGGAAAATTCTTAAAGAGATAGGAATACCAGACTACCTTACCTCCCTCCTGAGAAAACTGTATGCAGGTCAAGAAGCAACAGTTAGAACCTTACATGGAACAACAGGTTGGTTCAAAACTGGGAAAGAACTACAAGACTGTATGTACAATGTATTATCACCCTGTTTGTTTAACTTATATGCAGAGTACAACATGGAAATGCCAGGCTGGATGAATCCCAAGCTGGAATTAAGATTGCCAGGAAAAATATCAACAATCTCAGATATGCAGATGATATCACTCTAGTGGCAGGATGTGAAGAGGAACTAAAGAACCTCTTGATGAGGGTGAAAGAGAAGAGTGAAAAAGCTGCCTTTTAACTCAAAATTCAGGAGCTTCCCTGGTGGCTCAGTGGTAAAGAATCTGCCTGCCAATGCAGGAGACACAGGTTTGATCCCTGATCTGGGAAGATCCCATGTGCCGTGGGGCAGCTCAGCTCATTTGCCACAATGACTGAGCCCACATACTCTAGAGCCTGTGCTCCTCAAGAAGAAAAGCCACTGCCATGAAAAGCCCATACACTGCAATTAGAGAAAAGCCCACACAGCAATGAAGACCCAGCATAGCCAAAACAAATAAATACAACTGTAAAAAATAATAATAAAGTGATTATTAACAATTATTATTATTATTATTATAAAATGATTAATTTGTTATTAATAAATAATAAAATGATTTTTAAAAAGAATTAGCCATCTCTGAATTAGAAAGCATTTTAAAAAAACAACAACAACAACTCAACATTCAAAAAACTAAAATCATGGCATCTTGTCCCATCACTTCATGGCAAATAGATGGGGAAAAAGTGGAAACAGCGACAGATTTTATTTTCCTGGGCTCCAAAGTTATTGCTGATGTTGACTGAAGCCATGAAATTAAAGATGCTTGCTCCTTGGAAGAAAAACTATGACTAACCTAAACAATGTATTAGAAAGCAGAGACATCACTTTGCCAACAAAGGTCCATATAGTCAAAGCTATGGTTTTTCTAGTCGTAATGTATGGATGTGAGAGTTGGACCATAAAGAAGGCTGAGTGCCAAAGAATTGAAGCCTTAAAATTCTGGTGCTGGAGAAGACTCTTAAGAGTCCCTTGGACTGCAAGGAGATCAAACCTGTCAATCCTAAAGAAAATTAACCCTGAATTTTCACTGGAAGAACTGATGCTGAAGCTGAAGCTGCAGTACTTTGGTTACCTGATGCAAACAGTTGACTCATTGGGAAAGACCCTGTTGCTAGGAAAGATTGAGGGCAGGAGGAGAAGGGTGCAGCAGAGGATGAGATGGTTGGATGGCATCACCGACTCAACGGACATGAATTTGAACAAACTCTGGAAGATGGTGAAGGACAGGGAAGCCTGGCCTGCTGCAGTCCATGGGGTCACAAAGAGTCAGACATGACTGAGCTCCTGAACAAGGACACGTATCTTACATTTGCTCCTCCAGGTCCAGTCTCAACCTTTCTCCATTCTGCTCTATGCCCTAGAAGATGGGCCTTTTTGGACTGCGTCAGTGAGCCCTTTCCCTCTGGCTTCACATTAGATTCAGCCAAGAAGGGAAACAACAGAAGGTGAGTAAGATTGAAGAACTTATCTTCCCGGATTCCTCCCTGGGGGTTGCTGTAGATTGGCTGCATCCTTCTGCTGAAAGCCAGAGCTTCTCAAAGAGTCTGCTGCTCTCTAACCATAATGGCTACTGCCTGTTGACCCTTCAGGCCTAAGGCTGTGAGTGCCTCCTCACTCTTGCTAGCCTCTCTACACTGGACATCCATTTTTATTTCCCTTGACCTGCCCACATCTTTGTAATAGTTTGTGAAATTTTCCTCAGCTACCCATTTCCTTCTGGGAAATACACTGGGAATTGCAAGACTGCCAGATGCTTTACTTCAAGGAAGACTTTCCACCCATAGAGACCTGCTACCCTGTTTCACTTGTTGGTTTTGATCACCTTGCATACCAAGAAGTGCTCTAAGCGAGTCAACTGCTTCATACTCCTTTAATAATGCATAGTCTTTGGTGTTTCCCCATCTTGAGTTGAATCTTGAGGTCAATCCCCCTTTCTTTCCTTACTATACACCATTGCATCTCAACACTTCAGGCCACAGGACTAAATAAAGCCAGATCCTTCCCTTTACCCAAGGGCATCATGCTACTGACCCTGGCAAGCACCAGGGACCTGTTCCCTGCTGACTTGTGTTGGCCCTGAATGACCCGTTCTTTCCTCACCCTTTGCCCAGGTCTGAACTCTTGGCACCTGCCTGCTGGCACAAAAGTTGCTGCAGCTTTGCCAGGGATGACTGTCTCTGCCTGCTCCCTTGCCTCTCTCTGCAGTTTATACATATGATGCAGTATTTGTTATAGTTACTTTCAAATATGCGGTCCTTATAGATTCCCGACATTATCAGATGCTTTCTGTGGCATCTTAGTAAATTATTCAGAGTAATCTCAGAAAGAAAAGAAGAAAAGAACTAATTTCTATAGCTACATGTCATATCTTGCTTTAGCAATTATTATTACTACATAAAAAAGTATCTCAACATTTAGCAGTTTAAAACAACCATTTTATTCTGTTTCACAGATTCTATGGGTCAGGATTTCAGGTGGAGTGGGAGTGATTTGTCTCTGCTCTGTGATGTCTGGAGTCTCAGCTGGGAAGACTTGAAGGCCAGTGATGACAGCTGGACTTGACAACTCCTGAAATCATCTGGAGTTCCAGCCACTCACCTGTCTGACTTTTGGGTCAGGATAATGAAAGATTGGAATTGCCAGCCTGAGGGCTTACATGTGGCCTCACTATTTGCTACACATGATAGCCTCAGCATCCTCAGACTTCTCACATGCTAGCCCAGGGCTCCAGGAGTGAATGTTCCAATGAACAAGACAGAAACTGCATGACCTTTTGTGAACCAGCCTCGGAAGCCAGATCACATCACTGTTGTTTGCTGTTGGTTGAGGCTATCACAAACCCACCTAGATTCACAGGGGGAGGAATTAGACTGTGCTTCTTGATGAAGGGAGACTTCCCTGGTGGCTCAGACAGTGAAGAACCCACCTGCAATTCAAGGAGGTGCAAGAGACCTGGGTTCTGTCCCTGGATTGGGAAGATCCCATGAATGAGGAAACGGCAACCCACTCTGGTATTTTTGCCTGGATGATTCGATGGACAGAGGAGCCTGTCGGGGTACAGTCTACGGGGAAGCAGAGAGTCAGACATGACTGAGAAACTAACACTTTCACTTTCTTAATAAGGAAGTAGTGAGGTCATGTTGTAGAAAAATAAATGAAATAGAAGATATTGTCCAGCCATCTTTGGAAAGAGTAGTCTGTTCCAAAAACCTTCAAAGTAATCATTCTTTTATCTCAACAACTCTGAGAGATATGTGATGGTCCTCTCATTTTGCAGAAGAGGAAACAGAGGCAAATTGGAGAGGAACTTGCCCAAAAGAAGGTGGCAGATAGGAATTGATCCTGATTATTGAATTATGAAGCACTTTTTTTTTTAATATACCAGGATTACACACACACACACACACACACACACACACACACACACACAGACATCTATATCATGGATATGGATTTAAACTAGGATAGTTCATATAAAGCAAAAACATGTATATAATATTGAAATCATATATATTTTTGAGTTTTTTCCCCCTTTAAATACAGTGTTAAAGATCTGGATTTCTATGTTTCCCCTGGCTTCCTATAGAATATTATAGCAATTTGTATTTTCCAAAAATAGTCAGAACCAAATTGCCAGTCCCACATGGTCTTCTTGAACTTGCAACTCTGCTATCAAGCGGTAGATTCTATTTTTCTTCCTCTTGAATCTGGGGGCTTGTAACTCTTCCAATCAGTTGAGTACAGCAGAAGTTGTGCAGCTGTATGACTGCCAAAGCTAGGTCAAAAAAACCTGAAGCCTGCTCTATCTTTGTGGGATGCTTACTCTCGGAAATCCAGCCACCATGCTATGAGAAGCCCAAACTGGCCCAATGCAGACCACATGCACTGGGCCAGTTTAAGGGTACTCCCACCCCTTCTCTGGCAATCATCAATTTATTCTCTGTATCAGTTTTTTTGTCTTGAATGATTCTACCTATAAGTAAGATCATATAGTATTTGTCTTTCTCTAACTCATTTCACTTAGCATAATGCCCTAAAGCTCCATATATGTTGCCACAAAAGTCAGGATTTTCTCTTCATGGCTGATTAATATTTCATTGTGTGTGTGTGTATTTCTATAACCATTCATCCATCAATGGACTCTTGAGTTGTTTACATGTCTCAGCTATTGTAAACAATGCTACATTGAACATGGAGTGCCAATATACTTTTGAGTCAGTGTTTTCATTCCCTTTGAATAAATATCCAAAAGTGTAATCACTGGATCATATGAGGTAGTTCCCATTTTTAATTTTATTTTTAATATGTATTTACTTATTTATGGTGGGGGCAGTATGGCAGCAGTAGGTCTTAGTCGCAGCACACAAAATCTTTGTTGTGGCACGCAGGCTTTCTAGTTGTCACGGTGCTCAGGCTGAGTTGCCCCCCAGCGTATGGGATCTTAGTTCCCCAACCAGGGATCAAACCCATGTCCACTGCATTGGCAGCATGGGGTCTTAACCACTGGACTGCCAGGAAAGTCCTCTAGTTTTAATATTTTGAGGAACCTCTACATTGTTTTTCATAGTGGCTGAATCAACTTACATTCCCAAGAACAGTGCAAAAGTGTTTTCTTTTCTTCACATCCTCAAGAACACCTGTTATCTCGTGTCTTTTTGATAATAGCCACTCTAACAAGTGGAGAAGGCAGTGGCACCCCACTCCAGTACTCTTGCCTGGAAAATCCCATGGACAGAGGAGCCTGGTGGGCTACAGTCCATGGGGTCGCTAAGAGTCGGACACGACTGAGGGACTTCACTTTCACTTTTCACCTTCATGCATTGGAGAAGGAAATGGCAACCCATTCCAGTGTTCTTGCCTGGAGAATCCCAGGGATGGAGGAGCCTGGTGGGCCCCCATCTATGGGGTCGCACAGAGTCGGACACAACTGAAGCGACTTAGCAGCAGCAGCAGCACTCTAACAAGTGTGAATAACATCTCACTGTGGTTTTTATCTGCATTTCCTTGGTGATTAGTGATGTTGAGCATGTTTTCATGTATGACTTTAGAAAAATCTCTATTCGGGTCTTCTGCCCATGTTTTAGTTGGGTTGTTTTTGTTGTTATTGAGTTGTATCAGTTCTGTATATATTTTGGATATTAACCTTTTATCAGATATATAATTTGCAAAATGAAAAGACTGCCTTTTCATTTTGTTGATGGTTTCTTTCATGGTGCAGAAATTTTCTAGTTTCCCTAAAGCTTCTTCAGTGATTATCAGACAGAAATATCTAAACGGCAAAGTTGATGAACAGGATAGAAACCAATATCAGATTTAACCATCAAGTAATACTCAACTGCTTCTTATCCATGAGGGCCAGGTATATACAGAGCATGAGAATTTTTCAAAAGTGATAGTGTAAATATAGACAGTTATCCATGGTTATAAGAGGTGAGAAGAATTTGAGACACTGAAACCTAAAGATAACTTATAACGAAACACATTTTTTTTAGAGTTTTTGTGGAGTCACTGAAACAGGAATTCTCTCTTCTCTCTCTCAGGGATAGACCAGATGTGATGGGAGAGATTTGAGGAGCCTGTGACTGAACTCATTTCCCATAGAAATCAGGATTTCTGGTAATGTTATAACATGTTGAAAAGCACACATTTTCTCACATGGTGTATCTTACTTGGATTATTTATATTCTCTTCCTTAATATGAGAGATGAAAAGAATAAAATTTTCAAGATTTACCTTTGTAATCAATTTTGTATTGTTTTCAGTAGGTTCCTTAACATACAGTTAGTACACGCAACAACAAGCATCACTTTGAGCAAAAGATGTCAAGCCCAAAATTATGCCATACTGAATTTTTTCATTCATATAAAGTTTAAGACAGGCACAATTAATCAATAGTGACAAAAATCATAACAGCCTTTGTTGTTATCCTCTAAAATTAATTTTCCAACAACAATTTTCCAGGGAGAACATATTTTGAACTTTCAAACTTGGTCTTGTTTCACATGCTTCTTAGTAATTGTCTTCAACTCATCTCTGAGGATGCTCTGGGGTTCCATGGGAGACTGGAGTCCTGCCTGCTGTCTCTGATGTGCTTGGTGGGTACAGTATTTCCTTGTCTGGACTGGCTCCACCTGGTGAGTACTTGCCTCACCTCTTCTCCAGGGTGGACCTATTTCCAAAGTCTCTCAAACACCCATGCACCCCACACTGCTGTAGGAGATACTCTGACCATGAACCAGAATAGAACAACTGCTACCACAGGACTAGGACTATGGGACATCCTGCAGGCCTGAATACCTGTGGGCATAATGTTAGATTCAATTCACTGATTATTAGAAACATTGTCTGATTTTGAGTGCTCCCCAAGCAGACCTTGAGACAAGTTGTTGGAAGCAAGTCATTTATTGTGGGAGTGACTCCAGGAAGCTCAGTGCCAGAGGAGGGAGAAAAGGTAGATTAATAAGCAAGTCACAGTTTAGAGTAATTTGGGCTCAATTTGCCCATGAACCCTCTGTGAAAGGGTGTAGAACATATCTCAGACACATCACTCTGAGGGATGGGGAAGCTTGAGGCCGGTATGTGTTGTTATAGACTGAATCTCTGTCTATACAGATTCAAATAGCTGAGTTTACACAACATTTTAAAGCAATTATCCTCAAAAAAAAAAAAAGCTGAGTTGAAAAGCTCTAACTCTGGGTATGGCTGTATTTGGAGATGGGGCCTTAAGGAAATAATTAAGGTTAAATGAAGTCATAAACATGGGGATTACTAATCCTGGTACGATTAGGGTCCTTATAAGAAGAGATACCAGAGCTCTTTCTCTCCCTCTCCCTCTGCCCACCCTTGCTGAGGAAAGCCTATGGAGGGACATGGTAAAAAGGCAGCCATCTGCAAATCAGAAAGCGAACCCTCATCAGGAACTGAATTGGCCAGAATCTTGATCTTGGACTTGTATCATCCAGAACTGCAAGAAAATTGATGCCTGTGTTTTAAGCCATACACTCTTTTGTTACTATTTTGTTATGACAGCCTGAGGAGACTAAGACCTGGGCTGTCTTCCATTCTTAATGGCTGATGGTTGCCCTTGAAGGCGCTGCAGTTGGCTTGAGGTAGAAAGTTTCTCAGCACACCAGGCCTCCCTGTCTATCACAAATTCCCGGAGTTTACTCAAACTCATGTCCATTGAGTTGGTGATGCCATCCAACCATCTCCTCCTCTGTCATCCCCGTCTCCTCCTGCTTTCAATCTTCCCAGAATCAGGGTCTTTTCAAAAGAGTCAGTTCTTCACATTAGGTGGCCAAAGTATTGGAGCTTCAGCTTCAGCATCAGTCCTTCCAATGAATATTCAGGACTGATTTCCTTTAGGATTGACTGGTTTGATCTTCTTACAGTCCAAGGGACTCGCAAGAGTCTTCTCCAACACCACAGTTCAAAAGCATCAATTCTTCAGCACTCAGCTTTCTTTATGGCCCAACTCTCACATCCATACACAACTACTGAAAAAACCATAGCTTTGACTATATGGACCTTTGTTGACAAAGTGATGTCTCTCCTTTTTCATATGCTAGCTAAGTTGGTCATAGTTTTTCTTCCAAGGAGCAAGTGTCTTTTAATTTCATGACTGCAGTCACTGTTCTCAGTGATTTTGGAGCCCAAGAAAATAAAGCCTGTCACTGTTTCCATTGTTTCCCCATCTATTTACCATGAAGTGATGGGAACAGATGCCATGATCTTAGTTCCTTGAATGTTGAGTTTTTTCACTCTCTTCTTTCACTTTCATCAAGAAGCTCTAGTTCCTCTTCACTTTCTACCATAAGGGTGGTGTCATCTGCATATCTGAGATTACTGATATTTCTCCTTGCAATCTTGATTCCAGCTTGTGCTTCATCCAGCCTGGTATTTTTTGTGATGTACTGTGTGTATAAGTTAAATAAGCAGGTGACAATATACAGCCTTGACGTACTCCTTTCCCCATTTGGAATCTGTCCATTGTTTCATGTCCGGTTCTACCTGTTGCTTCTTGACCTGAAACAGGTTAAAGCCCAGGAAACCACAGTGAGGGTGAGATTAGGGGGTAATAGTGCATGCTGTTGGGTAGCTGGGTTTGTGAGCTCATCTTAATTACTCCTGCCCTCTCCCAGAAGAGGTAGAATCATAGACAGAGAAAGGTTTTCCTGTGTGCTGTTATAATGTTCCTGTATTTGTATCTTTGCATTGAGTCTACAGTTATTTTACTGGGCTTTATCAAAGACACTATATTCTTCTAGAAGGGAGAAGAATCATAACATTCAAGCAGTTGAAAATGTTATTTGCTGTCACCTCTACCATTCCTGCACATGAACCAGAGGTGGAGGGACTAACACTGGAGAGAAGTCATAAAGCCACCCTGGCTAGGACCCTTCTTTCCTCTAGATGACAGTTCTTCATTGCTGTCTGTAGATTAGAATTTGTGTCCCCATATTAACTAAAGGGATTCTATTCAACTTGTGTTCAGAAATATGTGCTGTATGAGTCTGTATTTAGTGACACAAAAAGAGCAGTAGAGAACCAAGGAATACTGGGGCCTTTGGGGAGAGCTCAGACTCCAGGTATCAGTAGCATTTCTGAGGCTGTTGTCTGCTTATTTCTGGAGGGCCCTGCAGGGTTGCCAGCCAGAGGTGTATTTTTCCCTCTGTCTTCCCTTCTCTGATGCATGGTCCTTGTTCCAGGCTGATCACATTACTAGAGGGTTCTATTTTTATAGACTAACCTTGAATGACTTGGGTTGCCTCGCTAATACAGATCAAATAATTGATTTACTTAAAACATGACTTCTGCTTTATCTGCCTCATCAGTGAGCGAGACTGCCAAAAGAACACCTGCAGCATATGGTGAGAAAGCTGAAAAGCCCCCTCCGTTTTCAGGAAAGGCAGCTACATTGTAGCCTGTGCACAACAGATGCCTGTGCTCCTAAAATCTGCATGTTCTGTAATTTAAAATAACTGTACTGAGCTGATTCCAGGAACATATCATCTGATGCAGAGAAAGGAACGAGCTCTTCTTGCAGCTCAACCACAGAAGACAAGAGTATCTCCAATTCCCATGCCTTCTGGAGCTTCCCTCAGCAGCTGCAGGACAATTGGCTTCATAGCTGTTCCCTCTTTTTTTTGTCTTTTCCCCACCTTCACCATCCCCTGACATCCCTGTTTTTCTAGACAAAAGTTCTTATATTTAAGTTTAAGGATTCCCTGTGAAACTATAGCTAGAGAAGAGGTGGCAAGGTGATTTATTCAGCAACGTTTCCTGCATTGTTCCCTTTTCTCAAACAAGTCCTTTAAAATTTTTCTAGTGAGGAAAATATTTAGTCCCAAACTCTTCATTCAAGATGAAGTCAACAAGTCTTAGAAAAATTGTGCAAGTTTTTTTACTTAATTCAGGATAAAGTTAGATTTGTTCATCTTTTCTGAGCATAACTTATTGAATGAATTAGTGTGTGAATCACCTTTGTGATTAAAAGATTTTGTTCTTAAAAGAAGTTAAGAAGAGTTTGGCCAGGTCATGTGGCATTGACTATATGTCCCTTTGTCGTCACCCTCTGATACTGCTATTACCAAATTGTTAACAACAGTGATTTGATTCAACCATACTCTGAATAAAGTTGTATTATAGTTTTGTAATAAATGCTGTACAACTAACTACACATAGTATCAGTAATATAATATTTAGTGTTATAGATAATACAATACGGGCTTCCCAGGTGGCGCTAGTGGTAAAGAACCCACCTGCCAATGCAGGAAACATAAGAGACACATGCAGGTTTGATCCCTGGGTCAGGACGATCCACTGGAGGAGGGCAAGCAACTCACTCCAGTATTCTTGCCTGGAGAATCCCGTGGACAGAGGAGCCTGGTGGTCTACAGTCCATGGGGTTGCAAAGAGTTGGACATGACCGAAGCAATTTAGCATACACACACATAATACAAGACAAAGTTATGGTAGATTCAGTGCCCATAGATTATAAGCCAGTAATTGAAGAGAAATGCAGAATTAAGGGATGAAGGAGAGAAAAAACTAATAATGCGTCAATTTCTTAAACCTGCGTATTTTCTGGGCTTCTTGAAATGGTGCAGGAGGTGGTTAACCCACCAAGTTAGTGCTGAATAAAGCCAAGGCAGACCATTCTGCAGGCTTTCCAGCAAGGATTCAACGACTGTAACATCATCTTTGTTTCACTGATCAGGTAACTGATAGAGAGGTTAAGCTGATCATCTAAGGTTCTACACTGTGAGTCAGTTACAAAATCAGCATTTGAACCAAGCAGCACCTGACACTCAGGGGGATGTGCCAGTTAGATCTTCTGTGAATCAGCAGCTTTGCAGTATTCTGAGTGTGATCCTTCTTTTTCTCATATTCTGAATATTAATGTAACCCTTGGTTTTTCAAAAGTTTCTTCTCCAGAGAATAAAGAGTTTGAATACAGAATAAACACATAAATCCCACAAGGCAAGGTTTTTCCTGAAGGAACAGCTCTTAGGAATGGAAAGACTTCAGTCAAATCAGTCTTGACCTCCCGCATGACTTTTTGTCCTGATGAAATCAGATTTAAAATTATGCCAGTTTTAGCCCTTCAGGGCTGAAAAAAAGAGAAAGAGATTGAGAGAGAAATAGCCCATTTGTTTCTCTTTTTTCTCCCATAGGGCAGGCAGTTTATGAACTGAAAGCCACATTCTAGGAGAGCTACCTTTTTTAGTGGAGACTTAAAGGAAAGTTTCCTCCCACAGGTCCACATCCTGGTGTGTCCTACCCTAGGCACATGTATGTATTGAGAAAGTACATGTGTACATATTTTTGTAAGCCAATTCCTTGCACTATGTCCTGCAGATGAATTAAAGTCGATTAAATAATAATACAAGTCCAGGTATTCCAACCTGACCCATGACCCTGTGTGTGACTCAGGGTCAGTACCTGCAGGTACTCAGGGTGCAACAGGCTGCTGCAGCCTGAGACACACAACACCTCAGCTTCATTGGATCACAGATGACTGAGTTGCAGCCTTCCCCCCAACCCCGAGAATCTTCTCTTCTTTCAAATTGAAAACTTGAAAAGAGACAACTTCTAGCTTGGTTACCTCTTGGGTCAATCGTCTCCCTCATATACAGTGAGCAACAAGCCAGTTCAGAGAAGCAACATAAACTTTCCAGTTAGAGCAAGGTTCAAATCCTGCCCCTGTCACTTAGTAGTAAGGGACTTTGGGCAAATTACTTAATTGTTCCAGTGTCCTGGTTTGGGTTCATTGGAAGCAGATTCCGAGGCCAAAATTCAAGTGCAAGTAGTTTATTTGGCTGATGGTCCAGGAAATACTAACAGGGGAGGGGAGAAAATTATATCAGAAAGGGAAGGCAGACAAAATTGAAGAAGGTGTTGTTGGAGAGGAAGATATTTTCCTCTACCTTCTAGGTTCTTCTGGCTGGGCTAAGAATTAAATTGACATGAAAGAGATTAACAGGAGAAAATCAAACAAAAGTTTGATAACGTTTTTACATGGGAGAGACACAGAAAAACCAAAATGGCTGACGCCCTCACCTTTAACACCATCTTCAGCCAAAGACAAAAGAGGATGTTTAGGCAGTGGGTTGGGCCTTCAAAGGGGAGGAAGGTAATTCATGGAGATGGAAAAGCAAACGTTTGGTAAATAAACATTTGCTGGGCCAGGCAGAGACAATGGACAGAGTGGACTCTGATCTCAAAGCCCTGTTCCCCTACAACACCCTGTCCATATTCTTTGCAGAGATCTCCAGAGATAGCTCTAGTCCCAGAATAAGCCCTCTATCAAAAAATTTTCAAGGCAATTAGAGGGAAAGTTTCTTCTCAGGTCTTTTGAGCCATGTTGATTGTTTTCAGTTTGAAATAATCCCACACCAAAGAGACACTTTAGGGTGGCAAGTTGTGCTCACCTACAGTGTTTTATCAACACGTCACCACTTGAGACAACTGGAGCTTGACCTCACTGGAGACTCTGAGAGACCACGCAGGACACACACCTAAGAGTTTACCCAATCACAAGGCAAAGGGATTGGGTCTTTACCAGACATTGCCTGAGAGCTGCCTGGGGGCCAGGGGAACATTGATTCCTTGGCACTTGTGTTCTGTCCCCCTCCTTCCACATGGAAAGACAGACTCTGGCAGCCGGAGAACACCCTCAGGAAGGTAATGTAAGTGTGGGCAGTTGGAACTCTGCTGCAGATAAGTGTGAAGGGATGTGGGCAGAGCTCACACATCTACTACACCCAGCTGTGTTTCCTGTCTCTAATACCCACCAGGGCCCACACATAGCATGCTTCAAGCCGTGGAAGCCACTATGACTATAGCCAGAATCAAGTGGGGAAGCTGAGGGAAGGTGTGGTAAACTGAGTAAGCTCCTCTCCCACGATGTTTATATCCTAGTCCTCAGGACCTGTGAGTATGTTACATTACATGGAAAAAAGGGACTTCACAGATGTGATTAAATTAAGAATCTTGAAATGGAAAGATTATCCTTCATTATCCAAGTGGGTCCGGTGTCATCGCAAGGGTCTTTGTAAGAGGGAAGCAGGGGGTTAGAATCAGAAAGGAGGTGTGATGATGGGAACAGAAGATCAAGTGATACGGGGCCATGAGTCAAGGAATGCAGGCAGTCTCTAGAACCTGTAAAAAGCAAAGAAATGTGAGCTCCCCTAGGACCTCCAGAGGAGAGGAATGCAGCCCTGCTGACCCATCTTAATTAAGCAAGGAGGCATCATACAGGCTGCCTCTCATACTTTAGCACCCTAACTAGGCAGACCAAAACTTACAGCTGTAAATGACTCCTGGTTAAGAAATCAAAATCTAAGGACAACGTATCACAGCCAGCCAGCTAGTCTTTCCCAACTAAGGCAATCACTTAAGCTCAATTAATCAAATCTCCTTGCTTTACTTTCACCTTTTCTCTATGAAAGTCTTTCTCTGAGCCCCTGTCATGGCAGCGCCCCTAACCACTTCCGGTTTGGTGCTAATTCGAATTTATTTTTGCTCAAATAAACTCTTAAAATTTCTAACACGCCTCAGTTTATCTTTTAACAATTCTGACATGCAGCACTCTAAGATAATAAGTTTTTGTTGTTGTAAGCCACCAAACTGGTGGTAATGTGTCACAGCAACTGTAGGAGACTTAATATAGAAGGACTCACTAGGGATAAACATAGGGAACACATAATATTTCCTATGAGCAGACACTAAACCCTTGAAGTTTAACTTCTTTAATCCTTAAAACAACTGTAGGTATATTTAACACACGGACTTTAACTCATTTTACCATACTGAATGCCCTTTTATACCTCTTCTTTTCTATAGCTTAATGATAAAAACCTTTAACTTGATCATTATGGTTTCCTGAGGCATACAATCAATTCTTCTCTGGAAAAACATCTGATGGCAAAACCTTCTTCTCCCTGCCAAGAAAAGAGTGAAGGCTGATACAGTTCCACTTGATGCAGGTGGAATAAAAATTGGCC
This sequence comes from Bos mutus, assembly GCF_027580195.1. Taxonomy (NCBI): domain Eukaryota; kingdom Metazoa; phylum Chordata; class Mammalia; order Artiodactyla; family Bovidae; genus Bos; species Bos mutus. Next base: position 32,322,870 of record NC_091629.1, on the reverse strand, counting down.
AAGCTCCTTTAAATCCTCTTGATTACAGGTGAATGTATTTTCCCTTTGCAGTTTGCTCTGGCTTGGTAAAGTCATTGAATTATTCAGAGGAAGGCTCCACAGTATTTTTACTGTAGAAGTTGCAGCTTAGACAAAAATCTACTTCCATTGTCTCCAATAATGAAGTTTCCAGGCTGAAGCAATAGAAATGTCAGCGATGTGACATCCCTGGAATCCATTCTCTGTTCTGAAAGGAAAGCTAGATTTGAGTTTTAGATTGTTGGAGAATGAAGATCCTCCACTAAAGCTGCATCACCAGGAAAATCCACCAGAGACTCTCGGTCAATGAACATATTGATGTGGTAAAATTATCATGATGATAACAATGAAACTTTTTTCATTCTGGGAAACTTCTTGGAATTTGGGGAAAGAATCTCTATTTACTTGCCAATCAGTATGCTGTTATATTAATATCTCTTTCTCTCCCCCTTTGTGGTTCATCTGTTTCCAAATAATGCTAACCATAAGGGGGAAAGACAACTGTACTAACACTTCATTAAGAAAGAAAGAATGATAACTTATTATCAGGAAAGTCATTTAGCCGAGACTTTTAGAAACAGATAAGCAACACCATAAAGAGGGAAGCAAAGGTTTATTTAACTTAGGGTTTTATGGAAGATTCGGGGTTTTACTGCATCAGTTTCCTACCTGTTACTTTATCTGTCTTCCTTTTTTGGCTGTAAAGTCCTCAGGATAAGCCACCAGCCTTATTTATCTTTGTTTCTCCAAATCCCAGGCAGTTTCAGACACAAAGGTGTTTACTGAATGGAATAAGTTGACTCACTGTATACATTCATACATGAGTACATAGAAGTTCAGATTGTAGCTGAGTGCCCAGTGCGGAGCTTGGCAGAGAGCCTAGTGATCACTTGTGAAGTATTAATTTGACAAGTAAAGCTGTGAAACCCAACAGCCCCTCCTCCAGGACTCTCAGAATAGCCTGCCCTACTTTGGTGAGTTCACCAGCCCACATGTTACTGAACTCCTCCATTCTGGTTCCCCAAGTAGCAAAGCCAATCTAGGTGTTATGGGTGTTATGGTGAAGGAAAGCACAGAGTTTATTTGCAGGATACCAAGCAAGGGAGTAGGAAACAAGGCTCAGATCCACGCTAATGTGGTCTTTGAGTCAGTAGGCATTTAAAAAGGAAGAAGCAAAAAGGCTAAGATTAACAATTTTCTTGTGATATTTCTTAATCAAGATTTGGGAGTCAGGGTATCTCTGGCTTTCAATTCTCAGGCCAAGTGGTCAGCCAAGGCTCAGGGGTCCATTAACTCATCTTGCCCTGGAGACAAACTGAGTTTGTATGTTAATGATTGGTGTCTATAATAGCAATTTTAGTACATTAAATATGTTATTGACAATAGCAATTTTAGTCATCTGACTGGTTTATTAGTATACAGTTAGTATAGGATTGAAGTTAGAAGGGACAAAGAGAGAACACAGTTTGGGGTAGAGAGATTAATCATAAACTCATGGAACAATGGACTGGTTCAAATTGGGAAAGGAGTGCATCAAAGCTGTATATTGTCACCTGCTTATTTAACTTTTTCGCAGAGTACATCATGAAAAATGCCGGGCTCTATGAAGCACAAGTTGGAATCAAGATTGTGGGGAGAAATATCAATAACACCAGATATGCAGAAAACACCACCCTAATGGCAGAAAGCGAAGAGGAACTAAAGAGCCTTTTAATGAAGGTGAAAGAGGAGTGTGAAAAAGCTGGCTTAAAACTCAACATTCAAAAAATGAAGATCATGGCATCCAATCCCATCACTTCATAACAAATAGATGGGAAAACAATGGAAACAGTAACAGACTTATTTTCTTGGGCTCCAAAAGCACTGGAGATGCTGACTATAGCCATGAAATTAAAAGATGTTTGCTCCTTGGAAGAAAAGCTATGACAAACCAGATAATACATTAAAAGGCAGAGATATTACTTTGCCAACAAAGGACTGTATAGTCAAACCTATGGTTTTTCCAGTAGTCATGTACAAATGTGAGAGTTGGACCATAAAGAAGGCAGAGCACCAAAGAACTGGTGTTGGTGTTGGAGAAGACTCTTGAGAGTCCCTGGGACTGCAAGGAGATCAAACTAGTCAATCCTAAAGGAAATCAGTCCTGAATATTGATTGGAAGGACTGATGATGAAGCTGAAGCTGTAATACTTTGGCCACCTGAAGAGTGGTCAAAGAAGAGCCAACTCATTAGAAAAGACCCGGATGCTGGGAAAGACTGAAGGCAGGAGGAGAAGGGGACGACAGAGGATGAGATCGTTGGATGTCATGATTCGCTCAATGGACATGAGTCTGAGCAAGCTCTGGGAATTTGTGATGGACAGGGAAACCTGGCATGCTGCAGTCTATGAGGTTGCAAAGAGTCAGACACGACTGAGCGACTGAACAACCACAAGGGAACTGGACTTTGGTGGGACTTGGTTTCACATGCTCAGTCATTGCAGTGCAATTTAACAACTATTCCCTGTGCTCCAAGGGAGACATGAAGAATGAGATAGCTATTCAGTTCACAACCTGCACAAAATAGTTTGACTCCAAGCACCAAATGCCTTTGCAGTGGTGTTCTGGCCCACTTTACAGGTAAACCAGTTGAAGAACAAGTAAAACACTCTCTAAAATACTCTTAGAACAAGAAATAGAGGTATAACAAAAACAGACAGGTTGTTAAGGAAGAGAGTGTGCTTATGAGGAAATACTACAGGCAAGGGATTAACCTGACCTTGAAAGGGGAAGAGAAAATGTGCTTTCTCCTTAAACCTAGAGTAAGAAAATGTTTTCAAAAACAGAACTACAGAAAAGATTGTACGTCTCCAGTTTGGGAAGGTCACAAAGGAAAGAGAAGAGGTTGATTGGGTTTTAAGACCCAGGGATCTCTGATATCCTTGGGGCTAGTTCTGAGGTGCTTCTAGATAAGGTCATGATTTCTCAAGTAACCATGGAGATGCCTCCTGGCTGGGTCACCTTGGGTGAGTTACTTGACCTCTCTATGCCTGTACTTTTGCATCTATATACATCATGGAGTTGTTATGAATTGATACCTGTAAAGGGTTTAGAATGACGCCTACCACACAGTAGGTATACTGTAATTATTTATCTGTTATTTGTTGCGTTGTTGTTAGAACAACTGAGCAAAGTAAAATTTCAGCCAATTGTTAGGCAATATTATCTCACACTTACATCAAACAAGCCAAACAAATAAAAAGGCAGAACACTAGAAAACTTTCATCATTGGCCTTTTAAAACACTTATACAAATATTATGCTACTTATAGTTCAGCTAAATACACTGTAGGGGAGGAAAAACTTCTACTCTATTACGTTCAGTACCTAAGGACTATGAATTAAACTGGCAAAAACTAGATAACATGATGAAAAAAAGTTCATACAGCAGCCAACAAAAGAAATGGTTAAAATTAAAGGCTTATATACCTAACTTAGTAGGGGAAAGGAAGAAAGGAGAAATTGCTTCTCTTTAGGAAAGACACATGGATTTTTACAAGAAGAGATGGGAGATAAGTTTGGGATAATGTTTGTCTGTACAGATATAAGAGGTCTCTCTGTCTTCTTCAAAGCCACAAAACTCCCCTTTCCCAGACCAGGGGATTTATGATAACCTCATTTCCCAGACATTGCTGCTTTTAGTCAGATAAGAGAAGCTTGAAGAGGCTTTTTTCTGCATCTGTTTAATCTTAAATGTCTTCAGCTCAAAATCTTTATACTAACTCTGGGGTTCCAAGTGGGTCCCCAGAACATACATACAAAAAGTTAATGGATGCTCAGAATAAGATTTTTTTTTCTTCTTTGAGATTATAATGAACATGGTCACACCACAAGTAAAGTCAGAAGTAAGACAGAAAATGCTTTGAAGCCTTGTTTGGTGATCCAAGATGATTAAAGAAAGCTAACACCTAATACAAACATAAAGTATAAATTTAAAATACCAAAAAAAAAAAATCCTTTTCAAACTTAAAAAAAAAATTTTATTGGAGAATAATTGCTTTACAATATTGTGCTGGTTTCTGCCATAGAGCAACATGAATCAGCCACAGGTATCCAGAATCCCCTCCCTCTTGAACCTCGCTCCCATCTCCCGCTCCATCCCACCCCTCTAGGTTGTCACATAGCACTGGGTTGAGCTCCCTGTGTGAGATACATGTACCCCAGTGTTCTTGTTGCAGCACTTTTTTACAATAACTAGGATGTGGAAGCAACCTGGATGTCCAGTTGCAAATGAATGGATACAGAAATTGTGGTACGTATATACAATGGACTATTACTCCGCTTTTTAACTACTTTTAAGGGAAAAAGCAGAGCCTTGGAACTTTCGGTTGTTTTTTCCTCCCTTGTTGCAAATTCATGTTGTGGTTCTGGTTGGGTGGCAGATAGCAGGTGTCACTATTGGCAGGTGGGCCTGCCAATAGCAGTCAGACAGGCGAGAATTTACTCCAAGGTGACGTTGGAGCAGATGGTGGCCACCCCTAAATATGCCACAATATACTGAAAATTTTGCATTGAAATTGCTTGAGAAGTAGTCATTGCAATAAGGAAACACTGAACCTTCTCTGTCTCCCTGAAAAGCAGGAAAGAAATCTCATGTGAAAGCTGTGCTCCCTGGATCTAGAAGTAGAAGGACACCCTTATTGTCAGTGATGGGGAATTCAGGGCTGAGAGCATGTGCAAAAAAACCTTGTTACTTCTTTAATTACTAAATTACCCTAAGCCCAAACTCTAATTTGATTATTCACCAACTAAGTACCCCAAACCTAAGTTTCTCTGTCCTGTCAATTCCTCGCAAATTCATTGTTTCTCTGTTGAAAAGTATAAAAACTGCCTGCTGTAGCCACTTCTTAGGTACCATTTCTATGGAAACTTCATGTACATGAATTAAAATGTATTTCCTTTTCTTCTATTAACCTATCTCGTGTTGATTTTGTTATTAGTCCACAAGAACTCAAGAAAAGTAGAGGGGTTTGGAAACCTCCTCCTCCCTGACAGTAATCACGTTTAGATACTGAGACACGGGTGGAAAGTGAGCGGTGAGTGGGTCACAGTAGCCCTTCTCTTTCCTCTTTCTCTCTCTCTCTGTCTATGACTCTCTCCCAACTTTTCCTTTGTTTTCATCTAGTCATCCTCAATGGGGTCAACCTCATCACCCGGTTGCCATAGTTGCTCCAGCCTCCTTACCTTCATCTCCGTACTGGTCCTCACCATGGCCATCTTCTTCTTCCTGCAGTCCACCTCCTGCTCCATTTCCCTCGTTAGCATACCATTAGCAGGGGTGTCTCATTCTCTGCCTCCTCTACAACTCCTTCTCCTTTCAGTCCTGGGCAGTGACCTTGGAGCTAGCGGTGCACACAGGGAACCCCACGCAGGTCGGAAACTCTGCCGACAAGAAGCACAAAGTGGTGGCTGTGGAAGCTGGACCTGGAAACATCTCAAAGATGGCTTTGCGGAGTGACCAGTCTAATTCAACTCTTTCCATAATCGTCAGACCTCATACAAGAATCATTCAGAACATCCATATATGGACTTCTTACTTAAGGGTTTTTATGTTAGGGTTCACCTTTAAGGGGCCAGCCCAAAACATCCAGGAAAGAATATCCTGTGCTCCCCCCGATTCTGCCCTCTTAAATCCTTTAGATATTTTTATTGTTGGTGTTGTTCAGTTGCTCAGTCGTGTCTGACTCCTTGTAACCCCATGGACCACAGCATGCTAGGCTTCCCTGTTCTTCGCCATCTCCTGGAGTCTGTTCAAATTCATGTCCACTGAGTTAATCATGACATCCAACCATCTCATCCTCTGTCATTCCATTCTCCTCCTGCCTTCAGTCTTTCCCAGCATAAGGGTCTTTTCTAATGAACTACTCCACCCTATTTAATGTGAATTACTAATGTTAACATTAATGTGAAGATCAAATAAAACCATGTCTGTGAAAATGTCTTGAAGGCTTTAAAACACTCTGCTCCCGGACCAGGGTAATTTACTGAAATGCGAATTTGTTTTTCACTTTCCATTTTTATTCAGTCCTCAGCACCTGTAAGGTAAAAAGCAGCTCTTCCCATTTCCAGGGAAGGTTGAAAGTTGCTGAAGTTGGGGGTGGGAATGTGAGTGCCTTTGAGAGACCAAGGGGACAGTGGTACAGGGTGATTCTATTGGACGGGCTTTACCGAGATCCCCTCTCCAGGATCTACACAATCATCTCCTCAGCTGTCAGATAACCTCAGATAACCTTTTCTCCTCATTTTTAGAACAGAGACCTTTCAGTACATGGCCCAATAGAATTTCATCTTAAGCTATTTATATTCCCTACCCACATGTCTTAAACTGAAACCTCATAACCAGCCAAGAAGGAAATGTCAGGGACGGTCACATATGTCATGGTGATGACTTGGACCTCATTAGTAGGAGATAACCTGGGTGGCATAGGCACCACTCAAGCAAATGGATGCCAGCCAGTCAAAACAGATGCCTGTAAACAAGCTGTACTGGTTTATACAGGCAGCATTCTACCCTGCAGAAACCTGTATCACCAACTCTCCATAAAATCTCAGTGATGAGCACTGCCTTTGTTAAGTTACCCCAAAAAGCAAAATTTGAGAGAAAGACATGGGTGCTGGTCATCTATCTGAGAGGTGATTCCTGGAAGCAGAAGTGAGGGAATGGGGAGAATGAATCTAGGAAGGAAAAAAGCCAGCACGAGGGTGTTACTGAGCCCGTTGCCACTATGGGCAAGAGGCTCAGCCTTGCTGAGACCTTCTGAAGAAAAAGAGAAAGCATATCAGAAGTGATCCACTGGACAATGGAGGATGGACTTTTAGCCATTGACCCCATTCCCCATTAGATGCACACCATGGGGATCCCACATAATGGGGATCTCCCATCACTTGAGCTCTGCCTCCTGTCAGATCAATGGTAGCATTAGATTCTCATAGGAACGTGATCTCTGCTGTGAGGTGTGCATGTGAGGGATCTAGGTTATGTGCTCCTTGTGAGAATCTAATGCCTGATGATCTGAGGTGGAGTTGAAGAGGTGATGTTAGGATTGGGGAGTGGCTGCAAATATAGATTATCACTAGCAGAGAGGTTTGACTGTACAAAGACCACAGTAAATCAATTGCTTCCAGACTCATATCAAAACCCTATCAGTGAGTGGCAAGTGACAATTAAGCTGCATCTGTTGGCAGGCTTTATAGTGGCAAGTGAGTTAATGTACTTCAATTATACAGCTGCATCTGGTGGCAGTCTTTAAGTCATAATCCCATACCTATTTTAGTCCTTCTGTGGCCTGCCTATTATTTTATTTACTACTTCCATCTGTGCCTCTTTCCCACATTGCATACTTGTCTCAGTCACAGTTTTGGTAAGCCCACAAGCTAACCCTAACCAAAATGAGTAAAAAAACAAATGACTCTGTAGAGCTTCTTTGAAAAACAGCAGAGAAGAAGCAGCAGAAGACTCTAAGACTGCCAACAAAAAGAAAGCTGCATTTAAAAGAAATACAGAATCCTACTTAAATTATGGGTTCATTGAAACAGGTGATTCATATTCTCCAAGCTTGCTTTGTATAATACGTGGCAACTGGCTATCCAACAAAGCCATGAAACTTTCAAAACTGCTTCGCCTCATGAAGACTAAGCACCCTGCATTAAAAGATAAGCCTTAGGAGTTTTTCAAAAGAAAAAACATGAACATGAAAAACAGAAGCAATTATTGAAGGCCACCACTTCATCAAATGTGTCTGCACTGAGAGCATCATTTTCAGCGGCTAACAGCAAAGTTAAAGCTAAGAAGCTCCTTACTAATGGTGAGGAGTTGATCCTGCCTGCTGCTAAGGACAATGGCACCCCACTCCAGTGCTCTTGCCTGGAAAATCCCATGGACGGAAGAGCCTGGAAGGCTGCAGTCCATGGGGTCGCTGAGGGTCGGACACGACTGAGCGACTTCCCTTTCACTTTTCACTTTCATGCATTGGAGAAGGAAATGGCAACCCACTCCAGTGTTCTTGCCTGGAGAATCCCAGGGACGGGGGAGCCTGGTGGGCTGCCGTCTATGGGGTCGCACAGAGTCAGACATGACTGAAGTGACTTAGCAGCAGCAGCAGCTGCTGCTAGGGACATGCATCATGGGCTTTTAGGAGAGGATGCAATTCAAAAGGTGGCATATGTTCCTCTTTCAGCTAGCTCCATAACTAGATGAATGGATGAAATAGCAGAAGATATTGAGACACAACTCTTAGAGAGGATTAATGAGTCACTATGATATGTGATCTGGGCTTCCTAGGTGGTGCAGAGCCCTCCTGCCAATGTAGGAGACTCAGGAGACTCAGGTTCAATCTCTGGATTGGGAGGATACCTTGGAGTAAGAAATGGCAACCCACTCCACTGTTCTTTCCTGGAGAATCCCATGGACAGAGGAGCCTGGAGGACTACAATTCATGGAGTCACAAAGAGTTGGATGTGACTAAGCATGTATCCACACATGGTATGAGATCCAGGCTAAGTTTACCAACATTGACAAGGCAACAATGCTTGATTTGTGTGATATATTTTTCTGGAGAATGTGCATGAGGATATGTTATGAGCACTTTTTTTGCCAAGCAACACCACAGTTGCAGAACTACTCAAGGCTTCAAATGATTACACATCAGAAAAACTGAATTGGTCAATTTTTAACTGACCCTTAACTCACGTCTATTTGTGCAGCTCTGTGAGGAGATGGATGCAGAGCACACACATCTTCTCATATACAGAAATAAGATGGCTTTCTAAAGGTAGATCACTGACCAGAGTTTTTGAGTTATGAGAGCCACTCCAGAAATTTCTTTTAGGAAAAGTTACCACTGGCAGCACATTTCAGACACAGAATGGGTCATAAAACTTGCTTACTTGTATGACGATTTCACCCACCCTGTGAACTGACTCTCTGTCTTCAGGGGAGAATGACAACTGTGTTTAAGTGGGCAGATAAAGTGGCTGCATTCAAAGCCAAACTGGAATTATAGGGTGACAAGTGAACTTTGGGATTTTTTACATGTTTCAAGCATTAGCAGAGGGCCATGAGCCAGGGCCTTCTTTCTCTCAGCTAGTACATGATCACCTATCTCAGCTTTCAAGAGTGTGAGCATTACTTCCCAGCCACAGAAGACCCCCAGACTGGGAAGGAATAGATCTGTGACCCATTTGTGAATAAGCCAAGTCAATTGACTTTGTCTATGCTAGAAGAGGATCAACTGCTTGAGATTTCAGTTAAAAGTATGTTTGAAACAACTTCAAATTGTTACTAAGTCCAAACTCAGTGTGGAATGTTAAATTCATAAAATAAAATACATTAGGGATTCAAAAGAAACCAATTATACTGAAGAACATTTATCAAAACATTTAAAAATTAACAGATGTTTGACATATACACTTATTTATTAATGTATTATATATCAAAATCTAACTTCATGAATTGCAGCACGCCAGGCCTCCCTGTCCATCACCAACTCCTGGAGTCTACTCAAACTCATGTCCATCGAGTTGGTGATGCCATCCAGCCATCTCATCCTCTGTCGTCCCCTTCTCCTCCTGCCCCCAATCCCTCCCAGCATCAGGGTCTTTTTCAATGAGTCAGCTCTTCACATGAGGTGGCCAAAGTATTGGAGTTTCAGCTTCAGCATCAGTTCTTCCAATGAACAGCCAGGACTGATCTCCTTTAGGATGGACTAGTTCGATCTCCTTGCAGTCCAAGGGACTCTCAAGAGTCTTCTCCAACACCACAGTTCAAAAGCATCAATTCTTTGGCGCTCAGCCTTCTTCACAGTCCAACTCTCACATCCATACATGACCACTGGAAAACCCATAGCCTTGACTAGACATACCTTTGTGGCAAAGTTGCCTCTGCTTTTGAATATGCTGTCTAGGTTGGTCACAACCTTCCTTCCAAGGAGTAAGCGTCTTTTAATTTCATGGCTGCAATCACCATCTGCCGTGATTTTGGAGCCCCAAAAAATAAAGTCTTACACTGTTTCCACTGTTTCCCCATCTATTTCCCATGAACTGATGGGACCGGATGCCATGATCTTAGTTTTCTGAATGTTGAGCTTTTTTAAGCCAACTTTTTCAGTCTCCTCTTTCACTTTCATCAAGAGGCTTTTCAGTTCCTCTTCACTTTCTGCCATAAGGGTGATGTCATCTGCATATCTGAGGTTATTGATATTTCTCTACATTTCTCTCAAATCCTTGTCTCAGGGTTGGAATCTGACCTAAGATGGTACTCCTTCCTTCAAAGCCTGCCTCAAATTCCTCCTCCTCCACGACGTCTTCTCTGCTTTCCTCCATAGTTGGTTGACTCTGCCCATCGCTTGGGGCACACTCCTTGATGGTCACATTACTCACATTGCAGTAGTCAGTTTGCACAGCAGGTGCAGGTTTTCTACTGCTGCTGTGACAAATCACCACAACATTAATAAACAAAACAACCGCCATTTATAATCTCCCAATTCTGTAGGTCAGAAGTCTGGGTACAACATGGCCCAGTTGAATCCTCTGCTCAATATCTCACAAAGCTACAATCAAAGTGATGGCAAGGCTTCATTTCCTTCTGGAGGGTCTAGGGACAGACCACCTTTCAAGGCCATTTAGGCTGTTGGCTGAATTTAGGTTCTGTGATTGTCGGGTTCTCAGTTTCCTTTCTGGTGTCAGGCAAAGGCCAGTCTTTGCTCCTTCAAGATTTCTTGCATCACTTCTTGTGCTTTCCATATAGCTACCTCCAGCAAAAGCAGGTCAAGTTTTTCTTATACTTCAAACCTCTCTGACTTTTCCTTCTGCTGCGTCTCTCTGACTACTGCTGGAGAAAGTTCTCTGTTTGTAATGGTTTGTGTGATTAGATTGGGCCCAGATAATCCAGGATAGCCTCTCTATCTTAAAGTCTTCATTGGTTCCATCTGGAAAGTCCCTTTCATTATGTAATATAGCATATTTATAGGTTCCAGGTATTAGGACGTGGACATCTTTGGGGGCTATCCTGCCTACCACAAGTCTCCCCCACTGTATCACTCATTTCTTCATAAAGAAACCACCCCAAAATTCAGCAGTTTAAACTAACAACCATTTTATGTGCTCAGGATTCCACACTGGTGCTGGGCTAAGCTTTGTATTTCTTTGTATTTCTTCTGTTGAAGTCCCCAGTGGAACCTAGCCTCAACTGCCTACAGCAGGAAGCCATACTTGAAAATTGTCCTGTCTTCTCTTTCTCACACCCTCATTTAGGCTTTCTGTGAGCATCTCCTAAAGAAAGGGCTTGGACCCAAGTTTTTATTGTAGGACTGTTAGCATCACAGATTTAATATTTTCTTTTTTATTCTTGTTACTTCTTGGTTGTCTTCTTAGGGGATTTCAACCTGGTCTCAATCCATCTGTATGTATGTTACCTTTGCAAAATGTGTTCTGTTATTATTAAAACTATAACCAGATCCCACTTCTGCCTCACTTGATGGTCAACATTTCATGTCTTCTTATGATCAGAAATCAATCTAACTAAATTTGTCCTGCTCCAGCCATTTGTTGCCTTGCTGTTTGAGAAAAATTATGCAATAAACTAAATAGACTCCATGCTGAGGCTATAGATTTTCATTTCCTAATTTTCTCTACTACATTCTGTATCTTCCTATTTTTTTCTAAACCCCTGGTCTGAACTTGAAAGCACTGGTTGGTAACCAATTTCCGTTCCTTGATGAAGAAACCCTTGTTTACATTTAGAGTTTCCTATTATGTTACTAAAGAGGCTAAGAGTCATTTCCTCCTTATGCTGTACAAGCAGTTTATATCCAGCTGTGTCTATACACAACAATAGAACACTTACAGAAGTCTTAGGATCATAATCCTTCTGCAAAGCCAGATTCTAAACACAGAATGTTCTCAATTATGTGGAATCTAAAAAACAAACAAAACCCAAATTTATAGAAAAAGAGATAAGATTTGTGGTTACTGGAGGTGGAGGATGGAGAGTGGGGTAATTGGAAGAAAATGGTCAAAAAGTATAAACTTCCAGTTATAAGATAAATAAATACTAGAGAAGTAATATATACAAAATTACAACCATAGTTAACATGCTATTTGGTGCATATGAAAATTGTTAAAGGAATAAATTTAAAAGTTCTCATCACAAGGGAAAAAAATTCATTTTATTCTTTTTTTTTAATCTATATGAGATGATGGAGGATAACTAAACTTTTTGTGGTAAATGTTTCACAGTGCATTTAGGTCAATAATTATGCTGTGCATCTTAAACTTACACAGTGCTGAGTGTCAATTATATCTCAATAAAACTGGGGAGAGGGAATGAAAATGTTAAGTTTTGAGGGGCCACAATTTACCCTCTACTTTCAAAGAAAATATCCTTGTGTGGTAGAATTATGAGTAATTTACATTTTTTTCTCTTTAATTTTCTATACTTTTCAAAATTTTATAAACATTATGTTTTATCTTTTTAGCCAGAGAGAAAAAAAGGGGATTTCTTAAAAACAATTTTTAATTATCCGATCAGTCTTTCTAACACTTAATCTTAAAAAAGATCCTCCTTGAGACTGATTGACCTGCTTCCTGTTAACCTGTGGCCAAAAGGTCACTTAGTGGCTGCTAGGGCCACTTCTAGATCTTGTCTTAAAGTGGAAACTCCCAGACGCTGACTCTGAGTCAGGACTTAGTAGTGGTTTATGTGGGAGGCAATCCCAAGAAATCTCAGTGGGACAGAAGGTAGCCTGCCCAGGTCTTTATCAAGTGGGCTACCAGAGGGGCCTTTGAAAGTTTGGGCAGAACACAACTTGGAGTGTCCCACTACAGGGAGAGGGAACTGACCTGCTAGCCAGACATCAAGGGCCACTCCCAAATGGGTGGGCGGTTCCTGAGCGCTCTGGACTATCATGTGAGCCCTGGCAGCAGCAGAAGACCCAGGCCCCGCCCCCAAAGGAGTTAGTGAGGGCATACTGGTGGGCTACAGCTTCTGGCACAGGTGTAGTAGGAAAGAAATGAAATCGTGCACTTTGATCCCTAACTACCAAAACCACAGCCTCAACTAGCGCCATCACAGGACGCCAATGTCAGCATCCTTGGAAACCTGATTTCAGGTAACACATCACCTCCAAGGAATTATCTGTGGGAGTCCACACATTAATTCATGTCACTCAATAACATGTCAGAAGTCTTTGATTGAAAGTGACAAAACCCAAATTCTGATTGGTATAGACACTAAAGTGGGGGTGAGAGATTATTTTTTGTAATTCATCAACACAGAGTGAACAGTAGTGTCCTCTGTGATAATTGTCTTGTCCTGACTTCAATGTCACTGCTGGAGATTATAAAGTATAGGAATGTAAAGAATGCTCTTCAGCAGGGAGATGCAAATTATAATAACAATGAACTCTGATTTCTGAGCCTTTAGATTGGCAAAATTTTAAAGTCTGAAAATATCAACTGTGATGAGAGTGGAAAATCAGCAACAGGGCTGTTACACTTTGCCAGTGAGAGTGAAAATTGGAATGATTGCAATAGGAAGCAATTTTGCAGTACTTAATAAATTAATGTGTGCATAATGCCAACTCAACAGTTTCCTACTCAGTTATATGTATGACCAAGCAAGGTTTTTGCACATATGGGTCAGGCCATGTGAACTAGAGGGAAACAATAGAATGGGGAAGACTACAGATCTCTTTAAGAAAGTTAGAGATACTAAGGGTATATTTCATGCAAGGATGGGCACAATAAAGGACAGAAACAGCAAGGACTTAACAGAAGCAGAAGAAATTAAGAAGAGGTGGCAAGAATACACAGAAAAACTAGACAAAAAAAGGTGTAATGACCTGGATAACTACAACAGTGTGGTCAATTCACCTAGAGCCAGACATCCTGGAGTGTGAAGTCATCCTGGGCCTTAGGAAGCATTACTACAATCAAAGTTAGTGGAGGTGATGGAATTCCAGCTGAGTTATTTCAAATCCTATTTCAAATGATGCTGTGAAAGTGCTACACTTAATATGCCAGCAAATTTGGAAAACTCAGCAAAGTCCACAGGGCTGGAAAATGTCAGTTTTCATTCGAATCCCAAAGAAAGGCAATGCCAAAGAATGTTCAAACGGTACTGTGCTCATTTCATATGCTATCAGGGTAATGCTCAAAATTCTTTAAGCTAGGCTTCAAGTACATGAACCAAGAACTTTCAGATGTACAAGCTGGATTTAGAAAATGTAGAAGAACCAGAGATCAAATTGTCAACATCTGTTGGGTCATAGAGAAAGCAAGGGAATTCCAGAAAAACGTCAACTCCTGCTTCAATGACTATGTTAAAGCCTTTGGCTGTGTGGATAACAAGAAACTATGGAAAATTCTTAAACAGATGGGAATATGAGACCACCTCACTTGTATCCTGTGAAGCAACAGTTAGAACCTTACATGGAACAATGGACTGACTCAAAATTGGAAAAGATTATATATTGTTACCCTGCTTATTTAACATCTATGCAGTGTACATCATGCAAAATGCTGGGCTGGTTGAATCCCAGGCTGGAAACAAGATTACCAGGAGAAATATCAATAGCCTCAGATATGCAGATGATACCACTTTAATGGCAGAATGCAAAGAGGATCTAAAGAGCCTCTTGATGAGGGTTTAAAGAGGAGAGTGAAAAAAGCTGGTTTGATACCCAACATTCAAAACATGAAGATCATGGCATCCCAAGATCGTCCCATCAATTCATGGCAAATAGATGGGGAAAAAGTAGAAACAATGACAGACTATTTTCTTGGGCTCCAAAATCACTGTAGACGGTGACTGTAGCCATGAAATTAAAAGACACTTGCTCCTTGGAAGAAAAGCTATGACAAGCCTAGATAGCATATTAAAAAGAAGAGACATCACTTTGCCAACAAAGGTCCATATAGTCAAAGCTATGGTTTTTCCAGTAGTCATGTATGGATGTGAGAGTTGGACCATAAAGAAGGCTGAGCTCCAAAGAATTGATACCTTCAAATTCTGGTACTGTTGCAGGAAGGGGGACCCCTTCCAGGGCCTGAAAGTGGGCTCTTGTCTAACATTCAGAAAGGAATTGTCCAAGGAGACGCATATGCTGACAAAGCAAGAGATTTTATTGGGAAAGTGTGCCCGAAGAGAGAGCAGTAGAGTAAGAGAACCCAGGAGAACTTCTCTGCCACATGGCTCCCAGTCTCAGGTTTTACGGTGATAGGATTCGTTTCCGGGCTGTCTTTAGCCAATCGTTCTGACTCAGAGTCCTTCCTGGTGGTGTATGCCTTGTTCAACCAAGATGGATGCCAGCGAGAAGGATTCTGGGAGGTGGTTGGACACATGATGTCACCTTTTGACTTTTCCTGAACTCTTCTGGTTGGTAATTATTAGTTCCTTGTTCCTTATCAGGACTTCCTGTCGTAAAACAACTCATGCAAATGGTTACCAAGGTGCCTGGCCAGGGTAGGTGGTTTCAGTCAGTGTACTTCCCCTAACAGTGCTGGAGAAGACTCTTGAGAGTCCCTTGGACAGCAAGGAGATCAAACCAGTCAATTCTAAAGGAAATCAACCCTGAATATTCACTGGAAGGACTGATGCTGAAACTGAAGCTCCAATACTTTGGCCACCTGATGCAAATAGCCGATTCATTGTAAGAAACCCTAATGCTGGGAAGGATTCAGGGTAGGATGAGAAGGCGGCGACTGAAGATGAGATGGTTGGATGGCATCATCGACTCAATGGACGAAAGTTTGAGCAAATTCCAAGAGATAGTGAAGGACAGGGATGCTTTCAGTACTGACATGCTGTGGTCCATGGGGTTGCAAAGAGTCAAACAGAACTTAGCAACTGAACAACAGCAATGTGTTTATAAACCTCTTGTGATAGTGAAGTGATAGACTACTGCAGGGCAAGTACAATCAGTGTTTGAATTAGAGCTCTTTTTTTTTTTTTTCAGGAAAAAGATAAAAAATATAATGGTGAGGGACTTCCCTGCCGATCCTGTGACTAAGACTCCACGCTCCCAGTGCACTCCTAAGACTTTTCATGCCAAAATGAAGATGGAAGATTCTGTGTGCTGCAACTAAGACTTAGCTGCCAGAGTAAAATAAGTACTAAATAAATGACATGCATATTCCATAGACAGAATGCAGTCCATCTCAAAATGTGACAGTGGTCCCCAAGTATGGCATGATTACTTTTTATGGGCTGAGTAATTGCATATACTAATGAGTGAGATGACTATTTCAACTATTTGGGGCAGGGCGTGGATTTCTAGGAATTGAGCCACATTTTGGCCTTTTATGATTGGCCTCAGAACTGTCATGGCACCGGTGAGTGTGTCATTTAGCTAATGGATTATAACGAGCATGTAATGAGGCTCAAGGTCTACTGGAAGTCTAATCTTCTGCCGTCTTGGGCCTAATCTGCTCTAACCAGTTTTCATCATATCCTGTGTTTGTCAAAGGCTGTGTCATCCTTTTGATGTTGTGCTCTGCCCCCTTTCCTCCTATCTCAGCCATATTTGACTTTTTAAAAAAAAATAAATTTTAAGAAATCACATCAGAAACTATTGTGTAAGAATATTTAGTTCAGTATTTTAGAAAGACTTCTTGCTCAGTCGTGTCTGACTCTTAGTGACCCCATGGACTGCAGCCTACCAGGCTCCTCCGCCCCTGGGATTTTCCAGGCAAGAGTACTGGAGTGGGGTGCCATCTCCTTCTCCGAATAATAAGCTTTAGAGAGTGAAATGCTTCATCATTCAGGATGACACAAGAGTGTCACAAGAGTCCCAAGGCACAGTGCATCTGATGGAAAGTTCTCTTTCATCCTGGACCCTCTCTTCACCAGCATTTCTTCCAAAAACACAAGATAAATTCTGCACCACTGGATGAGACCACTCCACCTTTTTTTGTCTGGAAGTTGTGAGAAAGTGCAGAGGTGCAATTTTAAGATACTGAGATGGAACAGGATACTGTGGGGTCCTCTCAGCTACAGAGCCTTTCCATATCCCCAGTTTCTAGGACTAGGAGATAGTCTTCTTTAAGCCTCTTTGACCTTCCCTGAGTTCCAAAGGGCAGATTCAAATAGCCATTTATCAGGGAAGGGAAGGAATATGGAAACAAGGAGGAGCAGTCAAGAAACAATACTTCAGAGATAAAGCAAGGTCCTGCTTCCTCCTCAACAAATGCACATAACAATATTTTTGAGTTCTTCTGCAGAAACTAAGGCCCCACCCAGGTAAAGGATGATATCTTCAGGCTGAGCACAAGATTCCTGGAACACCACCATGTTACCTCACCTCCAACCAATCAGAAGAAAGTCACACACTCTGTTCATCCCCAATTTTGCCTTAAAAACTTATCCCAAAACCTTTGAGGTGTCCAGGGGTTTTGAGCATGAGCCATTGTTCTCCTAGCTTGGCCCTGCAATAAACCTTGCTCTGCTCCAAACTCTGATGTTTTGGCTTGTTAGACTTCACTGTGTCTTAGGTGTACAAACCTGTGTCTGGTAACAACACCTGATGAAAGTTACGCAAAACTGGCCCCCAGTCAAGTCTAGAGGGCATCATGGTTGTTAACAGAACAGATCACTTGTATCTTCCTATTTCTACAAGGTATTGTTAACCAAGGCCTCGGCATATTTGTTTTCATATTGCTAAGGAAGTTACTTATAAAGCCCTAATAGACACAAAACAGTACGGAAAATTGCACAATTGCTTGACTTCTTTGAGTAAAACATTTGTAAGTGTGTATCTTAGAGCTTAGAGTCAAAGCCTTTATTGCCTTGCTTTAGTTAAAGCTGTGTGTGTGTGTTCATGTGCAAGGCTGTGATTTTAAGATATTTTAATTGATTTTTATGGTATTTTCACAAGTTACATTTATTGTTGTGAAAAAATAATCAATACAAAGTGTAAAGTTGACAGAAAAAGGCCCTTGGCTGTTTCAACCACACCCGAGCCCCTCCTTTTTCTAAAAATAAAAATTGCTATTTAATGTGGTGTGTTTCCTCCAAACTGTTATCTATATAAGTAGACATGCTATGTAAGTATAGACACCAGCTTATCTGATGGCTCCGATGGTAAAGTGTCTGCCTGCAATGTGGGAGACCCAGGTTCGATCCCTGAGTTGGGACAATCCCCTGGAGAAGGAAATGGCAACGCACTCCAGTATTCTTGACTGGAAAATCCCATGGACAGAGAAGCCTGGTAGGCTATAGTCCATGGGGTCGCAAAGAGTCAGACACGACTGAGCGACTTCACTTTACTATAGACATGTGCACTAGAAATATTATCTTTAATATTAAAGCTTTGATATTGTCAGCTACACATTGGTGCTTGCCAAGGGCAATTGCTGGAGAAGGCAATGGCACCCCACTCCAGTACTCTTGCCTGGAAAATCCCATGGGTGGAGGAGCCTGGTAGGCTGCAGTCCCTGGGGTCGCTAAGAGTCGGATACAACTGAGCGACTTCCCTTTCACTTTTCACTTTCATGCATTGGAGAAGGCAATGGCACCCCACTCCAGTGTTCTTGCCTGGAGAATCCCAGGGATGGGGGAGCCTGGTGGGCTGCCGTCTATCGGGTCGCACAGAGTCGGACACGGCTGCAGTGACTTAGCAAGGGCAATTGCCAGGGCTTCCCAGGTGGCGTTAGTGGAATCTGCCTGCAATGCAGGAGACACAGGAGCTGCAGATTCTATCCCTGGGTTGGGAAGGTCCCCTGGAGGAGAATCCCATGGAGAGGAGCCTGGGGGGCTACCTGGCAGGCTACAGTCCATAGGGTTGCAAAGAGTTGGACACGACTGAAGCAATTTAGCACACATGGATGCAACGGCATTTGCCATCTGCCTCTGTGGAGATTGAATCTATTCTGTTGACCTTTGACACACCCTGAAGGGAGTTCCAGGTGGAGAATGAGGCACTTTGGGCTCCAGGAAAACTGGTGGAATAGGTCTTTAGATAGTTAGATTTCATGATCCCAGTCCTTGCATCTCCTCACATCTGCAAAAGCACTAAATCCCTTCATGGTGACAGAAGCTCCTCATGACTAGCAGAAACTTTTTAAGTGTTTGATTGCATTGAGCTCCCCCTTCACCAAAATCACACATACTGACCTTCCCCCACAGCCTCTTTGGAGCAGCTTCTCTGAGTTATTTGAAGTGCTATCTCCCAGGCTGCAGTCCTCATTTTTCCCGAAATAAAACTTAACTTGCAACTCTCACATTGTGCTTTTTAAGTTGATAATATAATTATAATAATTCTTGGTCTTCTACCACTTGCTTTTCTCAACTAATAACATATGACAGCTAAGAGTATTGATACATTTCTTATGAGACAGGCATAATTCAAAATTCTTTACATGCATTAATCCGCTTAATTCTCAAAAAAGGGAGAAAAAAGAAAAGAAAAACCCTAGGGCTTCCCTGGTGACTCAGATGATAAAGAATTCGCCTGCAATGCGGGATACCTGGGTTCAATCCCTGGGTTGAGAAGATCCCCTGGAGGAGGGCATGGCAACCCAATCCAGTATTCTTGCCTGGAGAATCCCCATGGACAGAGGAGCCTGGCAGGCTACAGCGCACGGGGTCACAGAATTGGAGATGACTGAGTGACTAAGCACAGCACAGGAAGCAAATACTATTACTTTTCCCATTTCACAAATGGGAGAGTGGAAGACTGGAATACTTAGAGTACAGACAGGCAGGAAGGGCCAGCACTATGATTTGAATCCAGGCCAACTGGTGTTAAAGCCTTCATTGGTTACTGCTGCACCATGTTGCCCTTATTCTTAAGAGCTTGTTATGTTACTATGTATCAGCTCAGTTCAGTCGCTCAGTCTGTCCGACTCTTTGCGACCCCATGAATCGCAGCACGCCAGGCCTCCCTGTCCATCACCAACTCCCGGAGTTCACCCAGACTCAAGTCCATTAAGTCAGTGATGCCATCCAGCCATCTCATCCTCTGTCGTCCCCTTCCCCTCCTGCCCCCAATCTCTCCCAGGATCAGAGTCTTTTCCAATGAGTCAACTCTTCGCATGAGGTGGCCAAAGTACTGGAGTTTCAGCTTTAGCGTCAGTCCTTCCAAAGAAATCCCAGGGCTGATCTCTTTCAGAACGGACTGGTTGGATCTCCTTGCAGTCCAAGGGACTCTCAAGAGTCTTCTCCAACACCACAGTTCAAAAGCATCAATTCTTTGGCGTTCAGCCTTCTTCACAGTCCAACTCTCACATCCATACATGACCACAGGAAAAACCATAGCCTTGACTAGACGGACCTTTGTTGGCAAAGTAGTGTCTCTGCTTCTTTAGTTATAGCATGGTTTTCAACAGCATGGATGAATCATAGTTTACATAGCCATTCTCTCCTGCTGGACATTTGCATCATTTCCAGTGCTTTATGACTCAGCTATTTCTTGTGCATACTCTTCTTGTGTATGTGGGTAACTATTTCTCCAGGCTAGGTACCTAAAATTGGAGTGCAGGGTATGCACACTTAAAGTGTTGACGTGTAACACTAGGTTCTCTTTGGGAGAAGAATTTTCAATAGTACATATCCTCGTAGACACTGGATACTATTAGACTTTTAAATTTTCTTAGAGAATTCACATTCTTACAGACTCTAGATATTACCAATTTTTAAAATGTTTCTTAAGCTGGTAGGCAAAAATTATATTTCTTACTGGTTGTAACTTTTATTTCCTTGGTTTTTAGTGAAGTTGAGACCTTTTTATTTGTTTATTAGAAATTTGAATTTCAACTTCCATAAATATCTTTTGTCTGATTTTTATCAGATTACTTTTTCGTTTTGATTTGAATCATATATATGTATATTAAAATTATTTTCCTGCTATACTTATTGCAAATGTTTTCTCTCAGTCTATCCCTTGTCTTTCAAATTTATTTTTGGTGACTTCTGACTCAAGCAGTATTCAATATTTATAAAGACAAGTTCTTTTTGATTTTTGAAGCTGAGTCTTTCTCACTCTCCATCTTTAGAAAAAATATACATAAACATATAATACATGTTTATTGTAGAAAATATAGATACTACAGATAAAAGTTAAAAGTAAAAATCAAGTGTAATTCTATCCCTCAGGAACAAACAAAAATTGCTAATGTTTTGAGTATTTCCCATTAATATTTTAAATAGGAGAACAGATAATAGTTACACTATTTTTTAAGGACCATTTAAAAATATATATCTTTATTAACTCATTTAGGCTGTGCCGGGTCTTAGTTGCAGCACACGGGATCTTTAGTTGAAGCATGTGGGAACTAGTTCCCCAACCAGGGATCAAACCCAGGCCCCCTGCATTGGGAGCATGGAGTCTTAGCCACTGGACCCCTAGGGAAGTCCCTAAAGGGCAATTTTTTAAAGATTTTGATGTAACTATTTTTTATGTCTGGTGAACTGTTTTAAGACATTTTCAAGACTGTAGGGGAATTATCATATACAAGGAAAACTCTGTGTTCTTAGCAATCTGGGCTGGAAAAATGCAGAGAGGACATTTCCATGCTGTTGGTAGAATTCACCTCTTATTTCAAGAAGTAGGGAGGATACCCAGAGGAGTACATGCAGCACCATTTGTTGGGGAGATGTTTCTGTTCCCACCAGGACCCTCTACCTCCAGACATCTCTGGTTACATTTGTGATGTAAATGAGTAACCAAGGCCCCTTGGGTGCAACCCTTCCTCTCTCCATATGATCACTTAAGACTCGATGTCATTTGAAACCCTGAGCCCTAAATTCTCTTGGGTCTCATTTGTTGTCTTGCTCCAGTCACTAAAGAGACTGAGCATAAAGTTTCCATTATTTTCAAAGAAGACTTTGCACTAACTGAGCTCTGGAGGCCATTAGAAAATATGATTTTCCGCCTTTAAAGTTAAAGATGGAGGGCGTTTTTTTTTTAAGTTAAAAACAAGAAAGCATTTTAGGAGCATTGTTTTACTCTCAAGTCTAATTACTACACAAACATCATTATAACGATGTAAAGGAAAGACAACAATCATTCATTGCTCCTCTGTCACCTGTTTTCACATTTTCATGGCTTCTAACAAATGTAGAATGTTTAAAACAAAAATTCAATTCCCTCCTTCTCACCTCAAGTCACTCATAGTATAGGACAGATTCTCTATGTCCATTTCTACTACACACGTGACTGCTGTCAGGCTAGTAAGTTCTTCACAGTTTAATTCATGTATACTGTCAATTCATTAGGAAATCTAAGGCAGAGAGGTATTGAAAATTTTAGTTTCTCCAATCACGTTTTTAACCATGTTCTTTTGAGACTCTCTTCCCATTCCTGAATGTTATCTATAGCAGGTGCTATTTACGCCTTGACCTACAGCTCTCATCATTCATACCAAATGCTTCTTGATGCAAGTGCTTGGGTTTTCCACTTGAGCTAATTCCAGGGAGGGCAGGGAATTAATACCTCTGGGAGCAGCCCTCAAACAGTGACTGATAAGAGCTGGTGGATAGGTACCCCAGCTCCCTCACCCCTCAGGTTGGACAGCTCTGAGGTGTGCTCTTCACCCTCTCCCAGAGGCCTTTGTGGAACTGAGGCACAGTTGCCCACCCTTTGCTGTTAATAACATATCTATAGCTTCCTTCCTTTCCCTATGTCACTTTGCTGCTCCCCTACAGTGCTTCCTGGGATCATATCCCAAATAAACTTGCATGCACATTCTTGTCTTCTGGTCTGCATCTATGGGAAGGCTGCAGCAATGATCATATAGCACATTCCCAACATCTGGCTATAGCTGGCTGAACACAAGCTGAGTTTCTGCCTGTGCTGATCTGATCACATCCTTTCTCCCTGGAATCTTAAATTGGGAGAGAGAACATGCCAATTGTCTACAGGAAGCTGGGGGCTCTCTCATGCAAACTAAGGAGATTTGCAGTGCAGTGATGGGTAGGAGAAGCAGAGAAAGTCAGTCTGCAGGAAGAGAAAGGGATGAAGGGAGGAAGGGAGATAGAGTGATGGAGAGAGAGAAGAGAATGGACAAGAGAATCAGTGATGAGAGAGAGGTTCCTGTTCCAGGCTCCCTTCCTTCCTGGAGCCCTCCTACATCTGCTTCCTGGTCTGTGAGTTAAGCCAATATAAGCATCATAAATTCTCCTCTTTCTCTTAAACTACCTTAAATAACTTGTTACCTACCTCCAAACAGAAGATCATCAGGAAGTTAGACTCACCCTCTCAGAGAGTTGGAAATCCATGTTCCAGGATTCTTCCCCTCCCTACCCTGAGCTCTTCCCATGAGATGAGGCTCTGCCCTCTGACCTTCTCCTATGACTGGCCTCCTAAGCGGACTCCCTCAGCTGGTGACCCCCACATGGCTGGTGGGCTCTGCTGAGATGGTGCATGTGGTGCTTTTGGAGTGCTACATAACGTCATCTGGACCATTTTCCACTGAAGATCCCTTCGGGCAGTGGCAGTCTTGAGTCCCCTCAGCCTCTGCCAGCCCCAGGCTGCAGGCCCTCTACAAGGTGAAACATCTCCTTACTGGACAACTAGGGCAGCCTCTTGACATCAGTTTCTACTCTACCCTGTGCTCTTTCATAAGAAAGACTGGGGGTCCCTTGAGGTGCCTGCTCATGCCCTCAGGCTGAGAAACAAGATGAGGAAAAGGCTCCACCCCTTTCCTCTTGAGGCACACTACAGTGTGGTCACTGCTCACCTGGCAGGGACTGCCATCAGGGCCTCCCTGTTTCAAAGTGAGAACATTTAGGAAGCCCTGCCAATCTCTAAGTTCATGAGCACCCCATATTCCAGGGGACATATGTCAACTCTCTCAAGAGTCACAAATGTCCAAACGTCTTCTCAAATGTCACCCTGGCAATGAGTCCTATCTTGACTTCATGATCTAAAATGTCAGCCTCTCCTTTCCCCTGCTTTTGTTTTTTCCCCTTAACTTTTCTCTAACATTTTCCCATACATTTGTCTTGTTGTGGATTTTTTTCGTTTGTTTGTTTTCCCCAGTAGAATGTAAGCTCCATGAATTATTGCCCATTTTATTTAGTGCTGAATCCCCAGAACTTAAAACAAGATATGATGCACAGTAAGAACCTGTATTAGTCAGGGTTCTCCAGAGAAATAAACTCAAGTATATATACAGTTGATCCTTGAATTTGAACTGCACAAGTCCATTTATATCTGAATTTCTTTCACTAAATATGTATCACAGTACTACACGATCCACCATCCATGGTCGGTTGAATCCATAGATGCAGAACCATAGATACAGAGCACTCACTATAAAGTTATATCTGAATTTTTGACTGAGGAAATGGTCTAGGCCCCTAACTCCTGCATTGTGAAAATGCCAATTTTATTCATGTGTGTGTGTGTATATATATATATATATATGTGTGTGTGTGTATATATATATACATAAAAATTATGATATATATACTAGGACATATATATCTTAGCCCATTGAGGCTGTCCTAACAAACTATCCTAGACTGGGAGGATTAAAAACAACAAAAATTGTATTTCTCACAGTTCTGGAGGCTGGGAAACCCAAGGTATGTGCAGATTAGGTGAGAGATCTGTTAAGAATCCGCCTGCCAATGCAGGGGTCACAGGGGAAGAGTCCACATGTCTTGGGGCAACTAGGCCCATGTGCCACAATTACTAAGCCTGTACTTTAGGGCCTGCGAGCTGCAACTACTGAAGGCTACCAGCTCTAGAGTCCATGCTCCGCATAAGAGAAGCCACCAGAATGAGAGGCCTACGCACTGCAACTAGAGAAAGACCCTGCGTGTCAACAGAGACCCAGCACAGCCAAAAATAGATTAATTAATTAAGTTTTTTATAAAAGAAGCTGAAGAAGACCAATGTCCTAGCTCAAGGACCATCAGGCAGAGTGAGAGCAAATTCTTCCTAATCTCTGTTTTCTTCAGACCTTCAGTGGATTAGACAGAAAGGAAAGGAAACCAGTTGCTAAGTCATGTCTGACTCTTCCGATCATGGACTGTAGCCTGCCAGGCTCCTCTGCTCCTAGGATTTTCCAGGCAAAAATACTGGAGTGGGTTGCCATTTCCTTCTCCAGGGGATCTTCCCGACCCTAGGATCGAGCACAGGTCTGTCTTTACCAACTGAGCTACCAGGGAAGCTCATTAGATGAGGATTAGATGAGGCCCATCAAAATTAAGGTTGGCAGTCGGCTTCACTACCAATTCAGATGTCATTTCATCCAAACACAGCCTCACAGACACACCCAGAATAATATTTAACTAAGTATCTGGGCACCCCATGACTCACTCAATTTGACATAAAATTAATCATTACAGTGCCCAAGAAATATATGGTTAACAAATGGATGAGCTCCCATCATCAGTCTCCTCTCCAGATTTATAATCTAGGCAGTCAGGATTAAGATGTTTATCTCTTCTTCCTGCAAATCATCACTTTGTTTAAGCAATTCCTTTGGAGCCTCCCCAATCATTTGATTTAGAGATGGGGAAATCCACCCCTTCTCCACTCCATTCCCCGCTAAGCCACTTCCTTCCAACACCACTCACCGGGGGAAGCATCCAACCCTGGGGGTTGACAGCTCTCCTTAGAATGAGAAGTGTGTATGTTTACTGTTTTCAGCTGCATCCCCTAATGCCAACAGGATGTCAACAGAAGAGATCCCTCTTACCGAATGTTGTTGCACAAGTTTCCTGTCTGGCAGATTGTGAAAAATGGCCACAAACTCCTCCTTTCCAAGCTTTACCTGCCCTTTTCCAATATGCCTCTATATTTCCTCCTATTAAAGAGTGGAAATAATTTCTCTACCCTTTGAGTCTGGACAGACCTTATCACTTGCTGTGATCAATAAAATGTGGCAGGGACAACTACTGAGCCCTCTCACCCTAGTTCCCGTGCTCTGCAACAAGAGTAGCCCCCACTTGCTGCAAATAGAGAAAGTCTGTGGGCCGCAACGAAGACCCAGCATAGCCAAAATAATAATAATAATAGTAACAATAGTAAATAATAAAATAAAATATGGCAGGAATGACATTGTGGGGAGTTCTGAGCAAAGCCTTAAGAACCCTTGTAGCTACTGCTCTCACTTTCTTTCCAGGTAAAGTAGGCCAGCCTCATCTCCTGGCACCAACCACCAGACATGCAAATGAGCTGCTCAGTTCATCCGGCCTGTCATGCCTGATTGTAGCAATGTGAGTGACTGTACTGGTTTTCTATTGCTATAGAACAAGTTAACACCAGCTGAAAACAATGTGCATTTATCACCTCACAGTTCTGGAACTCCAAGATAGATCTCACCAGGCTAAAACTGAGCTGTCAGCAGGGCTGCATTCCTTTTCAGAAGTTTTAGGGGAGAATCTTTTTCTTTGCTTATTCAGACTGTTGGCAGAATTCAGTCTCTTGCAGTTGTAGGATTGAGGTCTCCTGTTTGCTGCCTGTTAGTGCGGGCTGTTCCTATACTCCTGGGCTCATGAACCCTTTCCTCAATATTCAAAGCCAGCAGTGATGGGCCAAGTCCCTTTGCCACTTCAAATCTCTCCCATCTCTTCTTCCATTTCATCTCTGTGACTAACTCTTCTGCCTTCTTCTTACACTTTTAAGTGCCCATGTGACTACACTGGACCCATCCAGACAATCAAAGATAATCTTCTTAGCCAAAGGTCCATAAACTTAATTCCATTTACAAAGTCCCTTTGACCATGTAACATACCCAGACTTAATATCAGGGATTAAAGCATCAACATCTTTGGAGGAGGTACATTATTCCACTTACCACAGTGACCCCAGATGAGGGTATCAGGACCACCCAACTCAAAGGCTGACCCACAGAATCATCAGCAAGTAAAATGGGTAGTTAAAGGAGCAATAATGAACTGATCCGTGCTGTACACAATAATATCAGGTCACAAACAGCCAAAAGAAAATGTGTTTGGAATATGTTCTCAAAATTCCAAAGGAGTCCCTCAAGCCTTGAAAGCTCTTAGAGACAAAATTCTCTGGGTTTGGAGTCTCGGCCCTGTCTTCTTGCTGCTAAACTGCCTCTCAAAGTGGAAAATGAATGATAAGCCTTTAAGAATCTGGATTCTCAAAGTATATTATTAGTAAAATGTATGAGTTGGACCCAAGTGATCATTAAATGCTGCCTGGGCTCCATGCTTTCCTGGATACATCTCTCCTGGCTGCTTGTTGAAAATCAGCTATGTTGCCAGATGGTTCCTTTTAAGGTTGTCACTTGTCCTGCAAAGGGTTGGACACATTTTACTACATCACACAGTATCTTTATCTTATTGTCTTTATTGTGAAAAGGCAAAATCTACAAAACCAAGATGAGAAAGACAGATGTATGATCTTCAGATTCTCATTAAATCAAGGAGCAATCTGCCAGAGCCAGGACAGCAGCTGGACACAGTGTGGGAGCTCTGGTGCATTTGGACCAGGATATTTGGCCATGAGGAGAATGCAATAACCCTCGTACTACAAGGTCCCTACTGCCCTCGCTGCAAAGTGTTTGGCATTCCCAGACAACTTCATTCAAATAGTCTAGATTGGAGACTGACATCTCCAGTCTAGACTATTTGACATCAGTGTGTGCCGTAAGAGGGTGGGAAGTTTTTCCACTAGAATAGAACTCATAGCATATCCACCAGGGTCCTGATCTTGGCATACCTTCCTTGAGGTATGAACAGGGGTGAGGATGCCTACTTTTCCCTTTATTAGTTTTTCCTTTCCCTAATCAAGCTGCTTCTTTAATGATTCGGGTTCTGCCACCAATTCTGATTCAGGGTCAGGGAGGCAGAGTATAGGGTCATACCATGAACAAGCACTGCTCCAGACATGAGCTGGGTACCTACAATTCAACTCATTCTGACAGGTGAAGAGTGCAGTCCTGCAAGACTGCTTTCCCTCTGCAAGTCCAGGCTAGGTTATCACCTGTATTTCTGGCTGACTGTACAGAAGTCAGAGATAGCCAGGACCCCATCTTCAGGTTTGATTTGCTAGAGTGGCTCATGGAACTCAGAGAAACATTTTACTTACTAGATCATTGGATTATTATAAAAGGATACAACTCAGAAATAGCCAGACAGAAGAGATGTATAGGGCATAGTGTGGAGAAAAGGCTTAAAATTTCATGCCCTCTCTGAGAGAGCCATGTTCCCCAGTTGCCACATATTCACCAACCTGGAAGGTTTCCTAAACCTCTACATTCTTTTGGGTTTTTATGGAGGCTTCATTACACAGATGACTGTTGACTGAGTCAACCTCCATCTTCTCCCTCCACCCTCCCGGAGGTCAGGCAGGTTTAACTCAAAGTTCCAACCTGCCAGTCATGGTTGGTTTCACTAGCAACCAGCCCCCATCCTTGGTTTAGTCTGAAAATTACCTCATCAGCATAATAAAATACAGCTTTGTCACTCTTATTGTTTTGGAAAATCCAAGAGTTTTAGGAGCCTGTGCCAGAAACAGAGATGAAGACTATATATATATATGTACATATAAATATATATATACAAAATATATACACACACATATATATACACACACATATTAATTTTTTAGAAGAATTCTATTGGAGTAGAGTTTATTTATAATATTGTGTTAGCTTTGGGTCTACAGCAAAGTGATCCAGTTATACATATACATACATTCACTCTTGCTTAGATTCTTTTCTCATGTAGGTTATCACAGAATATTGACTAGAGTTCCTGGTGATATCATAGGTCCTTGTTGGTTATCTGTCTCATAAATAGTGTACATTTGTTAACCCTAAACTCCTGGAGAGGGTAACCTCTCCACTATATTTCCCCTTTGGTGACCATAAGTTTGTTCTCAGTATCTATCAGTCTGTTTCTGTTTTGTAAGTATCATTTTTAAAAAATTAGATCCCACATATGAGCGACATCATACAGTACTTGTCTTTGTCTGGCTTACTTCATTTAGTGTGATCATCTCAAGGTCCATTCTTGTTGCTGCAAATAGCATTATTTCATTCTTTTTTATGGTTGAATAATATTTCATTGCATTTATGTATCACATCTTCTTTATCCATTCCTCCACATTTCTTTATCCATTCCTCTGTCAATGGATATTTAGGTGGCTTCTATGTCTTGGCTATTGTTAACAGTGCTACAATGAACATTGGGGTGCACGTATCTTTTCAAATTATGATTTTCTACAGATATATGCCCAGGAGTCAGACTTTGGATGATATGGTAGTTTTATTTTTGGTTTTCTTTTAAACTTTTTATTTTGTATTGGAGTACAGATGATTAACAAACAATGTTGTGATAGTTTCGGGTGAACAATGAAGGGACTCAGCCTGACATATACATGTATCCTATTTTTTGTTTTTTAAGGAACCTCCATACTGTCTCCAAAGTGGTTATACCATAAATATATATTTATTATAAATTACAATATCACATTTACCCATTCTGTATGACATTTTAGAATTGGCCCCTATCCCTTGTATGACAGGTGTTAACCTCACAGGGTTTCACCCTTGCATGACAGCAGGTATAAGCAAATATACAGATTTCCTGGTGTCAGGTTCAATTAGAATCTCTGGGATGGGCCCATACACTGGAACTTTTTATATACTGTTGCTATCTAATGGAGCCTATAGGCTCCTTCTCAGAATGCCATTTTTAAAAAGCATAAAATAAGGGGGGAAAAAACCCTACATTTACATTAGGATTCACTTATAGTAGAAGAGAGAAATAAAAATATTAAGAAAACAAGTGTGTGATAAAATACCATATTTGTTGCTCATAATATTCACACATTCAACAACAAGACCTAGCAGTAGGTCTAATAAATACAGTCATTCCAAAAATAATAAGAATAAACAACATTTTTCTCCAGATTTTGCCATCCACTAGCTCTCACCTTAATCATCTCTAATGATTTCCCCAAATTCCCAACAAGGAATCCCTTTGAAATGGTTTCCCATGTTTGAAAAGAGTCTGCCTTGGGGCTTCCCTGGTAGCTCATGGGAAAGAATCTGCTTGCCGGTGCAAGAGACACAGGTTCAATCCCTGGTCCAGGAAGATCCCACAAGCTGAGGAGCAACTAAGCCCCTGCACTACAACTATTGAGCCTGTGTTGTAGAGCCCAGAAATCACAACTACTGAGCCCACTTGCTTCAACTACTGAAGCCCGAGCTCCCTAGAGCCCATGGTCCACAAGTAAAGCCACTGTGGTGAGAAAGCCTCACACCACAACCAGAGCATAGACCCTGCTCACAGGAGCAGAATAAAAGCCCAAGCAGCCGCGAAGATCCAGCACAGCCAAAACTAAATTAATTAGCTAATTAAATTAAAAAGAGAAGAGTCTATCTTCTCTAATAATGGCAATCATTCATTTTCCCATTTTCCATTCCAATGAAATAACATTAAATGTTTTGATAAAAGTTTAAGAACCATTGTATGGTTCCTAGGAAGTCATTGAGTTTCAATATGATTTTAGGCTCATATATATGAATTTGTTCCATGAGAATCAAATTCAGAAAGTGTCAACTTACTTTATATTATTAAATGAAATTAAATCTGCTGCAACCTTCATTGGCTTTAGTAGTAGAGAAATCCAATCCAAGACTTTTGGTGAAAAGTTTCCTGCCACTCAATTAGGATCAGGCCACCACCCGGGGTTTACGCAATCCAGGTATTTTGCCATTTGATCTGGAGGAAGTGGAGTTGCCTTTTCTTCCTGCATTCTTTCCTCCCCTCATTTGGGTGAGGGCTCTTTGCCAAAGCCCCTGAATAGCAGCCAGGATCCTAAACTCTTTGCATACTGGAAAAACTATATGAATGAATACTAGCTAAGATGTTAGCTGATATTGATCTTGGGTGGCCTTGGCTTGCATGTGCTTGAAGCAGAGCTTCAGTTCCTGGCCAGAGACTGAGGATTGGGTAGCGGTGGTAAGAGCACTGAATCCTAGCCATTTAGACCAATGGTCAGTGACAAGACCCTGACTCTGCAGATTCGCTGAAGGAGAATACCCACAACAATGAAATGTAGTGAAACAAGTCAAGTGTTTATTAGGAGAAAAAAAAGTATAGTATGTGTGGATAGACACACAGGCAGACTCAAAGAGAGAATTGCAGAGTTGTGCCCTCATTGTAGTTGGAATCACTTATAAGGGGCATTTCTTCCAGGTTTCCTTTAGCCAATCATTTTGATTTTCATGGTTCAGAGTTCATATTTGGTATATCTCAAGATCTCCCACATGTGCCCACACATCTCTTAGCCAAGATGGATTCTACCAAAGAGGCCTATGGGTAGTTAGCATCACTTAGCATCACTCCCCTTTTGAGCTCCAAGGAACCTTTCTGCCCATGTGCAGTTGAGGAGTTCTCCTGATTTCAAGAATGAGAGATATGTGGTCTCTTATCTCCTTTCTGGGCAGAGCTTAGCCTCCTGCCTTGATTGTCCTGCTAGTCTCATGTCGGAGTATTTACATGGTGGGGCGGGGGCGAAGGGTGGCTACCTCCTGCCTCAATATCATCTTAAACTAAGTGATATCCCTCTCAGAGGCATTAGTATTGTTATATGGAGTTATTTCCATGTATATTTAGAATAGAGATGTATTTAAATTTCACATAATACACACTTACTAGAATGACTAAGAATACACAGGTTAACAATGTTAATTGTTGGCAAGGATATGAACCAGCTAAAACTTTCATATCTTGCTGGTAGGATCACAAAATAGTACAGCCAAGCAGACTTCTGCAGGTCCAGGAATCCTGAAATCATGGATCACCTATATGTGCTTTGAAGCATGCTTTAGATGTTTTTTTCTTGGAAGCCCTGGAACTACACTAAAAACTGAATGCTTGAATGTTGAAAAGACCTATGGTCAATGGTGGCAGAGTCTACATAGAACTATGCTTTGTGTTGTTCTGGGAAAAATGTTTTGGCTTGTTAGCTATACTATTTAGTATGGCTGTATAGCCCATGGTGCTTTTGAATATGTTGGTAGTGTTGTCATGTGTTTTGAACCATCAATGGAGCCTACAATTCAAAATTCAGATACTGTCTTTGCAGAAAGTCTTAATCGACATTTTTATGGTATCCAAAGAAATGACATTGTGATTACAAAAAGCCCAAGTGATCAACATTTCAAATTGGTTTTGAAGAAGACAAAATTCTCACCAGTAGCCCAGCAGATTTCTTCAAAAGACATTGTTTTGTGCCAACAGGTCATGTTTGGTTAGAAGGTGATAATCTACAGTTACAGATTTCAGGTACTATGGACTTGTTCCATACAAACTAATAAGTGGACATATCTTCTTTAGATTTGGCCTCTGAGTGATTTTGGATTTCTATGTGACAGCCCTAATAGTCACAGATTTTCTGATGATTAGCAAGCATTTGTTCTTTTGATTTGATTATTGTCTTCTGTTCATGTGAGTTTATTATTGTCACTGGAACCATGTATTTACTAATAAACTCTTTGCTATTCAGAAAAAAAATGGTCCAGCCACTTTAGAGAATAGTTTAGCAGTTTTTTTTACAGTTAAACAAAAACTTACTATAGTGAGACATATACCTATACTATGATCCACAATCCCTAATTTCACTCCTGAACATCTAATCAAAGACATGTGTTCACATAAAAACCTGTATGAAAATGTTATAAACATTATTCACAAGCACTAAAAATTGGAAACAACCTAAATGTGGATCAACAAGTGAGTGGATAGAATGGTATATCCTAGACAGAAAATCAGTCAGTAGTTGATTGAGGCTTAGAGTCAGGGAAGGGAACATGTCAGAACATTTTGGGGTGGTAGAAGTGTTCCATACCTTGATTATGGTGAGTGTTAAACTCTTTGTTGAAGGGTAGAGGTATATTACATGAGGACAAGGGGCAGGCTTGGGATGGAGGATATTAGTTCTCCTGAAACCTGGTAGGAACTGTTTTCAAATCTGCAGAGATAGGGCCTCTGAATAGATTGGCTGCAAGTACGCAAAGAGTTTGGGACCCTCGCTGCTACACAGGGGCTTTGGCAAAGAACTTTCACCCAAATGAGAGGAGATGAAGGAGGAAGTAAGGGCAACTCCATTTCTTCCAGATCAAAAGGCAAGATACTTGGTGGAGTGGGAAGAAGGTTTTCACCCAAAGTCTGGGATTGGATTTCTTCACTACTTAAAGCCAATGGAGGTTGAGCCAGATTTAGTTTCATTAAAGAATTTAATGTAAGTTGAAGTACTTCCCTGCTGAGCCAGTGGTTAAGACTCTGCCTTCCAATGCAGGGGGCACAGGTTTAATCCCTGGTCAGGGAACTAAGATCCCACATGCTGTGCAGTGCAGCCAATAATAATAATTAAGAAAAAATGGAATATAAAATAAGTTGATACTTCTTGAGTTTGATTCTCATGAAACAAATTCATACAGATTCAAATGGGCACAAAATCATATTATTAGACAGAAGTTAGAGAAGATATAATATCCAGAGAAAAGGAGAACTAAAGGTGGTTCTGGCATGGACAGAAGTGGTGAGACACTTTGGCAGCAACAGGGCTCCTAGTTCCCCTGAGATCTTGCCAGAGAAACTGGTACTTCTCCTTGCTTTCTTGAAAGACTCACTTACTGGGCTTAGGGACTTTGCAAAGAAACATACTTCAATGAAATTAAAAGTCAACTTAAGCATCATGTCCAAATTTGCAAAATTTGTTCAAAACAGTTTGCATTTGCCAAGCAATTTGTTTTGAACAGTTGCCTTGTCTATGAAAGGCAGCCAGAAGAAGATAACATTGCTCTATCAACATAAAACAAAGGCTATCTTCTTATAAACACATGCCCGAAATACCACATGCAGCTCACCCAACCTCGGGAGTTAGCAATTGCATATTGAGGTAATGATTGAGAGTTTTCAAATAAGGAAAAGCAAACAGACCTAAGATGTGTCTTCTCAGAGTAAACTGAATAGATGGGTGATTATGTTAACATCAGATTATTATACATATTTATTGCTGCAGTAAAACCATCTCTTTACACGTTCTCTTGGCTTCATAATGGTGAGAAAAGTACTTGGATATAAAGATATGAAACTGTGATTATGATAGGAATATAACATTGATGATCTTTAATGATTGATCAAGATCAGAGGGTTGAGAGATTTTGAAATCTCTCAAAGGGTTGTCCCAGCCCAGGAATACTGGATGGAGCAGGGCCTGGAAGTCTGTCTTAGTCTGCTTGGGCTGCCATAACAAAATACCCTACGCTGTGTGGCTTAAACCACAGAAGTTTATCTTGTCATAGTTGTAGAGGCTAGAAGCCTGAGATCAGGGTACCAGAATGATCTAGTTTTAGTGAGGGGTCTCTTCTGGCTGCCATTTTGCTGTATCCTCACATGGGCTTCCATCAGTGTTAGCATGTGGAGAAAGATTGACCTCTCTTTCTTCCACTTCTTGCTGCTGCTGCTAAGTCACTTCAGTCGTGTCCGACTCTGTGCGACCCCATAGATGGCAGCCCACCAGGCTCCCCCGTCCCTGGGATTCTCCAGGCAGGAACACTGGAGTGGGTTGCCATTTCCTTCTCCAATGCATGAAAGTGAAAAGTGAAAGGGAAGTCGCTCAGTCATGTTCGACTCTTAGTGACCCCCTGGACTGCAGCCTACCAGGCTCCTCCATCCATGGGATTTTCCAGGCAAGAGTACTGGAGTGGGGTGCCATTGCCTTCTCCGCTCCACTTCTTAGAAGGTCATTAATTCTATTAGGCAAGGACTCCATCCTTATGACCTCACTTAACCTTAGTTACCTCCAAAAGCCCCATCTTCAAACACAATCACATCAGGAGTTCAGGCTTCAACATAGAAACTTGCAAGGGACACAATTCAGTCCATAGTAAAAAGTAAGCAACCCCTCCCTCATGTCAGCGTGGAACTTTCAATTTAGCCACCATAGAAACCTGTGGTGAAGCATGAAGCATGAGGCAACAGCAAAGAATAAGGGACACAAATTCCATAGCTCAGAAAGAGGAGGGCTGGAGCACTCAGAAAAGACCTTCTAAACCTGGGATTCTCTTGGGACATTCAAGCCTGCGTGCAGATTTTCTAAACTCTGAATTTAGTCAGGAATTCCCTTGCTCAATGGCTTCCATTCTCTAAAGAAAATGTCCAGACTCTTATCACTGCCTTCTGACCCCTCAGTTCTACCTCCCAGCCTCTTCTGTTGCCAAACTCTGAGGCAATCACATTGAGCTTCTTTCAGTCCCAAGGACTTTCTTTCATCTTCAGGCCTGTGCCTGGGTACTTTCCTCTTCCTGGAAGACTTATCCACCCAACACCTCACATCTCATCCTCTCACCTCAGTCTGTGCCTCCCAGCTCCTCTCATCCTTGAGGTCTGAGTTTAGAGGACACTTCCTCAGAAAACCTCAGCGAGAACATCATCATGAACCCTCAAACACCTGTCACTCATCTGCATTTGGTAATGAAATGCCATGAAATATTCCACCAGTGCTCAAATTGCCCTAATCATCTCATAAATAATTATAATAGTTTATTTGTATGAATCAAGACCCAAAGTTCACACTTCGCAAAATAATGGTTAAATTATTCTACTGAATTGTTACATATATGATATTTACCCACTACCTATCCAATCACATTGGTTGAACTGCCAAGTATTATCTGCCCCAACACACCAACCCCCATCCCCGGGCCACCCACCTTGGATGAAAATTTCCAGTTAACATTCACATCTATAGGGCTAACCTCTAAACCAAACACTACTACTGACATTGTCCTTCAAACATAATCTACTGAACTTCCCTGGTGCTCCAGTGGTAAGGAGTCCACCTAACAGTGCAGGGGACATGGGTTCAATCCCTGGTCCAGGAAGATTCCATGTGCATGGAGCAAAAAAGCCCATGAACCACAACCATGGAGCCTGTGCTCTAGAGCCCACTAACCATAACTACTGAGCCTGCATACTGCAACTCCTGAAGCCCATTCACCCTAGAACCCATGCTCCACAACAAGAGAAGCCACTGCAGTGAGAAGCCCACGTACTGCAACTAGAGAGTAGCCCCTGCTCGCCACAGCTAGAGAACGCCTGCATGCAGCAACAAAGACCCAGCACAGTTCAGTTCAGTTCAGTCGCTCAGTCGTGTCCGACTCTTTGAGACCCCATAACTTGCAGCATGCCAGGCCTCCCTGTCCATCACCAACCCCCGGAGTTTACTCAAACTCACGTCCATCGAGTCAGTGATGCCATCCAGCCATCTCATCCTCTGTCTTCCCCTTCTCCTCCTGCCCCCAATCCCTCCCAGCATCAGAGTCTTTTCCAATGAGTCAACTCTTCGCATGAGGTGGCCAAAGTATTGGAGTTTCAGCTTTAGCATCAGTCCTTCCAAAGAACACCCAGGACTGAACTCTTTTAGGATGGACTGGTTGGATCTCCTTGCAGTCCAAGGGACTCTCAAAGAGTCTTCTCGAACACCACAGTTCAAAAACATCAATTCTTCAGCGCTCAGCTTTCTTCACAGTCCAACTCTCACATCCATACATGACCACTGGACCCAGCACAGCCATAAATAAATAGAATTTTTTTTAAAAAAAGGTGGGGTGGGGGATTTTCATAAAGTTCTGATGTGATTCATCTCCTCCATTTCCCCCCCACACACAAAAAAGCTAACTCACCCAAATTTACTGACATTCAGCCCAGATATATCTCCAGTATGTTATTTTCAGCACAACCTGACCTCATTGAAGGGTTCTTGAAGAACTAGAAAACTGACAATGTGCTTTAAAAGAAAAGAAGAGAAAAGATGTGTGATGTTCCAATTGGCAGCTCCAGGCTCTACCCGTACAGTCTTTGAGGACATTTACATGTCAGGAAGTTTATAATAAGCCAGATGAAATGTTTGTGCAGTGCACCCCATGAGACATACTGTTCCAAAAGCTGAATCTAAGCTTAGATGGATTCCAAGATCTTCCCCCACCCTCCTGATATCCTCTAAAAATAGCTTCTCTCTTACTTAGGAAATCTGTCTTGCTTCTGAACACAAATATGCTTTTACTTGATTCCAACACAAAAAGACATTACTGACTGAAAGAAAAACTGAGCTCTTAGCAAAGGGACACGCATGGGTGAGGAACTATCTGAGCTATTTCTATTTACTTTCCTAGTGTTTTTAAAGGTACGAAATGCTCCCCTCCCCCATTTCAGTGTTCTGTGTTGAAAACACAGTGTAGAGGGGGACTTTGCCAATGAAATATGGTGAGTGTAGGAGGAGGGAGACACAGGCAGCGTACCAAGCCCTGCTTTGTAACACAGAACATGCTGGAGAGAAAAATGCTGAAAAACAGAGAGAATAGGGGAGGATTTATATTTCCATGTTGGCAGTTGATCACATTCAGTCTTATTCAATGAAGCTGCTTCAGTGGCTGTTGCCATGGGAACCAGACATGATTAAGTAGTTTATTGGATGCAGTTTCCATGGACCCATGTTCTAAAGCGGAGTCAGTGTTTCACCCTCACTTTGGGTCTTCCAAAATTGCCAAAGTATTTTCTTTTAACAGGTGTGTTTTTAATTTCACTGTCAATGAACACTCATAATATCTGAGATAAAATGTAGGATTTCGATTATTTTGTCAGAAATAAAATGATTTAGCTTACTTGCCAGAAGAAGGCTGTAATTAAAAATTTTACATGTGTGCACAGTGAACTTTGCATCACAGTGTAGAAGGGATCATCTCACTTTGTAAGATCACTAAGGCCATCACTGATTTGAAGTAGTTCTCTTTCCTGACTGTGCTGGTTCAGCAGAATATTCTTCACTGTAGTGACGCTGTAGTTACCTTCCCAGGATCGTCACACCCCTCATTTATTCAAACCAGACAGTTCTGTGCTAAGAGTCTGGACAGACATTCTGTCTTCCTAAGCACCTAATGAGATGCAGCAACACTGCTTTCCTCCCCATATTCAGCCCCCATAGTTACTCACATGACACACATGGACAGGCAGCTGACTCTTAGACACTGTGTATCCAGGATCGTTTCCAGAAATGCTCCACAGCAGTCAGCGTGCGGAGATCAACACACACCAAACTAAGCAAACAGCTGGGAGCTGGGGCTGCTGCTGCTGCTGCTAAGTCGCTTCAGTCGTGTCCGACTCTGTGCGAACCCATAGACGGCAGCCCATTAGCCTCCTCTGTCCTTGGAATTCTCCAGGCAAAACACTGGAGTGGGTTGCCATTTCCTTCTCCAGTGCATGAAAGTGAAAAGTGAAAGGGGTGTCCTCAGTCGTATCCGACTCTTAGCGACCCCCTGGACTGCAGCCTACCAGGCTCCTCTGTCCATGGGATTTTCCAGGCAAGAGTACTGGAGTGGGGTGCCATTGCCAGGCAGTGCTGTCTAAAAGGCTACATGCAGACCTGGGCTTTGCTGCTAGAAGCTGGATGACTTGTTTCCTTTCCCACAACTTCTTCAGGATTTCTGGGAGGTACTTCTCAGTTTCTTCTTCAAACCAAAAGGACTCCTAGCTGCTAGAAGTGTTGTCAGGTAACAGCTGGGGCCCTCTCCTGAAATCATCTTCTCCTAAAAAAAGCCAGCTCCCTCAGGGGCATGCTTCCTTCCTTCCTGGGCATCTCACAAACAATATGTGGTTTATGGGGTGTGTATGGTGGGGTGGAGGATGACTGGTATGAAATCCTGAGCACCTCATTCCCACCCACCTTGCTCCAGCTCCAGATCCCTGTGAAGGATCACCCAGCTCTAGAGCTCCCTGCAGAGTCAGCCACAGCACATGTTGAGACTTCTCTGAAGCCCAGCTTCTCCCTCTGCCCAACCCTGCTTTTTTCACTCCATTTGCAAGGGTGCTGCTCACTAGGGCACTCCCTAGGAACATACACG
Source organism: Bos mutus (assembly GCF_027580195.1). Taxonomy (NCBI): domain Eukaryota; kingdom Metazoa; phylum Chordata; class Mammalia; order Artiodactyla; family Bovidae; genus Bos; species Bos mutus. Next base: position 32,283,979 of record NC_091629.1, on the reverse strand, counting down.
TCAGCCTCCATCTAAGAATCTGCCTCCCAGAATAAAGACCAGCAATAACTCTGAACTTCTGAGAAATTCCCTCCCCTATTTTTACAGTTCAATTTTGGGGCAACTTAGTCCCTACTAAGCCTCAGGTGTAAAGCATCTGGAAAAGCCCATCAGCTCCTCCATCCCCAGGCCACATGATTTCTGAATTAGGGCAATGAAGTACTGAGAAGAGGTCTGATGAAAACATCTAAAAATGAAGCTTTCCTAATTTTCCAGATCTACCAGAAGAGATATTCTCCATCACTGAATATGAACAAGGAAACATACGGACTTTGAGTTATTCTTAAAATGATGAGAAGTTTGCTGAGATTACAGCCAACCCAGGAAAGAGGAGGAGAGAAATAATCACTCATCGAGTCACTGATTCAAACTACACCTGCACCAGTTACATCTGAAGCCAGCCTGCCTCTGGATTTCTCAACCTGTGAACCCTTAATCCGCACTGTTTAAGTTAACTTTATGTTTCCCAACTGTAAAATGGCATTGCTGATGCTACAGTCTTTCTAATAAGGATGTTTTAGAGAATACATTATCAATGTATCCAGTGTATCAGAAGGGCACCATAGATGTCAGTGATTCACATGGCTTTGAAAATCCTTGGCTGATTTACACGATGGAAGACAATGCATTTTCCTTAAGTATATGTTCTTCAGAGGAACAAAGTTTTGTTTTGTTTTTTTTTTGGAACAAAGGTTTTTATTGGACAATATCTGGGACTGTGTTCAACCTGTAGTTTGATGCTCGATCCAGAACTGAGATTTTCAATTGGTAAGCAGTGGTATTTTAAAAAACTGAAATCTCATGTGGAAACCATAAATATGTATACACACAAAAGTGGAAGTGTCAGTCGCTCATTCGTGTTCAACTCTGTGACCCCATGGACTGCAGCACGCCAGTCTTCTCTGTCCTTGGAATTCTCCAGACAAGAATACTGGAGTGGGTTGCCATTCCCTTCTCCAGGGGATCTTCCCTATCCAAGGATCGAACCTGGGTTTCCCACATTGCAGGCAGATTCTTCATTGTCTGAGCCACCAGGGAAGTAATAATAATAATAAGTATAGGGTACTTGCTATGTGCCAGGTACCATGCTTAGCACTATATTTTTAGGATATATATGCATGCTTGTGCAATAATGAATTCACTGAAACTTCCTGATAATTCTATGATGTACACACTACTATCGTCTCTGGTACTTCTTATGAAACCTCTCCAGTACATTCACAGTAGTGAATGCTGGAATCAGATGACTATGAATATTTTCTCTGAATAATGGATACTTTGAAAGCAACATTGGGTCACAAAACTTTTTTAAAAAAACAGGAAATAAAATCTATGTAGCACAAATAGTCTAAAGTAATAACTACACACATACATATTCAATCAGAGCTTTAGTTAGCTAAATGAGAGCAGTTGTTGAGAAATGCAATAGTTCTTCCATATTCCAAATAGTCCTGAGAAAACAATTTGCAAAGGAAAGGAAGATTAAGGAAAGGAATGAATACTACTTTATACAGAAATGTGAAATTTTACATTCATCAGAGAGAGAATTACAGAGCATGTTGGGAAAATGGTTTATTTCCCCCTTTTGGGTTTAGGCTATAGGAACGATTAACATCTGTCATTGGGAGACTGTGTATTTATGTTTACGTGTGTATGAGCCTTCAGTTCCCTTATGGGAAAGCAGGAAATAGAGATTTTTCTCTGCAACTACACTGGTAGGGAGATTGGAGTTCAAGGTTAGGACTTGGGAATCCATGTCCATTCTGAACTCTTCAAAGGGACCTGGAATACCAAAACCATATTACGCCCCCAGTGTATTGACCCAGGCAAAATAAATAAGCCTCGGGACCACATACCACTCAGGGAAGAACACTGTCAATGACCAAAACTAAGTCCTTGGGGCAGGGCCTGGGGCTTTGAACTAACAGAAGAGCTATGCATGGCAGCGAGCAAGCATCTTTTACAGAGTGGAAGATGAGTTGGTGGGGTAGATTTATGAACTAGGGTGTGGCAACAAGAAATCCCAGTGAAGAACTAAACTTTGTGGAAAGTTTTCCTTTGAGCTAGAGGAAAATTCTTACATAGCCTCACTTTATTTTATTTTTTTTCACTTTATTTATTTATTTTTTTGAAGGCTAATTACTTTACAATATTGTATTGGTTTTGTCGTACATTGACATGACTCACTTTAAATGGCTTCCTTCTTATGTGGTCTAAGCTTTCCTCAACAATGTAACAAAATCTGATACCTCTAAAAACCTTGAGAGTTGTGATATTGGGGCAGAGGGAAGTGGGGAAGTGGGCTGCCAAATTGTGTGGTGGTCAAAGGCAGAGAAAAGAGAAGCAGACCCCTCAGGCCTAGCAGGCTGCCGGGCTCCATAATCTGAAGGTCAGGAACCTCTTGAGGGTCCTAAAACAAATGTGGCTGCCATTAAGGCTCCAAAACGCAGAAGTTGAGTTATAAGTGGAGTCAGTTAAGCTTTTTTTTTTTTTTTTAAGCAGAGATTATCAAAAGTCCATTAAAAAAACTGCTCTACAGAATTGAAAATATTTTTCAATATTTCCTGTGGCAGAAATGCCAAATCATGTTAGTGGTTGATCATAGAAGTTGTGGGAACTGTGTATTTCTTACAGAGAGAAATTTAGTACCTATGGGCCTGACATCATTATCTGGAAGGGTTCTCTACATAAGTACTCCAGTTTCATGAAATCCAAGTATATTTTTTGGTAGATGCTGCATGACAGGTCTTGCAGACAGAAAGAGAGGGGAGTGATGTGGGAGAGGAAGCCAAGAGCTCCAACTTCAGCTCACCATCAGCCAGCACGGTGCCTTCAGCCATATCTTCTTGGCCTCTTAGAGCCTCAGATTTCTCTTTAAAATGAGAGTTTTGCAAATTCCACAATTAGAGATTCATTATTTTTGCCTAAAGTGTTTCTTCCTGCTAAAATACACATGCCCCTGATTGTTGTCAGAAACCACAATCAGGTATTTATGATAAAGTGGATTTATTCAAGAACAGGCTTTAGAAGGGGTTACTGAGCTGAAGAAAGAACACAGAAAAGGGAGGAGGGTCAAACCAACATACATTTTTCAGTTCAGCTAGTCAGCTAAGAGGCGAGAAAAAAATGGAGAGTTTTGACAGTGTCACCTTGTCACGGTAAGAGGGAATACATGTCACCCCAGAAAGAGTTGAGTTTTACTAAGTATTTGTACCACTAAAAACAATTGCTAGCAGTGTCAGTTAAAACCTTGGGGTACAAAATTATTATCATTGGGTTTCTTCCTGGGTTGTGATTGCCAGGTATACTTCAGAGTAAGAAAATTAATTCCTTTCTTTCAGATTTCTCCTGTAAAATGTATATCTGATGATCACTTTTTAATTGTCATTTATTGAGAATTTAAGGAAGTTCTACTCTGTGTTATCAACTCCAAAGTAAAAGTAGAAAAGTTGATCAATAACTTTTCTAAAAAATGAGAACATTGAGGAAGTAATCTCTTAGGTCCCTTCCAACTCTGAAATATTTCAGCTGTGTGTTGGGCTTTACTTCCTGAAAGTGGAGGTGTTTGAAGGAGGTCATGAACACAGGACCCAATTAAAGGAGAAGGCACCAAGCTCAGGACTGACTCATCGAGAGCAGAAATGCATCCTGCCTGGATTTGTTGAGCAATAAAAGGAGAGCAATATCTTATAGTTAGTGGCATCTCAGAATTTCTTCCAGAAGTTTAGCAGACACTGTGAATTAGAGATGGAACTGGTGTAAATTTCTGCTTAGAAGTTAAACTGGGCAACTCAATGCAGGGCTCAGTATAAACTCCTTTTAGAAGCAGCCAAGGAAATGGTCTTGACAGATACAACATTCTTGCATGGTTCAGGACAATCTCTTAGCCCAATCATCTGATCCTTACAGTTTAAGAAACCAAACAAAAATACTTCTCTAGATATCATTTTAAATTTTTAATTGAGTCTTGATTAGAGACTATTTTAAACCATCAGGAGAAAATACAAAAGGTATTTTAGCTCTGAAATAAGCTTTATTCCTCATAGAAACAAATATGAACATCTGGGCACATTTCCTCCTCACAGGTTCCGCAGGAAGAGATGAGCCTGGGATCTTTGACCTTTGTGGTATCTGGTGACTCATTCTTTATATGCAAAGATCATTTTAGTTGTGTGAAGAAGATTTTCCAATACAGGCCTATTCCCTGCAAAGTGGATTTCTTCCCAGGGAATTTTATCTATCACACGGTTTTATGATTTATTTTTAAAGACTTGAAACACTTTTGGTTCCTTGGAGGATGATTTGAATTCACTTAACAAAATACAGGCCCCTTTGTGAGCTAGAATTTCAGGATCTGTAACTTGACAAAGGTGATTTATGGCTTTTATGAATGTTGGAAAGTAGGAGTTTCAGTGGATTAAATTCCACTTAAAACCTCCTGGTAATTTGTGATATATTACAAAATAAAAGAGAAGCTGTTTAAGGTATTAGAACAGAGTGCAAATTCCTGAGTAAGTTTTCGCCAAGTAAACGACAACTTCAATTGCACAATTATCAGGAGACCAATTTTCATCTCAGTGTACATGACACAAAGTTTTGCCATAGATATAAAAGTGAGAAGCTTTACTTTAAAGGCTATAGTTTCCTAATGTTGATATTTCCTATGAATGTAAGAATTTTAAAGTGCCAAGATCTAATCTGGAGTTTCATTCATGTGCTCATACAGAAGAATCCGAGTTCAAACCTTCTTTTCCTGCTCCATCAAGACAATGTCCATCTCATGGGATGTTGGTCTTAGAGGAGGGAAAATGAGAACAATAATCAACTGCAATAAGAAACACAGGATATGGTATGTCGTGAGAAATTCCTTCCAGCCTCTGCATGTTAGGTTGACTGCATCTGTGTCACAGAGGGCCATGACCACAGTAAAACAAAAACTGTTTAGCTAAATGCTTTCCACTGAAAGGGTCCCAAGAGTATCCTTAATTTTGGTTTTAGATGCTGAGTAACCTGATCCATTTTCAGATATGGGTGCTATTGTGGGATTGGTCACGTCCAGCAGAAGCCCTAGTTAGGAGAGAAATAGTTCGTTTTTTATGTAGCCTCTGATTTGTTTCAAATCTAACAAGTTGCATTAAAGACTCCCAATGCCCTCCTTTGTGGAAAAATTGGGCTGACATTATAACTATGGGAATAACTGTGATGATGGACAGGAAAAAGCTACTAAAAAGGGAACAAAGAGGCATACATCCGGTAAGATAGTCAAGGGAAGTCTCTCTGAGTAGACAATATTCAGCTAACACCTAAAGGAAGAGAAAGAGCCAGACTAAGAAAAGTATGGGAAGACCTTCTAGGAAGAATAAACAACATATTCAAAGGCCCTGAATCAGGACAGGCTGGTGTATGAGCCAAAGACAGTAGTCTGAAATAAGCTTGAAAGGTGAGTAGGAGTGAAGTCCTACAGCAGCTTGGAAGACACTGCAAGTTTATATTTAATTCTGGGTGTAGTAGAAATCCATTGAGTGGTATTAAATAGATCATAACAGGAACAAATTTTTATTTTAAGATGCATCTATTGTCTATGTGGAGAATGGGTTGGATGGGCAAGGAGATTGGGTGGTAATAAAGGACAGGTTGATAAAATCAACAGCACTTCTGCTGAACTGAATTTCGAGAGTGAGAAGAAGGGTGCATCAAGATGTACTGAAGTTTCTCACCAAAGTGTCTAAATATGAGATGATGCCATTTACAAGACAGGTAAGGCTTAGGCTGGGGCAGCAGGTTGGAGGTGAGGAACCAAAAGCAACAGGAGACACACTGTGATATCTCTGAAATTCCCTAGCTGAAATGCCAAGAAGGCAGTTGGATATAGGAATCTTGAATTCGAGGAAGAGACGATGGCTGGAAATATTAATGTTAACATCGTTGGCATCTAGATGGTGTCAGAGCCAATGTATTGGAAAAGATTATGCAGAAAGAGCTCAGAAAGACAAGAGAAATGATCAAGAACTCAAACATTTAGAGACTGGGTAGTGGAAGAACAACTTATATCAATAGCAAACAAGGAGATGGTTGTTTGCTGAGCAAACAAGGAGAAAATGACATCCTAGGAATCAGGAGAGTATTTCCAGAAATAGTAGGGTGCTTAACTGGGTTATTGCTGCTTAGAAATCAGCTTAGAAATCAGTAAGTTCAAAAACAGAAAAATGTTCATCAGATCAGGCAACAAGGAGGTTGTTGTTAACCACAATGAAAGCAGGTCTGAAGAAATAATGGGGGCAAAAGCCAGGCCAGAGGTATTGGGGAGGTAAAGCAGAAACAGCACGTAGAGGGCATTTTTCCAAGAAATTTGGCTGTGATGAAAGTAGCTTAGAAACTCTTTGCTCCCCTACGTGTTATGAAAGAACAAAGCTCTAAGGTTCTTGCCACAATACAATGTTTTTTCCCTTCCTGTTTTGATTGCAATGTTCCCTTTGCTTCAATTTTCAATTAGCACTAACTGGAAAATCACCTCCTTTCATCCCAGCATGAAACCTGGACATTATTGTCCTGTAAAGTAACTACTAATTATATTGGCAAAAGTAAACTTCCTGGAAGACTGTGTCCTTGCTGAAAAAAGATATCATTTAGGCAACCCCAATTTCTTGTTAGAAGCTTAAAATATCTTTCTGTCTCATAAAACCAATTAAATATTCAGGAGAAATATTCCCCTTGTAGTTCAGCCAAGAAATTGAAAATGACTTTTTAAGTTTGTCTCCTGTTGTTAGTGCAGGAATAACTTTGAAAGAAAAAAATTGGTCATTCTTCTCACTTCTCTTTTACCTCTTACCTTCACAAGATGTGGCAGGACTATACGCTCTTAAGATTCTCTACCTCATCCTCAGCTTCAGTACCCAAATTATTACTTCAGTTTTCCTCAAAATGCTCCTGGTTCCATATTACATATCTCCTTTGTCTCTTCTTTTCTCCCAATATTATCTTTTCCTTGGCTTAACCAAGCTCATTTCCTCAGATGACCCCAATGACACCTCATCTCCTGTTATTCATATTCTTGTTATTCATACTCTCCCTCACTATTAAGGCCAACCTCTGTGACCAATAGAATTATGGAAATGAAAGAGGATGAATTATAACATTAGGTCACAAAAATCACTGTGACCTCTGCCTTACTCTCTCTGGGACGGCTTACTCTGTGAGAAGGCAGCCACCATGTCATGAGAACAGTAAAGCAATTCCTGGAGAGGTCCTTCTGGGGAAGATCTGAGGTTCCCACCTATAACTAGAACTATTCAAGCATGCCATCTTGGAAATGAATCTTTCAGCCCCAGCTGAGCCTTCAGAAGACTACACACAGCCCAGATAACATTTTGCTCTAGCCTTCTCTGAGACCTGGAATCAGAACCACTTAACTAAGCTGCTTCTAAATTACTGATCCACAAAAAATGTGATATAAAAAACTTTAACAACATTGAGTTTTGAGGAAAAGATAGCCAATACATCACTGAAAATCAATTACTGTGAAATGGTCCACAAATTTTCAGAAGAGTTTACATATTCTAAAAAGGATAGTTTTAAACTCAAATGTATAGTTGATAATTTTCAGGCAACAGGAAAAGTGAAGTGAAGGCTGCAATACAAGGAATAAGGAGAGCGGATAATTTCTCTTTGCATGTGTATGTTTTGGGAAGCAGGAGAGGGCAGAAGATACTAATATATTGTAAATGGGTCCTGATAATCTGCTCTCCAGTCAAACCTCTCCTAAACCCATACATCTTGTCAGAGCTTATTTCCTTCCTTCTCTTTAAAAAAATATGTCATTGAGGTAGATTATCATGGTAGATTAAAAGTAGTCTCTTCTAGGGAAGCCAGCCGACTTAGACCACCATGCCAGGATGAAGTGTCTCAGATGGTGGCAGAGAGTTTCTTTTTCTATCCAGTCTCTCCACATGACTAGCATGGGTTTCCTCACAGCATAGCAATTTCAAAGTACTCAGATTTTTTACCTAGCAGCTGGCATCCCTCAGAGCAAACATTCTAAGAGACACAGGCAAAAGCTATAGGGTTTTGAAAGATTATTATTTTTCCAATAACATGAGACATTAAACACCAAAGGGGTGAAAAATAGACATGTAATAAGACTAGGTTTGAATTTTTTTTAATGATTTTATTTATTTATTTATTTTTGGCTGTGCTGGGCCTTCATTTCTGCGTGGGCTTTCCTCTCGTTGTGGAGCCAGGGCTACTCTTTGTTGCAGTCTGTAGGCTTCTCATTGCAATGGCTTCTCTTATTGCAGAGCTTGGGCTCTAGGGCATGTGGGCCTCGTTATTTGTGGCACACAGACTCCGTAGCTGTGACTTCTGGGCTCTGAAGCACATGCTCAGTAGTTGTAGATCATAGGCTTAGTTGCTCTGAGGCATGTGGGATCTTTTTACCACTGAGTCACCCAGGAAGCCCCTAGGTTTGATTTTAAAAGGAGAAAAGGAATCGAGAAAATGGAGCTATGGTGCCCCAAAACTTGTTATCTAGAACCAGTGTTGCCCAAAATAAGTTCCTTTTTTTTTTAAGTACACACTGCTATATTTTAAAAATACATAAATAAAACTGTGCTGAAAGTAAAATAAAATTTTTTAAATAAATTAAATCTTTCAGGATTTATAAGAGAAAACAAAATCTAAAGCTAGTCATTGACCATTAGCATTTTGTCTTCTGAACTCTTGGTCACCTTATTTCATCCACACTTTTTGTGTCTTCTATTGTAGATACTTGGGCATTTGAATGATTCAATTCAAATAAGATTGGTATAAGATGGTGACATCCAATAGGACAAGGGCCATCTTATTTTTTTTTTAACATCATAGTAGCCTCGTGCCCTGTTTCAAGCAGGGCTTCCATAACAGTTGTAGTTCTGCTAAGTATTTGGTCTTTAAGGAGAAACATTAATATCCTCTTATTTTTCTTGATCATGAAGCAGAGTACTGAAAGCTTTCAAGACAACTAAAAAATGCTTTCCATCATTATTGTTGGTCGCTTTGATGACTTCTTGTTCAGGTTAACCTCCTCAACCTTGAGGTAGCTCTTGACTTTAGTGAAGGCCTTTAATGACAAGTGCTTCAGAGTCGGATGTTAAGTATACCATTTGATAATGAAAACACTTATTCTTCAAGGAGGTAGGGAAAGGCAGGATGACTCTCAGTTTGAACATTTGGTGTGACCTCTGACTGGCAACAAGATGGCATCTGAGAGGTTAGAGGAGTTTTGGAGCTAAGTGTCCTTGCTGCTGCTACTGCTACTAAGTCGCTTCAGTCGTGTCTGACTCTGTGCAACCCCACAGATGGCAGCCCACTAGCCTCCTCTGTCCCTGGGACTCTCCAGGCAAGAACACTGGAGTGGGTTGCCATTTCCTTCTCCAATGCATGAAAGTGAAAAGTGAAAGTGAAGTTGCTCAGTCGTGCCCGACTCTTAGCAACCCCATGGACTGGAGCCTACCAGGTTCCTCTGTCCATGGGATTTTCCAGGCAAGAGTACTGGAGTGGGGTGCCATTGTCCTTAGGCTTATCAAAAGGATAGTTTCTATCGGACAGTCAGGAATAACCTTTGAGTGTGTGGATCACAACAACCTGTGAAAAATACTCAAAGAGATGAGAATACCAAACCACCTTACCTGCCTCTTGAGAAACCTGTATGCAGGTCAAGAAGCAACAGTTAGAACCAGACACAGAAATACGGACTCGTTCAAAATTGGGAAAGGAGTACATCAAGGCTATATGTTGTCACCCTGCTTATTTAACTTCTATGCAGAGTATACCATACAAAATGCCAGGCTGGATGAAGCTCAAGCTGGAATCAAGATTCCCTGGAGAAATATCAATAACCTCAGATATGCAGATAACACCACCCTTATGGCAGAAAGCGAAGAGGAACTAAAGAGCCTTTTGATGAAGGTGAAAGAGAAGAGTGAAAAACATGGCTTAAAACTCAACATGAAGAAAACAAAGATCATGGCATCCGTTCCCATCACTTCATGGCAAATAGATGAGGAAAAAATGCAAATAGTAACACTTTATTTTCTTGGGCTCCAAAATCACTGTGGACAGTGACTGCAGCCATGAAATTAAAAGACATTTTCTTCTTGGAAGAAAAGCTATGACAAATTTAGGCAGCATATTAAAAAGCAGAGACATCTCTTTGCCAACAAAGATCCGTATAGTCAAAGCTATGGTTTTCCCAGTAGTCATGTATGGGTGTGAGAGTTGGACAACAACAATTATCAGGACACGCAGGGACTTGCCATTGATAGAGTCCATAGTGGTTCTAGTGGTAAAGAACACTCCTGCCAGTGCAGAAGACCTAAGAGATACAGGTTCAATGCCTGGGTCAGGAAGATCCTCTGGAGGGGGAAATGCAACCCACTCCAGTATTCTTGCCTGGAGAATCCCATGGACAGAGGAGCCTGGCAGGCTACAGTCCATGGGGTCACAAAGAATCCGATAGGACTGAAGCAACTTACCATGCGGCACATACAACTGACTTGTTATTGTTGTTCAGTTGCTATAGTTGTTCAGTCACAGGGTCTGACTCTGTGACCCCATGGAGGGCAGCACGCCAGGCTTCCCTATCCTTCACTATCTCCCGGAGTTTTCTCAAACTCATGTTCATTGAATCAGTGAAGCTATTCAACCATCTCACTCTCTGCTGCCCACTTCTCCTGCCCGCAGTTTTTCTCAGCATCAGCATCTTTTCCAGTGAGTTGGTTCTTTGCATTAGGTGGCCAAAGTATTAGAGCTTCAGCTTCAGCATCAGTCCTTCCAATGAATATTCAGGGATGATTTCCTTTAGAATTGACTGGTTTGATTTCCTTGAAGTCCAAGGGACTTTTAGAGTCTTCTCTAGTATCACAGTTCAAAAGCATCAATTATTTGGTGCTCAGCCTTCTTTATGGTCCAGTTCTCACATGCATACATGACTACTGGAAAATCCATAGCTTTGACTATATGGAACTTGTCAGCAAAGTGATGTCTCTGATTTTTCAATATGCTGTCTAGGTTTGTCATAACTTTTCTTCCAAGAAGCAAGGGTCTTTTAATTTCATGGCTGCAGTCACTATTCTCAGTGATTTTGGAGCCCAAGAAAATAAAACCTGTTTGGGGGGCTACAATTCATGGAGTCACAAAGAGTCAAACATGACTGAGCAACTAACACTCTCTTGACTTGTACCACCCTATATTTTGAGGATGTTCTACTTGGAAATCAAATGTGAGACTCACTGTCTGGTGTTTCTGTAGAAGCAGCTCAATGTTGGTTACAAACTCCACAACAACCACTCCCAAAGGAATAAAGCAAGCCTAAACCATCCTATCTGGTCAGTAGATAAAATTTCACAAAACAAAAATGAGAAAAGTGAATGCAGACCAAGCCCAAGATTTTCATCCCATGACTATGTTGATTGGGCATAAAATGGATACCACAGATGCCTACAGAGCTGAGTTTTTAATCTCACTGAATATCCAGAAACTCAGAAAAGATTTGGAGCAGAAACAATCAAATGTGAATACCCTACCATAACCACCAAGGGTTTAAGGGTAGGGAATATTGGCTTTCATTTCAGTAAAAAGGTAAAAGACAAATGTTATTTTCTACATACTCTGAAATAAGATTTTAGATAAAGTAATATCTTGAAACCCACATCAACTGTAGTTCTATAATCACACATAAAATGTGTAAGATATTTTGTGAATCTCACAATCAACTTGGAAAACTTTGTTTTTTGATGTTTAAAGTGACCAATAAGTCTCTTCCTTATGTATTTTGTTAGTAGCTTTTAATCCTTTTGCTATTGAAAAGAGTGGCATTGTGAAATTAAAACAGGTAGATTTTTATGGTGTGAGGAAGGTGTGTAGGAAGGAAAAATAATTTTAAACCCTTCTAGGTTCTTGGCTGAGACATCTCCTTGGAATAAAAGAGAGATTAGGTAGAGAAAATTAGATTTAATTTAACTTTGTACATGCTGCTGCTGCTGCTAAGTCGCTTCAGTCGTGTCCGACTCTGTGCGACCCCATAGACCGCAGCCCACCAGGCTCTGCCGTCCCTGGGATTCTCTAGGCAAGATCACTGGAGTGGGTTGCCATTTCCTTCTCCAATGCATGAAACTGAAAAGTGAAAGTTAAGTCGCTCAGTCGTGTCCGACCCTCAGCGACCCCATGGACTGCTGCCCACCAGGCTCCTCCGTACATAGGGGAACCCAAATATAAGAGACCTTCTTATACATCATGAGCTAAGGAGAAGGAAGTAGGGGTTTGGGACTTCAAAGGGGACTTCTCCTTCTGGGACTCCTATAATGTGAATATTAGTATGCTTGATATTATCCCAGGGGTCTCTTAAATAGTCCTTATTTCTTTTTTCAGCTTGAGTGGTTTCCACTACTCTGTCTTCCAGCTCACTGATCTGTTTCTCCATATCATCAACTCTACTCTTGATTTTTTCCAACGTACATTTAATTTCAGGTACTGTATTTTTCATCACTGTCTGGATCCTCTTTATATTTTCTAACTCTTCGTTAAAAACTTCTAAATTCTCACTCTGTTTATCCAATCTTCTTCCAAATTCTTTGAGCAACTTTAAAATAATTACTTTGAACTCTTTACTGGTAGATTATTTCCATTTCCCTTAGCTCTTCTTCTTGAGTTTTATCTTGTTCCTTCATTTGGATCATATTCCTTTCTTGCCTCATTTGCTGTTTTTATTTCTACGTATTTGGAAGGTTGACTATGTTTCCAAACCTTGGAGACATCCTAGGAACAACCCCCTCTAGTCCCTAGAGCTGTGTGCTCTAGGGTTGACGCTTATGTAGGCAGCATAGGTCCTTCTGTTGTGTGCATACTACTGAGGGTGGCCTGGTACGTGTGACTGGCCCTTGGTCTGATAGGTTGCCAGGTCCTGCCTTGTGTGGGGACTGCCAGCCACTGGTGGTCAGGGCTGGGTTATGAGGTAGCTGGCTACAGAGCCCTAGGGAAGGAAGGTGTCCTGGGGCTAGTGCTGGCTCACTGGTGTGCAAAGCCAGGTTCTGAGGTGGGTGGTTATGCAGTGGGGTCCCTGGATCTGGTGTCACCCTGCTAATGGTGGGACTGGCTCCTGTGGACACTGACTGAGAGGTCCAAGGTATCCCAGTTTGCATGCTAGTGGGTAGATCCTGATAGGGCTGGCTGTGGGACTGTTGTCATGGTGAGTGTAGATGGGTCTTTGGGCAGTCCCAGCCTACTGTGAACAGAGCTAGGTTCTAGATTCTCTGCCTGAGGGCTTAAGAGTTCGGGAGCTGGTGCCAGCTTGCTAGTGGTCAGGGCAGATGCCCAGGGACTCCTGGGGCTAGTGCCAGCTCACTAGTGTATAAGTCTGGTCTCAAGGTTAGTTCTGGCTCACTGGTAGACAAAGTTGGGTCCCAGCATGTCTGGCTGTTGGGCCCTAAGTATCCTGAGGTTTATGTGTTTGCCCAGTGGTGGGTGGGGCCAGGGCACAGGGAGTCCTGGGGCTGATGCATGCCCACTAATGGGTGATACTAGTTCAAGGGTTAGTTCTGGTCCACTGGTGAGTGGAGCTGGGTCCTGGGATCTCTGGCTATAGGGCCCTGGGTGTCCAGGCGTTGGTATCAGCCAAGTGGTTCATGAGACAGGGTCTCAGTGGCTGGCTGCAGCGTCCTGGAGGAGTCCCAAGGATAGTGTCTGAGGACTGGTATGTGGGGCTGGGTCCTGGGCCCTCTGGTACACAGAGTCAGGTCCTGGGGTGGCTATGGTCTTCTGTGGGTCTTAATGGAGCCCATCTGCTGATGGGTAGTACTGTGTCCCTGTCTGGCTAGCTGTTTGACTTGAGGCATACTGGTGCTGGCTGACAAGCTGGTGGGCAGGGCTGGGTCCAGATACTAATAAGCTAGAGGGAGGGCTCCAAAATGACGCTTGTCAGCACCAGGTCCTTGTGGTAGAAAGAGTTCCCACAGTTGCTGCTGCCAGTGTCTAGTGCAATGTGAGTTCCAGTTGTCTCCTGCCTCTCCAGGAGGCAGGCATTCCAAGATAAGCAAGTGGGTCTGACCCGGGTCCTTTCAAGTTACTGCTTCTGCCCTGGGTCTCAAAGTATGTGAGATTTTGTGTGTGCCTTTAAGATGGAGTCTCAATTTCCCATAACTCTCTGGTTCTTCTAAAAGGAGGCCCCGCTGACCTTCAGAGCCAAAGTTTTGGGGGCTTATCTTCCCTGTGCAAAACCCCCAGGCCTGATGTGGGGCTTGGACCCCTCACTTCTTGGTGAGAACCTCTGCAACCTCTGCAGTTATAATTAGCTCTCTACTGGGTGCACCTAGGGTTATGGGTCTCTGCTCCCCCTATCTGTCTCATTGTGGTTCCTTCTTTAAATCTTTAGTTTTAGAAAATATTTTCTGTTAGTCTTCTGGCCTTTCTTATCAATAATTGCTCTATAAATAATTATAATTTTGGTGTGCTCATGGAAGAAAGGGAGCTAAGGGTCTTCCCAGTCTGCCATCTTCACTCTTCAGTTAAGTCTTCGTGATGAAAAAAAAATGTTGATAATAACACTCTTCCTGGTACAGGCTCTCTATATAAATTATTTTACACAATTGAGTTCAGTCGCTCAGTCGTGTCCAACTCTTTGAGACCCCATGAATCGCAGCACACCAGGCCTCCCTGTCCATCACCAACTCCCAGAGTTCACCCAAACTCACGTGCGTTGAGTCGGTGATGCCATCCAGCCATCTCATCCTCTGTCGTCCCCTTCTCCTCCTGCCCTCAATCCCTCCCAGCATCAGGGTCTTTTCCAATGAGTCAACTCTTCACATGAGGTGGTCAAAGTATTGGAGTTTCAGCCTCAGCATCAGTCCTTCCAAAGAACACCCAGGACTGATCTCCTTTAGAATGGACTGGTTGGATCTCCTTGTAGTCCAAGGGACTCTCAAGAGTCTTCTCCAACACCACAGTTCAAAAGCATCAATTCTTCAGGGACAGTATAAAGCTCTTCTTGAGTCTGTTGGGCCTTGATTGTCTTCAGCTTGAAATAATCCATATGATAATGGTATATTCTAGAGTGCCCTGCTCTGAACCACATCAATGGCAATAAGCACAAAGCAGATACGCATCTGTGGGAGGTAAATATCCTCATTAATTAAAAAGAATCTTAACAGTTATAAGCTAAGTGTTCAAATAAACCTTCATCTTTTATCTTTTCATTTGTTTGATGAGTAACATTGCTTCATATATCACATTGCAATTGTTTAAATTCTGTTGTGATTATACACTTTTTTTTAACCATATATATAATCTTTTGTTTTCTTTTTATTAAAGTTGATTTACCATATTATATTAATTTCAGGTATATAATATAGAAATTCAATACATTTATAGATTTTACTCTATTTAAATTTATCATTAAATATTGGCTACATTCCCTGTGCTGTACAATATATCCTTGTAGCTAATTTGTTTTGTAATGATAGGTTATACCTTTTAACCCTCTACCCCTATCTTGCACCTTATCATCCATCTCTCTACCAGTATCCACTAGCTCATTCTCTGTATCTGTGAGTCTGTTTCTGTTTTGTTATATTCACTCATTTGTTTTATATTTCAGATTCTACATATAAGTAAGTGATCACATACAGTATTTGTCTCTTTCTGTCTGACTTGTTTTACTAAGCACAGCGCCCTCCAGGTCCATTGATGTTGTTGCAAATCGTAAAATTTCATTCTTTTTACGGCTAAGTAGTATCGCATTTCATGTGTGTATATATATATACACCACATCTTCTTTATTCATCATCTGTTAATGAAAACTTAGATTGCTTCCGTATCTTAGTTAGTGTAAGTAATGCTCCTATGAACATTGGGTAGCAAACTAGTGCTTTGATTATACATATTTAATGCAAGTAGTTATCCTTTTTAGCTACTGAGGCATTTTCCCCAAATAATCAACTTGTATGGAATCCTAAAGCTCATATCATAGTTTTATTAAGTGAAAATGACATGGTATAATTTAGTTTACCCTAATTTCTACTTGACTTGGGAAATTTATAGAATTTATCTCTGAATTTGTGACTTCTGCATCCAGCTTTA
This sequence comes from Bos mutus, assembly GCF_027580195.1. Lineage (NCBI taxonomy): Eukaryota > Metazoa > Chordata > Mammalia > Artiodactyla > Bovidae > Bos > Bos mutus. Next base: position 32,267,836 of record NC_091629.1, on the reverse strand, counting down.
ACACACCAAAAGAGAATTTTGTGGAGGAGGGTGGAGACAGTGCACACAGGAGATGTTGCTTCCAACATCTTCAGTGTGTTTTAAATATTATTTTTTTCTGCTTACTAGCTCTAGAAATAGCATAAGAAGTTTGGTGATTTATCTAAGTTCTCCATAAATGTAATGTGGGAAAAGGTAAATGAAATTTAAACCAAAGATACTGAATACAGTCCTGATATTTGTTATTTACTTTCTGTGTAAATATTTTCTCACTTTTTGTTTGCTTTCATGAGTCATTATGAAAGAGGGTGTACAACAGCGGGGTGTGGATTATCAGTTAGCCTCTGCCTATAGGGATGCAATTTAAACTTAGAATTGCAGCACCAGGTCATATGCAGTGACTGATTCTTTTTTTAAAAGATGACTCTGCCTGCAATGAGGGAGACCCAGCTTTGATCCCTGGATTGGGGAGATCCCCTGGAGAAGGGAATGACTACCTACTCCAGTATTCTTGCCTGGAGAAGTCCATGGACAGAGGCTATAGTCCATGGGGTTGCAAATAGTCAGACATGACTGACTAACACTAACACTTTCACTACAATTTTTGGTGCACATAATTTTTGATGCCTTGTCTTGGTATTGCCTTCAAGTTTGGTTAGTGTCCCATCATCTAGAACTCCTGAAAATATATGAGCTAACCCAAGAGCATCAGGTGAGAGACGGACCACAGATACCAAAGGCCTACAAAATGATGTACTCCTTGAGCATTGACCAGGTGTAGACTGTGGTGAGACTTCCTGATCAAAGACTACTTGTGTCTCGGGACTTCCCTGGTGATCCAGTGGTTCAGGGTCCACCTGCCAATGAAGGGGACATGGGTTCAATTTCTGGTCAGGGAAAATCCTACATACTGCAGAGCAACTAAGCCTATGCACCACAACTACAGAAGCCCATGTACCTAAAGCCCATGCTCCACAAGAGACGACACTGCAATGAAGACCCAATGCAGCCAAAAATAAATAAATACATAAATTTTAAAAGACTACTTGCTTACTTGAAGAGATGGTAGCAGCAGCACCCTGTGGAAGCTTATTAGAAATTCAGAATTTCAGACCCCAGACTTGCTGAATTAGAACCTGTACTTTAACAAGAGCCCCTGGTGATTCAGGGTAAGTTAAAATTTGAGAAACACTGCTCTAGATCCTAGATTCTAGGGCATTCCATAACCATATTTGATTTCTGCAAATTATGCAAGCGACCCATATCACCCCCTCACTCCTTTCTTTCCACTCTGTTCTGCTCTCTCCATCTCTTCCTCTTCTTCCTCCTGCACCTCTTTCTACTCCATCTTCTTTTCCTCCATTTCCTTCTTTTCTTCCTCCTCCCTCTTCTCCTCTTCCCTCTTTCTCTCTCCCTGCTACACTCTATACTCTCACCCTCTTTCTCCTCTTTCATCTATAGAATATACGCTAGGAAAATAGAGACCTTTAACTCACATACACATATGCATATTCACAAAGCCAAATAACAAATAACTCAGCCTACATGGAGCATTAATCTGTGAAGGAGCTGAAACTGGGTCTTGGAAGAGTGGTGAAGAATGTGAGGTTATAGTTCTCACCCCTGAGTCTGAGATGTTCTCTCTTTGTTGCAGAAAAGACAAAGAAGCTTGGGTTTGGGGTAGTAAATTGGTGAAGAAATAGACAAAAATTTTAATATAGCCTCTCAATCCTAAATTCCCTGTCTTGGCTGACAAGGATGCCATCTCCACTCCGGATACAGGGAAGGTGCGTTTCACATGGAAAATTCATCTCTTGCTTGCAGGGGGTCAAAGGAGGGTCAGAATGTCCTCCTTACACCACTGTTTTTCAAGTACATTTATTTCAAAATAATCATTATGTCAAAGTGGCATATTTTGGGGTAACGTATTCTGAACTATTGTATTTGTATGGTGTAAATGTTTTATAATGTTCTCAGCTGTGCATCTCATCCCAACTCAACATTTAGTGATGCCACATAGGTAGCTGAAAAATGGCCATGGTGAGTATTTGTACCATGGAAACTGGCAAATGGGACAAACCAGAATTGTTTTTTGGAGAGCCAACTGTTAAACATTTACCATCAAACCACTGACTTACATATTACTTACATTACTCTTTATTGGGTTTTCCTCCTTCCCTGTCCCCTTCCCCCTCCCTCACAATACTTTCTGAGATCACCTTGCAAATAAGCTATTTGCACACAACTCTTTGTCTCAGAGAAACAGCGGGAAAGAAAATTCCGACCATTCCAAGCTGACACTGTTGTTGGCCAGGGAGGTTGGCCTCTTAGCATCGAACAGGCTGCTGAATATCCCCCCTTACAGATGAGAGTAGTTTCCAAGCAACAAAGAATTGTCATGAGCCCCATACTTACTGCAAGAGAGCCTGAAGTAACCTAGCCTGGTGAAAATTTGTATCCAAAGAGACTATGTGGGGGAAAGTGGCTTACATAGAATTTGTCAGAAGAAAGAAATTGAATCTCCTACTCAGCAAAGCTTGTGGATATTGTGTGTGAATGTCACGGGGCTTCAGTGTGCTTTAGGTCAGTGCTTATCAGACTTTTAGAAAATTTTGTTCCAACAAAGTAAATTTTTTAAAATTCTGAGTCTAAATATAGGATTGCTGGTTTCTCATTTTGTTCCAAATAGAACATTATAAAATGAAACAAACTCCGATTGTTTCAAAGGATATTTTAACCTTTAAAAATAGAAATAGCCTTCTCTCCGGACAAGATGGCCACACCGGCAGTACCGGCGAGCGCGCCTCCCGCCACCCCATCCGAAGCCCTAGCTGCGGCCTCATCTCCGGCCTCGGCCCAGGCCCCGGCCTCGGCCCCAGCCTCAGCCTCGGCCCCGGCTCCATCGCCGGCTCCCGCGTCATCCTCAGACCTGGCAGCAGCAGCGGCTACGACCGAGGCTCCGGGCCAGACCCCGGCCTCAGCGCCAGCCCCAGCGCAGACCCCCGCACAGTCTCTGTCCGGCCCTGCTCTCCCAGGCCCCTTCCCCGGCGGCCGCGTGGTCCGGCTGCACCCGGTCATTTTGGCCTCCATCGTGAACAGCTACGAGCGACGCAACGAGGGAGCTGCCTGAGTTATCGCGGCCCTGCTGGGAACCGTTGACAAGCACTCAGTGGAAGTCACCAATTGCTTTTCAGTGCCACACAAAGAGTCAGAAGATGAGGTGGCTGTTGACATGGAGTTTGCTAAGAACATGTATGAGTTGCACAAGAAAGTCTCTCCAAATGAGCTCATCCTGGGCTGGTACGCTACAGGCCATGACATGACAGAGCACTCAGTGCTGATCCATGAGTACTACAGCCGAGAAGCCCCCAACCCCATTCACCTCACAGTGGACACCAGCCTCCAGAACGGCCGCATGAGCATCAGCACTTTAATGGGTGTTCCTGGGAGGACCATGGGGGTGATGTTCACCCCTCTGACAGTGAAATACACGCATTACGACACTGAACTCATTGGAGTTGACCTGATCATGAGGACCTGTTTTAGCCCCAACCGGGTGATCGGCCTCTCCAGTGACTTGCAGCAAGTGGGCGGGGCTTCTGCTCGCATCCAGGACGCCCTCAGCACAGTGTTGCAGTATGCGGAGGATGTGCTGTCTGGAAAGGTGTCAGCCGACAATACCGTGGGTCGCTTCTTGATGAGTCTGGTTAACCAAGTACCCAAAATAGTTCCCGAGGACTTCGAGACCATGCTCAACAGCAACATCAACGACCTGTTGATGGTAACCTATCTGGCCAACCTCACACAGTCACAAATTGCCCTCGATAAGAAGCTTGTGAACCTGTGAAGGGGCCTCAGGCAGCCCTTCTGCCACGCTGGACCCCAGCCAAGCCCGGGACCCAGAATGGAGTGACGGAGAAATGGTGTCTTTGTGGTCTGAGTCACACTGAGTCAAATCAACTGCTTGTGACTCTACATAAACATAGACTGCCTTTTGTTAAGTGAATTCCATCTAATGTGAGTTTCCCTCTGGGTGGAAGGGAAAAGGCAGTTCTGGAGCTTACCCAGAAACTAGGAAGTGAGTACTTTGGAGGAAGCTGGTCATGTGTGTGTGGCCTGAATCCAGCTCTGGATTTTTTTCTTGTGCTCTGTCTGCTTCATAGTTTAGTGGCCCAGTGAAATAACTGCTCTCATAAAGCAAAAATACAACATAACGGGAACAAAAGGGCTGACCAGAGTCTGTCAGAGTCTATGTAAGACATGATATCTGAGCTGATTTTTTTTTTTTAAATCAGCAAATCCAGAAAGGGTGATTGGGACAAAGGAAGTACATGGAAAATTGCTTAACCTGTTTAGAATCTAAGAAGTCAGGAGCCAGACCACAAGGGCCCACAACCTGTGGAGGTTGGATTTTTATCCTGGAAGTTGTGGGAAGGCATTGGATAATTAGATTTGGATTTTAGGAAGATTACTGGGTACTGGTGTAGAAGAAGGAGGGAAAGGGAGAAAAACAGAAGGCAGAGAACTAGGCAGAGGGTCACTGTGATTGTCAGGAGATGACGAGAACCCAGGTTCAGGCCGGGCCTTGGGGATGGTGACAGAGACTTGGGTTCAGGAGGCAGATCCAAGGAGGACCTGAAGTCTGGTTGACACTTGGATGGTGAGAGATGGGAGCAGTCTGGGATGTTGCCTGGTTTCTGATAAAGGTGATAGAAGGGCTGGTGATACATGAAAACCCTGGCTACTTGAGAGTGGTAGAAGCTGAGGATGCAGAGGTAGGGTTACAGGGTAGTTTACCAAATGGTGAAGTCTTAAATGCAAATACATGTGACTTATTTTGTAAACTGGGGCCACACCAGATGCTTTGAGGAAAGGCTGAAGAATTCATGTTACGTATTGGCTCATGTAATACTTATCAAATGCTAACCAGTGTGCTAAACAAGAGGTCCTGGTGCCTGCTTAGAACCTGCAGGGGGGACAAAGAGACCGTCACTTTGGGAATCATGAGATGTTACAGATCGGGGAAGACTTCCAGTTAGGAAATGAAATCTAAGCTGGACTTGAAGAATGAGAAAGAGGCAGATTGAAAAAGAAAAGAAAGGAAAACAGAGCATTCTAGACAAAAAACAAAAGGCTTGGAGGAAGACTGTCACTGAACGTTGCTCCATTGTCATCCACCCTGGCCACAGAGTTGTTTATAAGACAAGAACACTCCTCTGTGCCTACAAGGATGCTCGATTTATTTTTTTCCCCAGGCTTTGCCTATATGTGCACAAGTTTGTTTTTTCTATGAAATGTGTTTTCACACATTCTCTTTGTATGTGGTTGTGCCTTTGCTGAAAACACTGCAGTGTGTCTGGGTGTGACATCATGTGTTACTTGAGTCCTGTGATACCATACTTCCCTGATTTTCTCCCAACACCCTTACAAACTGGTCCTTCCTCCTCTGACATCCCCCTATCCCATCCCACCCCCAACAAGTTCCATTCCCCAGGGTTCCATCTTGGGCCCTCTGCCTGGAAGAGCTGAGAAAAGCTTGGGGCTGATTACTCCCTCTGTGTTAATGATGCATAGGCTCCAACTCTGGCTGAAATTCAGAACTGGTTTCCTGATTCCAGAAATACCATATCTCTCACCTGGATGTCTCAGAAGCCTCTTAAATTCAGCATGTTTCATATTCAGTTGACTGTCTCTTCCTCCCCAACAAATCACTTCCTCAGGGAATAACACAACCATGTACGCAGTTGTCAAAGCCAAGAAACCTTGGGTGAATCCTTAATTCCCCCACCCACCATCATGCCTCAAACAGTTCATCACAACTTAGCCATCCCTCTTGCCCTCTGTGATACTGTGATACAATAAGAAATAAATTTTTTCATCCAAGTTAAAAAAAAAAAAATAAATGACATTTATCATAGGATATCTTTTTACAGGATAAACTTGGCTTCATGAAGAACTTATGACATTTCCTTTGTATTTCTCAATTTTCTTGAGGCTGTAAATATGTCTTCACGGATCATCAACCATTCCACATGGGCTTCAGGGCAATCTGGTTTACAGTTTAGAAAAAATCTCTCAAGTGAAGGAAATCAAAGGAGGGAATGATTGAGTTCATGGAAGGGATGCAGTGGAAACCACATTGCCCATCTTTCTTTTTTTTTTCTGTTTCCCTTTTTACATCTGTTCTGCCTGTGCCTTCCTTTTCCCATTGCCTTCCCTTGCTGACTCATCTTGGACTTGGCCTGATTATTTACAAACCCCTGACCTATAGAGCATTCACTGAGGACTTTCTTCTCAGTATCTGTTGTGGGATCTGTCCCACAGAAAGTTATGTTCAACTTCAACCTCTATATCTCTGAACATGACCTTGTTTGGAAATAGGGGTTTGCAGATACAACCAAGTTAAAATAAGGTCAGTAAGGTAGGTGGAGAAGGCAATGGCACCCCACTCCAGTACTCTTGCCTGGAAAATCCCATGGATGGAGGAGCCTGGTAGGCTGCAGTCCATGGGGTCACTAAGAGTCAGACACGACTGAGCGACTTCACTTTCACTTTTCGCTTTCATGCATTGGAGAGGGAAATGGCAACCCACTCCAGTATTCTTGCCTGGAGAATCCCAGGGATGGGGGAGCCTGGTGGGCTGCTGTCTATGGGGTTGCACAGAGTCCGAAATGACTGAAGCGACTTAGCAGCAGCAACAGGGTGGGTAATCCAATATGGCTGATGTCTTTGGAAGAGTGTAAGAAGCACAGAGATAGACACACACAGAGGAAAGAGAATGTAAAGACAGACACACAGGGGAAATTGTGTACAATGAAGGCAGCAGAGATTGGAGTAATGCATCTATACAGGTTAAAGAAGGGTAAAGATTGCTGGCAACACCAGAAGTTAAGAAAAAGGCATGGAACAGATTCTCTCCTGGTGTCTTTAGAGAGAGCATGGCTCTGCTGGCACCTTGGCCTCCAAAACTGTGACAGAATAAATTTCTGTTGTTTTAAGTCACTAAATTTGTTGTACTTTGCTACATGAGTCTTGGAAATGTGGTATCCTAGCTGAAGTTGCTGAGAGAAGCTAATTAGCTTCCCTCCTGTCAGGAACCTAACCCTAGTCTAGTCAGAGGCCAGCCAAGCTTTGCCTCCCAGACTGGGTAGCTGTGAGTGGGACACTTTGACCTACATGTCTGATACAGGAAAGCTGACAGGACCCATGGGAGAAAGGGCAGTGGATGTGGCCAGTGACTTGATGACATTGAGGGGGAAGCAGGACTTACCCTCTGTACCGCTTAAGTTGCAGCTTGAGTTTCAGGAGGGCGCAATGAAGTCCAACAGAAAGTTTTGCATGTCTTCAGCCATAATGAAGTAGTCTCATTATTTTATCATGGAGGAAAGGGAAGCTTTCTGGGGCCAAACATGAGCCACTGAAATAATGTTGACCAATACTGCCTTATTTTGACAAAATATCTCAACTTCTCCATGCCAGCCGTTCTTACAAGATATGGTTCCACAGGAGAATAAACACTGCTTAATGAGCTAGCTACTCCAAGACACTAGTATGCCAAACAAATTGGGCTATTCACAAAGTTATTTATCTGAGCCCTTTATGGCAGTAATAAGCAGGGCAGAGATTAACAACAACAACAACAACAAAAACCCAACGATGTGTCTGGAATATTGTGTTTCCTTAATCAGATTGAAAGAGCTGAAATGGGAAAATCATTTTCTAGGGGGTTTTTGCCATTCTTGAAATTCCTTCACACTGCAGCTGGGAAAATAGGCCTCATAACATGCAGATCCAAGTTATGAATCATTCTCCCTACCTCAATAAATAAAACTGAATTTGAGCTAGTTCAGTAAATCTGTTATATTTTAATCTGGGAGCTGTGGTGTGCCAGTAAATATCTGACAACCAGTCCTTCTCGGGGAAAGACCTGATCTGCAGCATTTACTGGTTTCAGACTCCCCCCGTGGCTGATTTCAAGTCACCGACGTGAAGACAGTGAACTTGAAGTTGGGAGATGGGTACCACCCACATGCAGCTGGCTCCTGCACAGGACTTCTTCAGAGTTTAATAGTTGTACTTGACATTGTTAGAGAACTTCAAAGCATTTGTTTTCTTTATACCAGGTGTTTCACATAAGAATTCATTCACAGTTGACATTCTTTTAAAATTCTTGCACTTGATGAGGTAGATGCTATCTTAGTTTTATAGGCTATAAAATTGAAAGCCAAAGTGTATGAGTGGTTTGTATAAAACCAGGTAGTGGAGCTGAATTAGTCAAGTTATTTAACCTAATGGCTTTTATTTCCTTTCCTACAATATGTGTTAATAATAGTACCTCAAACACAGTTGGGAGGATTTACTAAGATAAGGCATGTAAACTTCTTTGCACATTGCCTCCTGTGCAGTCATTCTCTATTTCAAATGCAATAAATATTCAGCGTGAAACATTAAAAAATACCAATATGCAAAAAGGAGGAAAATTTAAAAAACTTTTAACTGCTAACAATCCTGGTGCAGGATTTTAGTTCTGGTTTATAAGATTTATGAAGGGCAATCCAAGCATAAAATACTTTTCCAATGATAAAGCATTTGAGCAATTGTTGAGTGCAATTTTGTTTGGCTCATGATGGAAGCTTAGGTTGCATACCAAAGTATGCAAATTACTTTAAAAAATAAATTAGAGCAGAAACAATAATATCATTGTCACTCTGAGTATGATATCATGTTCTCTCTAGAGTGGGAGTCCTAAGAAAGAAGATGAAGCCAAGGTCCAGAGCATATAATAATCATGATTGGAACATCAATGAGTACATGTGGTGGCTGTAAATTATACCCTTGGTGAATGCTGCAAGAAAGATGGGGAGAGAACTGAGTCAGACAAATTCGAGGTTAGGGAGAGCTAGTGTCCTTCTTACAAGTCATTACTTAGAGTTCCCTGTAAGGGGTAGTGGAGCTTCTCCTCTGGGTGTGGGGGTGGGATTTAGGGGGCCATTGCTATTTTTCAGTAGATCACAATTCTCCACCTGATTTGACAGAGGAATTTCAGTGGATTTCAGTGGAAACAAAAAGTGATACTTTTTTTTTTTACCATACCGAGGCAGCATGTAGGACTTATCCAACCAGAGACTGAGCTTGAGCCTCCTGTAGTGGAATGACTGCATCTTGATGCTTTTGAACTGTGGTATGGGGGAAGATTTTTGAGAGTCTCTTGGACTGCAAGGAGATCCAACCAGTCCATCCAAAAGGAGATCAGTCCTGGGTGTTCATTGGAAGGACTGGTGTTGAAGCTGAAACTCCAATACTTTGGCCACCTGACGCAAAGAGCTGACTCATTTGAAAAAACCATGATGCTGGGAAAGATTGAAGGCAGGAGGAGAAGGGGACGACAGAAGATAAGATGGTTGGATGGCATCACGGACTCAATGGACATGAGTTTGGGTAAATTCCGGGGAGTTGGTGATAGACAGGGAGGCCTGGCATGTTGCAGTCCATGGGATCACAAAGAGTCGGACACAACTGAGCGACTGAATTGAACTGAACTGAACTGCTACACTACCACTGAAATCCAAGAAGTGACACTTTTTTTTTCCTGAAAATTTCACAATTTCTTTCCTTCAAAACAACTTTATTGGGAATTCCCTGGGGGTCTGGTGGTTAGGACTCTGTGCTCTCATTGCTGAGGGTGCAGGTTTGATCCTGGTTGGGAAGTAAGATTGCAGAAGCTGTACAGAGTGATCAAAAAACAAACACCCCCCCTTTCCTTTTTGTTTCATTTGTTACCACAATTTGTTGCCATAATTCAGTAATTAGAAGATGAGCTTGTAGTTTGCTTGTATGAGCCTTTTCTATTGTTTTCAAGCATGATTAAAAATTAATACATATTCACATAGAATATTTTAAAAGCTGAGAAAAACACAAAAAAGCCACAACCTCACATACTTCCACTACTTTTTTGTGTATTCACTGAGCCTTTTAAAAGTAGTATGCTGCTGCTGCTGCTGCTAAGTCGCTTCAGTTGTGTCCGACTCTGTGCGACCCCATAGACAGCAGCCCACCAGGCTCCCCCGTCCCTGGGATTCTCCAGGCAAGAACACTGGAGTGGGTTGCCATTTCCTTCTCCAATGAAGTGGCTCAGTCGTGTCCGACTCCCAGCGACCCCATGGACTGCAGCCCACCAGGCCCCTCCGTCCATGGGATTTTCCAGGCAAGAGTACTGGAGTGGGTTGCCATTGCCTTCTCCGTAAAAGTAGTATACAAACATATATTTCTATAAATACATATATATCAAGAAATACTTTTATTAAAAAGTAGGATCATACAAAAAACTCTACCACTGTTTTTTACTTAGTAATAGACTGTGGACATCTTTTTAAGCAGGTACATAAGGAGTAATCAAATTCTTCTTTAAGTGACTATTTCTTTTGTAGATAAGTGAGCATCATTTATGTAACCACTGTCAAATGTTTGTATTGTTTTTACTTTTTTTCTTAATTCTTAGTATATTTTCATACGCCTGTAAGTATACCTTTCTAAAAAATATAAATTCTGGGTTGAAAGCTATGCACTCAAATTTTTCATAGATGTGATTCAAATACTCTCCAAAAGAGTGCTATCAATGAAAATCCTTAACAATAATGTGCCAGATTATTTGTTTTTTCACATCCTTCCAAAACTGGGTGCTATAAATTTTTACTTCTAATATTGACAAGTTCCTATGGTTTCTCTCTGCTAAAGACTGTTGGAAACCCAGGAGGTTGAAGGTCATAGAACTAGAGATATGGTGGAATGAATTGTTCTGTTGGCTGCTAGAAAAGTTTTGGCTCTGAAATCAAAGAGGGCCATTCTGGGGTCTGAGCAGGAAGACATCATGCTTGTCTGTAGACCAAAGGATTACACAGAGCATAAGCCTGTGGTGGCATAATTAGATGGCAGACACCTTCCTTAGGGCTTTCCTCATAGTTCAGTTGGTAAAGAATCTGCCTGCAATGCAGGAGACCTGGGTTTGATTCCTGAGTTGGGAAGATCCTCTGGAGAAGGAAATGGCAACCCACTTCAATATTCTTGCCTGGAGAATCCCATGGACAGAGGAGCCTGGCAGACTACAGTCCATGGGGTTGCAAGAGTTGGACACGACTTAACAACTAAACCACCACCACCTTCCTTTTGGCTCAGGGCAGTATCTTTGGACTAGAAATAGGATGAGCAGATGTTGCATCTGTTAGAATAGTTGTGGTCAGCCCTGTGCCGAATTCAAATAGTCATGTGAGGGACTTCCCCAGTGGTCCAGTGATTAAGACTCCACCTTCCAAAGCAGGGAGCACGGGTTCAATTCCCAGTTGGGGAACTAAGGTCCCACATGCCATGAAGTGCAGTCAAAGATTAAACAAACTTTGGACTTCCCTGGTGGGCCAGTGCTTAAGAATCTGCCTGCCAATTCAGGGGACATGGGCTTGATCCCTGGTCCAGGAAGATTCCATATGCCGAGGGGCAACTAAACCCCCACACCTAGGACACACGCTCTGCAGTAAGGGAAGCCACCGCAATGAGAAGCCCATGTGCCACAACTAGAGAGTAGCCTCCTGTTGCCACAACTAGAGAAAGCACAGGCGCAGCAATGAAGACCTAGCACAGCCAAATAAACAAATAAATGTCTTTTAGAATAGTCATGTGAGATTAAAGTTTGTGATTCTGAAATCACTCCGAACTTTTCTTAAGACTAGATGGCCCTTCTGGTAGTTGAGATTAATTACAAGAAAGCATGGGCTTTAGAAGTCAATTATTTATTCCCTCAGGCAACAGAACTTATCAAGTCCATCTGATAGGCTTAGTTATAGAAATGGGCTTCAAAATAGAATAATATAAGATTCAGTAAATTCAACGAGTTTACAAATTAGTTGCCCCTCCAGTGTTCTTGGGCCTCCCTTGCGGCTTAGCTGGTAAAGAATCAGCCTGCAATGTGGGAGACCTGGGTTCGATTCCTGGGTTGGGAAGATTCCCTGGTGAAGTGAAAGGCTACCCACTCCAGTATTCTGGCCTGGAGAAATCCATGGACTGTATAGTCCATGGGGTTGCAAAGAGTTGGACATGGACATGACTGAGCGACTTTCACAAATTAGTTGGGACTGAGGAGACTGAAAACCAAAAACCAATACCAATAAAGATGCAGTTGATATTGTCTATGCAAATTTACCCATGTAAATTTTTATCACACCCACCCCCTCAACACACACACACACAAAACTCTAAGAAGAAAGCAAGAAGGAAGAAAAGGGTTGTAAGGAAACACTTCTAAGATAAGTGCAGATCATTTGATGACTTCTTGGAGCTAATTTTACAGTGGTTCAATGGGTGGGGTGAGGACAGGCAGAGAAGAGTCCCTTGAAGAAGATCTTTTCAAACTGTGTTCAACTTTGAATACCTAGTAATCTTGTTAAAATGCAGGTTTGGCAGGACTGGAATACCAATGCTGCTGGTTCAAAGACCACACTTATGATGAAGTTCTAGGCTGACATAGCCCTAAATCCTTTGGAATGACTGGGAAGGAAGGGAGTGGCTTGGGTCAGAGACAAGGCTTTAGAGGTAGGTAGGATTCACTAATCGTGGAGAGCCATGGAGGTAATGGTGAAATTTAATCCAGAGAGGTAGACTATGAGAATAAATCTACCCTTTTGCTTTCTTTGCCTTCCCACTTCCTCCTCCTCCACACCCCAACCTTACATGAAGCAAACAAAGAGGGAGGCTTCTCTATTTTGAAGACAAACAGAAATTTCTGGCTATTACAGAATTCTTAGGTCTCTGAATTTCTTAAAATTTCCAAGATGAGTTTTAATCTCCTACAAAAAGAATTTGGCTGTTTGCCTTAGGTAGTGGGTGCCTGCTTTGGCCATGTTACTGAACTCAAATTAGGCTGTTTGCTGCTTGAAAGTCAATATGCAAGAAAAACCTTGTCAATAGAGTGTTAGTTGGAAAGTAAAGCTTGCTTTATTCAGGGGGCTGGCAACCTGTGGAGAAAGCAAACTCATGTCCAAGAACCAATTCTGAAGTTGCTGGTCGACCATGAAAATTTTTTAAAGGGAGAAAGAGGAAGTTAATTATTTGGGGTAAGGTGTCAAGAGTCTTTGTTATCACAAAGTCGGCTGTGTGCAGACTCTCTTCTGATTGGTTGGTGGTGAGGTAACAGGGTGTGATCTTGAGCTCAGCCTCAAGTTTCCATCCTCCACCTGGGTGGGGACCTCGGTGATGGTTTAGTCGCTAAGTCATTGACCCCGTGGACTGTAGCTTGCCAGGCTCCTCTGTCCCTGGGATTTTCCAGGCAAGAATACTGGAGTGGGTAGGCATTTCCTTCTCCAGGGGATCTTCAGGACCCAGGACTCGAACCCTAGTTTCCTGCATTGCTGGCAGACTCCTGAATTGCAGGTGATTGTTAAGGTGGGTGGGGCCCTTAGTTCCTGCAAAAGAGCTCAAAGATATACTGTAGTGTATACCCCTTGAGGAGGAGCCAGGATTCTGCCCCATCCCTACACTATTGTTTCTTTGACTGCCCCTCCTCTTTTTCTGCATTCCCTCCCTTTTCTGGTGGCTTAAGTCTTAAGGCTTCCCTGGTGGCTCATTTGGTAAATAGTCTGTCACAATGCAGGTGACCTCGGTTTGATTGCTGGGTTGGGAAGATCCCCTGGAGAAGGAAATGGCAACCCACTCCAGAATTCTTGCCTGGAAAATTCCAGGGACAGAGGAGCCTGGTGAGCTACAGTCCATGGGGTCACAAAGAGTTGGACACGACTGAGTGACTAACTTTCACTTTCACTTTTTTCCCTTTTCTGATTAGCAACTGTTTAATCTGCCCTTTGGAAATTAAGGAAGGTCAAGGAGGCCAAGTAAAGCCTGTTTCCTGCAAAGGAGAAAGGCAATGTGGAAGGATTTGTACCTGGGAGGGCCCCACAAGGTCTTGCTCAGTTTCAATTAGTCTATGATTTGAAATCTGAGACCTAAAAAGTAATCACTGATTTTAATAAGTTTTATCAGCCTAGGATGTCATTTCCTAAAGAACTTTTCTGTAATAACTCCCTACAGGAAACTTTTCTCTCCAAATCCAGTAAAATAAACATCTCTGCTGCTAAGTCACTTCAGTCATGTCCGACTCTGTGCGACCCCATAGACGGCAGCCCACCAGGCTCCCCCATCCCTGGGATTCTCCAGGCAAGAACACTGGAGTGGGTTGCCATTTCCTTGTCCAAAGCATGAAAGTGAAAAGTGAAAGTGAAGTCGCTCAGTCGTATCCGACCCTCAGCGACCCCATGGACTGCGGTCTTCCAGGCTCCTCCATCCATGGGATTTTCCAGGCAAGAGTACTGGAGTGGGGTGCCATTGCCTTCTCCAAACATCTCTAAAACCAACTAATTAGTTGAGGTTACTAATGCTCATGTCTATAGTTGGCTGGGTAATGAAATAACTTGGGAGACAATTTCCATTTCTGATGGACTTTGGTTGACTACACACACTATAACTGAGTCTTCTAACCATTAATCATAGATATAATATTTATATTAAATAAAGATCATTTATTCAGTTTAAAAAAAAAAATGCCTGTGTGCTCAGTCACTCAGTCATGTCTGGCTCTTTGCGGCCCCATGGACTGTAGCCGGCCAGGCTTCTCTGTCCATAGAATTTTCCAGGCAAAAACACCAGAGTGGGTTGCCATTTCCCCCTCTAGAGGATCTTCCCAACCCAGGGACTGAATCCTCATCTGTTGGGTCTCCTGCATTGGCAGGCAGATTCTGATAGTTAAATAAATCTAGAGGTAAAAAGACTGGATTACAGGGGTGCAAAAGAAGGATATAATAAATAAAAGCAATCAAGTGTTAGTTCTCAGTCTTGTTTTCATTTTTAGGTAAAATAACAAAGGTATGGTGTAAAACAAGGTAAGAGTAGAACAGAGAGAAGGGTTATTGCTGCTAATCTCCCCATCTCAATCATTCACATAATAGATGCACCGCCAGTGCCAAAAACTCTGCCTTCCTGACTCTGGCTCCAGCATTCTTTGGCCTGGCACCAGCCTGGATTGAGCAGCTGGGTTTTTGGCCCTTGTGTGTGGTATCAATGCTGATAGTGGTTGTTTTTTTTGTCGTTCAAGAGTAAGGATATGCCCTGAAACAGCAGCTCATTTTGTGGACAATCAATATTTTCACCTAAATGGTAAAATGATAGCCAGTCAACTCTGGAACAGTTTGAGCAGTAAAGGGAACTCTGTTGGCGGATCCATTGTAATGCAAAATGCACAAGACTCAGAGGCATTTGGAAAGAAAAGAAAATAGTAATAAGTGGAACATACTGAAGACAAAATGTTCAGGATTTTCTGTTAAATTTTCTGTGTGTGTATTAAAAAGACTGAAATATAGTGTTAGTTCAGGTGTAATACATAGTGATTTGACAATCGCATACATTTTTGTGAACATGCTGCTACTGCTAAGTCGTTTCAGTCGTGTCCGACTCTGTGCGACCCCATAGACGGCAGCCCACCAGGCTCAGCCATCCCTGGGATTCTCCAGGCAAGAACACCGGAGTGGGTTGCCATTTCCTTCTCCAATGCATGAAAGTGAAAGGTGAAAGTGAAGTCGCTCAGTCGTGTCCGACTCTTAGCGACTCCATGGACTGCAGCCTACCAGGCTCCTCCATCCATGGGATTTTCCAAGCAAGAGTACTGGAGTGGGGTGCCATTGCCTTCTCCATTTTGCGAACATAGGAGTGCATTTATCTTTTTGAATTAGTATTTTTGTTTTCTACAGGTGAATACCTAGAAGTGGAATTGCTGGATCATATGGTAGTTCTATTATTAATTTTTGAGGCACTTCGATACTGTTTTCCACCAATTTACATTCCCACCAAGGAATGCACAAGAGTTTCCTGTTTTTCACATCATAGCCCAGACTTCTTGTCTCTTGTCTTTTGATAATAGCTATTCTGACAGGCATGATGCGATAGCTCACTGTGGTTTTGCGTTTCCCTGATGATTAGTGACGTTGAGCATCTTTTCATGTGGGCCAATCTGTATGTCTTCATTGGAAAAATGTTATGTCCTCTGCCCATCATTTAATTGTTCTGCTTCATTGTATCCAGTTTCAACAAAATGAGAAAATTGTAACTCTATTCTCCCTTTTTGTGGAGGAGACTCTATATAGCAACTGACGAAGCTTTCTAATTAATTCTTCCATTTACTTAAAACAATTCTTTTTTGAAGCGCTCCCTTTTTGGTTATATAAATTCAAAATGTGATAGGGAAATTAAATGAGTAACCGGTACTCTACCAAAACTATTGGCATAATTTCCACAATTCTGTGAATTAGGCTGGGCATTACCTTATTCCACCCATTCTACTGTCCCCTTTGAAAAATTAACCTCTGAAATCACTGATGGCCAGGGAGGAGCAGCCCTGACATACTTGTCCTCTAGACACATTGAATGTCATTATTTTCCCTGAAGACCTTTGAAAATGAAGTAGGAATCCAGACTATTATCTGTAGACCTTTGTTGATAGCTTCCCTTAGGCCCAAAACCAGAAATGGCATCAAAACTTGGCCATTGGTATCAGCGACTTAGGTCCTGGTGATCATATTTGAGCACTTTAAAAAAAATGTTGAATCACTAATGTTATTGGATAATATTGTTTAGAAAACAAGGGCATTACAATGTTATTTATGGTTGAACTATAAATGTGAAGATGTTTCAGGAATACCAGAAGAAATATCAATAACCTCAGATACGCAGATGATACCACCCTTACGGCAGAAAGCAAAGAAGAACTAAAGAACCTCTGAAAGTGAAAGAAGAGAGTGAAAAAGTTGGCTTAAAACTTAACATTGAGAAAGCTAAGATCATGGCATCTGGTCCCATCACTTCACAGCAAATAGATGGGGAAACAATGGAAACAGTGAAAGACTTTATTTTCTTGGGCTCCAAAGTCACCGCAGATGGTGACTGCAGCCATGAAATTAAAAGACGCTTTGCTCCTTGAAAGAAAAGCTAAGACCAACCTAGTAAGTAAGTGAAGTCGCTCAGTCGTGTCCGACTCTTTGCAACCCCATGGACTGAAGCCTACCGGGCTCCTCCATCCATGGGATTTTCCAGGCAAGAATACTGGAGTGGGCTGCCATTTCCTTCTCCAGGGGAACTTCCTGACCCAGGGATGGAACCCGGGTCTCCTGCATTGTAGGCAGACGCTTTACCATCTGAGCCACGAGGGAAGCCTAGACAGCATATTAAAAAACAGAGACATTACTTTGCCAACAAAGGTCCGTCTAGTCAAAGCTATGGTTTTTCCAGTAGTCATGTATGGATGTTAGAGTTGGAATATAAAGAAAGCTGAGAACCAAAGAATTGTTGCTTTTGAACTGTGGTGTTGGAGAAGACTATTGAGAGTCCCTGGGACAGCAAGGAGATCCAACCAGTCCATCCTAAAGGAAATCAGTCCTGAATGTTCATTGGAAGGACTGATGTTGAAGCTGAAGCTCCAATACTTTGGCCACCTGATGCGAAGAACTGACTCCTTGGAAAAGACCCTGAAGTTGGGAAAGATTGAAGGCAGGAGGTGAAGGGAATGACAGAGGATGAGATGGTTGGATGGCATCACCAACTCGATGGACATGAGTTTGAGGAAGCTCTGGGAGTTAGTGATTGATAGGGAAGCCTGGTGTGCTGCAGTCCATGGCAACGCAAAGCCTCCATGGACTGATTCACAAAGACATGACTGAGCGACTAAACTGAACTAAGCAATTTCACTTATATTTTCCTATTCATGCATATATGCACAATAATTATACATAATAAAATTTGTGTCTAAATAGATATAAAAGAACACTTTCATTAAATAAAATGAAACAAAATATAAGATGTTATGGCATATTTTAAAGGGCAGCACTTTTTGATTCTTAGTATTGTCTTACAATCAACTTTTTACGTATGTTGAAATTGGTAGTTCTTTCATGGAATTGAGGCATAGGGAAGGTCTAGGGGGGACGGTAAAGTGTCTGCCTACAGTGTGGGAGACCCGGGTTCAATTCCTGGGTCTGGAAGATCCCCTGGAAAAGAAAATGGCAACCCACTCCAGTACTCTTGCCTGGAAAATCCCATGGGTGAAGGAGCCTGGTAGGCTACAGTCCATGGGGTCTCAAAGAGTCGGACATGACTAAGCGACTTCACTTTCACTTTCAGGAGGGACATAGTCATTAGGTGGAAACAGGTACTGTGTCAGAGGCTGGGTGCCTTCTCCAGCTTCATTTGAAATAACCTATGTATTTAAATTTCCACTTCACCAATGAAGAAACAGGTCAAATACATTTTGAGCTAACCATCTGAATCTTAGGTGCTACAGACATTTCAATATGATGATACAACTGAAAGCTTGGAAAGCATGGACCAGAAAAGCAGCAGCCAATTTGAAACTGGTTTAAAGGTTCACATTTGCAGCACTTAAAAATTTTTGGAAATCAGCAGTTCCCTTGATTTCCTCCACATAGAATTGATCTTTATATCAAAGAAAAATTAACAGCAAGAACAAACTGTAGCAACTGTGTCACTTTTATGAAGAATTAGTCAGTACAGTTCAGTTACTCAGTTGTGTCCAAGTCTTTGCGACCCCATGGACTACAGCACACCAGGCTTCCCTGTCCATCACCAACTCCTGAAGCTTCCTCAAACTCATATCCATTGAGTTGGTGATGCTATCCAACCAACTCATCCTGTCATCCCCTTCTCCTCCTGCCTTCAATCTTTCCCAACACCAGGGTCATTTCTAATGAGTCAGTTCTCTCTATCAGGTGGCCAAAGTATTGGAGCTTCAGCATCAGTCCTTCTAATAAATATTCAGGACTGATTTCCTTTAGGATTGACTGATTTCCTTGGAGTCCAAGGGAAGAGTCTTCAACACCACAGTTCTTCTTTGCTCAGCCTTCTTTATGGCCCAACTCTCACATCCATACATGACTACTGGAAAAAACATAGCTTTGACTAGGTGGACCTTTGTTGGCAAAATAATGTCTCTCTTCTTAATATGCTATCTAGGTTGATCATAGCTTTTCTTCCAAGGAGCAAGCACCTTTTAATTTCATGGCTGCAGTCACCATCTGCAATGATTTTGGAGCCCAAGAAAATAAAGTCTCTCACTGTTTCCCTTGTTTCTCCATCTATTTGCCATGAAGCGTGGGACCAGATGCCATGATCTTAGTTTTGTGAATGTTGAGTTTTAAGCCAACTTTTTCACTCTCCTCTTTCACTTTCATCAAGGGGCTCTTTAGTTCTTCGCTTTCTGCCATAAGTTTGGTGTTATCTGCGTGTCTGAGGTTATTGATATTTCTCCTAGCAATCTTGATTCCAGCTTGTGCTTCATCCAGCCTGGCATTTCGCATGATGTACTCTGCATATAAGTTAAATAAGCACGGTGACAATATATAGCCTTGACACACTCCTTTCCCAATTTGGAACCAGTCTGTTGTTCCATGTTGAAAGGTTGTTGTTGAACCACAAAGACTCCAGGATCCTTGGCCTCCAGAGAAGAATTCAGTCCAGCGCCAGAGACGAGGCTTGATTGCTAAGAGCTTCTGTGTAATAAAGTTTTATTCAAGTATAAAGGAGATAGAGAAAGCTTCTGACATAAACATCAGAAGGAGGTAGAAAGAGTACCCCCTTGCTAGTGTTAGCAATGGAGTTATATACTCTCCAATGAATCCAAAGAATGTCTGGAGGTTGTAAAGACCTCACCAGACCTGGAGAAGGCAATGGCACCCCACTCCAGTACTCTTGCCTAGAAAATCCCATGGACAGAGGAGCCTGGTAGGCTGCAGTCCATGGGGTCTCGAAGAGTCGGACATGACTGAGCGACTTCACTTTCACTTTTCACTCTCATGCATTGGAGAAGGAAATGGCAACTCACTCCAGTGTTCTTGCCTGGAGAATCCCAGGGATGGGGGAGCCTGGTGGGCTGCTGTCTATGGGGTCGCACAGAGTCGGACACGACTGAAGCGACTTAGCAGCAGCAGTAGCAGCACCAGACCTACTCCCATAATTTACATTTTAAGATAACAGAATTAGCCAGAAGGTTTAATCAAGAGACTGTCCTCAGGCAGGATACATTGTTATATAATCCTTATAAAGATCAGACCTACTCCCATAATTTACATTTTAAGGGAACAAGATTAGCCAGAATGTTTAATCCAGGGACTGTCCCTCAGGCAGGATACATAATCCTAAGGAATGTAGAGGGGAAAAAAAGTTTGTCCTTTCTTCCTCCTTGAGAATTCCAGACCCCTCTCTCCTTGGGGACCCCTAGACTTCTTATCAACCTGCCTAGGAAATGACTCTCTCAGTGTCCAGTTCTAACTATTGCTTCTTGATCTGCATACAGACGTCTCAGAAGGCAGGTAAGGTGGTCTGGTATTCCCGTCTCTTGAAGAATTTTCCATGGTTTGTTGTGATCCACAGAGTCAAAGGGTTTGGCGTAGTCAATAAAGCAAAAGTAGATGTTTTTTCTGGAACTCTTGCTTTTTCAATGATGCAATGGATGTTGGCAATTTGATCTCTGGTTCCTCTGCCTTTTCTAAATCCAGCTTGAACATATGGAAGCTCATGGTTCACGTATTGTTGAACCCTTGCTTGGAGAATTTTGAGCATTATTTTCCCAGTGTGTGAGATGAGTGCAATTGTGTGGTAGTTTGAACATTCTTTGGCATTGCTGTTCTTTGGGGTTGGAATGAAAACTGACCTTTACCAGTCCTGTGGCCACTGCTAAAGAATTAGTAGTGCCTTCTGTAACTTGGTAATTGCTCATGGACTCATGCAGAGGGAATGAAAGGCATGGACCTTAACTTTGAGGGACAGAGCCACCTGTGAAGTGAACGAAACACGAAATTGATAGCCTTTTGAATCTGTATAAGATTCTGACAGTACAAAGATCGTGGAATGTCTCAGGAGAATATTCAAAATATTTACACGGGTTGATCAAGGGGTAAGTACGAATGATCACTCTTTTTTAAAAATTAATTAATTAATTAGACTGTGTCCAAGGTCCCCTAGAGGAGGACATAGCAACCTACTCCAGTATTCTTGCCTGGAAAATCCCATGGACAGAGGAGCCTGGGAGGCTTCGGTTCACAGTGTTGCATCAAGTCGGAAGTATGAAGCAACTTAGCAGGCACACACGCAGGTGAAGTCTTAGTTGTTGTGCAAAGGATCTTCGTTGCATCATGGGGATTTTTTGTTGTGGTGCATGGACTCTCTCTAGTTGTGGCAAACAGTCTCTGGAGTGTGGACTTCAGCAGTTTCAGTGTGTGAACTTAGTTGCTCCAAGGCATGTGGGATATTAGTTCCCTGACCAGGGATTGAACCTATGTCCCCTGTCTTAACTACTGGACCACCAGGGAAGTTCCCAAATGATCTTTTACCCACGTCATAATGAATGTTTCTGGGAGAAGACTCAGCACAAAACAAAGCTGATTATTTAAAATTACCAAAGGTGTACAGGCGGACGTTAGTCACTCATGAGTATCTGGCTTTTTGCAATCCCATCTGACTCTTTGCAACCCCATGGACTGAACCAGCTCCTTTGTCCACAGAATTCTCCAGGGCAGAATACTGGAGTGGGTAGCCATTTCCTTTTCCAGAAATCTTCCCAACCCAGGGATCAAACCTGGGTCTCCTGCATTGCTGGCAGATTCTTTATAGTCTGAGCCATCAGGGAATTCCACTGTTGGAGGAATCAACACTTTGTAACAAAAATAAAGACTTGCAAAATTAGACTTGGTAAAATAGTGGCCACAAAAGTAGATGCTATAGTTGGTTAAAAAAATACTGATATCAACATAAAACTTTTTTTTTTTTTGTAGTAAAATTTATATGAAAAAACTGAACCCGGGATTTCTCTGGTGGTTCAGTGGTTAAGAGTGTAGGGGTCATGAGTTTGATCCCTGATTTGGGAAGATCCCACATGCTGAGGGTCAACTAAGACCCTGCACCACAACTACTGAGCCTCTGCAACTAGAGCCCATGCTCTGCAACAAGAGAAGCCACTGCAATGAGAAGCTTGCACACTTTAAAGAAGAGTAGGTCTCCATGCTACCCACCCCCCTGCAATTAGAGAAAACCCCAAGCACAGAATTGAAAACCCAGCACAGCCAAAAATTTATTTAAAAACCCTGAACCCAACAAAGGTAATTTCAATAAAATAAAAATGAAATTAGCAACAGCTTACTTCTACCTCTATTACCGAGTCCAAGCTCACTCTACTTGCCACACGATAGGGCAATGAATCCAAGAGATGAGGTGTTGAGGTAAAGAAAGTGAAGTCACTCAGTCGTGTCCACAGTCTTTGTGACCCTGTGGACTGTAGCCTACCAGGTTCCTCCATCCATGGGATTCTCCAGGCAAGAATACTAGAGTGGGTTGCCATTCCTTTCTCCAGGGGATCTTCCTGACTCAGGGATCAAACCCAGGTCTCCTGCATTGCAGGCAGATGCTTTACCATCTGAGCTACCTGGGAAGCCCTGGTTGAGGTAAGAAGAGACTTTAACTGGGGAGCCAGCAGATGGAGAAGGTGGCAAGCTAGCGCCTCAAAATAACCAATTTATTTGGGTCTGGATGCCAGGTTCTCTTACAGACTGGAGAGAAAGAAGCAATGAGGAACTAAAGTCAAAAGGCAGAATAGAGAGGGAAATGCAGTGGGGAAATAAAGTGGAAGGGTCTTCAGCCTTGCAAAACATCTCCCTTCAGAAGGGGTAGGTTAATCTCTTCTTTTTTTTTTTTTTCTAATTTTATTTTATTTTTAAACTTTACATAATTGTATTTGTTTTGCCAAATATCAAAATGAATCCGCCACAGGTATACATGTGTTCCCCATCCTGAACCCTCCTCCCTCCTCCCTCCCCATACCATCCCTCTGGGTCGTCCCAGTGCACTAGCCCCAAGCATCCAGTATCGTGCATCGAACCTGGACTGGCAACTCGTTTCTTACATGATATTTTACATGTTTCAATGCCATTCTCCCAAATCTTCCCACCCTCTCCCTCTCCCACAGAGTCCATAAGACTGTTCTATACATCAGTGTCTCTTTTGCTGTCTCGTACACCGGGTTATCGTTACCATCTTTCTAAATTCCATATATATACGTTAGTATATTGTATTTATGTTTTTCCTTCTGGCTTACTTCACTCTGTATAATAGGCTCCAGTTTCATCCATCTCATTAGAACTGATTCAAATGTATTCTTTTTAATGGCTGAGTAATACTCCATTGTGTATATGTACCACGGCTTTCTTATCCATTCATCTCATCCATTCATCTCATCCATCCATCAACATCTAGGTTGCTTCCATGTCCTGGCTATTATAAACAGTGCTGCGATGAACATTGGGGTACACGTGTCTCTTTCCCTTCTGGTGTCCTCAGTGTGTATGCCCAGCAGTGGGATTGCTGGATCATAAGGCAATTCTATTTCCAGTTTTTTAAGGAATCTCCACACTGTTCTCCATAGTGGCTGTACTAGTTTGCATTCCCACCAACAGTGTAAGAGGGTTCCCTTTTTTCCACACCCTCTCCAGCATTTATTATTTGTAGACTTTTGGATTGCAGCCATTCTGACTGGTGTGAAATGGTACCTCATTGTGGTTTTGATTTGCATTTCTCTGATAATGAGTGATGTTGAGCATCTTTTCATGTGTTTGTTAGCCATCTGTATGTCTTCTTTGGAGAAATGTCTATTTAGTTCTTTAGCCCATTTTTTGATTGGGTCGTTTATTTTTCTGGAGTTGAGCTGTAGGAGTTGCTTGTATATTTTTGAGATTAGTTGTTTGTCGGTTGTTTCATTTGCTATTATTTTCTCCCATTCTGAAGGCTGTCTTTTCACCTTGCTAATAGTTTCCTTTGATGTGCAGAAGCTTTTAAGGTTAATTAGGTCCCATTTGTTTATTTTTGCTTTTATTTCCAATATTCTGGGAGGTGGGTCATAGAAGATCCTGCTGTGATGTATGTCGGAGAGTGTTTTGCCTATGTTCTCCTCTAGGAGTTTTATAGTTTCTGGTCTTACATTTAGATCTTTAATCCATTTTGAGTTTATTTTTGTGTATGGTGTTAGAAAGTGGTCTAGTTTCATTCTTTTACAAGTGGTTGACCAGATTTCCCAGCACCACTTGTTAAAGAGATTGTCTTTAATCCATTGTATATTCTTGCCTCCTTTGTCAAAGATGCGTTAATCTCTTCTATTCACAGGTGGGCATGGACAAACTATCTCTCCAGGAGCTGAACAAAGGCACTTTAGTTTACAGTCAAGCAGAGGGGCAGGGTCCTCCAAGCAAGCCATTGAGTATGATTATAATAATAAAATGAAGTCAAAAAAGTAGTTTCCAACATGGAGTCAGAATTGGGTTCCTTCCTGCAACACCTCTACTAAATTTAAGTAAGAAAGGAAATGGGCTTAATCGTTTTGTCCAGAAAGAAAGCCTCATAATTCATCAATTTGAGGACATCTCCCTGGTGGCCCAGTGGCTAAGACTCTGTATTCCCAATGCAGGGGGCCTGGCTTCAATCCCACCTCAGGGAACCAGATTCCACCCCCATGATGCAACTGAAGATCCCTAGTACTACAGCTAAGACCCAGAGCAAACAAATAAATAAATATATTTAAGTTCATCAATTGCAGTAAAAAATTTTCCAAAGATTTATATTCAATCACAGATAGTGAGGGGTAGGATTTAAGTTCAAGTCTGGAACCTAAGTCTAGAAGATTTTCCACCAATGCTACTACCATTGTTAATACATGAAAGACAGAGAGAGATCATGCAGCTGATTTTGGACAAATGAGTAAATATGTTTCATTATTTAATCAAATAAGATAACATTAAATATTTTAAATGAGATAAGATCCAAGTTAATCTCATTAAACATTTCTTGCAAAAGTTATAACATTCCACAGAAGTATGAGGAAGGAATGTATTGTTTATATTTTACTCTAATATAGCAATCATAACAAGGCATATATGATATAATCTAAAATATGTTGAATTATTATAAGAGTTTTTAAGCAAGGCTGTGTAAAGTGGCAGCTCCAGGGGTCCCTTCTTTCCCTTTGCAGGTCCACGTTTCTCTTTTCTCAGTTTTTCAATTATCCAATGCTGATGGCTTGTTTTAAATCTTCTAGAAATTCTTCAATTTCTGGCTCACTGACGGTGATTTTCAAATATGTGTAATCCTTCCGTGATTTCAATAGGATTTAGGAAAAGAGCATGGTTTCGACCCATCAACTTGAACTATAAACATTAGCCTTGATTAAATAGTGATTACAGTAAAAAAAAGATCTAGTATAAACATTTTAAAAAAGCAAACATGTGAAAGAAATTCATCACTGAAGTATGACTAACAGCAGAGGAATGAAATGAACTCTAAGGTATTAGGAAATGTTAACAGCTGACTTTAGCAGATAATAGTACATAATTAAGAGGAATTTTTAATTCCTTATGAAAATTGTGATTAAAACTAGTGACATCAAGAAACCATTGCATCCTGTCTTCCACTAAGCAGGTACTTAGTAATTATTGATTAACTTAATAGACAACAGTCAAAAATGCTCTGGGAGCTAATCCAAGATCAAATATAAAATTCAGTCACCCGATATATAAAATTTTATTTTATTAACAAATATATCTATTTATAAAATCCTACTTATAAAACTAGGAGCTGTCTAAAAGCTAGAGCGCCTCTAACCCAAATGCTTTTTCAATAGGACCATTCTAACCAATTTGCAGCTCGAGCTAACTCTTGAGTCCTTTTTCCATATCTTAAGATATTTTCCATATCTTACTCGATTTTTAAATATAATTACAAATATATTATTATCATATTGCTATATAACTATGAAATTTTCGAGTTGGAATCTCACTCGTTTTAAATGAAATCTGATAACAATTTTCTACTACGGGTAAACCAGCAGTTAACCTTGAAGACTGGAAAGCAACAGTTTAAGTTGGCTGATTAATTTTTCTGGAACCATCAAAGGAGAGAGTAAACCTTGTCTTTTTTTTTTTCTTCTTCTTCTTAGTAAGCACCCCCCCCCCCCCCACTTAATAAATGACTACGAGTTTTGCAGAGATCTTTCTAGCTTCAAGCTTTATTTTACGTATGAATAACCTGGGTCTTGTTACATGCAATTCATGCCGATTGACGTTGTTGTTGCTAAGTCTTTAAATTGTGTCTCACTCTTTTGCAGATACCATGGACTGTAAAAATGCGAGGCTCCTCCGTCTATGAGATTTCCCAGACAGTTCTGGAGTTGTCATTTCCTTCTCCAGGGGATCTTCCCAACTCAGGGATCGAACCCCTTTTCTTGCCCTCTTCTGTATCCGCAGGCAGAATTCTTTATCACTGCATCTGGGAAGCCGTTAAAAGCAATTGGAATAGGCAGGTTTGACAGGGTCTCCAGTGGGCAACTGTGATAATAACCACCAAGTGATACTGCAAGTATGAACCCCGTCCTTTGCATAGGGAAGGTATAAACTCTCAACTATCTGAGGTCTCTCAACTCTCTTTAACCCTAAAGATTTGGTCCAAGTGCGCTTTCCATTTTGTAACGAAATAGCTTCCACAGAATGTTAATCTTGTTAATCTCCCCCGCTTTCCAATGGGACAAAAGACGCAATTCAGGATCTCAGCTCCACCTTCCATTCTAGTTTGTCCTAGGACGGCTTAGGGGACCAAGGTAGGTGTCTAAGAACCCAGGTCAGGCCTCTGCCGCCGGTCCCGGTCAGCCGAAAAAACCCACACCGGAGACCCCTGGAATGCCCAGTAGCTCTCAGTCACCAATGCCTGCCCTTACCAGGATCGCGCGGCCCCGCCCCCAACGCGCGGCCATCCATTGGCCCGGAGGCCGCCGGGCGTGACGTCAGTCTCCGCCTTGCCGCTTTCTGGTCCCGCCCCGCGAGGTGGTCTGGCGGTTTGGTCTGGAGCAGCTGAAACCGGTTTGAGCGGAGCCGCTTCCTGTTGCTTGGTGCCGCTGCGGGCTGCCTGAGGGAGCGCTGGCGAGGTGCTGACTGCCGGCGCCCGGCACCTCGGCCTGCGACTCTGACTGTCGGGCGCGGAGTCGGTGGTGGCGCTGACCCGGGGACCCAGCAGGTGAGGTGGGAGGCCGGGTGGGCTGGGCGCTCGGTGCGGGGCCCTTGGCTGTCGCTCACGTTGCGGCAGAGCTGTCAGGGCTACGCGGCGGAGCGGGGGGCGAGTCGTGGGCAGGATCCCCCGCCCCGGACGGGCAGCCGGTCTGGAAACAGCGGCCTGGAGGTTTGCTTCTGTAAATCCTGTAAATACATGTTTATTGTATTTATCGTTTGCTGCCGCGATTACGCTGTGCTGCCTAGTGCTTAGTTCCCGTACGAAAATTCTGTAGCGTTTTCGGTAATACCAGAATGCATAGAGCATGAGACCACCTAAGTATTGGAAGAACCATTTAGGGAACGAAGAAACGTAAATGCAGCAGGACTCGCTCACCGCCACTCTCTGACTTCAGAAGTAATTCGTAGTGTTTTGACAACTGCTGCTTTTCTGAAATTGCTTATCCAAGTAGTCTAGGGCGTGCTTGTATAGTTCAGTTACTCCAAGAAACCGAAGTGCCTTACTTTTTTAGGAAAAGGTTCCAGTAATAGACATCAGTACCCCTGATACAATTTTAAGACAGCTGCCTCTTTTTCTAAAGCTCTACTTTTTCCAAGCTCTTCAAAACCTAGTTCATCGATCCCCCTCTTTTCCCCTTCCCCGGTTATAAAGGAAATCAGGCATGAATCATGAATTCAGTCACGAAGTGTGGTTATCTTTCACCATTGAGACAGCGGTCTAGTCTGATGTAACACATAGAGGAACTGGTTGGGTGTTTGGGCTTGATGTTTTCTTCATACTTTTCTGTTGCCCTTCCTATTTCTGCGCAATTTCTATCCACTACTCCCCTCCCGGCCCCTTCTCCGCCCCGCCTCCCCCCTCGCGCCCCCCCCCCCCCGCCACGTCTTGCTGCATTTCTGACAGTTGTGACTTAGCTGAGAAATAAATACAAGTTATCAGTCCTTTTTCCAACGCCTAACGTTCTGGGTAAAAGTAAGTAACATAAGGTAAAACAAACAGGTAAAACTGCGCATGGTTCGGTCCGTTCTTGACATCACTAGCGAGAACTGATATTCTAGACAAGATGAGATTAGGAAAGTTCGACTCAAATAATGACCACAAAGGATATTTCAGTGGCAGAGTGAGTAAAATTTGATATGTGCAAATAGTAAGTTGATGAATCAAATCTTTGTGTATAACTTAACCAGGAAAAATAAATATATGAAAATAATATCTAGATGAAATGAAAAAAACTTTGGAGTGGTTTTCTGGCATTGTGTAGAAAGATGATTAACGAGTTTCCTGGCTTAATGAAGTCTTCAGAACTGCTTTCTTAATAAAAAACCCATCATGTCTGTGCCCAGTCGTGTCCGACTCTTTGCGACCCTGTGGACTGTAGCCCACCAGGCTCCTCTGTCCATGGGATTCTCCAGGCAAGAATACTGGAGTGGGTTGCCATTTCCTTCTCCAGGTGATCTTCCCAACCCAGGGGTCGAACCGAGGTCTCCCGCATTGCAGACAGACAGCTTTAACCTCTGAGCCACCAGGGAAGCCTCTTCATGTCTATGTACACTTGATTAAAGTATTGACTCAGTATACTGGGGTTGGACTAGAGGGATCATAATGATCCTCCACCAGGATAAGCAGAAGTTAGCTCAGGAAAGTATAGGCATTTATATATTGCTTTCTAATACGCATTTAGGAGGCAAAGCTGTTGGAGCCTAGAGAATTGGAAACTGCTTTTTTTTTGGAAAAATATTTGAAGGAAAACAGTGAAATATGTCTTTTTGGCTAGGAAAAAAATACATTTTTGCTGAAAATATCTGTGACTTCAGTTTAGTTCTAAATTGTACCTCTGTTTGTTGAAATCTCTCTTTTGTTCCCTAAGCTTGCAAGCCGGTAAAGGAATATGTTAGAATAATTTATTTTACAAAAAGAATAAAGTAAAACTTACTTTGCCAGGTAGTATTTTTGAAGTATTTTTAAAATGTAAATTACAGTTTCATTTTGCAAATTATTCGAGTCCTTAAAAATGTGTTAAAATAGTGTTAAATGCAACTCAAAGTCTCAGATGAGAATGCTGTTTAATACTTACCTTCAGAAAGCAAAAAATGGAGGTTATGTTTAAAACCAAACCAGAAACATATCTCAGGAAGCATGTTTTGTACGTGAGGGTATAGGTGAATTAGTTAAATTACATATTCAGTCAGCTCCTGTATATAAAATGACTAGCATTTTCCATCTTACTCTTTTATGTATCTAGAAGATCTGTCCCTGTTCAAGTTGAGATTCCCTTTGCATATTTGGAAGAAGAGGAAATTTTGGTTGTGTAAATTTTTTGTTCCATGACAAAACAGTATTTTACTTTGGTGGTAGCAGGGTGCCAAAAGGGTATACTTCAGTCCTGCACCAGAATTTTGGCCTCTGTCCACCATCAAGTAAACTGCTGTAGGAGCAGCTCTGCAGGCTTTTATTTGGAATGGCCTTAAATTTGGACAGTGCGGGGAGTGGAACTTAAACAGATTATATGATTTTTTTGGCAATTCAAGTTGGGGATGATGCATTGTTGACACCCAGTGAGGTTTTTTTTAGAGGGGTGGGGTTAATTTTGTGCTTGTGTATGCAGCTTTGGTATATAGTACATAATGTAAACTGCAGCTGTTTCCACCCAAGTTACTGTAGCCACTCTTACAAGCAACCTTAATAATGAGAGGCTCAACTGTAATCAGCTAATTCCCTTTTCATAAAATTTAATGCAGTAGAAATTTAGATATTTTTTACTAGGTGTTGATTTTAATACATAGGAATAATTATATCTGTTTCCCTAAAATTGGTTAAAACAGTTACTTAAAATTGATCAACAAATAATCAAGCACCAATTTTTAATTATATACATGAGATTGTTCTTAGTAACTGTGGCAGTAAGCATTGGGTGAAAGTTCAGGTTATATGTTGAGATTGGTTATTCAGCAGTTTGCTGGATGATAGAGCTTTTTGCTTTGTCTCAATTCAGTAACTTAAAAAGCCTAGTTTTTTAGATAACCTTAAGGTTTCTGCTTGATTGATGTAGATAAATGTAAGAGATAAATTAAAAGTAGATTGCAGTGCTTCAATGAATCATTTATTTATTAGGAAAGAAAATCATCCTATTCTTAGGGTTATACTCAGATTCGTATCAGGTTATTTGAGTTATATAGGTTAAATGGCCAGTAACAATCTAGAACTAATTTTAGGTTTAAAACATTCTTTGGCTGTGCTCAAACTGGATGTATTAATATTTTTTAAATAGATCAGGTTTACTCTTAGACATAGAAAATAGATTAGCATATGTGGTTTGATCAAGGACAGGTTTTTTTTTTTTCCCTCCAGTGTGGAATCTTGGGTTTTCTAGCTGAATAAATAGAGTTACTAAATAGGGATTTCTTTAGACAAGTGACAGGAAACCACGTTGACTGATGGTCTTCCTGGTGGCTTAGATGGTAAAGAACCCGCCTGCAATGTGGGAGACCTGGATTCAATCCCTGGTTTGGGAGGATCACCTGGAGAAGGGAATGGCTACCCACTCCTAGCCTGGAGATTTCCATGGACAGAGGAGCCTGGTGGGCTACAGTCTGGTGTTGCCAAGAGTCCCACACGACTAAGCGACTTTGACTTCACTTGATTAGTTTATTTAGTATATTTACATTTTATAATTGATGTAGGTGAGATGATGCATAGTGACTCTTGATTTTCATTGCAGCCCCCACGAGGGTTAGTTATTAGAGATTCCTCATCCTTAGCCCTCTTGATACTTGGAGCTGGATAATTATTTCTGGAGCGCTGTTCTATGCATTATATGGTGTTGAGCAGCACTCCTAGCTTTTACCACTAGATGCCAGGAGCATCACCCACAGTTGTGGCAACCAGAAATGTCTCCTGACATTGCCAGATACCCTTAGAGGACAAAATTGCTTCCAGTGGCAACTGCTGCTTTAGATCTGTCTGCTTTGCCTTGAAAGTGTGGTTAACTGTGGGTGTTAGTGTTCATTAAATGACCATTGCGGAGTTGTGCATGTGTTCACAGGGAGGGGAAGGGAGCATAGCAAAAGTGGAAGAATGAATAGCTGAGAAAGGTACTTGAGGATTTTTTTTTTGAAATAAAATGTATAAATGCAAATAAACAGTACTTAAGCTGAAAAATTAATGGAAATGACATTAAGACATTGGAGTTCTTTTAGGAACATTGATGGATTGAGGGTACAAAAGTTTTTTTGGAGGTGTTGGGATAGCTTATGTACAATATGATGTGGCCTTTTGTGTGGAGTATGTGTTCTTTCTATATTTAAATTCTATAAACTGCGTGAGAATTGATGTACATTAAAGTCTTTAAAAATTTCCTATCTTAAGTACTTAAATAAAGAGATGGTAAGGTGAATAAGTTGGTTAGGCTGGGAAAAACAGCAAAGAAATGGAAAGCAAGCTGGAGCGAAGATGTGGCTAAAGGAGTAAAGGACACCAGGAGCTTAGGGATTTAGATTTCTGTAAAATAATGGAAGTGATTCTAAGCCAGGGAAGTGAGAAGCATTCTAATTGACATAAAAATGTATTGTTGGAAAGTGATTGGAAGACAAAATATAAGTAGGAGGCTTGAGTTTTTAAAGAAGTTTAAACTTAGAAAGGCATGTATGTAAGATAAATTTGTATCTACAGGGTTTGGTAATAGATTACAGAGTTGAGACTATGGGACTGGAGTAATGATGGCCCTATAGTTAATAAAGAGAAACTTGAAAAGCGATTTGTAGGGCAATGAGTTTTGTCTTTTTTAAGCTATCAGGTCATTTAGAAGCAGATTCTCAAACTTGTTACGAAACATAACCAGTTTTTCAGTGGATGGTGCTTAAGTTCTTTGAATGTTTTCTTGTTATTAAAATTGGAACCTTCTTACCTTGAGCCAAGCTTTTTTCTGTCTGTAGTTGTGTGTGTGTGTATATTTCCCTCCACTGTAAACATGAGCCTGGTCAGGAAAGATAGGTGGAGTTCAAAACAGCTGCTTATTAGAGGAGTAACTGTGTGACAAGATAGTCTTGAATTCTAAGAAGAAAAAAAGCTTGGATACACTTGTTTTGCAGTTTTTTTCTGGTCCATGCATTCTTACAGAATAGGTTTGTAACATTAGGCCCTAAGACTTGCTGGGTAATTCCCAAATAATTCAGTCTCTCTAGTCTCTGAAATCTTTTGCTCACAGTTGAGATTCATTTTTGTTTTGTGCTTTTTAGCTTATTTCTTGGTGGTAGCTATCTAGATGTACTATAAATGACATCATCTTTTTCTTTATAGCACGACATCCTAAAATAAATCCATCAGAATGACACCTTCTCAGGTTACCTTTGAAATAAGAGGAACTCTTTTACCAGGTATTGTAAAGCTTTACTTTTAAACATTTTTAAAAATTACATTTTCCTTATCTGGATTATCTTAAATATAGAGTTGTTACTAGAGTGGACCTAATTTTTATTTATTTTTTAAATATCTTTCTAATTTTTAGATGAAAGTATCTTCAGGGCATGCCTGATAACGGAAATGTGCTTGGAGCATAGTAAGCCCAAGGAAAAAAACAAAAAGCTGTCTCAAATAGTGTCTTATTCTCATATTTTCCAGGAAAGCTGTGAATTTTGCATAGGATAAAGATATTTGAGCTGTTTTTTTTTGGTCACACCCACGGCTTGTGGGATCTTAGTTGTTCCCTGACTAGGGATTGAACTTGGGCCCTCAGCAGTGAGAGAGGTTTTAAGTTGCATGAAAATGATGGAAATGTTTCTAGTGTGAAAAGTTGGTTAAATATTTGGCTAAGATAAATTTTTTCCTTACTTATACATCTGTTTTTAAAAGCTTCATTGTATTTTTTTGCTATCTACTAAAGCAGTGTGAAATAATTTGAGTGTAAGGTAGCACGTCAGAGCAATCACACCTTGGGCCTTCCCTGGTAGCACAGTGGTTAAGACTCCTTCCTGGCTTCCATTGCAGAGGGCATGAATTCTATCCTCTTTCAATCACTGGTCAGGGAACTAAGATCCTGCATGCCTGCACAGTGTAGCCCAAAAAATGAACAATAGAAAAATACAGTATCATGCCTGGGTTATATACTTCCTTGTTTAATGCACTCTGGTTACACTGGCCAGTCCTCAAATCTGTTGCATTCCTTTTCTCCTTTGGGGCTTTTTCAAATTGTTTTCTTTGTTTAGATCTGTGCCCCTTCCCACTACCTCTTAACTTACTCATTCTATATATCAAGCATCTTTGATCCAGAAGCTATTACAGCACCTGATAGTGTGTGTTTGTCTAACACACATTCTTAGCCAAGATAATATTGGACAGCTCCACCTCTGGGCAAGATTCTGCAGGTTGAAGATTGCTGGTCTCTTGGGTCCAGTACTCACCTCTTGTCCAGTGTGTAATCTCCTTTGTGGAGAGAAGACTGCAGACCTGTATCTTTTATTGACTTTTGTGCATAGGCACTTTAAGCTAGAAGGGGCTGACCATGTCAGACAAAGAAGATGACTGCAGAATTAACTCTAGAGGAGTCAGCTTGACACGATGTAATTCCTGAAGGACTAGAGGGAAGATAGTGGTAGATGTGAATGTAGCTGAATCTAAGTAAGAGGAAAGGAAGTGGATGGACAAGAAGGACTGTCACCTTCTGCCTAAATCTTGTGTTCCTCCTCAAAACAACGAGGATGTATTCTCTGCTAAATGTGGAGAGAGTGCAGAGAGGGGTGAAGTTAGAGGGAAAAAGTTAAAAATATGTGGCAGTACTGTTTGAAATTCCTTTAGTTAGCATTCAAGTCTCTTGATAAATGAAAGCCAATGAAAGAAAGAGGCCTATTCTAGTAAAAAGTTTCCCTTTTTTCCTCATAGAAGCCATATTCAAAGGCAATCAGCAGAAAGAGTAACATTGTAGGAGGGTGTTGGTTAAATGCAGGAGCTTTTATATAGAAGGAAAGTAACCAAGTTTGTCCAGGTTTCACTTTTTTCCATGTCTGATACATGTTCTTTCCAGAACAAAGAGTAGCTACTGTTTTGTGTGGGAATAGGAAATAACTGAGTCCATGAAAAAGTTTGATGAGACTCTCCTTTATAAAAGAAATATAACAGGCCTGAATCAGTGATTTTTATGATAATCTATACTTTGAGCTAGGAACCATCTCATATGCTATACATATGCATAGCAGCATATGTGATCTTGAGAATAAATATTTGTGCTTTGTTTTTAACAAAAGTGTTTATCTTTTTTTCCTTTACATCAGAAAAGGTAGTGATAACCTAAGTTAATTGCAAAAAAAAAAATCTGATTACTTTAAGGATTGGTGAATATTTTAAAATGAAATCTTTATGTATAACCACCGTATGCCTTTATAGACATGTATTTAGAACCCTGAAAACTTCTGAATGACTACCACACTTGTGATTTTAGTTAAGTTTTAGATAGTCCAAGTATACAAAATGCTCATGCAGGTCGCCAAAGCCAAGTATAGCTTCAGTCTTACTGGAATAGTGTCCAAAGCTTGGAAGCCAAGCTACACAGAGTGTGAAGGAGTTTATCCTGAAGTTTTGTTCATTTGGGCTCAGTTCATTGTCTTTTTCTTCATGAATTTTAATTACAGTAATTCAGAATGTGTTGATATATAAGTTAAAGACTTCTGCATAATTATATTCAAGAACTTGTAGACTTTTGCTAAATGTATGAAATTAGCAAATATAGGTGATGTTGGTTTGTGTGTTGAGAAGTGTTCAGATGAAGTGTGATAGTCTTTTTTTTTTTTTTAAGTAAAGAATACTAGATTTTTCGCTAGTTTTGTATTGAGGGTTTTTTTTTTTAGTGATGGTTACATTGCTCATGTCCCATTGATAATTTTCTTGATCTTTAACTTCTTGATAGCTACTGTTTGAGTTCCTGGAAAATATCAATTATTATTTCTCTAGGATACTTACATGCCTTTAGTGTTTTCCCCTTTAAATTGGAAGCTGCCTTGAAGACAAGGACTGTGGCTTGATCACTTTGTCTTCTTGGTGCTCATTATTGGCTCAGTAAGTAGTTGAAAAATGAAGAAAATTCTGTTCCTGTACATCCTTCCTTTTCTCTGCCTTTGGTT
The DNA here is from genome assembly GCF_027580195.1 of Bos mutus. Lineage (NCBI taxonomy): Eukaryota > Metazoa > Chordata > Mammalia > Artiodactyla > Bovidae > Bos > Bos mutus. The sequence goes on along the minus strand of NC_091629.1, from coordinate 32,232,614 downwards.
CTGTAGAGGTGGGTCAGATTAATAATGCAGGTATAATCAAAACAGAAAAAAGAAACCCCCCAAAAAACCACACGTGCTAGTGTGTGTGCCACCTGGGTTCAAACCCATTTCTCCAGTGAAGCCCTTTCATCTCTGCTAAAGGGGACTCTGCAGCCTGTTAAACCAGTGCAACTTCCTAAAACAAAATGAGATGTTCCTACTTAACCCATTATGGTTTTTTAGGAGAGGTTTTTGCAATATGTGGAAGCTGTGATGCTTTGGGAAACTGGAATCCTCAAAAAGCTGTGGCTCTTCTTCCAGAGAATGAAACAGGTGAAAGGTAAGCATGGACATGTCATATTACCAAACAATTGTGACATTCAGATTATAAACCTGTTTTTTTTTTTTTAAAGATATCTTGGTGTATTTTTCTTTTAGTTTTTAGCAAACTTATCACATATGCATACAGAGTAAAGTCATTTTACAAACTTTGCTGTAAAAAACAAGTTCCTTTGTTTCTCAGTTTTGACCTCAAATAGTTTCAAGTCTTGGCTGTTAGCTGCATCTTTTGGTACTTAATACCATGTTTCTAAACAGGCTTATATTGTTGTTTCTTATTTTAAAAATCTTTTTAAGACATTGTCTTTGGCTTCTTGGTACATACTCTTTTTAAAAAATGTAGTTTTTGCTTTAGCCTAAGAAATAATTTTCTTGAGACATATATACTATTAAAAGCAGAGAGTAGAACACAGCATTAGAATTTTTAGCTAATGAAATGAGTTCACTACTGACATTAATTACAGCACTAAACTTAGCATGGGTGTGTTGGTGCATTGGAGTGGAGAAAGGAGGGCCTGGGTGCCAGTTCATTTCTGCCATTCTGATTTGGGGCAGATCCCATATCTCTTAAGCCTCAGTTCCATCGTCTACGTGGTAAAGAGGTTAGGATAGAATCAGTGATGTGAACAACGGTAATCCTCTGCCTGCAGATATTTTGAAGTGTTACTGATTGTCAAAATGTATGTGTGGGGGTAAAGGAGAGATGAGATTGCAAGTAGTGTACAAATACATGCAGTGCACCCAGGGAGAAACATCAGATTAGATGATTATTAAGCAGTTCTGCTAAAACTGTGGCCTGTAGACCCAGTGTTAGACAAAAAACATTTTTTATTAGTGCATGATGTGAGAAATGCACAAACTGAGAGCAAGTGTTTAGAAATGCTTACAGCAATTTGACATTGCTAGGACACCGATACATGTAATGGACTTATTGAACTGGATGTGTTGTAGACCAGAAGTATTGGTAGGGTAACAGAAACAGAAACTGGTCCTTCACAGCAGATAGTTTGAGGAGCACAGGGAAATAACAGGGAAAGTAGAACAAGACCATAATGTTCTCTTAGGAAAAGAGAACAAACACACAGAATACCATTTTCCCTGTCATTTGTGTGACACGTTTTCTCAACCAATTCTCTTCTGTTTATATATATATTAAATTCTGTTGACAAACGATATTGGGGTCACAGACAAATGAAATGTTTATTCTCTTCAAGTGGCTATTTTTTCCTTGATTTGTGGATCTGTCACTCTTGTCTGAGGTGAAACCTCATGTCCTTCTGAACTTGTTTACCTCTGCTCTGAATTCTTGATCTGCCCTATTACCTGTCTTCTCATTGCAGTGCCTTCTCTTGTTGTGAAGCAGGGCTCTAGGGCCCGAGGGCTTCAGTAATTGTAGCACGTGGGTGCCATTGTTGTGCACAGGCTTAGTTGCTCCCTGGCATTTGGGATCTTCCAGGACCAGGGACTGAACCCTTGTCTCCTGCATTGGCAGGCAAATTCTTAACCACTAGACCCAGGAAAGTCCTGAAACCACTTTAAAAAATTTATTTTAAAAGGACTTTGCACTTTTAAAAGGGGCTTTTTTAAAAAAGTACATATGCTTAGGCCCTACTCCTGGAAGATGGATAAATAATGCATGGCAGAGGGACCCCAACACATTTTTAAAGCATATTAATTCTACTGTGCACATCTGGGGCAAGTTGCACTTAATCTGGTTGATTTTATCTATGAAATAATACTGGACATTTGCCATAATTTTGGTAGCAGAGATGGGAACTAAGTTTCACCCCAGAGTTGGTGGAATCTGTCTAGAGCCCTGTATTGAAGAGGATTCTGAGGCTTATCAGGGAGAAGTAGTCAGGGCATACGTGCTGAGCATGTGGTCTGTCCTTGCTGTGCAGCAGTGTTTCTCAACCATATGCATCCAGTGTATCGAACTCCATGTGGCCAGGCTTCACCGCAGACCTATGAAACCAGTGTCCCAAGGTGGAGCCAGGACATATGTATTTTATTATTGCCAGGTTAATCTGATTGTTGTAGCTGGAGACCAGGGTTGACAGCTGGTTGTGGGTATTTGTTAGAGACCAGAATTGAGTCAGAGTAAGGGTAATGCCTTAAGTCTGTCTTGGCAGAGCCAGGTGGGGAGCATTGCTGACCATCTGGTATCATGGAAGAACACACGGAGCTCCTGTTTAGTCACTGAACTATTCATGCTGAGTTAATGTTTGGGTAATGATCTATGACATGGGCTCTCAAACTTAAGTGTTCATCATCAGAGCCTGGAGGCTTGTTAAATTACAGAGTGCTTGGGCCCTCCCTGGGAGTTTCCAATTCAGTAGTTTTAGATGTATTCTGAGATTTTGCATTTCTACAAGCTCCTAGGTAATATAGTCCTGGGAGCACACTTTAAATGCTATTCGTCTATGATTTGAAGTTAAAAATTACTTATAATCTTGAACTGTAGTGAATTCTTTAACTATTGAGTCCAAACTTTAGAAATAGCGTTTAGAATATGTTAGAATAGAATAGTTCAAAGGAAGACATTAAGTTGTAAGACTTACTTACAAACAAATAAGACACAGACTCTGCTTGACTTGGGGGGAATAGCTAGAGGCTGGGCAGGAGAATAAGAGACAGTGGAAACAGGCGGTTAAGTCAGTGACCTTAGCCTCAAAGCCTCTTAGCAGCCATGTAACATCCTTAGCTCAGAGAAGGCAGTAGCAACCCACTGCAGTACTCTTGCCTGGAAAATCCCATGGACGGAGGAGCCTGGTAGGCTCCAGTCCATGGGCTCGCTAAGAGTCGGACACGTCGGACACGACTGAGCAACTTCACTTTTACTTTTCACTTTCCTGCATTGGAGAAGGAAATGGCAACCCACTCCAGTGTTCTTGCCTGGAGAATGCCAGGGACAGGGGAGCCTGGTAGGCTCCCGTCTATGGGGTCGCACAGAGTCAGACACGACTGATGCGACTTAGCAGCCGCAGCAGCAGCAACATCCCTAGCTAAGTGAAAAGTGAAGAGATTCAGAAGTCTGCAGTGTTTGCTTGCCTTTTTTTGTTTGGAATATTTCTGGTTCTTTGTATGACTCATTGTTAAGGTCTCAGCTCAGATAGCTCTTGTGAGGTCTCCCTCCAAAATTTGTCCCCTCAGAAAGGTCAGCTAGTCCTTCCTATGTTTGTTTGTCTATTCACGTAAGCAAGCACTCTCCTTGAAGATAAGGCTTTTTCTGCCTTACTCATCACTGTGTTTGATGCCTAAAGCTCAGCTTCTCTGTACATCAGTGCCAAAATGAATCTTGGAGACAAAAGAGTTTTGGTTGAAGTAGAAAAGGACAGCTTTATTGCTTTGCTAGGCAAAGCAGGCCACAATGGGCTAATCCCCTCAAAACTATGTGTCCCAAATTGGGAAAGATAGTCAAAAGTTTTATAGTAATTGCTCAAAGAAGGCGTGATCAGCTCGGTGGACATTTCTTCTGATGGGTGAGGTAAATGGGAGTCAACTTCATAAACCTTCAGGTCTAACTGGTCTGGGGTCTTCATGCTTGTGGGCTGCATACCATTGACTTCTCCCACCTGCAGGGGATTTCAGTATCTGTAAAATAGCTCAAGGATAACTGTTGTATGTATCCTTAGTAGGGAAATAGGACCTTGCCACAAGGCTGCTCTTGACTGTTCCTTTCTCCCTGGTCTTGCATCCCCTCCCTTCCCTAATTAAGAACTGCTGGAATCTGCCCATTGGAACTCAGGGATGGTCATGGAGACTGAATGAAGGTTGTTTATTAATCAAAGAAATGGGGGACACAAAGGTCTTGAGCCCCATAGCTCCATGGGGCCCAGCATGGTATTATGTTCCCAGTTCCCAGTTGATATCAGACCTCGAATAAAAATTTTTGTAGGGATAAATGGTATTGATTACACATCTTACTTGAAGGATTTTATGAATTAATGAAGTCTTGCATTTTAGTTTGATACTGATGCTGCTGCTTTCTTTTTTTCTCACAGCATGTTATGGAAAGCAACCATTGTACTAAGTAGAGGAGTATCAGTTCAGTACCGCTATTTCAAAGGGTGCTTTTTAGAACCAAAGGTATGTTTTCTTTATCTAGTTTCCAGTTTCTTTAGAACACTTCTTTCAAAAGCAAATAAGTTTGGAAACATTAAAAGTAAAATGAGTTTGTTTTGATCAAATAAGGAAAAAGAACTCTAGATTAATAATGTTTCAGTACCCAAAAGAAAGGAAATAGCCACTTCAGAGGCAGACAGTGTGTGCAGTGGAATTTTTTTAAAAGACTAATAGTAAGTATGTTCTGCAGTATTCTTATCATGAAATTGGTTTTAATGATAAATGTTCTTGATAGGTGTGCATTTTCTATAACTTTTGTGAACTAGTTAGTAACCAGTAGTAAGGGTTTTTCTGTTTGTTTCATGTTTTTGATTTGTTTGTGGTACAATATATTTAGAGGAGTATATAGCCAACTTTTAAGTAACTGTTTTAAAAATTATTTCACTGCAGCCAACTCTTAGTGGCTGCATTAACTGCTGTCAAAACTGAAGTCATTCTTTTTAGATTTTTTTCAGTGATGGTGTTGATAAATCAGGATCTTTTCTAAAGGCTTTGAAGTATCAGTTAGCTCTAAATCTGCTTGCTCACAATGGCTTATTATTTTGGGATCATTTTCATTTTTATGTTTAGAAAAGAAAATTGATTCTTTCTTATTTTAAAGATAGTTGCTTGCTGAAAGGATTCTTTTCTTTCAGATTTTTATCTGAGCACACTTTGGGCTGCATGTGAAAAAGAGCTTAAGCAGGAGTCTAGGAAGCAGAATGTGGATTAGATCTTTTTAAAAATGTATTTCCCTGTGGGGTCCTTGAATACATGTGAGAAAAAAATGCAAGCAGCCACTGTTTCCTCAGTCTCTTTAGCCACCATTATAAAAAACAACAACCAAAAAAAAACTGACAAACCCACTTCAGCTGTCTTTTGCACCTATTACGTTTCTTATTCCAAAAATATATTGTGAATATACTCAGTAATTAAAATTAAATTACATTATAGTTGATCATTATGTTGGCTTATCTTGACAATAGTCTCACTTTAATGGCTTGGGAAAAGATCATTTATTTGGCTGAGGGGTTGGATTGTGGCAGAATTCTTTAGTATACAGTAAACATTTGTGCATAGAATGTAGATCATAGCGCTTATGACTAAGCTTATTTGAGGATCCTAGTATATGAAATCTGTAACATGTGAAATTAATTAAATTTTACTTAAGGGGGCATCTGGACAAGAAAAATCTTAATGAATCCTTTGGGCATAGTTTCCTAAAGTAAGACTGTTGGCAACACAGGTCAAATTAAGCCAATCTATTTTCTCTTTTCATTGAAGATGTAACCAAAAGCAGTAAATCAATCCAAAATGTCTTTTCAAAAAATTGGCAAGAATTCTGTTTACAGTAAGAAACAAGTTTTTCCCCTTGTAATACTTGCAAAAGTTTACAGTATGTGTTGGTGAGTGTGTTTCTTTAAGTAGGTGCTCTGTATCGTGTACACATGTACCGTGTGATGCAGGGGCTGCCATGGTAAGTATGTTTTTCATGGAATAGAGTCAATAGCGTCGATAGCCACATAATAAATTCCATGCATATGGCTAGAGAGTTTTTTTCCCCATATGCCAGCTTAAAGTGACGCTTTTCTTTTTAAAGTTGGTGGCGCTTTTTAAATGAATAATGATTTTAAATAGAAACTTTGTCTCAATTGTGCAATGATAGAACCAATGTGCAAGGAATCTTAAATTGTTAAATGATGTAAATCATTAGAGTATATGTTTTATGAATATAAAGAATGATTGGAAAGAAAAATAATTACAAAAGCATTGAAAAACTGAAATGGGTAATAAGGTTAATTTTACTGAGTCAAAAGTTTTCAATAGTCTATCCAGGCAGTTGTAGGACCTAAAAAAAATCTTGTGATGTTGTCGCTTGACCTTCAGAATTCAGCTTCCTCATCCATAAAATGAAGGGTTTAAACTGTAGATTTTTTAGGTCCCTTTCATTGCTAAAACTTTCTATAGAACATTTTACCATTCATAGTTTCTCTTCATAATTTGCTCTTTCTGGCATATTCCTCTTAGTTTAGAGGAGTCTTGAGGTCCTTTTTCTCCTAATTTTTCATATTCTTATACTTTGTAGAATTAGAATAAGGTATTAATAATTGAATTTTAAAATAATTTTACAGGTAACAAATATATTTTAACATAGCACACAAAAATAGTAGATATTCTTGGAATGGAAACATTGCTGTGAGTCTGCAGATAACCCATTATTTTCGCATCTTCACCAAAGATAATTTTTGAATTAACATGTAACTTAAGCATTTTTAAATCCATGTTCACCCCTTTTTATTTGTGCCTGGAATTAGGGATTGTCTCATACTAAGATTATATTGTCTTTGAAATTTTTCATTCATTTCAGTGAAACAGCTCTTTATTTTACAATAACATCTACTTTTAATTTTTACAGGTGTTAACATTCACTCATAATTAGATTCATTATAAATTTTTTTATCTTGTGGTTAATCTCCCTTGATTATTGTTTAAATCCTTTAACAAAAGAATCAATCATCTGATAGGCAGACAGTTGTTTCTTACTGGTCTTATTAAAAATAGTGATTTTAAAATAACTACATATCTGGCCTCTGAAAAAATTCTTCAGAGTCCCTTTCTTTTTTTCTTTTTTATGGAGACATCAGTAGTTTAATGAATGGGGAAGCTTGCATGTATGAAACAAATCTTGGAGCAACACCCGACCGTGTGCACACGTTGGCAGGCAGGACATGGTAGCAGTCTTCACTGTGGGTGGGGAATGGGGGAATTACCAGTTGCAGGGGAATTGACTTCAGGTGTGAGCTCCTTTCACATGGGCATTTCTTTCAAAATTGTAGAAAGCAGTGAAATTTCTAAAATTTACACTTAACAGTTTTTGTGATATTTGAAAGCAGTGATATTACATGATAGTGATAATTTTGCTTGGTGGTTTGTTAAGAACAAAAACTGCACTCTATATGTTATATAGTCTTGTTTCTCAGTGCTTGATGTAGCTGAATGATGTCAATCAATAACTGTTTAAGAAGGCAGTCATTATGATGTTTTTCTGGAAACATTTTTTTTGTTTGTTTGTTTTGTTAATACGCATTTTGAAAAGTGTTCCAGCAATCATCTGATTCAATACATGCTAAGATGGGCTTACGTGATAGTTCAGTTGATAAAGAATCCGCCTGCAATGTAGGAGACCCTGGTTTGATTTCCTGGGTCAGGAAGATCCCCTGGAGAAGGGAAAGGCTACCCACTCCAGTATTCTGGCCTGGAGAAATCAAATCCATGGACTGTATAGTCCATGGGGTTGCAAAGACACGACTGAGTGACTTTCAATAATAATAATACAAATAAGATGTGAAATAACTCAAACAGTACTGTTACTAGAATACTGTTTTGGGCTAATGGTTACTTTTTTTCTCCAAAGAGCCACCTTCCGTTTCACTCCAAAGCACTTAACATTTTGATAGTCTTTTACAGAATGGAACTCTTGTTTTTTTCCTAAGATCTTTCTAAGACTTATTACATTTAGAGTATTAAAAAGGACTGCATGTTTTGGAATTGTTACTGAGATCTTTAATTTCCCAGTGCTCAAGTCTTAAGTTTTTTTTGTTTGAAAAAATATTAGTAAGCCAGAATTTAAGATTACCTTCTGAAGTTTAATAAAGTAGGCGTTACAATTTTGGAAATTCAGTGTGTTTTAAGATTTGGTTCATTTGTCAGTACCGTAACGTTTTATGTACCAGTCATGAATTTTTAATGTGAATGCCTGTAGACTCACAAGCCCTTTGGATTTGTAATTGGCCCTTCGGACTGCTCCTCAAAACTCCATTCTGTTCGAGCCTCATTTGCTTTATTCTGTGATTAGAGGGTTTGTTACTAAAACAGACAGGGGTGAAGTTTTTAAACTTAATTACTACAATATGTTCATTTTCAAATGTTTAATCCACAGGGTTATTCTTTTATGATTATAGATACTGCAGTCAGCACTTTGAGAAATTCCTCTGATACCAGAATTAAAACAGAAACAGTCTCTCTTCTACTCACTTTTAATGCCCACTGGTATTTACTGTTACATTCATGGCACCCTTTCAAGTCACATTTCACTAGTAACTTTTGTAACAGTATGGATCTATACCATTTTTGTAGCAAAGAGGATTTTTTTTTTGAGGAGGGTGCAGGGGACATGGGGAATAGGAATAGGTTGGTTAGTTCTGGGTGCCCATTATTGCTAAGAAACATTCCTATTTTTAATATATATGTGCATCTTTTGAGGATTATAAAGTTTTATCTGTGAAAATACAGAAAAATGATAGCAAAAAGTTTTAGTAAAAAATATCTAACAGATGCAGGATCAAATGTTCCTCGTTTTTAAACATAATTCACCATATTTTAAGATGAACACTTTCACATTACATTTTTTTAAAAACGTCTACACAGTTTATTATCAATTCACAAGTGAACTCTTATGACAAGGATGTATTCAGCCGGAGAAAATGAGTTCCTGTATTGTCCCAGGATTAACAAATTGAATGTATATCTAATGCAATGTTAGTTTTCAAACTTTGAAAGTTTGCAAGTTTTAAATAAGGTTTTAGCCTCTGGATATTTTAAGTAGCAGAATTCTCTCTTGCCTAACTTGTTACATACTTACTGTCATTTGGCACATTTCTTAAATCAATATTGAAATCCTAGAAAAAGTTAGAGTATTTAATGCCATCTACAGATGTACTATAGGGAGAAATGTACATGTTCCAGACTTAAGAGTATATATAATACATACCTAGAAAAGAATTTGAATATGTGAAAGTATTGATAATGATTGTCTATAAGTGATGTGATAATGGGTGATTTTGTTTTCTTTTTGCTTTTTTGTATTTTATTAAATTTCTTTTTCAGGAAGAAAAAATACCTTGTTAGGTTGTCAAACCTTGTTAGGTTTGAAATTTTGCTTTTAAAATATGTAAAGGATTGTTTTTGGCACATAAGTTTAATTAGTCAAGTTTGTTTGTTTGTTTTTGATGAAAATTAGGAAGCACTTCATACTTTAGTCCCTTAGGAACACACAAAAGAGTCTTTGTGGTAGTTCATTCTAGCTTTTAAATTGCTGTAGGCATTATCAACAATACATAAGGCTGGGCTTTCCTGGTGGCTCAGATGGTAAAGAAACTGCCTGAAATGTGTAGGAGACCTGGGTTCAATCCCTGGGTTGGGAAGATACCCTGGAGAAGGGATTGGTTACCCACTCCAGTGTTCTTGCCTGGGAAATCCCATGGACAGATGAGCCTGACAGGCTACAGTCCATGGGGTCGGCAAGAGTCAGACATGACTGGGCAACTAACACTTTAACTTTCTTTTTAATGAGACAACTCGATAACAGAAGACAAGTATTATAATTTTTCACACTGTATGAATTTATAAACTTCAAGGCATGAAGAGTAAAACTGGATGCCTACTCCCATTTAATTAAACTTGTTCTTCAGATTTACCCATGCATGTTTCCTTTCCTGAAGGAAAGGGCTTCTTGTGCTCCTTAAAAGCACGGGTTACTCTGATACGAGGATCTGATATCCTTCCTGTTACCTACTTAGCAGTTTTAAAATACATGAAATGAAGAACTTTATGATGCCTTTTAGTTCCTTGCATACTTGCAATAATTGATCTTACAGTATTTGTTCTTACTGTTTATTTCTATCGGAGAGTTTCAGCTTTTTCCAAACCCTTGAAGAGTTACTTCAGATGAGATGCTTCTTCCAGTAATCACATTGACTGCCGATATACGGAACATAATGTGTATTTGCTGTTAATTTAACTCAGAACAGAGTATCAGTTAACGATTAAACTGAGTATTGCAGGCAGATTAAAGAAGGGGTTTAGAACGGTTTTATGTGCCAGTTCATCTCATTTTTCTTTGTTTACTTCCTCACCCTCATTTTCTTCCAGCGTTCATCATGTTTTGTGACCTGGTACATTCCTGATTTGGGGCATTATAATATTGATATTAACAAGATGAATCTCTTGGTTTCATGCTTAGTATAAGACTTAGGCCACAAACATCTAATGACATCATGGGTAGAAAATAAGATACAAGAAATTATTGCAGACGTTTAACTTTTAAATTGCAGACTATCGGTGGCCCATGTCAAGTCATAGTTCACAAGTGGGAGACTCATCTACAACCACGATCAATAACCCCTTTAGGTATGGGCATTAACTGCATCTGTTTGAGGCATATGCATAAAGTTACTAATATGCTGCACATTGGCTTAGTGAGATTTAATAAATATTTATTTTAAAGTTTAAGGTAAATGCATTGTCAATACTACAAGTTTCACTTAGTGTCTTACTTTCAAAACTAAGCAGTTCTTAATTGCCTTTCTTTGTAAACTTAATTAGAAACCTTTGTCTAGTTATTTTTAATTTCTTGGATTAGATGACTTTATGGAATATATATTTCCATTTGGAGTAGTTACAAAAGTTTGTAAAATAGCATTTTTCTTAACTGAGCATCCGTCTGTGGCTTTGATTACTTGCTCAGAGAACTTAGAGAACGTTCAAGGAAAGAACTAACACAAAACAATGATTCTTTTAACTTTGAGTAGTATGTTATTTTATTTATTGTGTGTGTTTTTTTTTTAAACTAGTGAATATTTGAATAAACTTGTATGAATGAATTCAAATTTCCTGGTTGTAGCAGACATTTTCCCCCAATACCCTGCTGGCTATGTTAAAGTTGCTATTCAGATAATTTTTTTTTGTTTGTTTAAGTGTTGTTTAGTTTTCTTATGCCCAACAGTGGCATTTCTCTTCATACAAGTATTTTTGAATTTCCTTTTCCATACTGAGATTGAAATTTGAAATTCTTTGCACATACATTAAATTACTCACTTGGTTTTGTGTATAAATTAGTGCTGAGAAATCTTTTAGTTTCTAGAAAAAATTATAATTTAAAGATAATAAATGGCTTGTTAGTTACTAGCTTAGATTAGAAAATAATGAGTGATTCTGCTTTACCCTGCATCAAGGACACATCTCGTTTAAACAAATATCTTGTTCCATCCTCTGTTGGATTTTATTTTTGCATGTTTTAATACATTTCTGATACTATATTTATAATTGTTATGATAGTGTACTTTAGAATTATACTGAGGTTGGAAAATATTAGGAATTGAATATTTAAAAAATTGCATTTTGAAGCATCCTGCAATTAAATATATTTTCTTTGAGAGGTAGGATGATTTTTGTTTCTGATCTTTTTAATAAATTTATTTTAAGCTTTTGGGAAGTATAACTTCTGAACTTAAGAGCTGTGTGAAATATACCAGAGAATCTTTACTGGAAACTATCACACTTATTTTGACAATTATTTCAGATTTATGTTTAAAGTAAACTGGGGAATGAAGTAGCAGGGAAGATAATCAGTATTTTACTTAGAGGGTGGGGATTAACAGTTTTTCTTATTTAGTTGACATTTCTGTTGGAAGGGAGCACTTACCTTTTGGTAGTTCCTCACAGCTCTATGTATACAGGTAAGTTTATACTGTTTGAAAAGCTTTTAGCTGGCTGTAGAGAATAGTTGGGGTTTGAGGAGCATTATATTTAAGATCAGAATAGGCACTATGTGAGAATAAGCATTTTAATTGTGCCAAGACCTTTGGTTTGAAAAAAACCAGGCGATATTGTTCAGCAACTTGTCAGTCTGATATATTGGTTGGTATAAACATTTGTCCCAGTGCCTCTAGCCTGGAGCACCTCTCTGAGGACTTTTCTTTTCTCTTCCTTGTAACATTGTGAATAATCACCATGAATGTAAGAACTATTACTGTCTGATAGCCTCCTTAAAAGGGGTTTCTTTATTGAGGGCTACAATAAATATGCTTATTCACTTTGGGATGCTTTATATTTTTAATTAATTAAAAAAAAATCCTTAAGGTGGGTAATTTCTCAGTTGTTCATTCTGTGTGTACATCATGAATTTTAACTAAGTTTTCTATTTTCCTTCAATTTTAGAAAGTGAAATTATTATTGACGATGGACAATTTGGAATCCACAGTAAGTGAGACTGAGTTTTCAAAAATCTTCATCATGTGGTTGAGATCTTACATAACATTTTCATTAGAAACAGCACAGAGAAATAAGACTATGATTTTTTTTAGATTATTTATCTGTTTATTTTTGGTTGTACTGCATCTTTGTCTAGTTAGGATGAGTGGGAGTTGCAGTACGTGGGTTTCTCACTACAGTAGCTACTCTTGTTGCAGAGTACAGGGTCTAGGCACAAGGGCTTCAGTAGTTGCAGCTCAGGGACTTATCAATTGTGGTGCATGAGCTCTAGTTGTCCATGGCATGTAGAATCTTCCCGGCCCAGGGGTCAAAGCTGTGTCCCCTGCATTGGCAGGTGGACTCTTAATCCACTGGATCACCAGGATCTGCTGTATCACCATGCTTCTTGTGGAATCTTAGTTCCCCAATCTGGGGGATCAAACCTGTGTCCTCTGCAGTGGAAGTGCAGAGTCCTAACCACTGACCGCCAGGGAATTCTCTGCGGTATAATTCTTATGCTTTACAATTTTATGTTTTTGATTTTTATTTGGCTGGTAACTTTAGGTGTAGGAATTAATAGAATTAACTTAAAAATATTATACTTAATGGTTATTATATCATCACTTAACAGTATTGTGTTTGAGAATATTAATTGTTCTAAACCTTTAAATGTGAACCATTACTCATAACCAACATTTGTGCATTGTTTGTATGTGCATTTATACTAAAATCCAGATTAAAGAGAATGTTCTAGTCATTCTGGCTGAGTAAACAATTTACAGTGGAGTCTAAAGTCCTTTTACTTCTGAAAATGTTATGCATTCTTATACTTTCTGCATCAGTAGATATTTTATCCTAAGGATTCAAGTTATTTCTTCAATGACTGGAATTCATTATCATGCTAAACCTCCATCTTCATTTTAGATACTATACCATAGGAATCAAAAGTTATAAAGGGGGTGAGCAGAATGTGTGCTCACAGAACCAGAGATAATTGCTCATAACCAGAATTACTTGTTCCTGTTGAATACAGGAAGGAGTAGGGCCTGGATGTTTTATTTTTATTTATTTATATGGCTCTGCTGGGTCTTCACTGCTGCACGTGGGCTTTCTCTAGTTGTGGTGAGGGAGGGCTACTCTTCCATGTGGTGTGCACTGTGGTCTGCAGGCTTCTCATTGCAGTGACTTCTCTTGTGGAGAACGGCCTCTACGCTGGTGGGCTCAGTAGTTGTGGTGCCAGGGCTTAGTTGCTGTGGCATGTGAAATCTTATAACCAGACCAGCGATCGAGCCTCTATTCCCTTCATTGGTGGATGGATTCCCATCTACTGAGCCATCAGGGAAGTCTGGGCCTGAGTGTTTTGATTGTGGTTTTACTAGGTACATATGTTTATCCACTTTACAGATGTAGATGCTTTTGTAGTGTTAGGACAGTAACTTGACTTATTTTCTTGATTTTGTTTGGGATTATTTATATTACATCATAAAGTAGTCTAACACTTGAGATGGTAATGGTTTCTCTTTATGTATAAAATTTTGATAGTTAGGAAATCAGACCTAAGGAGAAAGTTTCCTTGATTTATTTATTTATTTTTTTTAAATCCTGTTGATGGAAAACTTAGGTACAAAACAGTTGTCAGCTCCCTGGTATTTATGACAATGTTATTACTTTTGTTAATTTGAAGTAAGAAACTTCAAATTAACACTGCTAGCAGTGTTATCACAATCATGCAGTTTATCAATGACAGAATATTAGGTGGATAATACATTTATTTATTTTTTTCAACTTTAAGAACAATTTATTTTTCATTGAAGGATAATTGCTTTACAGAATTTTGCTGTTTTCTGTCAAATCCCAACATGAATCAGGCATAGATACACATATATCCCCTCCCTTTTGAACCTCCCTCCCATCTCCCTCCCCATCCCACCAGTCTAAGTTAATACAGAGCCCCTGTTACGAGTTTCCCAAGCCATACAGCAAATTCCCATTGGCTATCTATTTTACATATCATGGAGGTTTCTATGTTACTCCTTCCATATATCTCATCCTCTCCTCCCCTTTCCCCATGTCCGTAAGTCTATTCTCTACGTGTTTCCCCATTGCTCCCCTGTAAGTAACTTCTTCAGTACCATTTTTCTAGATTCCGTATATATGTGTTAGAATACAATATTTATCTTTCTGACTCACTTCACTCTGTATAGTAGGTCCTAGACTCATCCACCTTATTAGAACGGACTCAAATGCATTACTTTTTATGGCTGAGTAATATTCCATTTTGTGTGTGTTCTACAACTTGTTTATCCATTCATCTGTCAATGGACATCTAGGTTGCTTCCATGTTCTAGCTATTGTAAATAGTGCTGCAGTAAACAGTGGGATACATGTGTCTCTTTCAGTTTTGGTTTCCCCAGGGTATATGCCTAGGAGTGGGATTGCTGGGTCCTATGGTGGTTTTATTCCTAGTTTTTAAAGGAATCTCCATACCGTCTTCTATTGTGGCTGGATCAATTTACATTCCCACCAACAGTGCAAGAGCCTTCCCTTTTCTCCACACCCTCTCCTCCACACCCTCTCCTCCACACCCTCTCCAGCATTTGTTTGTAGACTTTCTGATGAGGGCCATTCTGACCAGTGTGAGGTGATATCTCATTGTAATTTTGATTTACATTTCTCTAATAATGAGTGATGTTGAGCATCTTTTCATGTGTTTGTTAGCCATCTGTATGTCTTCTTTGGAGAAATGTCCGTTTAGGTCTTTTTCCCACTTTTTGATTGGGAAGTTTGTTTTTCTGGTATTTAGTTGTATGAGCTGCTTGTATATTTTGAAAATTAATCCTTTGTTAGTTGTTCCATTTGTTATTATTGTTTCCCATTCTGAGGCTTGTCTTTTCACCTTGCTTATAATCTCCTTTGCTGTGCAAGAGCTTTTAAGTTTAATCAGGTCCTACTTGTTTACTTTTGTTTCTATTTCCATTACTCTAGGAGGTGGGTCATAGAGGATCTTGGTTTAATATATGTCAGAGGGTTCTGCCTTTGTTTTCCTCTTAAGAGTTTTATAGTTTCTGGTCTTACATTTAGGTCTTTAATCCATTTTGAGTTTATCTTTGTGTATGGTGTTAGAAAGTGTTCTAATTCCATTTTCTTACATGTAGCTGTCCAGTTTTCCCAGTACCATTTATTGAAGAGGCTGTCTTTGCCCCATATTGCCTCCTTTGTCAAAAATAAGGTACCCATAGGCTTTCTATGTTGTTCCATTGGTCTGTATTTCTGTTTTCATGCCAGTACCGTACTGTCCTGATGCCTGTAGCTTTGTAGTATAACCTGAAGTCAGGAAGGTTAATTGCTCCAGCTTCATTCTTCTTTGTTAAGACTCCTTTGGCTATTTGGGGTCTTTGTGTTTCCATGTGAATTGTGAAATTTTTTGTTCTGGTTCTGTGGAAAATGCCATTAATAATTTGATAGGGATTGCATTAAATCCATAGATTGCATTTGGTAGTATACTCATTTTCACAATATTGATTCTTCCTACCCAGGAACATGGAATATCTTTCCATCTGTTTATGTCATCTTTCTTTCATTAGTGTCTTATAATTTTCTTTGTACAGTTCTTTTGTCTCCTTAGGTAAGTTTATTCCTAGATATTTAATTCTTTTTGTTGTAATGGTGAATGGAATTGATTCCTTAATTGCCCTTTCTGATTTTTCATTGTTAGTATATAGAAATGCAAGTAATTTCTGTATATTGATTTTGTATCCTGCAACTTTGCTAAATTCACTGGTTAGCTCTAGTAATTTTCTGGTACTATCTTTAGGGTTTTCTGTGTACAGTGTCATGTCATCTGCAAACAGTGAGACTTTACTTCTTTTCCACGGGATTCCTTTTGTTTCTTTTTCTTCTCTGATTGCTGTAGCTAGAACTTCCAAAACTATGTTGAATAATAGTGGTGAAAATAGACACCCTTGTCTTGTTCCTGATCTTAGGGGGAATGCTTTCAGTTTTTCACCATTGAGAATAATGTTTGCTATAGGCTTATATATGGGCTTTACTGTGTTGAGGTAGAGCTTTTATTTTTGAAGAGTTTTAATCATAAATAGGTGCTGAATTTTATTCTGCATCTATTGGGATGATCATATAGTTTTAATCTTTCAATTTGTTAATGTGGGGTATCACATTGATTGATTTACGTATATTGAAGAATCCTTGCATCCCTGGAATAAACTGAACTTGATTGTAGTGTATGAGCTATTTGATGTGTTGCCAAATTCTGTTTACTAACATTTTGGTGAGGATTTTTGCATCTATGTTCATCAGTGATAGTGACCTATAGTTTTCTTTTTTGTGTGTTGTCTTTGTCTGATTTTGATCAGGGTAATGGTGGCCTCATAGAACGAGTTTGGAAGTGTTCCTTCTTCTGCAATTTTTTGAAAGATTTTTAGAAGGATAGGCATTAGCTCTTCTCTAAATGTTTGATAGGATTCTCCTGTGAAGCCATCTGGTCCTGGGCTTTTGTTTTCTGGGAGATTTTTGATCACAGCTTCAATTTCAGTGCTTGAATTGGGTTGTTCACAATTTCTGTTTCTTCCTAGTTCAGTCTTAGAAGATTGAACTTTTCTAAGAATCTGTCCATTTCTTCCAGGGTATCTATTTTATTGCCATATAACTATAGTAGTCTCTTATAATCCTTTGTATTTCTGCATTGTCTGTTGTAACCTCTTCTTTTTCATTTCTAATTTTGTTGATTTGATTCTTCTTTTTTCTTGATGAATCTGGCTAAAGGTTTGTCAATTTTATCTTCTCAAAGAACCAGCTTTTAGTTTTATTAATCTTTACTATTGTTTCTTTCATTTCCTTTTCATTTATTTCTGCTCAAATTTATGATTTATTTCCTTCTACTAATTTGGGGGTTTCTTCTTTTTCCAGTTGTTTTCGGTGTAAAGTTAGATTGTCTATTTGCTGTTTTTCTTGTTTCTTGAGGTAGGATTGTATCACTATAAACTTCCTCTTAGAACTGCTTTTGCTGCATCCTGTACGTTTTGAGTTGTGTTTTGATTGTCACTTGTTTGTAGAAATTTTTTGATTTCCCTTTTGATTTCTTCAGTAACCTGTTAGTTATTTAGAAATGTATTGTTTAATCTCCATGTGTTTATGTCACATCTGTTTTTTTTTACAGTTTTTCTTTTTTTCGCCTAATCATTTCTTTCTTTCTTTCTTTATTTTTTTAAATTTTATTTTATTTTTAAACTTTACAATATTGTATTAGTTTTGCCAAATATCGAAATGAATCCGCCACAGGTATACCTGTGTTCCCCATCCTGAACCCTCCTCCCTCCTCCCTCCCCATACCCTCCCTCTGGGTCATCCCAGTGCACCAGCCCCAAGCATTCAGTATCGTGCATTGAACCTGGACTGGCGACTCGTTTCATACATGATATTATACATGTTTCAATGCTATTCTCCCAAATCTCCCCACCCTCTCCCTCTCCCACAGAGTCCATAAGACTGATCTATACATCAGTGTCTCTTTTGCTGTCTCGTACACAGGGTTATTGTTACCATCTTTCTAAATTCCATATGTATGCGTTAGTATACTGTATTGGTGTTTTTCTTTCTGGCTTAGTTCACTCTGTATAATAGGTTCCAGTTTCATCCATCTCATTACAGTTTTTCTTTTAATTGATATCTAGTCTCTCATAGTGTTGTGGTCTGAGAAGATGCTTGATATAATTTCAGTTTTCTTAAATTTACTGAGGTTTGATTTGTGACCCAAGATGTGGTCTATCCTGGGTAATGTTCCATGTGCACTTGAGAAGAAGGTGTATTCTTTTGCATTTGGATGGAATGTCCTGACAATATCAGTGAGATCCATCTCATGCATCATTTAAGACTTGTGTTTCCTTATTAATTTCTGTTTTGATGGTCTGTCCATTGGTGTGGGTGGGGTGTTAAAGTGTCCTACTATTATTGTGTTACTGTCAATTTCCCTTTTTATGTCTGTTAGTGTTGGTCTTACGTATTGAGTTGTTCCTATGTTGGGTGCTTGAAAGTGAAAGTGAAGTCGCTCAGTCGTGTCTGACTCTTTGCGACCCCCTGGACTGTAGCCCACCAGGCTCCTCTGTTCATGGGATTCTCCAGGCAAGAATACTTACTTCTTGGGTGCTTAGTTACTTAGAATTCTTATGCCTTCCTCTTGGATTGATCCCTTAATCATTATGTAGTGTCCTTCCTTATCTCTTGTAATCTTTATTTTAAAGTGTATTTTATCTGATACGAGGATTGCTACTTCAGCTTTCTTTTGCTTCCTGTTTGCATGAAATACATTTTTCCATCCTCTCAGTTTCAGTCTATGTGTTTTGAGGTCTGAAGTGGGTTTCTTGTAGACAGCATATATATGTGTCTTTTTGTATCCATTCAGCCAGTCTGTGTCTTTTGGTTGGAGCATTTAATCCATTTACATTTAAAGTAATTTATTGATATATATGTTCCTATTGTAATTTTCTTAATTGTTTGGGGTTGATTTTGTAGATCTCTTTTCTTCTGTTGTGTTTCCTGACTGTTTTCGTTTCTCCGTCAATTTTGAATGAGATCCTTGCTGGGTACAGTAATCTTAGTTGTAGATTTTCCCCTTTCAGTACTTTAAATATATCCTGCCATTCTCTTCTGGCCTGCAGAGTTTCTGCTGAAAGATAAGCTGTTAAATGTATGGGGTTTCCCTTGTATGTTACTTGTTGCATTTCCCTTGCTGCTTTTAATATTCTTTCTTTGTGTTTAGTTTTTGTTACTGTCCTGGTGTTTCTCCTTGAGTTTATCCTGTATGGGACTTTTGTGCCTCTTGGACTTGACTATTTCCTTTTCCATATTGGGGAAATTTTCAACTATAATCTCTTCAAAAATTTTCTCATACCCTTTCTTTTTCTCTTCTTCTTCTGGGACCCCTATAATTGGAATGTTGGTACATTGGATATGGTCCCAGAGGTCTCTGAGACTATCCTCAGCTCTTTTCATTCTTTTTACTTCATTCTGCTCTTCAGAAGATATTTCTCCCATTTTATCTTCCAGCTCAGTGATTTTTTTCTTCTGCTTCAGATATTCTGCTATTGATTCCTTCTAGAGTATTTTTAATTTGAGTAATTGTGTGTGTCTCTGTATGTTTATTGTTTAATTCTTCTAGGTCTTTGTTTATTGATTCTTGCATTTTCTGCATTTTGTTTTCAAGGTTTTTGATCATCTTTATTATCATTATTCTGTATTCTTTTTCAGGTAGTTTGCCTCTTTCCTCTTCATTTATTTGGGCTTCTGTATTTCTAGTTTGTTCCTTCATTTGTGCATTATTTCTCTGCATTTTCATTGTTTTTTAAGTTATTGTGTTTGAGGTCTCCTTTTCTCAGGCTTCAAGGAAAGTTGAATTCTTTCCTTGAAGAAGGTTGAATTCTTTCTTCCTTTTGGTTTCTGCCCTCTTAAGGTTGGTCCAGTGGTTTGTAGTGAGCTTCCTATAGGGTGAGATTTGTGCTGAGTTTTTGTTTGTTCTGATGAGAAATGCTGAGTGAGGTAGTACGCCTGTCTACTGATGATTTGGTTTGTATTTTTGTTTTGTTTGTTGTTCAGATGAAGCGTCCTGTACAGGATGCTACTGGTGGTTGGGTGATGGTGGGTCTTGTATTCATGTGGTTTCTTTTGTGTTAGTTCTCACTATTGGTACTCCCTAGGGTTAGTTCTCTGGTAGTCTAGGGTCTTGAAAGAGTCAGTGCTCCCACCCCAAAGGCTCAGGGCTTAATCTCCTTGGAGTCATGAACTATGCCATGGCTCAGGAGATAAACAGCTCCAGAAATGGGGTGTTGTTACTCGATAAAATCTTTCAACAAGTATTTGTTCAGTACTTGGTGTGTGTCAGGCTCTGTTCCAAGCCCCTTATCCTTTCGGCCTCGGCTACCCTCTGGGTGGCAACCGCCTGTTCCTTGCCCCTAGCAGCTCCCAGTACATTGATTTTGTTCGATTCTACCTCCTGGTATCTCCACTGCCAGCACTAGTGGAATAACTAGTTTTCAGCTGAGTGTCTCATGTGACACTTCGGAATTGTAACTGTGGTCACCAGTAGAACAACTGCTAGGTTATAAGCCTTCTTGGGATATGTATTCTTTCTGAGGTAGATTTGTATTGCTTCAATAATATATTCAATAAGGATTTTAATTTAGTTTGTTTAGTTATTAATGTTCATTTAGTTTTTCCCCCTTCATATGTATATACTTTATATACTTCATGTAAAAGTTTTCTTTTAATGACAAATTTAAGACTGCTTGTATATTTGCTTTGAAGAGAAATACCAGTGATAGATAACCTGAGTGTATCAAACTGTGAATGTGAACTGAAACTGTCAACGTGTAGTTATTGGATTGTTTTTTAAAATGTGTATATTAATTAGTGTTCTTCATACTTTTTCTAGATGGTATTGAGACTCTGGATTCTGGATGGCTGACATGTCAGACCGAAATCAGATTACGTTTGCATTATTCCGAAAAACCTCCTGTCTCAATAACCAAGAAAAAATTTAAAAAATCTAGATTTAGGTAGGACCATGTGTATTTGTTACTTAAGTTATTTATTTTCACCATTGCTGTAGATTTCCGATCCATCTGGTTATAGGCTTTGAGTGTATCAACTGAGGAAATAGCATACTTATATTCTAACAAACAACAGGGTCTTGTAAAAGTGAATTTGCTTCCTTGCATGAAGATTACTACAGTTAAATGTACTTACATTAGTCTTAATCTCCAAATGTGAAATCAGAAAAATTTTTTTTTACCTTACGTAAGTGATTTCTAGGCTGACATGTCTTTGTAGTTCCTACTGTTTGAAATTTCTTAGTGTAGCAATAAATATTTGTTTTAAAATTGATGTGATGAAATGATTTTGTGTTAAATGAGGGGAAAATGGCACAAACAGAAAAATGGTCATTGGAAATACACTTCAGTGTCCTAAATTTTCCTGGGTCTTAAAAACAAAAAACCTTTTCATTAAGGAAAGGTCACAGTTACCATAGCAGTTCCAGATTAGTGCAATTTTAATCTTAATTTAAGAAATAAATGTCAAGCTTTGTATAAATAAATAAATAGTAACAAACTTTTGTAATGTCACCATGTATATCTTTGAATGAACTGATTTCTTAGCAAAGCAGGCAGCCTTATCATTTGAATTTTTTTAACTTTGGGACCGAGAATTCTAAATATGCTATGTAATGCAGCTTTTTCTAACAAAATGTCAGGGACTGGGTCGAAAGGGCCATTTTCAGTAACTAAAGTAGTTAATAATAATAGTTAATATCTATTTTCATGATAAAATTAATAATGATGTTGCAGTTTGTAAATCCATAAATGCTTTACAGTAACTGCTGAAAATACTATATTACTAATCCTAGTCATAAAATACATATGGGAAAAGGTCGATGACACTTCTCAACCCTTTCCATTGGCCTGTTCTGAAAGTGAGTAAAGTGTGTCGGATGTACCTTGTCTCTGATCATTAGCTTTTTTAGGCCTCTGCTTTGCTTCTGAGAAACCTAGGTAATTGGACCACGTAGCTGATCTGCTCGGTCAGTTTGATTGCAGAGATTCTCTAACCAGATAGTCATAAATAATTAGATATTGTATTTACATGTTAAAAGAAGCAAATAAGTTGTGTTATAGCTGTAAAGTATCTTCGTTTTATGACTTTGAAATGATAATGGTAAGACTTCTCATTTCCACTGTAAGGGATGTGGTTCCATCCTTGGTTGGTGAACTAAGATCCTGCATACTGCGGTGCAGCCAAAAAAATTAATAGATAATTAATTGTGTTCTGCTTGGATTGCTTATGCATACTGAGTCCTATGTTTTTCTTGTTTATATAGAAATTGAGTGTTTGTATATATTACTGTGTTGCTTAGGCTTAAATTGTTACATTTTTATAACCATACTTATTTGACCACTATAAATTAACTGATTCCTACTGAAATAATTGTGCATAGCTAGTAATTGATGTTTGTTTTGACCATCTCTTTCCCCCGAATTCACAGTATTGATAGCTTAAGCCTTCATTTGCTAGAAAATAATTTATCTGCAAATTTACCATGACTATTTTAAAAGCTTAGCAACAAGTGTTTGCGTTTTAAATAAAATACTTAACATGATTTTTTATCTCCTTAACACCACATTTTATTTATTTATTTTTAAAGACACATTTATTCATTGTCATGATCAGACTGTTACATGTAGCAGTCAACAGCATGGGTGCAAAAAAAAGTCTGCTTTAAAACTGTCCTAGAATTCTTTACACAGAACAAACTTGAATAACCTGTTACACAATTAGTCACAAATACAGTCCTCAAGTTTTTTACCCATACAGATGAGTATTGCCTAAAACATCTTTCTTCATAGTTGCTGGACCCTGCCACCACTGTGCTTGTCTGAGTTCACAAATCTGTTACAACCTGTCACTTCTCTGGCTCTCCTGCTAAGCTTTGTTTCCTGGCAGTAATTAAAACCTTCTGCCACTGCCATATCTACTGCTACTGCTGGAACCACCAGAGTCACCCTCCTTTTGTGGTTTAGCAAGGTATTGGCCTTCACTACCATATGAGCCAGAACTTCTCCCTCCAAAGTTTCATCCTTTCATGAGTCCAGAATTTGAAGATTGATGTTGTAATTGCCAAAATCATTGTAGCTTCTGCCACCTCCAAAATTGTTTCCATTATTATCAAATCCATAGCCATCCCCACTGCCACCATATCCACCACCACCGATGGCTGTTACCAAAGCCACCTCGACCACCGAAGTTTACTCCACAACCAGAGTTGTCAACCTCACCACAACAACCTCCTTGATTACCACCAAAGTTTCCAGAAGTACTTCTGCCTCTTTGGTTAGATGAAGCAGTAGCTATCTCTTACGTAGATAGGGCTTTCTTACTTCAGTTGTCGCCATTCACAATATGGTATTTCTGAATGGCAGTCTTATCTACAGAGTCATGGTCATCAGAGGTTACAAAAGCAAAGCCTCTCTTTTTGCTGCTGCCTCAGTGATTCATGATTTCAATCACTTCAGTTTTCCCATACTGTTCAAATTAATCTCTTAGGTGATGTTATTCAGTATCTTCTTTAATGCTACCAACAAAAACCTTTTCACATTTAAGTGGGCAGTTTGAGCATCTTCTCTTGATACAACCCTCTTTGGTTCCACAACTCTTCCATCCACCTTGTGTGGTCTTGCATTCATGCGAGATCTGCCGCCTCCATTGTGACTTATGTGACAAACCCATGCCTCTAGAGTGCTTGATATTTGGACCCCTCATGACCACAGTGTGAGCATTCCCCAATGCTCAGAATGGCTTCTCAGACTCTCCTCAGTTGTTGCAAAGCTCACTCCTGATGAAGAGCTTCTGCAGCTGTTCAGGCTCTTTGGGAGACTCTGACTTGGACTTGCCTTCAGCACTGCTTACTTAGTGATTTCCACAAGCCAAATGGAGTAATCTAACAAGCAAATCTCACCACCACATTTTACACACAAGTTTCTCTTTCACTTGATTCCACCAGAACTTGGAAAGCAGTGTTACTTTATGATAGACTATAACATTTATATATTCATTCCAATTCCAAAGAAAGGCAATGCCAAAGAATGTTCAAGTTACCACACAATTGTACTCATCTCACATGCTAGCAAGATAATGCTCAAAATTCTCCAAGCTAGTCTTCAACAGTACATGAACCGTGAACTTCCAGATGTTCAAGCTGGATTAGAAAAGGCAGAGGAATCAGAGATCAAATTGCCAACATCTGTTGGATCATAGAAAAAGCAAAAGAGTTCCAGAAAAAAGGTCTACTTCTGCTTTATTGACTGTGCCAAAGCCTTTGACTGTGTGGATCACAACAAACTCTGGAAAATTCTGAAAGAGATGGGAATACCAGACCACCTTACCTGCCTCCTGTATGCAGGTCCTATATGCATACCTGTATCTGTATGCAAGTCAAGAAGCAGCAGTTACAGGTAGATATGAAACAGACTGGTTCCAAATTGGGAAAGGAGTACGTCAAGGCTGTATATTGTCACCCTGCTTATTTAACCTATATGCAGAGTACATCATGTGAAATGCTGGGCTGGATGAAGCACAAGTTGGAATCAAGATTCCCAGGAGAAATATCAGTAACCTCAGATATGCAGACGACACCACCCTTCTGGCAGAAAGTGAAGAACAACTAAAGAGCCTCTTGATGAAAGTGAAAGAAGAGTGAAAAAGCTGCTTTAAAACTCAACATTCAGAAAACGAAAATCATGGCATCTGGTCCCACCACGTCATGGCCAGTAGTTGGAGAAACAATGGAAACAGTGAGAGACTTTATTTTTTTGCACTCCAAAATCATTGCAGATGGTGACTGCAGCCATTAAGTTAAAAGACGCTTACTCCTTGGAAGAAAAGCTATGACTAACCTAGACAGTGTATGAAAAAGCATAGGCATTACTTTGTCAACAAAGGACTGTCTAGTCAAAGCTATGGTTTTCCCAGTAACCATGTATGAATGTGAGAGTTGGACCATAGAGAAGGGTGAGCGCCAAAGAATTGATGCTTTTGAACTGTGGTGTTAGGAAGACTCTTGACTGCAAGGAGATCCAATCACTCAATCCTAAACGAAATCAGTCCAGAATATTCGTTGGAAGGACTGATACTGAAGCTGAATCTCCAATACTTTGGCTACCTGATACGAAGAACTGACTCCTTGGGAAAGACCCTGATGCTGGGAAAGATTGAAGGTGGGAGGAAAAGCGCACGACAGAGGATGAGATGGTTGCATGGCATCACCGACTCAATGGACATGAGTTTGAGCAAGCTCTGGGAGTTGGTGATGGACAAGGAAGCCTGGCGTGCTATAGTCATGGGGTTGCAAAGAGTCAGACACAACTGAGTGACTGAACTGAACTGATAACATTTATATAGCTATTTGAAGAAAACCTTTAATATAAATGAACTGAATTCTTTAATTGATCCCTTTAAACTTGGTTTTTTTTGGAGGTGGAAAGAGAGATAGGTAGTTGCACATTGCTATTTGTAGACAAGCTTTTCTTTTTTGGCCACAGCATGCAGCATCCTAGTTCCTGACCAGGGATCAAACCCCTGTTGCCTGTGTTGGGATCTTGGAGTCTTAACCACTGGACCACCAGGAAGTCCTGAGAATAGTCATATTTAATCTTCCATGCCTTCCTTGCCGATTCATTACAGTTCATTTGTGGTCGCTTTTTATATGTCCTGGTAGAGAATGTTTCTTCCTTCAGGCTCACCAGCAAAATCAGTTGTTCAGAGCTATTCCTAAGAGTTTGAAGAGAAGAAAGGATCTTTTTTGTTTGGATTATTAAAGTGGTGCTACTTTTGATTTCACAGTATGACTGTGATACATTATTACTGATTGAATAATCATGTCTCCTTTGGGATACCTTGGCATATGTGCCTGTAAGATAAGTCTGCACAGTTGTTGGAGGCAGCAGGCAGAGAGAATAGGTCTCACTAATGCAGTTCTATTACTTATATTATTAAGTGGATCTCATTTAAATCTAGAATGAAAAGCTTTCCTAGCTCAACTGTATTCTATACAGTAACATTACTCCTACATCATTGGTATTAAAGTTATATAATCTATGAAACTTGCAGTTGGTGCAAGAAATATTCTAGAATTGAGTTAACTTATTGGCATTACAAGTGTTCTCTGCAGCTGATTGCTTCTCACTGGGAGTAAATTAGTCTTTGTGACCCAGTGGCTTAGGTAACTTGTCTTTTGTTTTCATTGCTGTGGGAGTTAATAAGACTCTTGGTTTCTTGTTTTGTTCCTTTGTTTCATTAAAAAGTACATATATGTAAATACATAAAAGCCATGCATACTTGCAAATGTATATGCCATGCTTTTAATACCATTAATACCATAGTTTTCTTTAATAATCTGTTCACAAAGTACCTGGTCTCAGTGTAGTGAGGAGAAGTATGGGAAATTTAAAAATTTATGACCTCCAACTCTTAACAGGATTTATTTTTTAATGTTTATTTGGCTACATCGGGTTTTAGTTGCAACATTCAGGATCTCTGAATGTGGCATGTGGTCTTTTCTAGTTGAGACATGAGGGCTTTTCTCTAGTTGTGGCGCTCAGGTTCTAAGGCACATGGGCTCAGTAGTTGTGATGTGGGCTTAATTGCTCTGCAGCATGTGGGATCTTAGTTCTGCAACTAGGGATCCAGCCTACAACCCATGCATTGGAACACGGATTCTTAACAACTGGACCACTGGGGAAGTCCCTGTCTAACAGTCTTTTAATGCACACTAACAGAATATGGTTCAAAATTGTACTTGTTATATATATATATTTGTGAAACTTCTCATAAGAAATTGAGATAGCCAGTTATAAATGGATAATAGTAAATGCCTCTTTAGATTCATTTTAAAAAACTCAAAGAATTAATGAAAATAGCCTTATGCATAATGAGCATTTATCTCGTTTTAATGAAAATAGCCTTATGCATAATGAGCATTTATCTTGTTTTAATACTTGGCAAAAATGTGTGGAGATAAAAACACCACTATTTTATGAAATATAACTAATGCCATAACCTGTAGTATGTATAGTTCTTTTGTTATTTGAGGGTTTAGCATATAAAGGGAGCACTTTTAAATTCAGTGTTTAGGTAATATATATAATTTTCTTTCTTCATTTTTTGCATTTCATCATTTTTTCCTTTCATTTAGGGTAAAGCTGACATTAGAGGGTCTGGAGGAAGATGATGATGATAGAGTATCTCCCACTGTTCTTCACAAAATGTCAAATAGCCTGGAGATATCCTTAATAAGCGACAATGAATTCAAGTGTAGACATTCACAGCCGGAGTGTGGGTATGGCTTACAGCCTGACCGTTGGACAGAGTATAGTATACAGACAATGGAACCAGATAACCTAGAACTAATATTTGATTTTTTTGAGGTGAGTATATTTCACTGAAGAGGGTGAGAGACAATGTAGACATGAGCTTATTTTTACATATGTTTTGATTTTTATTGTAGTCTAACTTATGTAAACATATGATTCATACAACTTTTTAGATGTTTACTCCTCTGTACATGTTAGCAGATTTTAAAAACTTAGAGTTGGCAGACTCATTAACAATATAATTGAGAATTTCAAAATTGCATTCAAATTATGACCAGATGTCTTGATGCCTGTGTGTATTTTAAACATAAATGAATGTGTCCAAAGCCTCTTTGAAGAATAGAGGCTGTTACTTGATAGGCAGACTGATGTAACTAGCATGATTGAGCCCTCTTCATGACTGAAGTTTTGTTTATTGAAGCATTTTATAAGAATCCATTGTAATTGTGAACTCATTTTTCCAACTTTACTTGATAGTATAAATATGTAAGAAAAGATAGTTGCTGTGAAAATTGTGCCAAGTTATTCAGACTCTGTGCTGCCAACTTTCTAGAGCTTCTTGTGATGCTTATCTTGGCTTTTGGACTGTTCAGCTGCTCCTCACAAATAAAACTGGGTCCTCCCATAAGGTCCTGGCTCTTTGATACTTCCACTCATATTTACACTAGATTAGAGTTTGACTCTTTGAGGGTGGGGAATAAACCTTCCCCAGCAGTAGCACCTAGCCAGTGTTTCTGATATCAGAATTCAGGATGGATTAGAACCTGAGTAATTCTTATAGCTTTATAGTGTAAAGTTATCTTGCCTAATTAATAAGACCTATGAGACATTTATTATAAAAATATGAAGTTTTGGTTGAATGTTTCCTTGTTCTTTTAGTACCTACCTATTAATAATCTCTTGGAACAGCCTGACTTCCCTTTCATTTGGTTAGCAGTTTTGGAAATACTAATTTATTCATAGACTAGGTGGATAAAACACACTATTTAATCTCAAGTATTCAGTGTCCTAGAGGTTACTATCTCTCTGTGTCATCTGTGTAGATGGCATTTGTAAAGAACAAAATATACATTAAAAGTGAAAGTCGCTCAGTCGTGTTCGACTCTTTGCGACCCCATGGACCTTGGGGAATTCTCCAGGCCAGAATAGTGGAGTAGGTAGCCTTTCCCTTCTCCAGGGGATCTTCCCAGCCCAGGGATCAAACCCAGGTCTCCCTCGTTGCAGGCAGATTCTTTACCAGCTGAGCCACAAGGAAAATAATTACAGGTATATCTTGGGCTTCCATAGTGCTCAGTGGTAACGAATCTGCTTGCCAAGAGATGCAGGTTCAATCCCTGGGTCAGAAAGATACCTGGGAGAAGGAAATGGCAACCCATTCTAGTATTCTTGCCAGAGAAATCCAATGGACAGAGGACCCTGGCGGGCTTTAGTCCATGGGTTTGCAAGAGTTGATCACAACTTAGCAACTAAACAACAACACGTATATCTTAGTCTTTGAATATAAAAGTACTTAGAAACATTCAGTCGATGCTTTATATTTGCATAATATATGTTAGAGGATCAGAAGTACAAATCAACAGTAACGATTAATGAACATAAAATCTTACATATACTGTATATTAAATATCTTTGCATACTAAAAGAAAATATGTTACTTGTTACAAGAAAGCTATCTAAATTACCTGAATATAAATTTGGTTGTATTTCTTATTGATTTTCTTCTATAGATTCCGAGTTGATTTTAAGGGTGTCTTTTTTGATCTTTTAATGGAGAATATTGAATTATAAGAATTTGGGTTATTCTTATCCTTATTTTTCAGGAAGATCTCAGTGAACATGTAGTTCAGGGTGATGCTTTTCCTGGACATGTGGGTACAGCATGTCTCTTATCGTCCACCATTGCAGAGAGTGGGAAGAGCGCTGGAATCCTTACTCTTCCCATCATGAGCAGAAATTCTAGGAAAACAATAGGCAAAGTGAGAGGTAAGCTTAGACAGGCATGGTGGCCCTTTACAAATAAGCAAAGGTTAAGTTAGGGTTCTAATTAGTTTCAAATTGTGCTTTTGAGAATGGTAAAGAATTAAATTAATAAGTTGTTTCAGAATATTAACAAATACATTCCCTGGTTGCTCACTGGTAAAGAATCTGTCTGCCAAGCAAGAGACAAGGGTTTGATCCCTGGGTTGAGAAGATCCCCTGGAGAAGGGATTGTCAACACACTGTAGTATTCTTGCTGGGAAATCCCATTTACAGAGGACCCTGGGGGGGGGGGGTGGTGACGGTCCGTGGGGTCGCAAAAGAGTTGGACATGACTTAGTGACTGAACAACAGCAATTTTCTGGAAGCTTTACTTTGAATGGGCATTGACTTGATTTCTTTCTGTTTGATCAACTGATAAAGCTGGTTTGAGTGGTGTTTAGGTGTAATTGAGTTCATCGTAGCCTTTTAATTGTCTTTCTTTTTCCCTTCCCCCTTTTTTCCTATGAAAGTTGACTATATAATTATTAAGCCGTTACCAGGATACAGTTGTGACATGAAATCTTCATTTTCCAAGTATTGGAAACCAAGAATACCATTGGATGTTGGACATCGAGGTGCAGGGAATTCTACAACAACTGCTCAGTAGGTTGAATATTTGAGTAGTACTAGCATTTGGTAGCTTATGTTTGATGATAAAGTTTAACCAACTAAAGGTCAAAGGATCCTTTTAATTATTACCCTGGATTTAAATGTGATTTGGTAATTGGGCTTTAAATTGCTTGTAAATACCTATGATTATTAGAGCTTGATTTAAGGAGTGCACACACCAACCAGTTAATGGTCAGTCTTATTTTGGGGATGGTAAAGTTAGCCTCAAAATAGAGAATAAATACTGTGTCCATTATGGAAAATATAGTTGACTTATTTACTAAATTTATCTTTTCTTTATTAATGATATTTATTTATCTGTATATTTATTTTCTTTCAGGCTTGCTAAAGTTCAAGAAAATACTATTGCTTCTTTAAGAAATGCTGCTAGTCATGTAAGTGAACCTCTTTTTAAACAACTTTGGACTAGTGGTCCACAGGTAGAAAAGTAGAGAGTTGTACGTTGGGGCAGCCTCCTTCATTCTGCATTAATAGGGTAAAAGGGAGACTATTTCTGCTTTTTCTAAATATATTTCTAAGTGAAGATAAAATATTTCTAGGCATTTTAATTTCAGTTCCATGATACGGATTGGAATTAAAGCAATGGAATCCTAAGCATCCTCTTAAAAGTTAATTAGGTGATTTGTAGTATGGTTGATGTATATTAAATAAATTACAGGTACACAGTATAATGATTCACAATTTTTAAAGATTATGCTCCATTTATAGTTATTGTAAAATGTTTACTATATTCCCTGTGTTATATCCTTATAGCTTATTTTAAACCTAATAGTTTGTACCACTTAATCCCCTATGCCTTTATTGCCCCTCCTGCCTTCCCTCTCTCCACTGGTAACCACTGTTCCATGCAAGTGATGTCATATTGTATAGTCTTTCTCTATCTGACTTAGTTCACTTAGCATAATACCTTCCAAGTCCATCCATGTTGTTACAGATAACAAAACTTCACTCTCTTTTATGGCTGAGCAGTACACACAGCTGAGCTGTGTGAGTGTGTGTGTACATACATACACCACATCTTTATCCATTCAGTTCGGTTTCTTTATATCTTGGCAGTTGTAAATAATGCTACTATGAACATTGAAGAGCATATATGTTTTCAGATTAGTATTTTTCAGCTATATATCTGGGAATGGAATTGGTGGGTCATATAGTAGTTCTCTTTTTAGCTTTTTGAAAAACCTTCATAACTGTTTTTCACAGTGTCAATACCAGTTTACATTCCCACCAGCAGTGTAGGAGGGCTCCTTTTACATGCTTGCCAGCATTTATCTGTTCTTTATGATGATAGCCATTCTTTTGATGATAGTGAGGTGATAACTCATTGTGGTTTTTTTGTTTTATATTTCTTTCTGGCTGTCCTTGGGTCTTTGTTGCTCTGCAAGGGCTTCTCTAGTTGTGGCAAGTGGTAGCTACTCTTACTGCAGAGCAGGAGCTCTTAAGGCCTGCGAGTGTCAGTAGTTGTGGCACGAAGGCTTGGTAGTTGTGGTGCACAGGCTTATTTGTCTCACAGACTAGAGTTTGATCCTGTGTCCCATGCATTGGTAGGTGGATTCTTAACCGTTGGACCACCAGGGAAGTCCAGTTCTTTGTGGTTTTGATTTGCATTTCCCTCATGCTGAGCGTTATAACATTTCCTGTATCTGTTGGTCATCTGCATTTCCTTTGGAAAAATGTTTATTCAGTTCTTCTAACATTTTAAATAACTGGATAGTTTTTGGGGTTTTTTTGATGCTGAGTTGTAAATTTTTATGTTAGATATTAACTCCTTATTAGTCATCTCTTGGAAATATTTCCTCCTATTCAGTAGCTTGTCTTTTTGTTTCATTGATGGTTTGCTTTTGCTGTGCGAAGGTTTTTGAGTTTAATTAGGTCCCATTTGTTTATTTTTTAAGCATCCCCCCCCTTTTTTTGAGATAATGTTTTAAGTGTTTGACGCATGCAAAAATGCTCCCCATGAAACATTGCATTTCATCAAATGAATTACTCACTTTGAACTACTCACTTTTTAATGCTCATTAAAAATGAGCTCATTAATGCTCATTAATTGAACTACTCACTTTTTAATGTTCATTTAGATACTCACTTTGTAAATAATGTTTACAGAAGGATTTGATAGTGATTTTATGTAACACTTGGGCTTCCCTGGTGGAATCTGCCTGGAATGCAGGAGACCCAGGTTCAATCCCTGGGTCGAGAAGATCCCCTGGAGAAGAGAATGGCAACCCACTCCCAGTATTCTTGCCTGGTTAATTCTGTGGAGAGAGAAGCCTGGTGGGGGTTGCAAAGAAAAACACTTAGTATGTCAGTTTGCCTCCTGTATACCAACCTGATTATGTTGAATTTCTTAACTTTTTATAGTACTCTGTGTGCATGTGTGTGCATAAAACTCCTTATATATATTATATATATGTATATATAAAACTCCATTTATATATATATATATATATATACTGCATACCATCCTGATTCTAACCTGATTATGCTGAATTTCTTAACTCCTTTTATATCATTATTCAGTTAGTGGTTTGGTTTTTTTTTAGCTTTTAGGTTTTTTAGTACCTGAAGTTTTACATTTTAAATCAAGAGCCTGTGTGTTTCCTCCTCCCTCACCTTCTACTGTACCTCAAGTTAAGCCTCATGTTCTGAAGTTAAACTAAGGGGAAAACTGAGAAACTCTAATTATATTTCATTTTTTCCCATTGTCCTCCACATACATGCCTTAAGTTTTGCCTTTTTAAAAATAGTTAAGTAAATAAACTTGATTTGTTAGATTTTAATTTTATCACTTATATGAAGCAAACAACTATTCTAAGATGTACTTTTCCCATATTTTAACATCTCTAAAATTGGGATAGGATTTACAACTGTCTTAACTTGTCATGGTTTGATTGGCATTGTTTTTTCTCCCTCTTAGTGGTGTTTAAAATAATGATGCATTTTGTATTTCTTGACATCTTAGATTGATTGTCATAATTATTTTAATGTTTAAAAATGTTTAGTTGATAATTTTGTGTTGAAAGGATGTTAAATATACAAGTATGCTGTGCTGTAGGTCATTATTTGTAACCAGTTTCAGTTCCTTATAGTTAAGTAATCTAAACATGGTTTTATTAGCTGTGAACACATGAAGATCCCTAATAAAGAGCTTTCAGGGTGTCTGCTTTTTGAGGGAAGATTCCATTGAGCCTTTTTCTGTTGAAACCCTTTTTACTCTCGGGGATCACTTTATAGAATGTCTTATGTTAGTTATGAAAGGCTGGTTTGGTTTCATGTTAAAGACATCCTTGAAGAGTTTTCGGTTATTATTGGCTTATTTCTTAAAACTTGCTCACACATGAATTTTTTTTTTTTTTTTTATTTTTGGCCATGCTACACTGCATGCGGTAGCTTAGTTTCTTGACTAGGGCTTGAACCCGGGCCCCCTGCAGTGAAATATGGAGTCTTAATAACTGGACCACCAGGAAAGTCCCTCACACATGAATTTTGAGATCAGATTTTATCCCTTAGTAAATTTATCTTCCTAAAGGATGGTGATTATGTAAAATTAAACTTTAAAACTGGGAAGCTATACTTTATTATTGTTTTAACTCTTTAGGGTGTATAGGGTTTTTTTTCCCTCTTTGACAAAAATGATTTGTGTTATTTTCTTGTTGACCGTGGAAGCAGCTAAGCTTATTTCCTGCTTCAGAAGTTACAGAGGAAGCAGACTCCTTTGGTTCTAGGCTATGATCTATATGTACTGACAAGTTAAGCGTCTTTCTTGAGTAAAGCTAGGGTAAGGGATGGAAACATGTCCATCCATTCTTACACAGCACTTCTCTGGGCCATAGACACTGTCAGACCTTGTATCCTTTGATCCCAGCTGGTTTTCTTATAGTGAATTTACAAATATGAATGTCAATTTATGTTTTTAGCCTTTATTTGGATTAATTCATAAGTCATGATGGATCTGACTTAAGTCTAATTGGTGTATATATTTCTTCTGTTTAGGCTTCTATTAGGAAATTTGGTGTATGCATCATTCTTGTTATCCATTTCTGTTTTCTCTCTTCAGCAGAAGTTGTCATTTCCTTTTTAATCTGATTATTGAGATTTTATTAAGAAAGGCTATAAAGTGTGTTGTTGAAGTGCACCAAGTAGCAGAGCTAAGAGATTGCAGCTTTTCCTATTCCCACCTCACCTTTGAGGTTTGACTGTCGAACTGAGGTGTGCAGGGGTCAACAAGATGGGAGGTAGCCATGCCCCAGACTCCTTGTAGGCTCCATTTCTGCTAATAGCAGGAGCAGAGGTGACACTGCTGGAGGCTGTCCACTGCCACAGAAAGGCCCTGGAGTGTGTGTGAGTGGGATCAGTACCCAATTTTTTTGCCAGGAAAAATTGTTGTGCTGTTACAAAAAAGAAGTTACAATTGTTTTAAAAGATTACCTTTTAGAAAAAGCTTGAAGTATAGCATTAAATAATTCATGAGGAAGTTTTTGTGTGTATAGGTCTATACTTTTACAGTGAATAATAAATTTGTTATGTTCTTAGAGTTTTAGATGTATTGTGGGCTGGATAATATTTTTCAATTTTTTTTTTCCCTCTCAGGGTGCAGCCTTTGTAGAATTTGATGTACATCTTTCAAAAGATTTTGTGCCTGTGGTGTATCATGATCTGACTTGTTGTTTGACTATGAAAAAGGTATGTAGAAATTCCTTTAATTCTTAGACAAAAGTCTAAAAATTAGCAAGTTTTATATACACATGCCATTATACATAAGAGACTTGAGCATCTGTAGATTTGGTACCCATGAGGGGTCCTGGAACCAATCCCCAGCAGATGCTGATATATGTGTGCTCAGTTGCTTTAGTTGTGTCTGACTCTTTACAACCCTGTGGACTGTAGCCTGCCAGACTTCTCTGTCAGTGGGATTCTCCAGGCAAGAATACTGGACTGGGTGGCCATGCCCTCCTCCAGGGGATCTTCCTGACCCAGGAATGGAACCCACGTCTCCTGGCATTTTCTTTAAAACTGTGATGGATATCGTTTTCAGTTGAGTTGATCTGAAGTTAAGACTGAGAAAACTGGAGAACTACATGGAAAAGAATGAAGTTAGAACATTCTATAACACCATATAGAAGAATAAACTCAGGGCTTCCCTGTGACTCAGTGGTGAAGAATCCATCTGCCAGTGTGGGAGACACAGGTTTGATCCCTGATCCAGAAAGATCCCACTTGCTGTGGAGCAGTTAAGCCCATGTGCTACCAACTATTGAGCCTGTGCTCTAGAGCCTGGAAGCCACAACTACTGAACTGAAGTCTTCGTCCCCTTGATTCACACTCTGCATCAAGAGAAGCCGTCTTCAACCACAACTAGAGAAAAGCCCATGCAGCAACAAAGACCCAATACAGCCCAAAATAAATGAAATTATTAAAAAAAAAAAACCCTCAAAGTGCATTAAAAACCTAAATGTAAGACCGGACAGTATAAAGTTTAGAGGGAACAGGCAGAATACTCTTTGATATAAATTGCAGCAATATTTTCTTGCATCTGTCTCCTAGAGTAATGCAAATAAAAAACAAAGGGGATCTAATTAAACTCTGAAGCTTTTGCATAGCAAAGAAAACAACCTACTGACTGGGAGAAAATATTTGCAAATGATGCTACTGACAATGGATTAATTTCTAAAATATACAAACAGCTTCTATAATTCAATAAATGGGCTGAAGACCTGAATATACATTTCTCCAAAGAAGACATACAGGTGGCTAATGGGCACATGAAAAGATACTCAATGTTACTGTTAGAAAAATGCAGATCCAAGCTATAGTGAGGTACCACCTCTTACTGCTCAGAATGGCCATTATCAGAAAGTTGAAAAATAATAAATGCTGGAGAGAAGGTATGGAGCAAAAGGAACCCTCCTGCACTGTTGGTGGAAATAAATTGGTGCAGCCACAATGGAGAACAGTATGGAGATTCCTCAAAAAGCAAAGTAAGTCTATATGATCCTGCAATACCACTCATGGGATTTCCAGAGAAAATTATAATTTGAAAAAATACATGCACCTTAATGTTCACTGCGGCACTATTTAGAGTATCTCACACATGGCAGCATCCTGAATGTCCATCTACAGATGAATGTGTTAAGATATATACATGTACAATGGAATACTACTCAGCCATAAAAAAGAATAAAATAATGGCACTTAGAGTGACATGAATGGACCTAGAGATTATCATACTAAGTGAAGTCAGAAAATGAAAGACAAACACCATATGATATTACTTATGTGGAATCTAAAATATAATACAAATGAACTTACAAAATAGAGACTTAGAGAACAAAATTATGGTTACCAAAGGGGGAGAGGGATTGTTTCATATAAATTTGGAGTTTGAGATTAGCAGATACAAACTGCAATATATAAAAGAGATAACATGATCCTATTGTATATCACAGGGAACAGTATCTTAATTCAATATCTTATAATAACCTGTAATGGAAGACTAGATATATCTACTTATTTATATATATATATATATATATTTGTGTAACTGAATCACTCTGCTGTACACCAGAAACTGATACAACATTGTAGATTAACTAACATGTACCAGACGCTGCATAATGTAGTGTAAATCTGTGACAAGGCACCTGACTCTGCCTGTTGGTGGATTCTATTATAATCAGTCATATGGGTTTGGATTATTTTCATTTATAGAAAAGGATCCTTTCCTTTTTGTGAAATGGTGTTAGGAGAAGGAAGGAGATGCACTTATTTATTTATTTAAATCATTTGCAGGGTGGGGGGGGGCCACCATGCTGCATGGCTTAGGGACTCTTGCTTCCCTGACTAAGGATTGAACCCAGTCCCTCAGCAGTGAGAGTGCTGAGTACTAACCACTGGATCGCCAGGGAATTCCCAAGATGCACCTATTAAGATGAAAGATG
The DNA here is from genome assembly GCF_027580195.1 of Bos mutus. Classification (NCBI taxonomy): domain Eukaryota; kingdom Metazoa; phylum Chordata; class Mammalia; order Artiodactyla; family Bovidae; genus Bos; species Bos mutus. Next base: position 32,195,644 of record NC_091629.1, on the reverse strand, counting down.
TAGAATTAGACTTGGGACAGGTTGTTTTTGCTGTGGGGGAAATGTTAATGCAAAGTGAAACAAAAATGGATGGAATGGTAAAGGAACTCACTAACCAAGATTGAGATTAGTGACTCTAGCTATAATTAGTGACTCTGGGGGTTAATTGAAGAGTGTAACTGACCCCTCCTTTGTATCAGACTTCGATTATCTTTGATTGAACCTGATTGAGTTAATTGCAGAATGAAAACAATGAATTGTTTATTTTTTTTACTATTCATTTTTAAGTTGGTATTTTCCTTATAAAACCAATTTATGTTCATTTATTTTTATATACCAGTATTTTTTATATACCACTATACTTTTATATACCAGTATTTTTTATACCAGTAGTTCAGAAGATTATGAAATGGATCTTCAGCGGGTCCAGTGGTTAAGAATTTCTGCCTGCCAATGCAGGGGATTAGTGTTCAATCCCTGGTTCCGTATGCTCTGGGGCAACTAAACCCACTTGCCACAGCTACTGAGCCCACTGGCTACAACTATGAAGCCTGTGCTCCCAGAGCCTGTGCTCTGCCATTAGAGAAGCCACAGCAGTGAGAAGCATGAGCATTGCAAGAAAGCCTGCACTCCCCACAACTAGATAAAGCCTGGGCATAGCAATGAGGACCCAGTGCAGCCAAAATTAATAAACAAATAAAATTTTAAAAAGTAAAAAGATTATGAAATGAAACGTAAATCTTCCTTTTTCTCCTTGGTCGTACTCTCTACTAGTAGTTTCTTGTGTATCCTTCTAGAAAAACTTAAATAATCTCATACTATATGTACTTGGTGTGAAAATGAATAGACATACACTGAATTTTAATTTGTTTGTTGGATTGATGATTTACTGGTGGTGCATTAACTCGTTTCCTTAAGATAGAAGTGCCTGAATAGTGTGACTTTTGATTTATTAAAATCTAATAAAACAGATTTGCTTATTGTGAAAGCATCTATAATACAGTTCTTATTAAATATTACTACTTAGAGGTAATCAATTTTTTCATGACGGTTGATTTCTGTGGTTGTTTTTAACCAAAATTCAGTTTAAAAGATTTTGAAATGTTTAGAAACTTGACAGAAACTACTCCATACTTGGATCGTGCTTGCCTGTTGATTTCCTAGTCATGTAGCATGAATATATGTCAAATAAATGTATACAGCCTGGCAGGAAACAGGAGAAATGACTGATGTTGGCTTGGTTCTCAGTGTGTCTTCAGTGCTACAGCTTCTTCCCAGCTGTTTTTTTCTTCACTAAAAAAAATGTTTTTATCTGCATTAAAAACAAAAAAGCCAGAATTTAAGAGCTGGAAGGTGGTGTTAGGTAGAAAGAGCTCCCCTTCGTGGGCTCACTGTGGCCACCAATTATTCTTATGAGTAAATTGAGACATAGGGACTGTCTACAGTAAATATTCAGTAATAACTTACGGCCCAGTTTTCTTCTTTTTAGAAATTTGATGCTGATCCAGTTGAATTATTTGAAATTCCAGTGAAAGAATTAACATTTGACCAACTCCAGTTGTTAAAGGTATTAATAGTGTGAAATGTTAATCTTTTTGGTTTTACATTTATCATTTGGTTTTAATACTATTTATACTTGTCTGTATATGCTAATATTCTCCTTGCCTGTGGGGATGACTATATATACAGCATGTGTAGAGTCTATGCTTTGGTTTTCTGTTCTATTAGGAAGAATGAGTTTGTGCTCATCCATCTGTCACCTTTAAGTTTCCATGGATCCCATCGGTTTTTGCTTTCATGAAGGAGACTGGACTATAAGTCTTTATAGGCCATGGGGACTAGCTATAATCTTAAGTTGTCTCTGGTCTGCTTTAGCTCTTTTTATTTCATACTTGACTTTCTATGCTATTGTTGATTTTTATACTTATTCTACTAAGATCCTTCTCTATTTTATTGATACCATATAATTTTACATGGTGATCCTTCCTGTTCTCATTAGATATAAAATATATACACTGATATGTGCTTATTCTTATTAAAATAAGTGCTTATTCTTATTAAAATAATAATTCTACATTTTGTTTTTACTAACTTGCAAGCTTTTCAAGCTATAGTTCTGTTAGCCATATCTTCATAAACTAAGGCCTTTTTTTAATGATTACATTTTGTATGTGTGTGTGTGTTTTCCAGCTCACTCATGTGACTGCACTGAAATCTAAAGATCTGAAAGGTATGTACCTATATGAAAACATTGTTTTCATTTCATGATTAGCATAATGAATTTTCTTATCTATTTTAATGTACTCTTTGTGACCTTAATATAATACTCAATTATATAAATGTAATGTTATAGATGGAAAGGCTTTACATATAATACTTGTCAAATGCATAGAAAGCATGATTTTTTACTTTTATGAGTTTTCTTAGCTTGATGATCAAAAATCCATTATTTTGTACTTACCAATCTTTCCACACATTCTTAAGCATTACAGAGTACAAGAGTGTATCAAATATGGAATATAGCCCTATATAGGTGTTTGAAACTAGCTCTAGCATTTACCAGCTATGACCTCCATCTTTGTGTTTAACCATTCTGTGCTTCACTTTCCTCAATGGATTATAAAATCCCTTTGTAATTCCACTTTGCTTTCTGCCCCCATAGAACTTAATAGTGTATGGCATTCATCTTAGCCTCAGTATGTCCTTTTCTAACCCTTTATTTTTATTTATTTATTTTTTACTTTACAATATCGTATTGGTTTTACCATACATCAACATGTATCTGCCACGGGTGTACACATGTTCCCCATCCTGAACCCTCCTCCCACCTCCCTCCCCATACCATCCCTCTGGGTCATCCCAGTGCACCAGCCCCGAGCTTCCTGTATCCTGCATCGAACCTGGACTGGCGACTCATTTCTTACATGATATTATATATGTTTTAATGCCATTCTCCCAAATCATCCCCGCCCCATCCCTCTCCCACAGAGTCCAAAAGACTGTTCTATACATGTGTGTCTCTTTTGCTGTCTCACATACAGGGTTGTTACCATCTTTCTAAATTCCATATATATGCGTTAGTATACTGTATTGGTGTTTTTCTTTCTGGCTTACTTCACTCTGTATAATAGGCTCCAATTTCATCCACCTCATTAGAACTGATTCAAATGTATTCTTTTTAATGGCCGAGTAATACTCCATTGTGTATATGTACCACAGCGTTCTTATCCATTCATCTGCTGATGGACATCTAGGTTGCTTCCATGTCCTAGCTATTATAAACAGTGCTGTGATGAACGTTGGGGTACACGTGTCTCTTTCAATTCTGGTTTCCTCAGTGTGTATGCCCAGCAGTGGGATTGCTGGGTCATAAGGCAGTTCTATTTCCAGTTTTTTAAGGAATCTCCACACTGTTGTCCATAGTGGCTGTACTAGTTTGCATTCCCACCAACAGTGTAAGAGGGTTCCCTTTTCTTCACACCCTCTCCAGCATTTATTGCTTGTAGATTTTGGATCGCAGCCATTCTGACTGGCGTGAAATGGTACCTCATTGTGGTTTTGATTTGCATTTCTCTGATAATGAGTGATGTTGAGCATCTTTTCATGTGTTTGTTAGCCATCTGTATGTCTTCTTTGGAGAAATGTCTATTTAGTTCTTTGGCCCATTTTTTGATTGGGTCGTTTATTTTTCTGAAATTGAGCTGCAGGAGTTGCTTGTATATTTTTCAGATTAGTTGTTTGTCAGTTGCTTCATTTGCTATTATTTTCTCCCATTCTGAAGGCTGTCTTTTCACCTTGCTTATAGTTTCTTTTGTTCTGCAGAAGCTTTTAATTTTAATTAGATCCCATTTGTTTATTTTTGCTTTTATTTCCAATATTCTGGGAGGTGGGTCATAGAGGATCCTGCTGTGATTTTTGTCAGAGAATCTTTTGCCTGTGTTCTCCTCTAAGAGTTTTATAGTTTCTGATCTTATGTTTAGATCTTTAATCCATCTTGAGTTTATTTTTGTGTATGGTATTAGAAAGTATTCTAGTTTCATTCTTTTACAAGTGGTTGACCAGTTTTCCCAGTACCACTTGTTAAAGAGATAGTCTTTTCTCCACTGTATATTCTTGCCTGCTTTGTCAAAGATAAGGTGTCCATAGGTGAGTAGGTTTATCTCTGGGCTTTCTATTTTGTTCCATTGATCTATATTTCTGTCTTTGTGCCAGTACCATACTGTCTTGATGACTGTGGCTTTGTAGTAGAGCCTGAAGTCATGCAGGTTGATTCCTCCAGTTCCATTCTTCTTTCTCAAGATTGCTTTGGCTATTTGAGGTTTTTTTTGTATTTCCATACAAATTGTGAAATTATTTGTTCTAGCTCTGTGAAAAATACCATTGGTAGCTTGATAGGGATTGCATTGAATCTATAGATTGCTTTGGGTAGAATACTCATTTTCACTATATTGATTCTTCTGATCCATGAACATGGTATATTTCTCCATCTATTAGTGTCCTCTTTGATTTCTTTCACCAGTGTTTCATAGTTTTCTATATATAGGTCTTTAGTTTCTTTAGCTAGATATATTCCTAAGTATTTTATTCTTTTCGTTGCAATGGTGAATGGAATTGTTTCCTTAATTTCTCTTTCTATTTTCACATTATTCGTGTATAGGAATGCAAGGAATTTCTGTGTGTTGATGTTATATCCTGCAACTTTACTATATTCATTGATTAGCTCTAATAATTTTCTGGTGGAGTCTTTAGGGTTTTCTATGTAGAGGATCATGTCATCTGCAAACAGTGAGAGTTTTACTTCTTCTTTTCCAATTTGGATTCCTTTTATTTCTTTTTCTGCTCTGATTGCGGTGGCCAAAACTTCCAAAACTATGTTGAATAGTAGTGGTGAGAGTCGGCACCCTTGTCTTGTTCCTGACTTTAGGGGAAATGCTTTCAATTTTTCACCATTGAGGATAATGTTTGCTGTGGGTTTGTCATATATAGCTTTTATTATGATGAGGTATGTTCCTTCTCTTCCTGCTTTCTGGAGAGTTTTTATCATAAATGGATATTGAATTTTATCAAAGACTTTCTCTGCGTCTATTGAGATAATCATACGGCTTTTATTTTTCAATTTGTTAATGTGGTGGATTACATTGATTGATTTGCAGATATTAAAGAGTCCTTGCATCCCTGGGATAAAGCCCACTTGGTCATGGTGTATGATCTTTTTAATGTGTTGTTGGATTCTGATTGCTAGAATTTTATTAAGGATTTTTGCATCTATGTTCATCAGTGATATTGGCCTGTAGTTTTCTTTTTTTGTGGCATCTTTGTCAGGTTTTGGTATTAGTAACCCTTTATTTTTGCACATGGCTTATCTTCCACCAAAATGTAAACCTCTCAAAGATGTGAAAATATTTTTATATTCCCTGAAAAGTTTATAATGTGGTTATAGTAGGTATTCATTAAATGTTTGTCTGTAGTTAGGATAACAGGATAGGTGTAATGCCTTTATAAAGACATTGTGAGGTGCCAAAAACTTCAGAGATATCCCTGGAGCATAAATATGACTTTGAAAGCTTGTAAATGTTTCATAACTAATGAATTTACTTTTAACTTATTTTACTGGAAAATTTTATGTAACTTAGTTTTTGAATTTGCATTGCATAGGATTAGTTACTTGTTGGTTTTGTTTTGCTTTTTGTTTGCTTTTGTTTGTTGGGGAGGTTTAAATCTTGATAGAAAATTTTTTTCTCTAGGAAAAAGTTCTGTGTACCTTGACATAATTGATTTTGGATTAAATGATAATGCTAACAAAGACACAATGGTACTTGTAGAGTCTCTTAATTTTTAAGTTACTATTTCAAGTAGAAGTATTAGCAAGATTCAGTTCAGTTCAGTTCTGTCACTCAGTCGTGTCTGCCTCTTTGCGATCCCATGAATCACAGCTCACCAGGCCTGCCTGTCCATCACCAACTCCCAGAGTTCACTCAGACTCATGTCCTTCGAGTCGGTGATGCCATCCAGCCGTCTCATCCTCTGTTGTCCCCTTCTCCTCCTGCCCCCAATTGCATGAGGTGGCCAAAGTATTGGGAGTTTCAGCTTTAGCATCAGTCCTTCCAATGAACACCCGGGACTGATCTCCTTTAGGATGGACTGGTTGGATCTCCTTGCAGTCCAAAGGACTCTCAAGTGTCTTCTCAAACTCCACAGTTCAAAAGCATCAATTCTTTGGTGCTCAGCTTTCTTCACAGTCCAACTCTCACATCCATACATGACCACTGGAAAAACCATAGTCTTGACTAGTTGAACCTTTGTTGACAGAGAAATATCTCTGCTTTTGAATATGCTATCTAGGTTGGTCATAACTTTCCTTCCAAGGAGGAAGCGTCTTTTAATTTCATGGCTGCAATCACCATCTGCAGTGATTTTGGAGCCCAAAAAAATAGTCTGACACTGTTTCCACTGTTTCCTAATCTATTTCCCATGAAATAGATGGCATCTGGTCCCATCTAAGTGATGGGACCAGATGCCATGATCTTCGTTTTCTGAATGTTGAGCCTTAAGCCAACTTTTTCACTCTCCTCTTTCACTTTCATCAAGAGGCTTTTTAGTTCCTCTTCACTTTCTGCCATAAGGGTGGTGTCATCTGCATATCTGAGGTTACTGATATTTCTCCCGGCAATCTTAATTCCAGCTTGTGCTTCTTCCAGTCCAGCGTTTCTCATGATGTACTCTGCATGTAAGTTAAATAAGCAGGGTGACAATATACAGCCTTGATGTACTCCTTTTCCTATTTGGAACCAGTCTGTTGTTCCATGTCCAGTTCTAACTTGCTTCCTGACCTGCATACAAATTTCTCAAGAGGCAGGCAAGGTGGTCTGGTATTCCCATCTCTTTCAGAATTTTCTACAGTTTATTGTGATCCACATAGTCAAAGGCTTTGGCATAGTCAGTAAAGCAGAAATAGATGTTTTTCTGGAACTCTTGCTTTTTTGATGATCCAGTGGATGTTGGCAATTTGATCTCTGGTTCCTCTGCCTTTTCTAAAACCAGCTTGAACATCTGGAAGTTCATAGTTCATGTATTGCTGAAGCCTGGCTTGGAGAATTTTGAGCATTACTTTACATAGCCCTTAATCTCAATGAGCTATAAAAAATAATTTCTTGCAACTTCTTTTACAAAGTATAATTTTTATAAGAAAATAATCACTGTTGAGGTCATAAAATTAGATGTTCCTATTAAATATTGTAAAGTGGTCTTCATAAAGGATGTTTATTTTGAAAATGGGGGTTTTATTGGTTAAAATTACTAAATACAAGAGTGTGAAAGGATCTCATAACTACTTCCTTAAGAATTTCAGGGAATGTCTTAGTGATAAAGTGGCATTAATCTACTGAGTTTTTATATTTAAAATTTCAGAATCTATGGTTGAAGAAGAAAATTCCTTTTCTGAAAATCAGCCATTTCCTTCTCTTAAGATGGTAAGTTCTTTAGATAAACTTCAGGTAGTGCTATCATTAATTCTTTTATATCTGAATAATTTATTTTGGTTTTTTAAATGGGCACTAAAAAAGCCGTGTAATGTAAACTAATGTTTGATGCTTTTTAGAGAAGATACATTCTTGTGTATTTGTGTACTTTTTTTTTTTGATGAGAAACTGATTTGCTCAGATGAATAAATTTCCTACCTCAATGGATTAATTTGGTAAGAACAGGAAATTCACATATTTCTGTATATAAACAGAGAGGAAAGGGCATAGAAAAGAGAGTACAGGGGGAAGTGTGATGATGGGAGAGGCATTTTTACGAAATTTAAGGCTGGTGTTTGGCTTTTAGAGAGAAATTCTCCAACCAAAGAATATAGTACCCTGGTTACTTAAAGTGAGATACAAATTTCAAGAATTCACTCTGAAAAAGTGTAACAAAGATTTAAAGATTTAAAACTAGACACAATTCATAAAGGAATTCCTTTGACAGGCAGGTCAAATACCCTCTTTGATCATGCTGAATCTGCTTTTGTTCTTGTTGGCTCCATTTCCTAATTTTCCTGTTCTCTACTGTATTTCTGATGATGTGTCAGCTACAGTAGTTTTCTTAGGCAAAAAAATAGGTAATACCAGTGTATCATGATTATTTACCCTCTAAAAAAGATGCTACAAGAGAACCCCTATAATAGTCATTGTCCTAATGCCTTTAGGTCATGGTTTGAATAATTTTTCAGATATTTGTGAAGCCTAGCTAAGTCATTCCTTCTAGTCCAAAATTCTAAAATCATTTGGTTCTTAGAAATTTCATGATTTCTGGACATGATTTCATAGAACAGAAAAACAGATTTTTAAAAAATGTGTATCAAAGGGTTCTTTTCTGATTGTGCATTAGTCCAGTAAAAATATGGCAGATATATTAAGTAAGGCTAAACATATCAGAGAACAAAGTAAAAAAAACTCACAGGAGATTAAGTACAGCTTGTTTTAGGTATCGTACTTTTCATGCAGCTGGTTAACGTAGACCGGGACTATATCCAAGGTCACCAGAATTCCAGGCTATATTCTTATTCTGTTTTTATTCTTTTACTTGCTATTATAAAATTAAATACCATATATACTGTCCATGTTAAGTGGTTTCTAAACTTTGAAATAAATTGTTCTAAATTCATTTTCTGCTTTAGCATGCTTGAGTATTTGACAGAACAAATTGGTGTTTGAATAAAAAATCAGCTGTTTGTACGTTAATAAACAAGCTTCATATTTTATTTTATTTTTTTAAATTTGGCTGTGCTGGGTTTTCATTGCATCCCATGGGCTTTCTCAAATTGTACCACAGGGACATTTCATTGAGGTGTGCAGCTGTAATAACTGTAGAAGCATGCAGGCTCAGTAGTTCTCTAGTTGCTCCATGGCATGTAGGATGTTAGTTTCCTGACCAGCAATCGAACCCACATCCCCTGCATTGGAAGGTGGATTCTTAACCAATGGACCACCAGGGAAGTCTCAAGCTTCATATTTTAGATTATATTTTCTTTTTCTTTTTTTTTTAGATTGTATTTTCTAGTAATGCCAGGGCAAGTGGTATTACTACATAGTGTCTAGATAATTTAGATAAATTGATACACTTATTTATATAAAGACTTTTTTTATTTATGAGCCTCTTTAACTTTAAAGATAACATCTTTCCAGGGAGTTATCACTGTGGTACAAGTTAAGTATCACCACCTTAAAAACAAGCTAGAAATTATATTTTTTTGTATATCTTAGTAGACTGTAATGCCTGGATGCGATTCAGAAAATATGACAGACGTCCTTTTAAATTCATGAGGCTCCTTATCTGCTCACTTTAGTTGTTCAGTACTAATAGTGAGAAGAATTTTAGGTTAGGATCATCTCAATGTTAAGTAGTAATCAATTATCACATGCTAAAGACCACTGTCTTTGCTATTTAATTTGTTTTGACTTTCTTATTCAATTTAATCATTAACCAGGTTGTCAGTTTGAGTATAAGAAAAGATAGTGGTTTTTACCAGCGGCACAAAGCGCTTTATCCTTACTAGTGATACGTTTTCTTACAGGTTGCTTTTTGTAATAAATTTGTTTTTCTTTTTTTCCTTCTTATTCTACCATTCATCTCACCAAAAATAAACAAAATTTACCACCAACAAACGCACCTCTAGGTTTTAGAATCTTTGCCAGAAGATGTCGGGTTTAACATAGAAATTAAATGGATCTGCCAACAAAGGGTAAGCTGTTCTCCATGTGACCCATTCTTCTTTCCTCCCTCTTGTTTCTTTAAATGCATTGATTCTTGTCTCTTTGTTTAGTGGAATAAGTGACACTGAAATCTTATGGCTTCTTCCAGCAGGCACAGTGCTTGTTAGACCTTTTAAATAAAGCGGAATTTACACTTATTTCAGTTCTTAAAAGTAGTTATGGAGTGGGTAGCCTTTCCCATCTCCAGGGGATCTTCCCAACCCCAGGACTGAACCCAGGTCTCCCGGATTGCAGGCAGATTCTTTACAAGCTGAGCTACCAGGGAAGCCCAAGAATAGTGGAGTGGGTAGCCTATCCCTTCTCCAGCGGATCTTCGCGACCCGGGAATCAAACCGCAATCTTCTGCATTGGAAGCGGATTCTTTACCAACTGAGCCATCAGTTATGACGAAGCCCAGTTATGATTACATTATAGTAGAAATTCCAGTTTACATGCTTCTCATGCGCACAGTAATATGGACAATTTCTGTGACTTGTAAAAGGAACAGTGAGAAATCTAACCAGTCAGAACTTAGTAACTGATTAGTTTTTGTTTTTTTTATCCCCATCTCAATATATACCTTAAATAATTGCCTAAGCAGTTTTCTGTGAAGTGGCAATAGCTAGTAGTAATTAATTAGGAAAAGAAATTTCTGCACACATGTCTAAAATTTAGTCATTCTTTTGTTCAATAAAGAATTATTTATTGAAAAGCTGCTACTGTGCTTAAATGGTGAAAAAGAGCCTTGACTTTATGCAGCCTAGTAGTGTTCTACTCCAGGAAAACAACTAACTCTTGAATGTATCAGATGGGGCTGCATGCTAAGAGTGCTGGTTGGGGTGGGGACATTGGAAGTAGTTAATCCAGGCAATTCTGGTATTTGTTTTGGTCAGAATAATCAAAACTGTCCTAAAGCATGTCTTTTACATCGCTATTTATGATAAGCTGGTCCTGGCTAACATGTTTTTCTTAGTACTTGATTTTTAAGTTTTCAGAGCTTTTAGAATAACTGTAATGGACTTCACTTTCACTTTCATGCACTGGAGAAGGAAATGGCAACCCACTCCAGTGTTCTTGCCTGGAAAATCCCAGGGATGGGGGAACCTGGTGGGCTGCCGTCTATGGGGTCGCACAGAGATGGACACGACTGAAGCGACTTGGCAGCAGCAGCAGCAATATGTCTAAGACTCAAGAATGAGATTTTTAACTAGTAATTCTTAATTACCAGGGATTTTTGGCTAGTGAGTTAACAAATAAAGTGGAGTCTTTTTGTCCACTTACAGTTTGTGAAGATTATATAAAAATATTTTTAAATTACAGTAGATTTCAGATTTTCAGAATTTTAGCTTTTATTTTGTTAAACTTTATTAAAGCAAAAGTCAATTGATGTTATAATCACTTTGTATCTGTACCTAATTATAATAATTCACAAAGGCCTTTGCTTTCCATATCTGTAAAATACTAGTTGGACTGTTCTCAAGAATTTTTCTTAGTACTGTGATTCTAGGGTATTTAATGACTTTTGTTTTCCTATTCTTCCATAGGATGGAATGTGGGATGGTAACTTATCAACATATTTTGACATGAATCTGTTTTTGGATATAATTTTAAAAACTGTTTTAGAAAATTCTGGGAAGAGGAGAATAGTATTTTCTTCATTTGATGCAGATATTTGCACAATGTAAGTAGTTTTTTTCTCCTGTATACTTAGACTATAGCTAGGATTTAGAGTAGGATTACTGCAGTAGGAGGTAAGGAAGTGGTCAGCCTTCACCCTTGATTTGTCTTCTGTATTGCATTTTATATATTCTCTACTGAGATGCCTTGTACACCACTGGGTTGGAGCACCTCACACCCTGTGTTTCATTTTACAGACATTAAATCCTCCTTACCGAATTGTAATCCCTCAGGGGCTTTCTTTTGGCCCATTTCTGAGAGCATTTTAACTCTTGTATAGAATAATTTAATTTTTTCTTTTCTTTTTTTTAACTTAAAGGCAATGTATGTTAATGCTTGTTATACCTCTGTAACGAGTATGCCTTTAATTTTTTTTCTTTATATTTTTAGTATTTTCTCAAATTTCAAAGCCATATGTTATGGTTATCTGCCCAGTGAAAAATATTTTTTAAATTGTCTTTTTTTAGGGTTCGGCAAAAGCAGAACAAATATCCCATATTATTTTTGACTCAGGGGAAATCTGATATTTACCCTGAACTCATGGACCTCAGATCTCGGACAACCCCCATTGCAATGAGCTTTGCACAATTTGAAAATCTACTGGTAAGCTATGCTTGAATTTTTAATATTTATTTTTTGAAAAATGTTTTAGAGTAATAGTAAGTAAAATTATATATTAATTTAACATCTGAGTGGTTAGTTTTGACCTATGTATAATGAGCAGATAGCTCTACATAAAATGAAAATATTAAATTACAGACTGAAAAGCAGTTAAATGACTACTACTGACAAAAATTTTCTTGCAGGCCTAGGTTAAGTATGTTTTGTAGTTTAGTGTTCTGAGTGGGTTTTATGAATCATCTTCCCTGTCCATTCTACTTTACAGAATACTAATATAGAGTATGACCATTTAGAATTTGTAGTTAATAAGTTACTTTTTCATGAGTAACTTATTTTTCATCTTTTAGGGGATAAATGCACATACTGAAGATCTACTCAGAAATCCGTCCTATATTCAAGAAGCAAAAGCTAAGGGACTGGTCATATTCTGCTGGGGTGATGATACCAACGATCCTGAAAACAGAAAGAAATTAAAGGAATTTGGAGTTAATGGTCTAATTTATGATAGGTATTTGTTTTTTATGAAAAATTTTCATGGATTGTTAGAAGAGGAAAAGTAGTATAATTATCTTAACATTTATTTGTCAGTGAAATTTTTTCACACTTTGGAGTATACCACAGTCACTTGGGAAGTTTGTTAAAAATTCAGATGATTGCTCACTAACCTGGATATATTGACTCATCTTGCAGGTGGAGGTGGCTGTTTGCCCTAAACCTGTTCTCTGTCTGCAACAACTTTCTTGGTGGTCTCATCCTGTTCTGTGGCTTTTCATACTATGTACATCCCTCTAAGTCAGTCCTTGCCCTCCATGAGGGCAAGGCTTTGCCTGTTTTGTTCACTTTGGTATTGCCAGATTTTTGGACAATACAATAGCTTAAGTAATTTGTTTTTAAATAAATTTACTGGTTGTTTAAAACGTAAGTCTGAGATCTCTGAGAGATGAAAAGGTTGCTTAGTGTAAAGAAATCTGGGGTTAGAAGGTTTACTCTGCTGAGGGGGTTTAGTGGGCTTACTAATACTTGAGCAACATCAAGTAAGTGATAAAATTTGTTACCAGACCTGCTTTAAAAAAATACAGTCCTTGGATTTAGTTCGTATTACTGTTTGTTGTATAAAGTTATATTGCTTGCTTAATAAAGCTTTCCCCACCCCTGCTATTTTGTCTGAACTAGTCTTGTCTTAAAACTACAACCCGGATAATGCCTGCCTTTTAAAGTATTTGGTTAATATTTCTTTAAGCTGCATAATTCATGATTCTTTTTATTAGATGTTTCCATCTAATTAAAGGAAAATTAAAAATTTTAAATTGCAATATGATGAAAGTGCTTTATTTAGCAAATTTTGAGGGAATATTTCTTTGAGGAGGAGGAAGGAATGATTGCAAACATTTTCAGGTAAGAAAAGTATATTGTGAGATTATACCATGTACAGCTTTTGTAGAGTATAGAAATTTTAGTCAGATCCTTCATCCAAAGGGCCCTACTTGGTTGTAGCAAACACTGACCTTGCAAGGAAAACAGGAAGATACTGTGTGATATATATAAAAGGCCAAAACAAAGTGAGTGCTTCCTGGCACAGGGTCAACAAAAATAATTTTAAAGAGGAAGCAAGAGATATATTTGAGCATGGGTGGTGGTGGTTAAATTTGCTCTGACAGATTTTGCATTTTAGGCAGAGGTGAGAGCAGGCACCAGGGCAGGACTGTGTTGAGGGTGTGTGTGGGGGATGTTGAGGTGGCCCAGCACTGGGCTTCTGCTTGGGCCCAGTGAGAGGTGAGAGACTGGGTAGGGTCAATTTTTATTATTCTTGGAAGTTTTTTCTTCTTTTTAAAAAAATTTTAGTCAAAGTATTACATGTATATATATAATCAACCGTACTTATATATATGAACTACATATATATGTGTCTTCTGTGTGTGTGGTGTGTGTGTGTACGTACTTCACATAGTTCAACAGTCCTGGGAATTCCCTCGCGCTCTGTGCTTAGGAGTTAGTGCTTTCATTGTCAGTGACTTAGGTTCAGTTCCTGGTTGGGCAGCTAAGATCCTGCAAGCAATGAGGTGCAACCAAGAAAAACCTAGCAGTCTTTCCTAGCTCTTTAATTGTCCCTGAGTTCCTGTGTAAATTTTTTTTAAAACTGTTTCTTATGGTATTTAAGGTGCTTATTGCTATTATTTTTTCATTATCAAATTTAGACATATTGAAGATTTAAATGATTCAGAGCCTTTGTTTCATTTTACATGGGGGAGAATTGTGATGTGTTTTAATTTATCAAAACCAGTCCTGTTTTTACAAAGGCATTAACAGATTTTAGATTTAATCATGGTTTTGTGATTTATTATCTTATACAAGCTGCTATTCTTAATTTGCTGATATTTGGAATTTCTGCATTTGTAGTAATGACTAAGATGGCCTTTAATTTACCTTTATCGGGTAAAGGTAAATTACCTAATTGTCTAATTTTGTCTAATTTTGACATGAGGATAATACTTGCCTCATACATTAAATTGAGCAATGTTTCCTCTTTGTGTACTGTGCCTGCTCAAATTATTTAAAAGAATTCAGTAACAGAACCCACATTTAAAGAACATTATTATTAGATATGAACTCACTTGTGTGCCCCTCTCTAATTATATTCCCTTACCCCCTCCCTCAGATATAACTGATTATCATATTATTCTCTTAAAATTTGTTAAATTCTTATTTTTATTGCTAGACAATATAACATTTAGTTTTTCATGGCTTTAAACTTTATTTGTACTCTTTCCCTACTTGTTACATTCTTAATCTACAAGTGTGTACCTGAAACTATTAAATAAGTTAAAAAGATTATGGTCCCTGAGTATTTATGTATGTGTGCTTTTTTAAATGATTGTGCCATTGGCTTGCACCTTTTCTATGTTAGTCTTAACTTTCTGGACTAATTTTGTGACCCGCTGGGTCTCTAGCTCAGCATAAGGCATTTGTCTGTGGATTAGGCATTGGAAATATAATAGGAATATGGGCACATGGAGCGGGCTTTTCTGTGCTTGTTCTGCTCACTGGAGCCTCCTAAGAGTTCTCAGGAGTAGGCCAGCCCAAAATAAACCTGTCAAGTAGAGTGGAAACTGAATCAACAAATGTTAAATGGTTCAGGGCATTCTGTAGGTTTCAAAGCTGGTAGGATAGGCAGGGGCTCTTTTAGAGTGTTGCTGCTGCTGCTGCTAAGTCGCTTCAGTCGTGTCCGACTGTGCTAGCCCACAGCAAGCCTGTCCATCCATTCAGTCTTCTTCAGTAACATTGCTTGACTTTGGGTACAACTGCCACGCTGAGCAGCAGTTCTTAGGTCACAGCTCCTGTTTCCTGTAGTCCAGATCTTTTTCTCTCTTGCTTTACAATCATTTTTATCGAACACGTAGTTCAGTATCTTCTTGAGAAAGGAGGATGGAAAGCCTGAAGTCTTGCATGTCTGGAAGTGGCTGGGCATAAAATTCCATGTTAGAAATCATTTTTTTAAGACGTTTAAAAGCATTTTTCCATTATCTTCACAATTCCATTGTGCTATTAAGAAATATGAAACCGTGTTGATTCCTACTCCCTCACATGTGATTTGTTTGTTTTCCAGAATTCTGGAGAATCTGTGCTTTTGTCTCTAGTGTTCCAAATTTTCATAAAGATGGTCTTGTGGGTCTCGTTTTACCCATGTGCTAGACACTTGGTATCCCTTTTATTTTTCTTTATAGAAATCCTTTCATTTGTATATTATATACTCTTCGACCAGATTTAAATTCTTAGCTTTTTTCCTATTTTATATCTTTGTCTTTTTGTTCTACTTTCAAAGATTTCGTCAACCTTTGTGTCTGCTTATCCTGTTGAGTTTTTTGTATCTGCTGTCGGAAAAGGCAGTGGCGCCCCACTCCAGTACTCTTGCCTGGAAAATCCCATGGACAGAGGAACCTGGAAGGCTGCAGTCCATGGGGTTGCTGAGGGTCCGACACAACTGAGCAACTTCACTTTTACTTTTCACTTTCCTGCATTGGAGAAGGAAATGGCAACCCACTCCAGTGCTCTTGCCTGGAGAATCCCAGGGACGAGGGAGCCTGGTGGGCTGCCGTCTATGGGGTCGCACAGAATCGGACACGACTGAAGCGACTTAGCAGCAGCAGCAGCAGTTGTGCTTTTAATTTTCAAGAACTGTCTTTTTTCCTCTGAATGCTCCTTTTTATGTATGTATTTAAAAAATTCTGTTCTCATTTGATGAAATTTCTATTTCTCTGAAGTCATTAAGGATCACTTACAAAATTTTTTTTTTCTTCTCTTTTGCTCACTATCTCACATGTTAGAAGATTTCCTCAGATATTTAGAAATCTTTGGTTAAGGAACTGGTATCTAAAAAGCTTGTTGAAAACTCCTGAGTGTATGAATATGGCTTGTGAAATCTCACTGTGGAATAATATGTGTGACCCCTTTGGTCATACATCTATCATTAGATTAAAAACTTTGCTTTTTGATTGGTCAGATTCCTCCTAGAAGACTCTGTAATATATTGTACTTAGAGGATACAAGTCTGGCTGCTCAGTTTGTTGGAGTCAAGTGAGGAAAGAGAGATGGGTGAAGGGCATGTCTCTGTGTTTAGAATTTGTTGTATTTGTACCCTCTCTAATTTCCCTGATGCTGATGGCTATTTTATAAAACGCCTCAAACTCTCTCACCTAGTCTTCTCCTTCATTTGACCTGGACCAAGTAGGGCAGGGGCAGCCTCCACAGCAGGGAGTTAAATGGAAGGGAACCACTTGCTACTGCTCAACCTTCAGCCCATCCTCCATCTTTGAGCTCCTTCCTCCCCTTACCCAGTTCCAGAGGAGTCTGGGCTGCTTTTAACTCAACCCTTTTCATTTTTTCAACTACTAGCTTGTGGTTTGGACTTTTCTATTCTGCTAACTGAAGTACTTTATCACTTATCCATCTGTTTAACAGCTTCTAAAATTTTGTTGCTGTCTCTCTTTGGTTTTTCTCATATTTAGTGAATTTTCTCTCAATACCCTTATTTTATTTCTAACAGGATATAGGGAGTGAACTTAGATGCTTCTATTCAGTCTTGATCCAGAGATCACTCTTCATTATTTTATATATGCCTTTAATTGTCTTTGTGTTAGAATAGTGAAATATTTCATAAAATCAATACTTGAAAAATCTTGTTTAAGAAAATTCTCCCTATTCTGATGTCATAGCAGCTTCCCAGGTGGCTCAGTGGTAGAGAATCCACCTGCCAATGCAAGAGACACAGGAGATTTGGGTTCGGTCCCTGGGTTGGGATGATCCCCTGGAGGACAGTATTCTTGCCTGGAAAATCCCATGGACAGAGGAGCCTGGTAGGCTACAGTCCATGGTGTCGCAAAGAGTCTGAGCACTGCTGAGTGGCTTGATGTCATAAACAGTTAGTGCCTCACATAAATTGTCTGGTTTTTAAAACAGTGAAAGGCCTTCCTTGCTGTGCTGGTGGGCAGTGCTAGTACCGTCATTGTCACTTGGGGCTCTCAACTCTAGATACATCTGTTAGTGCTACATAGCTTTAGCATAATTTTCACACTGGTGAGTAGTCCTTTTTTTTTTTTTTTTAAATTTTAATTTAATCTTAATGTTTTGGCTGCATCGTGTAGCACGTGGGATCTTAGTTCCCCAACCAGGGCTGGAACCCATGTAGCCTGCAGTGGAAAGGTGGGTTCTTAACTACAGAACTGCCAGGGAAGTCCCGAGCAGTCCTTTTCATCTTGATCTTTAGTGCTTTGAAGTCAGAACCGGGTATGAATTCCAGCTCTACCTTGTAGTAAGTTCCCATCTGTCAGATAAGGCATTGCTGATTGATTAACCTGAAGAAAAGATACTTGAAGAATCATGAGTAAGCTACAGATTTCATTTTCTGATTCAATTTATAATCAGCTCTTTTGCTTCAGGGTCGCAAAAAGGCAGTGAGTAGACTGGAAGAAATGTTTTTAAATAGAACTGATGCTTATATCTTTTAAGAAAAAATTAAGACTTTGTAGTATAGGTGTTCTAGGCATTCTGTAGGTTGTCAGATCCTAAGTAAGCCATAAAATTACCTATTTTATGTTTTGTGTTTGTCTCATCATAGGATATATGATTGGATGCCTGAACAGCCAAATATATTCCAAGTGGAGCAGTTGGAACGCCTGAAGCAAGAATTACCAGAGCTTAAGAGCTGTTTGTGTCCCACTGTTAGCCGCTTTGTTCCCTCATCTTTGTGTGGGGAGCCTGACATTCATGTGGATGCCAATGGCATTGATAACGTGGAGAGTGCTTAGCGTTTACTGGGTGGAGACCATTTGGGGCATGCACCGCTATTCTGGGTATTCACTTTTCATCACTAAGCACTGTTTATCTATGCCTTTTAGGTTTTCATTCCAATGAAGCAATAATGAAGTATTTTCTATTTCATTACAGTTCTTGCTAGAATTTCAAGTATGCTATTTAAATCACTTGGCCAGGTATAATTACCAGTCAATCTCTTTACACGAGAATATTTATTGGTTGGTAAATATTTTAAACTAAATGTGTAAATGTATAATGTTAAACATAGAATTTCGGAATTAACTATATAAATATCTCATATTTACACTTAGTACAGCTTTTTATTTGATCAGGTCGGAAATACTTACCACTCAGAAGAACATGGCTATGCATAATTATACCTGACCATGGGAAAAATAAGTACCTCAAATGCATGTATTTGCACTGGTGATTCCAACTGCACAAACCTTTGTGCCATCTGTGTGTATATGTATTTTTCACATGAATTGACATGCACACCATTTTCATTCAGTATGAACCTTGAGGCTGCTGCCATTTTCCCATTTAACCAAACCGATACCTGTGTAAATAGCCTAAAGGTGATCCTTGAAAACTTGTTTCATATATCTTTCAGAAGTTATTTTGCATAAATATTAAAATTCCAAAAAGCTGCAGGGTAACTTAATGTATAAAATATTACAAGTATGGATTGCAGACTTCATACAATAGATGATAGTGTATAAATTCTATTGAATGCATGCTTTCTGTTTTAAGCATGAGACTGTACACGTTTACTGTAAGTCCTTGCATCTGTGGTGCTAGGTGAGTGTGAGAAGGTGTCAAGGACTGAAAAAATATTTTGTTGCCTAAAAAAAAAAAAAAGGAAAAAAAAGTTGTCTGTAGGCATGTTAAATATGCTTAAGTGTGTCTCTCTCTACCTATTACACACCATTGCTTTGTGGATTTGTTTTATGTATGTGTGTGTTTACAGTAGATAAAACCCTGTGCAAAAAATAAATGACCTGAATTCTCATTGGTATTCTTTATTGGTTAATGAATGTCATGCATGTAATTTATTTAGAAATGTAGAAGATGCTACTATATGTGTATGTGTATTATTAGGATTATACAAAGGTTTCTTTTATTAGAAGCAGATTGTTTTGGCATAACTTATGAGTGAATGTTAAATAAAATACACAGATTTATTATATTCATTATAAAATGAAATTTCAAGATGTTACTTTTGTAAAATTGGTCCCTTATTATTATTATGAGATATTGGAATTTAGTGTCCACCCTGAAAGGATGGCTTATTTGTATACAGCTTTTACTTCATGTAGGCAGTTTATTCATTACTGATATGATTTGGTAGTAGCTGAGAACCTAAAAGTTCGGTTGTATGTTGTATCTTTACTTTTTTAAGCTGAGTAATGCAGTTTTGGCCAGATCTTAATTGTGTTGAAGATAGGCTTTAAAATCCTCTGGTACTCTGTTTGTAACACTGATATTTAATGGAAAATAGTTTAGGAAATGGAGTTTTCTGCAGGGATTTTATATACTTTTCTCATGTTGAAAGGATTTTGCAACACTGTGTGTGGAAATTAACTTGGTATGAACTAGGGACTTTTAGAAAACTTCTGAAAAAGAATTACTTTTTTTGATCTACAGACCTGGTATAACACAGTTACCATTACTTTATGATAACTCGATTAGCCATATGTGTGTTTCTAGTCCTGTTTGTTTGCTCCTCCCCTGTGCCTTTTTAGTTCCAGCTCCATTTTGAAGACTTGCAGATCATAAATGGAAAGAAGAGGAACAGGAAAGGAAGTGATGTAGGGGTCAGTTTCCTCAACAGTATAATTTGCTGAGTAGAGCTTACAGCCACTGCTTATGACAAGGACAGAACCTCACTGCTCACTTTCTCCTGTCTCTTGCTGACCTTACAAACACCAGGGTTGCTGCTGCTGCTGCTAAGTCACTTCAGTCGTGTCCGACTCTGTGCGACCTCATAGACGGCAGCCCACCAGGCTCCCCTGTCCCTGGGTTCTCCAGGCAAGGACACTGGAGTGGGTTGCCATTTCCTCTCCAATGCATGAAAGTGAAAAGTGAAAGTGAAGTCGCTCAGTCGTGTCTGACTCTTAGCGACCCCATGGACTGCAGCCTACTAGGCTCCTCCATCCATGGGATTTTCTGATTAACTCATAGCTAGCAGTAGCTTCCCTTTTTATAGAACTTCCATATCACTAGCTGTTGCCCCATACACTCTGCACTAGCTATACTGTGACTGTATTAGGCCCTCGCCATGTCGTATTCCCACATTGCTCCCTGTCTGTAGCCATGTGCCTTGCCTGGAAGCCTTTTCTGCCCCTGATACTTTCTCCTTGCTCACACTCATTTCTCCTTTAGCCCTTCATCAACCTCTCTGCTGCACCCTTGCCAAAACTTAGAAAGGGATGAATCCACCTTTTTTTAACTCCATGGCCAAATGTTCATTCCTTGATCATGTCATGCAAAATGGTACATTCTTGGTAGACACAGTTAATGTTCATCTCACCACGTTGCAGGCTCTTCAAGGGTAGGGACATTGTTTTACAAATTTTTATTTCCATAGTGCATGGGGACATAGTAGAAAAGAAGCGTTGGAATTTTGAGGATAATATAATTTGTATCAAATTACTTTTGAGTTAAGAGATTTAATTTACTAAGATGTAAACTTTGAGTTGGTTTACATTTTGCAGTGAGTTGGTTTACATTTTGGCAGTTGGAATAGTTTATTAATGTCAACTTTAAATGTAGAAGTATAATGTTAAATTATTTTATATTTTTTGGAAATCTAGTGAAATGTTTGATAAAATGCTGCCATTATTCTCTGATTTTTTTCCATTATCTGGAATTATGTACTGTAACTGAATGTAAGTATGAGGAACACAGTTCATTCCTGTGTCAGTGGTGCCTGAGGGCTGCCACCGCCACCTGTTTACCTCACTCCCATTGCTCCTTGTGACATTTGTCTTTCTTCTCCCCTCCGAAGCCCATACTTAAGCCTACCTCAGCACCGCTTTCCTTGACTTCCTTCTGCGTTCAGCTCAGGTGCCACCAGCTCAAAAACCATTCCTCTGCTTTTGATCAGAATCATGATGCAAACAAGTACATACAGCCTCTAAATCTCACAATTTTGCAGCTGGGGTAGTAAACCCAGACAAGTTAACTGACTGACTGGGTTGGGACTACAACTGGGCTTTGTGACTCCCAG
Source organism: Bos mutus (assembly GCF_027580195.1). Classification (NCBI taxonomy): domain Eukaryota; kingdom Metazoa; phylum Chordata; class Mammalia; order Artiodactyla; family Bovidae; genus Bos; species Bos mutus. The sequence continues at coordinate 32,174,095 of NC_091629.1, read as the reverse complement.
CCCTGTGTTCTTGGACTATCCTGCCCTCTGAATTTTTGTGGCATTTGTTAGCATATGCTTTCTTGTACCCACTTTTTATGTGCCTGTTCTATTTCCCTTATAAGATTGTAAGCCCCTTAAGGGCAAGGACTTCTTTGCGTTTCTAGCACTACCATAGTGTTCTATATTTAGATATGAACTAGATGAATAAATGGTGGAGACTACAATCCTAGTTTCCTAACTCAGATTGTTTCACAGTATACATATGTTTTTGTATGCTGTGCAGCCATTTTGTCTGAGTGTGTGTGCATGCATGTGCATGTGTGTTGGCATGTTTAAACATGGAGTTCTCACTCCACCCCCAGTTTCTTGGGGTCACTTAGTTTATGGGTTACCATAACTAATTTTCTCCTTCGTGCTGAATGAGGACAGTCATGGGAATGAGTGGCAGATAAGGTAGATTTCTCCCAGGCCTGTCCCTTTCTAGGGCAGTACACCTATATCCTGCAGTGGGTGGCTGAATCAGGTACTGCCTGTGGGGCCAGTGCTCATGAGTCTTGAGGGACCATCATTATGCTTTGTTCCTTGACTCTCCACACCCTGACTGCATTCCTCCCCCGACCCCGAACACGCACACACATTATTACTGGCTTGGTACTCTAGGTTGACAGTGGAGTTCTATTCATTTAGATTTGAATACAAGTGATTTACACTGTTTTAGGTTTGGATCATGTTCTTTTGGGGTAGAAAGAAAGTATACATACTAGAAGTAATGTATCGTGGTGTTCATGAGTGGAAACTTATTGAAATAATCTCTTAGTGGGTATATATTGAGAAATGGATTTGAAATGTTTTAAAAGTAAGCATATGATTAAGATGCACAAGTAGGTATTGGAGGAGAACTCATGGATTGGAACAAAGTTTACATGAGGCTCTCAAGCCCTTGTGGAATGGGGTGGTGGTCAGTTTGGGGCACAGCCTTTGTAAACTCAGAGGCCAAAGTAGTAGTATGTTCAGAGAGGATCATGGAGCCATCCCAACAATGGAAAAGGATTTAAGGATGTCAGAGGCCTTGCATCTTTGTAGGAGATAAAAGTTTATTGGTGATTTTTAAGGAAAGTGACAGGGTAAAATGAGTTTTTAAATAATGAAGAAAGTAATGTTAGTATAGGAATAATAATCCACTGGTGGCTCAGTGGTAGGGAATCTGCCTGACAATGCAGGAGATGCAGGTTTGACCCTTGGGTTGAGAAGATCTAGAGAAGGAAATGGCAACTGACTCTAGTATTCTTGCCTGAGAAGTCCCATCAACAGTTCATGGGGTTGCAAAAGAGTTGGATATGACTTGGCAATGAATGGAAATAATTTGTCTGGTCCTCTACTAAATTGATCCAATCATACCTCTGCTTTTTTTTTTCTCAGAAAACAAATACATACAGGATGAATGAACTTCTGAAACTTACTTGCAGAACCAAATTACATAATTTCATGGGAAAGAAACTAAACCTTAGTAAAAGTTCCATGATTTCAAATGTATTTTTCTGTAGCCCAGACCTCTCTAAGCCCCAGATTCATATATCCAGTCGTCAGTTTGCATCTCCACTTGGAGATATAATGGGGCATCTCACATTTAACACACCTCAACAAAGATTTTTCCTTCCTTTCACCAGACCTGCTCCCATCTCACCTCCTTCAGTGTTCTGAAGTACGGTCCAAATCACAGCATATTAAGCAGAGACAATATTTTTTGCTGACCAAGGTCCATGTAGTCCAAACTAATGTTTTTTCCAGTAGTCGTGTGCATATGAGAGTTGGGCCATAAAGACTACTGAGTGCTGGAGAACTGATGCCTTTGAATTCTGCTGCTGGAGAAGACTCTTGAGAGAATCTATGGGACTATGTGGAGATCAAACCAGTGAATTTTAAAAGAAATAACCCTGAATATTGGAAGAACTGAAGCTGATAATTGACAGATTGATGTCACATGATGGTAACAGCCGGTTCACTGGAAAAGACCCTGATGCTGGAAGAGATTGAAGACAAAAGGAGAACAGGGCAGCAGAAGTTGAAATGGTTAGGTAAAATCACCAACTCACTGACTTGAATTTAAGAGAACTCCGGGAGATAGTGGAGGACAGAAAAGCCTGGCATGCTGCAGTCCATGGGGTCACAAAGAGTTGGGACACGACTTTGTGACTGAACATCAAAGCAATCACAGAGGGCCTACACTTTTGCCCAGGGTACCAACTTTTCTCCCCTCTGCCTCTTGGACAGAAAGAGTACAGAGGATCCATTCCTAGAAAGTAATGGCCAGGACACGAATCTGTAAAGTATCAGCTTATTGGGAGTTTTTAAAAGCACACCAAATGAAGATTCAAATGCTATTTCATGTTAGTTGGGTGGAATCCATACTCTTGCAAAAGTGAACATAACCTGGGGTGTGTCATGAACAGAGTAGTAGAAATCAACTTAGGAAAATGACTATCACTTTCTGCTGGGAGCGATCTCCGCCCGTGGCAAAGGTCAGGAGGAAGGAGGCTTGGCATACGCAAAGGCAGGATCGAGCCTCAGGAGTTCCCCTGGAAATTCTTGAGCATCTACCCCAAAACCAGAGTCTGCCTACTTTCTGCTTTGTGTTCTCACCTACACTTCTGATTTTATGGGGGGCTGTCCCCCACTACCTCTCTCTGAAAAAAGAGTTAACTTATAGCTCCAGTTAATAAAGTTCCTGGGTGTGATAGTGTTTCAACCTACAAGCTCCTTTGGAAGTCCTCTAGCCTGCCTGAATAGGTTTTTCCGGCCACATGTGATTGTTCAGAGCCTCCCAACTGTGAGAGGCAGGAGATGTTCTAAACTGTCTAAACACAGATTCCTTTGAGTAGTTAAAAGATTGATTAGAAACTGTATTGGTGAAGGGTTTTTCACTTATTGGGCCAATGTTTGCTGCTAAGTCTCCATATCCCTTACCTACTGTGTCCTTGGCAGTGTATTGATTAATATAATGGGTGTATAGAAATGTAAGTAGTAGCCTCAATGTTTGTAACCTTGGACCCTTGAGTTAATTCTTTTCTTGTTAAAGCCCACCACACCTTTGCCCTATAGGAATGCAACTTTATCTAATGCTTTTGGAGGGTGGTGCCTGACTTTAGAATAATCACCTTTAGAGAAAAATAAGTTTTCTGAAGAAAAGGTCTTAAAATGTTAACAGGCCTCTGGGCCAGAAGATGATGCAAATCACCTAAACTTTTGCATATGATAAGTTTGTAGGAAGAAAGCCTGGCTTACTGCATGACTCTACCCCTTCCCCCATGCATAAACTTAAGCTATAAAAATTACTTTGGAAAATAAAGTGCGGGCCTTGTTCACCGAAACTTCGCCTCCCTACGTCGTTCTTTCTCTCACCTTCTGACTGAATTATTCAGCCTCTTTTCTCCACTGAATTTCCTCACTGAGCTATCCTTATTTAACCACTCTTTATATCCTTAATTAACGTTTAATTAAGCAATTGTTTCCTGATCGCCGATGCCGTCTCCCCTTCGAATTCCCTGGATCCATGGGGCTGGACCCTGGCAATTTTCAAAGTGACACATGTACATTATTTTAAACATGGAAAATAGAAGTAAGCAAAAGAAATGTTATCCATAAGTTTACTACCCAAATATTAATATAATTTGGTATTTTTTTGTAAGCAAATAGTATGTTTTATTTTTTAACAGGATTTTGGATCTTACTCTTCTTTTTTTGGACTAAAATGTATGTAATGAAAAATTGAACTTAGGAACCATGGAATATACATACTTCCCAATACAACTAAAACCTCTGACATTACTACTACTACTACTACTAAGTCACTTCAGTCGTGTCCGACTCTGTGTGACCCCATAGACAGCAGCCCACCAGGCTCCCCCGTCTCTGGGATTCTCCAGGCAAGAACACTGGAGTGAGTTGCCATTTCCTTCTCCAGTGCATGAAAGTGAAAAGTGAAAGTGAAGTCGCTCAGTCGTGTCCGACTCTTAGCGACCCCCTGGACTGCAGCCTACCAGGCTCCTCCATCCATGGGATTTTTCAGGCAAGAGTACTGAAGTAGGGTGCCATTGCCTTCTCCATTATATGAACAATTATATGCAAAACAAGCATAAGACAGATGGAGAGAAGACAGATTTAGCAATGGACTTCAGGACTCAAGGAAAAACGTGAATTCTCTAGGTTTTCTTATTTTCCTTATCTATCTCAGACAGTTTTGGTGAAGTTGGCTACCAGGAAACACCAGAAGATGTAGGCAAAAATGAAATTTAAAAAACACCAAAACCCAGTAAAACCCTGCTCTCTTCACCCAAAGGACCAGGAAAAGGGCAGCTTAACAAGTCAGGAATCCTTAGACAGTAACTTCTCTATTCTAATCAAATATCTCATGAAAGACTGCAATCATATCCTCACCCTCACCAGTTAAGGTCAAAGGGATGGCCTAGATTCCACCCCAGGAGGCTTAAACTTAGTACTTCAACCCTCTGCCGGGATGGTATCAGAGAAAGTCTAGTGAGGAACCTGGACTCCAACCTCCTTGCTTTCTGGGATGGAAACGGGGTACTCAAAGGAGAATCAGGGTTTTTACCACTGCATAGTGGTAAAAACTGTGCACAACAGTGTCAGTGGAGACTGCACAAAGAACCTAGACTTCATCCTCAGTAACAGGTGCTTCTCACCCTGTGGTGTCAGAGGAGGTCTACTGTGAAGCCTGAACTCCCAGCCCTTCCTGTCCTCAGGTGTCAACAGGAACCTTCTACCTGGCAGTAATGAGGCAATGCTGTGGCAGAGAGGACCTGTTAAAAGATTTAAGTAGAATTTAGTAAGAGTCTTACAACACCAAAAACATCCAGGTTTCAGTCAATAACCACTTGGCGATATATGCCAAGAACCAGGAAGATCTCAAACCATGTGAGAAAAGACAATATAGATGACACATAATTATCTGACAAGGATTTTAAAGCAGTTGTCAGCAGATGCTTTAGCAAGCAATTAGAAACATGGAACAAATGGGAAAATGGTCTCAGCAAAGAAACAGAAGATATAAAACAAAAGTTTTAGAATGAACAAATTTAAAAAGTGAATGGGCTCAACAGCAGAATAGAACAGAGGATAGAATCAGAGAACTTAGAGATAAAATAAAAATTACCCAATCTAAACAGAAAATAGACTGATAAAAAAAAATGAGCATGACCTCAGAAACACGTGGGACTAAAAAATCTTAACATCATCAGAGTCCCAGAAGAAAAGGAAAAAGAGGGTGGAGCTGAAAAAATGGTTGTAAATTCCCCAAATTTGGGGAAAAAACTAACTTGTAAACCTAGAGATTTAAGCTGAGCAAACCATAATTAAACCCAGTGAAATCCACACCAAGACATTGAAAGCAAACTTCTGAAAATTAAAGACAATTAGAAAGATGGTCCATTACCTACTGAGGAAAAACAATTCAAACAGCACATTTCTCTTCAGAAACCATGGAGACTAGAAGGACCTGATATTTTTCAAGTGCTGAAAGGAAAGTACTGACAACCCAGAGTTTTATATCCTGCAGAAATAATACTCCTAGATGTGAAGGGGGAAACAAGGATAAAGGAAAACTAAGAATTTGTTGCCAGTGAACCTACACTGAAGGAATAGCTAAAATGGAGTTCTCTGAAGAGAAAATGGTAAGAGGAAATGTTACATCAGGAAGGAAAAAAACTTGGTAATAGCAAAAATGCAGGCAAATGTAATAGAATTTCCTTATCCTATTGAGTCTTCTAAATTATGTCTGATGCTTAAGGCAAAAATTATAATACTGCCTAATGTGGTTCTCAGTGTATGTAGGGAGAGTATTTGGGAGAGGGAAAAGCATGTAAATGGAGATGTTTCTATACTCAAATTGGTAAAATGGCACCAATAGATTTTGGTAAGTTTTTTGTTTTGGGGTTTTTTTGGCTATTCTGGGCCTTTGATGCTTTGTGTGGGCTTTCTCTAGTTCTGGTGGCAGGGGCTGCTCTTTGTAGTGGTGCACAGGTTTCTTGTTGCAGTGTCTTCTCCTGTTGCGTACATAGGCTCTAGGCTTGTGGGGTCAGTACTGGCGGTTCACAGGCTCAGTTGCCCAACAGCATGTGGAATCTTCCTGGACTGAGAATCAAACCCATGTCCCTGCATTGGCTTGTGGGTTTTTAACACTGGATCACCAGGGAAGTCCAGACTTTGATAAGTTGTACACATAAAAGGTTGAGTAAACACTTAAAGTGCTACACAAGGAAATACACTCAAAATACTATAAGCAAGTAAAAATGAAATTGTAAAAAATGTTTAAGTAACCCACATAATGTCAGGGAAAAGGAAACAAAAAAATCAGAACCAGTAGAAAAAAATAGCACATTTAAGCCTTAACATCAGTAATTACATTAAAATTAACTTGTCTAAATGTATCAGTTAAAAGATTCATAGCGTGAACATACTATTGACAAGAAACTCAAGTACAGTGATAAAGGTAGACTGAGAGTAAAAGAAAGGAAAAAGACATGGCATGCAAAAAAAATTCAAGACAAGTACAGCTATTAATATCAAATAAGGTAGACGTTAGAGCAAAAGTTAGCAGATACAGGGACATCGCATAATGATCAAAGTGTCAGTTCACCAAGAAAACAGCAGTTTAAAGGTGTATATCTCCAAAACTCCCCCAAAACAAAAAACAAAGCTATAAAATATGTGAAGCAAAAACCGCTAGAACTGAAAGAAGAAAGATACACAACCATAGTTGAAGACTACAATATCCTCTCAAAAAGTGATAGACCAAGACCATCAACCAACAGGATGTAGGTGACATTCCAAAATTTGTGGTATACAACGAAAGCAGGTCTAAGAAGGAGATTTATAGCACCCAGATGCATATGTTAGAAAAGAGGAAATATCTCAAACCAATAACCTAAGTTTGCATCTCAAGAAATTAGAAAGGAAGATCAAAATAAACCTAAAGGAAGCAGAAAGAAGGAAAAAATTAAGATTATAAATGAGTAGATTTGGAAACAAAAAGACTAGAGAAAAGTCAATGAAATAAAAAGCTGGCTATTTTTAAGATCAATAATACTGACAGACCTCTAGCAAGATTGGCAAAAAAAAAAAAAGGCAAATTACTATCAGGAAGAAAGCAGGTCCTGTTAACAGACATCAAAAGGATAATCAAGCAATATTATGAAAAACTACACATAAAATCAACAACTGAAATGGAACAATTTCTTGGAAGACGCAAACTATTAAAACACCCAAAATGAAGCAGATATTGAACAACTCTATAACTATTAAGGAAATTAAATTTTAAAACCTGAAAAATAAATCTCCAGGACTTCCCTGGTGGTACAGTGGTTAAGAATCCACCTTCCAATGCAGGGGACCAGGGTTCAGTCCCTGGGCAAGGAACTAAGATCCCACATGGCATGCCCCACGTGCCGTGGGGCAACTAGAGAGCCCATGCTCTGCAACAAGAGAAGCCTGTGCACCATAATGGAGAATCCTGTGGCAACAAAGACCCAAAGCAGCCAAAATAAAAAGAAGTCTTCAGGCTCAGATGTTTCCAACGGAGAGTTCTACTAAATGTTTAAATAAGAATTAGGACCAACTTTACAAAACCTCTTCTAGAAAATAGAAGAGAAGGGAACCTTTCCCATCTCATTCTTGGAAGCTAGTTGTTAGTTATTACTCTGGTACCAAAACCAAATGAAGCGAATACCAAAAAAAAATAATAATTTTTAAAACAAAAAACAAGAAAACTGTAGACCAACATTCCTTATGGATGTAGATGTAAAAGTTCTTTTGAAATGTTAGCAAACAGAATTCAGCAATATGTGATAACATTATATACCAAGAACAAGTGGAATTTGTTTTAGGGATGAAAAACTGATACAATATTTGAAAGTTAAACTGTAATTCACCATATTAACAGGCTAACTTAGAAAAATAACATGAACATATCAATGGATGTAGAAAAAGCTTTTGACAGAATTCAACACCTATTTCTGGTGAAAACTCTCAAAAGAAAAGGAATAGAGGATAACTTCTTCAAACTGATAAAGAATATCTACAAAAAACCTACATCTGAAATCATGGTGAAATATTGAATACTTTCCCCCCAACACTGGGAACAGGACAATGATGTCCACTATCCAATACTATTCAGTGTAGTACTGGAAGTTCTTCTAGTGCAATAGATTTAAAAAAGATTGGGAAGGAAGAAATCAAAGTATCCCTATTTGCATATTACAGGATATTAATCTAAATAGAAAAACTACAAACAAACTATGAGAGCTAGAGACTCAGCAAGGAATCTACAATGAGAGCTAGTGATTCAGCAAGGTCAGAGGATCAACATAAAATCATAAGCAATTTTTAAATCAGTATATAGAAACTATATATTCTGTATATTTCTGTATACTAGCAATGTACAAATGGAGAAGGCAATGGCAACCCACCCCAGTACTCTTGCCTGGAGAATTCCATGGACGGAGCCTTTAGGTTACAGTCCATGGGGTTGCTAAGAGTCGCACAGGACTGAGCGACTTCACTTTCATTTTTCACTTTCATGCATTGGAGAAGGAAATGGCAACCCACTCCAGTATTCTTGCCTGGAGGATCCCAGGGACAGAGGAGCCTGTTGGGCTGCCGTCTATGGGGTTGTACAGAGTCGGACATGACTGACACGACTTAGCAAGCAAGCAATGTACAAGTGGACACCAAACTTTAAAATACAGTGTCATTTACATGGAGATGCAAAGAGTCAGACACGACTTAGCGACTGAACTACAACAAGCCGTTTACAATTGCTAGGTGCAAATACAACAAAATGTAGGGCATGTATGCTAAAAACTGCTCAGCACTGTCACAAGAAACAAAGATCTAAATAAATGGGGCAGTATTCCAAGTTTATGGGTTGTAAGGCTCATTCTAGTAAAAGAGATGATTTACCCCACACTGATATACAGTTTTAATGCAATTCATATTGTACTCTCAGCAAAACATTTTGTAGATATGCACATTATTATAAAATTTATATGGAAAGGCAAAGGACCTAGAGTATCTAAGAACAATTTTGAAAAAGAATGAAGTGGGAGGAATCAGTGCCTGAGTTCAAAACTTAATGTAGTTTCAAGAATCGATTCTGTATGGTACTGTGAAAGGGTAGACACATACATCAGTGAAACAGAGAATCTATAGAAGTACATACAGCTGACTGATTTTTGACATGGGCGTAAAAGCAAATCAATGGAGAAAAGTCCTTTCAACAAATGATGCAGGAACAATCGGACATCCATTTGCAAAAAAAAAAAAGCAAAACATTCACCTAAATTGCCAACATCCACTGGATCACTGAAAAAACAAGAGAGTTCCAGAAAAACATCTATTTCTGCTTTATTGACTATGCCAAAGCCTTTGACTGTGTGGATCACAGTAAACTGTGGAAAATTCTGAAAGAGATGGGATTACCAGACCACCTGACCTGCCTCTTGAGAAACCTGTATGCAGGTTAGGAAGCAACAGTTAGAACTGGACATGGAACAACAAACTGGTTCCAAATAGGAAAAGGAGTACGTCAAGGCTGTATAGTGTCACCCTGCTTATTTAACTTATATGCAGCATACGAAATGCTGGGCTGGATAAGGCACAAGCTGGAATCAAGATTGCCAGGAGAAATATCAATAACTTCAGATATGCAGATGACACCACCCTTATGGCAGAAGGCGAAGAAGAATTAAAGAGCCTCTTGATGAAAGTGAAAGAGGAGAGTGAAAAATTTGGCTTAAAGCTCAACATTCAGAAAATGAAGATCATGGCATCCGTTCCCATCACTTCATGGGAAATAGATGGGGAAACAGTGGAAACAGTGGCTGACTTTATTTTGGGGGGCTCCAAAATCATTGCAGATGGTTATTGCAGCCATGAAATTAAAAGACTCTTACTCTTTAGAAGAAAAGTTACGACCAAACTAGATAGTATATTCAAAAGCAGAGACATTACCTTGCCAACAAAGGCCCATCTAGTTAAGGCTATGGTTTTTCCAGTGGTCATGTATGGATGTGAGAGTTGGACTATAAAGAAAGCTGAGCACTGAAGAATTGATGCTTTTGAACTGTGGTGTTGGAGAAGACTCTTGAGAACCCTCTGGACTGCAAGGAGATCCAACCAGTCCATCCTAAAGGAGATCAGTCCTGGGTGTTCATTGGAAGGACTGATGTTGAGGCTGAAACTCCAATATTTTGGCCACCTGATGCAAAGAGCTGACTCATTTGAAAAGCCCCTATTCTGGGAAAGATTGAAGGCAGGAGGAGAAGGGGACAACAGAGGATGAGATGGTTGGATGGCATCACTGACTCAATGGACATGAGTTTAGGTAAACTCCGGGAGTTGGTGACGGACGAGGAGGCCTGGTGTGCTGCGGTTCATGGGGTTGCAAAGAGTGGGACGCTACTGAGCGACTGAACTGAACTGAAATTTCGTATCTTATGCAAAAAGTAACTCAAGATGGATCATGGGTTGAAATGCAAAATTCTATATCTTTTGAAAGATAACATTAGAAAAAATCTTCAGCCTGAGGGGCTTAAGAAAAAAAACCAACAGTTCTCAGAAAATCTTTCAGTCTTTTAAATTGCTAAGCAGGATTTTATCAAAATTAAAAACTATTGCTCTGCAAAGACCCTGTTAAGAGAATCAAAAGAGAGGCTACAGACTGGGAGAAGATATTTGCAAACCATGTATCTGGCAAAGGACTCTCAAAACTCAATAGTAAATAAAATTCAATTAGAAAACAGTCAAAAGACACGAAGAGACATTTACACTGAAGAGTATATATAGGCATTAAATACTTGAAAAGATATTCAATATCACTATCCATTAAGGAAATGCAAAGTAACATGAGATATCACTACACTCTCATTACAAATCAGAATAGCTACAATACAAATCTATTAGAAGAGCTACAATCTATTAGAATAGCCACAAAACAAAATTGTGTAATACCAGGTGCTGGTGGGGACATGGAGAAAGTAGATGTCTCATACTGGTGGGAAAATTAATACAAAGTTAGTTTTACATTAAACGGTACATCTACTTTAGAAAATAGTTAGGCAGTGATTTTAAAATGAAATATATTCTTAACATATGACCCAGGTATGCACTCCTGAGGTTTTAACTTAGAGAAATGTAAACTTTTGTCCACACAGAAACCTATACACAATTGTTTTCAGCAGTTTTATTTGTAATAGCCCCAAACTGGAAACAGTCAAAATGCTCCTCAATAGGTAAATTGTTGGACAATCTGTGATACATTTATACCATGGAAAACTATTAAGTAATAAAAAGGAACCAACTATTGGACCAAACAACAGTTTGGGTGGATCCTGGGGGCATTATGCTGAGTGAAAAAAGCAGTATCAAGAGGTTATATGCTGTATGATTCCATCTGGGCTTCCCTGGGGGCTCAGACGATAAAGAATCTGCCTGCAATGTGGGAAACCTAGGTTCTATTCCTGGGTTAGGTAGATCCCCTGGAGAAGGAAGTAGCAACCCACTCCAGTATTCTTGCCTAGGAAGTCCTATGGACAGAGGAGCCTGGTAGGCCAGTCTATGGAGTCGCAAAGAGTTGGACATGACTGAGCAACTACCACATGGTACATTCTTGAAATAATAAAATTAGAAAGGTGGAAAGCAGATCAGCAGTCATCAGGTAGTAGGGATAATGGGGGCTTTGCAGCTGGGTCAATGGTAAACAATCAACCTGCCAATGCAGGAGACGTGGGTTCAATCCCTGGGTTGGGAAGATTCCCTGGAGAAGGATGTGGTAACCCATTCCAGTATTTTTGCCTGGGAAATCCCATGGACAGAGGAGACTGGCTAGAGTCCATGGAGTCACAAGAGTCAGACATAACTTTGTGACTAAACAACAAAAGGAATAATGGCAGATCTTCACAGTGATGTAGTGGTTCTTAATCTTAAGGAAAAAAAATTTTTTTAATGTAACTTTTTTTTTGGCTCACTGGATCTTATTTGTGGCACTTGGCATCTTCAGTCTTCACTGCTGCATGTACGATCTTAGGTGGCAGCATGCAAACTCTTAGTTCCAGCATGGGGGATCCAGTTCCCTGACCAGGGATTGCACCTGGGCCCCCTGCTTTGGGAACGAAAAGTCTTAGCCACTGGACCACTAGGGAAGACCCCTGGTTCTTTATCTTTACTTCAGTGGTGGTTCAGTCCATTCAGTCACTCAGTCGTGTCTAACTCTTTGCGACCCCATGAATCACAGCACCCCGGGCCTCCCTGTCCATCACCAACTCCCAGAGTTCACTCAGACTCATGTCCTTCGAGTCGGTGATGCCATCCAGCCATCTCATCCTCTGTTGTCCCCTTCTCATCCTTTTTTTCGTTTCTTTTTTAAATTTTTTATTTATTTTTAATTGAAAGATAATTGCTTTACTGAATTTTATTTTCTGTCAAACCTCAACATGGATCAGCCATAGGTATAAGTATATCCCCTCCCTTTTGAAGCTCCCTCCCATCTCCCACCCCATCCTACCCCTCTAGGTTGATACAGAGCCCCTGTTTGAGTTTCCTGAGACATACAGAAAATTCCTGTTGGCTATCTATTTTGCATCTGGTAATGTAACCTTCCATGTTACTCTTTCATACATCTCTCCCTCTCCTCCCCTCTCCCCATGTCCATATGACTATTTACAATGTCTGTTTCTCCATTGCTGCCCTGTAAATAAATTATTCGGCACCATTTTTCTAGATTCCCTATATATGCATTCAGTCAGTTCAGTCGCTCAGTTGTGTCTGACTCTTTGAGACCCATGAATCACAGCATGCCAGGCCTCCCTGTCCATCACGAACTCCCAGAGTTTACCCAAACTCATGTCCATCGAGTTGGTGATGCCATCCAGCCATCTCATCCTCTGTTGTCCCCTTCTCCTCCTGCCCCCAATCCCTCCCAGCATCAGGGTCTTTTCCAAAGAGTCAACTCTTCTCATGAGGTGGCCAAAGAATTGGAGTTTCAGCTTTAGCATCAGTCCTTCCAAAGAACACCCAGGACAGATCTCCTTTAGGATGGACTGGTTGGATCTCCTTGCAGTCCAAGGGACTCTCAAGAGTCTTCTCCAACACCACAATTCAAAAGCATCAATTCTTCAGTGCTCAGCTTCCTTCACAGTCCAACTCTCACATCCATACATGACCACTGGGAAAACCATAGCCTTGACTAGATGGACCTTTGTTGGCAAGGTAATGTCTCTGCTTTTGAATATACTATCTAGGTTGGTCATAACTTTCCTTCCAAGGAGTAAGCGTCTTTTAATTTCATGGCTGCAGTCACCATCTGCAGTGATTTTGGAGCCTCCCAAAATAAAGTCTGACACTGTTTCCCCATCTATTTGCCATGAAGTGATGGGACCAGATGCCATGATCTTAGTTTTCTGAATGTTGAGCTTTAAGCCAACTTTTTCACTCTCCTCTTTCATTTTCATCAAGAGGCTTTTTAGTTCCTCTTCACTTTCTGCCATAAGGGTGGTGTCATCTGCATATCTGAGGTTATTGATATTTCTCCTGGCAATCTTGATTCCAGCTTGTGCTTCTTCCAGCCCAGCATTTCTCATGATGTACTCTGCGTAGAAGTTAAATAAGCAGGGTGACAATATACAGTCTTGACGTACTCCTTTTCCTATTTGGAACCAGTCTGTTGTTCCATGTCCAGTTCTAACTGTTGCTTCCTGACCTGCATATAGGTTTCTCAAGAGGCAAGTCAGGTGGTCTGATATTCCCATCTCTTTCAGAATTTTCCACAGTTTATTGTGATCCACATAATCAAAGGCTTTGGCATAGTCAATAAAGCCAACATAGATGTTTTTCTGGAACTCTCTTGCTTTTTTGATGATCCAGCAGATGTTGGCAATTTGATCTCTGGTTCCTCTGCCTTTTCTAAAACCAACTTGAACATCCGGAAGTTCATGGTTCACATATTGCTGAAGCCTGGCTGGAGAATTTTGAGCATTACTTTACTAGCATGTGAGATGAGTGCAATTGTGTGGTAGTTTAAGCATTCTTTGGCATTGCCTTTCTTTGGGATTGGAATGAAAACTGACCATTTCCAGTCCTGTGGCCACTGCTGAGTTTTCCAAATTTGCTGGCATATTGAGTGCAGCACTTTCACAGCATCATCATTCAGGATTTGAAATAGCTCAACTGAAATTCCATCACCTCCACTATCTTTGTTCATGGTGATGCTTTCTAAGGCCCACTTGACTTCCATGAATCTAAATATGTGATGCACTGAACTATACACACACATTGTACCAATGTCAATTTCCTGATTTTGATATTTATACTATAATTACTTAAGACACAATCATTGGGGGAAACTAGGTGAAAGGTATGAGGGAATTCTCTATTTTCTTTGCAAAGTCCTGTGAAATTTTAATTATTTCAAAATAAAAACTTTAAAATGTACATATATAGAATGTAAAATGTCCATGCCACTCTACATTTTACAACTTCATTTTTAATGGTTACCTACTCCTGGGTCAGGAAGATCCCCTGGAGAAGGAAAGGGCAATCCACTCCAGCACTCTTGCCTGGAAAATCCCATGGACGGAGGAGTCTGGTGGGCTGCAGTCCATGGGGTCGCAAAGAGTTGGACACGACTGAGCGACTTCACTTTTTCACTTTCAGGGACTCTGACACTTCTGATCATTATTTAAAACATTCTGATTGTACTGCTATCTTTTAAATGGCTTGGTAGTAGCAGTAGCCAACAATTTATCCTAGGAAAAGTGGATTATGAGTGAGCCTCTGAGGAGGAGTCTAAGCCCTACATTTTGAGAGAGGGCTTCCCCATGGCCTCAGTAACTGTTCTTAGGGGCTCTGAATGGCTCAGACTAGCTTTTTTCCTGCCCTTTTCCAAAAATTTTGAATATACTTATTCAAGGATAAAAATTGGGGACTGCCTCCTTCTACCTGGTAATGCATTCTTTTTCAGTCTGCTGATGTCAGTTACCAAAACACCAGTAATTCTAGAGGTATGGAGGAAAACATCTGTCTTTGTCTCTCTCTTGTCTCTTAGTGCTTTACCTTCTCTTATTCATTGAATTAATGTCCGACGTCATGGCTACTGACCAACTGTCACTGAGTCAAACCTGCTTCTCTGAGCCGAGGTGGTCTCTGTTGTCTTTGCTGCTAGAGAGAGTGGCCACTCAGCACTGTCCAAAGCAGCTGTCTCTGTCTCCACTGGCTTCTGCTGAACCAGCTGGAGGCCATTGTCTGTCTTCCTGGAAGCCAATTCCAGGAAAAGAAGGTTCTGTGCAGCTTAGCAAGTACCATTGTCTTTTGTAGGGCAGAGAAGAGCTGGTTGCATTTCTCATGTTCCACACACACCTTTCCAGTTCTGTGCCATATCAGATCCCATGCCGTGCTGAGGACTAGTGTTGGATGTGGGCCAGTCCCTGCTCAGCACATACTTTGGGTCACCTGTGGTAACGACTGATAGTAGCAGTCTGGTCAGATATCAGAGACGCCCAATGCCATGAAAATTGTTTTTGTTTGTTTGATGGATTTAAGGCAACCCAGGTTCACATACACAAAAAACAACTGGATCAAAAAGAAGTAAGCATGCATTAATTCCCTAGCATCAAATAAGCAGGCTTAAAATACAGAATTTTCTATAGATGATTACAACATCACAATGAATTCAGAAGCTTATTTACCTGGATTTTCTTTTTTCTTGGCTTTTTTTTTTTTTTTAAACGATGTTCACATGTGATAGAAAATTCAAACATATAAATTTTGTATTAGACAGCAGTTTGGAATTGTAATTCCAGATATTTTTCTCTGCTTCATAAATGATATTCCCTGACAACTGTTCTGCCACAGGGCCTTAGGCAAGGGGGCAAGTCAGGGACACTGGAAAAGAAGCAGCAGGGGACATCCCATCCCGACAAGAAAGAAAAGTTAGAGGAAGCACTTCCAAGCCAGCCACATGTGGGAAAAAAGAGAGGAGGAGGAGTAAGCAGGTGAGATTCCAGAGTTCTTGGAATCCCATTTCCTTCCCTTGAGGCAGATTCAGGAGGGTTGCTGAACAAGCCCCCTGATAAACCGGGAGGACTGTGGAACATTAGTGGCTCCATCACTGCACATACCGGGATTGAGGCAGGTGCAGCAGGGGACTTGGTGAAAGCGGGGGCTTCACTAGACAACCTGGGCTACACTGACTGCTGAGGACATAGTGAGCTCCTGGGTGCTGCACCAGCCTGCCCTGTTATTGCTTTATGTTTATTAAGAGTTTTATTCTTCATAGCCACCCAGTGAGGCAGGTACCATTATTACTCCAATTGTCCAGAGGAGAGACTGCTGTCAATCAGGAGAAAAGTAATGAAGTTCTCCACACCAGCATTAGCAGGAGTGACGGGAGTGGAGGGGAGCTTCAGATCTGGAAGACAGTGAGCAGAGGAAGCTGCAGGCCTCAGTTGTGTGCAGGCCTGACTGCGTGGTGTGACGGAAAGGGAGGTGTCCTTCATGACTCCTAGGTTTCTGTCTTGAGTAACTGGGTGAATAATCCTGCCATGTGCTGACATGAGGACATATACTGATTTTCCCTTTGGGACTGTCTGGACTGAGGTGTCTGGGCAACACCCAACAGGAAAGTCCATGAGCAGCTGGATATATTGGTCTGGGCCTGAGCAAGATGTCAGGTGGAGAATTCAGAGTCATCATCACATAAATCTGCCTGCTTATACACACACACAAGCCAGGAAAGTTCTTTAACTCATTGTTACACAGCCAGAAATTTCAATAACAATTAGTGTCATAGGCCTATTTTTAAAATGCAAAATCTTCAGGACAAAGTTTCGATAGTGCCTACTATGGAATTCGGGAGCCAAAGGGAAGATGTAAGAGGTGTTACATAAAAAAGCATTCTCTAGGTAAAAGGTTAGGGACATAGTTAGGTCAGAAATTCTGACCAAGAGCATATTGGAAGCTCTGGAGAATTACTAATACAGGAATATGTCTAACTTAAAAAAAATTTTCTTGTCTATGCACTCATCCTGGGAAATTCTCTAGTAAGATTTTGATCCAATCAGTGACTTACATCTCAGTGTGGATTAATTTCTGATTCAAGTGTTGAGGGAGTGGATGTTCTCATTGGCTAGGAGTACAGGCAGATAATTTTGGAATACAGGATGCATGGCTCTTATCCTGCCCCCTATACAGCACGATGCTATGGGGACAAGAGCCCAAGGAAATAGATACAGGATTTAGAGGACGGTTGCTGCTGCTAAGTCGCTTCAGTCGTGTCCGACTCTGTGAGACCCCATAGACGGCAGCCCACCAGGCTCCCCATCCCTGGGATTCTCCAGGCAAGAACACTGGAGTGGGTTGCCATTTCCTTCTCCAATGCATGAAAATGAAAAGTGAAAGTGAAGTCGCTCAGTCGTGTCTGACTCTTAGCGACCCCATGGACTGCAGCCTACCAGGCTCCTCTGTCCATGGGATTCTCCAGGCAAGAGTACTGGAGTGGGGTGCCATTGCCTTCTCCAAGAGGAGGGTTGTGATGATGCCAAAGAGAAGAGAAACAACACTTTGCCTAGCTTTGGCCCCATACCAGGGAAGGACAAGTTTCTTGACTTCCTCTCCTCTCTTCCCTCTGTGACAGGAAACCCAGACTGAGTATGGCCCACAGTTCAGCGGCATGCGTGTATGTTGGGTTAGCCTGCGATCCTGAACACAAAATTTCCTCCCCTTCCATCTGTAAACCCACCCAACTTCTGGGCAGATTTCTCTGTTCTATGTGGCGTGATCTTCCAGGCCAGCTATGTCTCTGCTCCAGGGCACTGAGTAGCTAGCAGAAGAGCAGGCTAGAACTTTCTGGCCATCACACCACCTATAGCACTTAATACGTTGCTGTGCACTTCTGTATTATGTGCCCTTTGTCTTAGTCTGTTCAGGCTGCCATGAAAAAACACAACACACACAGGCGGCATAAATAATAGAAATTGATTTTGCACAGTTTTGGAGGCTGGCAATTCAAGATCAGAGTGCTAGCATGGTCAGTTCCTGGTGAAGACTCTCTTCCTGGCTTGCAGATGGCCACCTTCTCACTGGGTCCTCAGCCTTTTCTGGGTGTGCGCTCTTGGAGACAGAATGAGCTGCTTTTCTTATAAGGAAACCAATCCCATGGCGGACATCTCACCCTCATGACCTCATCCAAACTTAATTACTCCCCAAAGGTCCCATCTCCAAATACTATCACATTGAGGGCTAGGGCTTCAACATATAATTTTGGGGGCCACAATTCAGTACCTAACACCCTTCTCTTCACCAGGACAGAATTTAACTCTAACACTTGGTTCAGAGCCTAGCACTCATTAGGCCCCAAGTGATACTTGGACAAATAAATTAAAATGACCGAAGTATAACACTTCATGTCTGTTCCCTGTCAGAGGGGTCAGGTCAGGGCCCACATGCTCTTGAATGCCTGGAGTGGGCCCCAGAGAACTTGGCAAGGCTGAGTGAGGGAGTGAGGGCTCTTTTCCAGGCTTCTCAGAAAACTACCTCTTAGTGTTGAATGAATGGTACAGTATGAGATACAATCTCATTTCATTTCTTATCGTCAAAATGACAGAAAACAACAACATTCTGTAAAGCAATTATCCTTCAATTAAAAAATAAATGAATTTTAAAAATGTCTTTTTAATCTGCAACTTCATTACTTTAAGGAAATTTAGAATATAGATAAGCAAAAATGTACAAAATAAAAGTAAAGGCCACAATAATCCCCGAGAGGCGACACTGATCTGGTTAGGCTATTTCAGGCCTTTCTCTGAACAGAAGCGTGTGTATATATGCTCACATAGTATGTATTGCTTGTAATCTGCCTATTTCCACTGAATTTCACATTTCAGGAATAACTGCACTGCTCCAGTAGACTTTTCAGCATCATTTAAAAGGGCCACTTGGTACTTGGTCTTTGTTGCTCAAGGAGAGCACGGTTGTTGCCCCAGCGTATGAAGGTCACAGCTCTCCCTTCAATCCCCTCCGAGCACTGGGTGTGTTTCTCACTTGATGAGAAACTAAGCAAGCTCTGGGGAGGCAGCCTGGGGAATCGGGCAACTGACAGAGTGAGACTCTTCATCTATGGATACTTTGTCCTAACGCCCTGAGGGCCTGTGTCTAGCCTCTGGCCAGTTAGAAACCCTGTGGGTGAGGGAGACGCTTTCGTTTGGATTCTCCTTAAACATGAAGCAGAGGTGAGATGGTTAGGACAAACTTAAAGGTCCAGACACCTTCTGCTTATACTCAGAGGACTGTCTTCAGCTCCTGCTTCTGCCAAGAAGACATTGTTTATGCATTCATTCATTTATTCCACAAACCTTTACTGAGTTCCTACGATGGTGGAGGTGACACAGACTAAACACATCTCGTCTATATTTTAAGGGTCCTTGACCATCATCACGGTGTAAAGTTGGGATGCCTCAGGGATGGTGAGGGCCCTTCCCTTCATGAGATGGGATGCTTCACCTACTGCCTTTTTTTTTTTTAACAGTTATTTATTTGGCTGTGTCAGGTCTTAGTTTTGGCTCTTGGGCTTAGTTGCCCTACAGTATATGGTATCTTATTTCCCTGACCAGGGATCAAACCCGTGTCCCCTGCATTGGAAGAGGGATTCTTAACCACTGGACATTCAGGGAAAGCCCGCAGCTGCCTTTTTGAACAAGATGACCTTCAAAGCTAACATTGAAATTTAATGAGTGCTGTAAACACCCACTCACCAGTGCTGTTCTGACCTCATAAACTAGCCAACTTCTTCCATAGTGTCACGACAAACTCTTGGCTTCTTTCCACAGCTGGGTGAGCAGTGAGAAGGAGTGAGGAAAGAATTTATCAGTCTGGGGCCAGTGACTTACTGGACGGTCTGGTGGCATCACCCAGCCCTGTGGTGAGTCACCACTGGAATATCCCAGTCCTGGCTGCTGCCCTCTCATGGGCCACAGCCCTACAGCCTCTGCCTAACTACGTCCTACCCATCTTTTCAAACTGAGACTGCCATCCTTCCTTTAGTGGGCACGGCACGGCTCCCTTGGTGATACTGAACTGAGACCATGAGGGCTGGTGCCATTTGGAGATGTGGATATTTTGATATGCAAATGAAAATGGATATAATCTGAGTCCTGAGCAATCTCAGAACAAAATGGTTTCACAACCACTCCATCATGCTAAATAAAAAAAGCACTGAACAACAATAACAAAAAACAAAAAAACAAAAAACAAACGTTTGTTCAACAGAACTTCCAGCTGGTGTATGAACAGCAGGTAATTTCACTCCACCCTTGAGTCTCACTCTGCCCCACTGTACTTCCCCTCCTCTTCCCCAGCTTCCTTGATGCCCCATATCCCTGAACCACACCCAGCAGTGAGCCCTGGGCCTCTGCTTCCACCTGGAGCTCCAGTCCATCCCTGCTTCTGCAGCTCCACTCACTGCTCCCTGTCCTACTTTATCTCTGACCTCAGAGATGGAGGAAGAATCAAAAGTGGATAATAGCAAGTGGGAATTTGTTCTTTGGATGTCAAATGCCCATTCCAGAAGTTGCCTCAGCTAAGCCATCCACTCTGGCCAAGGGAAGCAGTGATTGGAGAGGAAGGAGGAAGGCAATGCTTGAATCAAAACTGGATTCTTTTAAGGGCCAAACTGGCCCTCCAGAACGTTCTTCTTTCTCCTGCTTTTCCTCTGTATCTGCCCATGTGGCTATGAAGCAGTCATGTTAAGAGGAAAAACAAAACAAAAAGCAAAGCATGAGATCTGGGCTTGCAAAGAGCTTCAGGGGTCTTAAAAAGAAAGGGTTATATAAACCCACAGAGTAAAATTTCCAAGGTGTTTTGCCAAGTGAAGAGCAGATTCTCATGACCACAACTGTTAGCTAAAGGAAAGGCCCAGATATGCCCTAAGGAACAGGCAGTATCAAGAAAGGCTGTGGATTGCCACTGAACCAGTAGAAAATAGATTTCAACAGGTGTAGGGCAGGGCTTGAAGGACAGGAGCATGGGATATCTTATTATGCCTAAAAAAGGGAAGGTATCAGAGAAGTAAAAGAGCACACAAGCCAATCTGAAGGGACTTGCACTCACCTAAGATTGAACAGTTTAGCACCAAAACAGATAATAGACTGAAACATATTATAATGATACAAGAAAAAAATGAAAGAACAAAAGCCCTGCGTTTGTCACCACTAAAAGTTACCAGGGCAAAATTCAGTTCTTTGCCAATTGGTAAATAAATAGACAGAATCAAACATTTATCCTTGATGAGATCAACTATGTAGCGGGAAAGGTGGTGTGTGCACAGTCGTGTCTGACTCTTTACGACCTCATGGACTATAGTTCACCAGCTTCCTCTGTCCATGGAATTTTCCAGGCAAGATTACTGGAGTGGTTGCCATTTCCTATTCCAAGGGATCTTCCTGACCCAGGGATGGGACCTGTATTTCCTGCATCATCTGCCTTGCCAGGTGGGTTCTTTATCACTGTGCCACCTGGGAAGTCCTGTAGCAGGAAAACCAAGTAGTTAATAAAGAAAAATTTCCCTTTATAGACAAATTCCAGCTAATAGAAGCAAAAAGAATGATAGAATTAGAAAAATTGCCATCTTGCGAGCATTAATGATGGAGAAGGAAATGGCAATCCACTATAGTCCATGGGGTCACAAAATAGACACGACTTAGCGACTAAACAGTAACAAACAACCGGAGAAGGCAATGGCACCCCACTCCAGTACTCTTGCCTGGAAAATCCCATGGACAGAGGAGCTTGGTGGGCTGCAGTCCATGGGGTCACTGAGGGTCGGACATGACTGAGCGACTTCACTTTCACTTTTTACTTTCATGCATTGGAGAAGGAAATGGCAACCCACTCCAGTGTTCTTGCCTGGAGAATCCCAGAGACGAAGGAGCCTTGGTGGGCTACCGTCTATGGGGTCACACAGAATCAGACACAACTGGAGCGACTTAGCAGCAGCAGCACAGCAACAAGCATTAATGAAGCAATGAGCGTATCTTCATGTGATGAAGTGTATCTTCACATTTCACCACAATGTGAAAGTTGATAGGAAGGTTTATTTTATTTGTTTGTTTTTTGGCTGTGCTGGGTCTTTGTTGCTGAGTGTGCTACTCTCTATTTGCGATGCATGGACTTCTCATTGCAGTGGCTTCTCTTGTTGCTGAGCACAGGCCCCAGAGTGCCCTAGCTTCATCCGTTGAGGTTCCCGGGCTCTAGAGCACAGGTTGAATAGTTGTGTTGCACAGGCTTAGTTGCTCCACTGCATGCGGGCTCCTTGTGGACTGGTGATAGAATCCACATTGGCAGGTGGATTCTTCACCACTGAGCCTTCAGAGAAACCCCGATAGGAAACTTCATAATGGAGGGATCAGGCCAGTACCACCTGGACCTGGTAAACAGCTTTAGCGTCACCAGAAACAGCCAGGAGCTCTGTATGATATGCCCCTGATGGAGAGCCACAGCAAATGCACAATCCCTCCTATCTATTCTTCTCGCCTAAAAAGTTGAATCTGAATCTGAGTAAGGCTCTAGACCTGACTTCTGGTGTACAGGGAGTACAAGTAACAGGAGAGCACCATGGGCCGCAGACAGCACTGCAGGAAGCCAAAAGCCAAACTCAGAGCAAGGAACATACTGGAAGCTAATTGATCCACTCTCCTGAAGAAATCAGTGGCGTTAAATCACAAAGAGCAGTAAGATTGCCACATCCTTCAAGGGACTCAAGAGACATACAGCCAAATGCAATGTATGAGTTTTAAAAATCCTGATTCCAATGACTAAACTACAAAGACACCTTTAATAATCAGGGAGATGAATATGGACAGGTGTTAGACGATACTAAAGGAGTTATTGTTAACTTTATTGAATGTTTAATGGCATGTGTTTTTCTTTTTTAAACTATTTTTATCAGTTAGAGAAGCATGCTAGAGTAGAGTATGAGTAGAGAAAGAGTAGAGTAGAGTAGAGAAATGACATTGTATTTTGGATTTTATTTACGACAATTCAGTACAAATAGAAGAGGGGATGAATAAAGAAATATACTGGCAAAAGGTTGATGAAAGAAAGTGGAAGTGTTAGTTGCTCAGTTGTATCTGACTCTTTGCGACCCCATGGATGAAGCTCCTCTGTCCATGGGATTCTCCAGGTAAGAATACTGGAGTGGGTGGCCATTCCCTTCTCCAGGGGATCTTCCTGACCCTGAGATCAAACCTGAGTCTCCCACACTGCAGGCAGATTATTTACCATCTGAGCCTCCAGGGAATTTGATGGGTATATATGGAATCATTATGCTATTCTGTCTACTTTTGTATGTATTTTCAATTTTCTGTAATAAGAAGCTAAAAGAGAAGGCGGAAAAGGGAATAAGGGCTCTGGTTCTGATTCTGTCACCACCAGTTTTAAGCTTCAGTTTCTTCAGCAAATTGGTAATTGAAATGATAAGCTTGCAGTCTGACCTCTGTGTTTTTTTATTCTCTCTTAAGCTTGGAAGCCACTTTTAAAATGCCTTCCCAGTTATGTCCATGAGAGGAGGCATCTGTAGTGCAAATTGTGTGGGAAGGGGGATGGGATGCCAGTGGTGGGGGGATGCTTCCAGAAGGAAGTAGAGTGCAGAACCAATCAGGGTTAAATGGTGAAAATTAAGAGTTTTTGTTTTGTTTCAGCTAACCAAGAAGCCACAAAAGGAAAGACAGATTTATCTGATGCAATTTCCTTCTCTTCCCCCTCCCCCACTTTTTTCTCTTCCTTCCTCCCTCTCTCTTTCTCTTCTATATGCTCTTGTTTAATTACTGTGGAGAAAGCTCTATTCTAAGGATCTGGACAGGAGAACTGCTTATTCACCAGTTGGCCTAATGCAAAGAGAATGACTTTCATCAGTTGAGGTGATATAGCTAGTTCAGTTCAAAAGACTCTCACCAAACATTTAATTTTTTTGTAAACAAATTTCACGGAGAAGGAAATGGCAACCCACTCCAGTATTCTTGCCTGGAAAATCCCATGGATAGGACTGGTAGGCTACAGTCCATGGAGTCAGAAAGAGTTGGACACGACTGAGCGACTTCACTTCACTTAAACAAATTTCAGGCATGTAGGGAAACATTTGCAATGAGGTAGGAGCAACTTGTAAGCATGGTGAGCAGCAGTTAGGAAGCTCTCAATGAGTCAATAGTAACAGGTCCTCTTTGTTATGAAATGTAGAACACCAGTCTGGCTTCTGGACCCTTGTACCCTCTATCAGCAGGTGTTCAGTGTGATATACAATTGAGTTAAATATCAATAGGAAGATATATCAGGGGAAAAAATAAGCTAAACAATGAATTAGGGGTTATTTATTTCATAGTTATTCAGCAAACTAATGGGAAATAGCTGTAATGATCTAGAATTTTTTGACCTCAGAATTCACATTGTTGTTTTTGTCATTGTTTAATTACTAAGTCATGTCTGACTCTTTGAGGCCCCATTGACTGTAGTCCGCCAGGCTCCTCTGTCCATGAGATTCCCCAACTGGAAATCCAACTGGAGTGGGTTGGCATTTCCTTCTCCAGGGGATCTTCCCAACCTAGAGATTGAACCTGCATCTCCTGTACTGGCAGGTGGATTCTTTACTGCTGTGTCACTAGGGAAGTCTCAGAATTCACGTTCCATAGCTTTAAATACAATCTAGATGTTGAAGACTCTCAGATTATCTCTAGCCTCAACTCTTCTGTGAACTGCAGACTCCTACAACTAATTGACTCTTCAGGATCTCTCCTTGGAAGTCTAAGAGAATCTTTGAACCTAGCGTGTCCCGGTGTGAACCCATGCTGTTCATCACCACCACCCCAACTTTGATTTGCAGTCTTCCCTTTTTGATAAAAGGCAACTCCATCCTTCCAGTTGCCAGATCTTCGAGTCACCCCGACTCCTCCTTTACTTTCATACCTTGAAGAATAGGTTTCCTTCAAAAGAGTTGTTTCCCCTGCCTCCTTTGGCAGAGTGAGTCAGGGTTCCCAACTAGATCTGGTTCACCTTCTTACCTCCAGTCACGGCTTCACCACTGGTTCTTGCTTTGAGACAATCAAGACAGCTCCTTATATTTGTCTGTGTTTTCTCCAGGCACCACAAGAGGCCCAGACTTTCTGGAGATCCCTCAGTTCCAAGACACCCACAATCATGAGTGTGCTTCTGCCTCTCTGACCCTTTCCGGCCTTTCTACTGTGCCTTTTGGAACATTTGGTCAGTTGTCAGCTAAGTGCCCATTTCTTTTCTAGGAGCTTCTTTCATCATTTTTCCCTAAGCTGGTGTTGCCCAATAGAAATGTAAAGTAAGAACTTTACATTAAGTAAGAATTAAATAAGAATTACATGTAATTCTAAGTTTTTTAGCAGTCACATTAAAATAAGTGAAGGGACTTCCCTGGTTGTCCAGTGGTTAAGATTTTGTACTCCCAACTCAGGCGGCCTGGGTTCGATCCCTGGTCAGGGAACTAGATCCTACAGGCCACAATGAAGATTAAAGATCCCGTATGTTGCAGCTCAAACCTGGTGCAGCCAAATAAACAAAATTAAAAAAAAATAATAATAAGTAGAATGAAGCAGACAAAACTAATTTTCTCAAACAAAACAAATCTAACATGCAAAAACATATTTATGTAACCTGTTAATAATATACTTATCATGTGAAAGTATAAACATATTAACTTAAAATATTTAAAATATTAATATATTTAAACTTATCTTAAATACTGTCTTTGAAATATGGTGTGTATTTTGCACTTAGAGCATATTTCAGTTTGGATTTTCAACAGTTAAGTGAAATGTAGTCCTACCAAAACAATAGATCTGTGATTAACAGAAAAAATTTTATATAGCTTCAGCTTTTAACCTGATTGAAATTAAATTCAATTAAAGATTCGGTTCCTCAGCCACACCAGTCACATTTCAAGTGCTCATGGCCACGCGTGACTGGCAGCTGGCATGCTAAATCACCTTCCTCTGCTCTCTCAGGTGTGGATGTCTTGTGAACTTTTTGTAGCTCTGTGGACCTGAAGGTGGGGAGAAGGGGTTGTTTCCTCCCCCACCCACTGTTGCTTTCCTGGAACATGCTCCCTCCTTCTCACCAGGAGTTGTTTCTCCTACCATCATTGTGGTGACAGTTATCTACCAAATTCTGGGTGTGTGTGTGTGTGTGTGTGTGTGTGTGTGTGTGTGTGTACTCAGTCGTGTCTGACTCTTTGCAACCCTAAGGACCCTGCCAGACTCCTCTGCCCATGGAATTTTCCCAGCAAGAATACTGGAGTAGGTTGTCATTTCCTTTTCCAGGGAAAGTCTGGGTAGATGAGTTTATTCCTTGAAGTTTCACTTCCTGAATCACTGAAACTTTCTCTAACAGTCCCTAGTCATATTCCTTGGTAAGATCAATATCTTGGTAGATAGTATTAACGTTTCCAACACACTGGCCTCCCAGCTCTCCATCAATGACCTTGTCTCCTCAGCTGTGTGTTCCCACAGTCACATCTCAAAGATGTCCTGTTCAGTATTGACACCCTCATAAGCCCATGTGGGCTTAGTTACCCCATGGCACGTGGGATCTTAGTTTCCAGACCAGAGCTTGAACCCTCATTCCCTGCATTGGAAAGCAGATTCTTAACCACTGAACCACTAAGGAAGTCCCTCTGGCCATCTTGGACCTATGTATTTACCTAAAATTCTTTGTGTTTGCAACACATCGTCATAAAAGGATGCCAAAAAGGATGTCATAAAGGTTCATCATAAACCTTTAGTGTAGAGTTTTCCAGGATGGCAGGGGTATTAACAGGGGACAGTTTAATTGCACTGTTCTCTGGATGACTTCCCTGGTGGCTCAGACAATAAAGCATCTGCCTACAATGTGGGAGACCTGGGTTTGATCCCTGGGTCGGGAAGATCCTCTGGAGAAGGAAATGGAAACCCACTCCAGTATTCTTGCCTGGAAAATCCCGTGGACGGAGGAACCTGGTGGGCTACAGTCCATGGGGTTGCAAAGAATAGGACTTGACTGAGTGACTAAACTTTCACTTTTCTGGATGAAGGAACTTCAAATGTTGTGTGCATGTGCTGCCATCTTGTGGTATTTTGAGGAACAGGTCTCTGATGTAGTCTGGTGCCTTTTGCTCACTTGGCGAGGTCTAACATCACTTTTGGAGAAGGCAATGGCACCCCACTCCAGTACTCTTGCCTGGAAAATCCCATGGACAGAGGAGCCTGGTAGGCTTCAGTCCGTGAGGTCACTAAGAGTCAGACACGACTGAGCGACTTCACTTTCAATTTTCATTTTCCTGCATTGGAGAAGGAAATGGCAACCCACTCCAGTGTTCTTGCCTGGAGAATCCCAGGGACAGAGGAGCCTGGTAGGACGCTGTCTATGGGGTCACACAGAGTCAGACATGACTGAAGCGACTTAGCAGCAGCATCAGCAGCAACATCACTTTGTGTCAAATAGGGAAAAAGTGAAAGCAGTTACAGATTTTATTTTCTTGAGCTCCAAAATCACTGTGGATGGTGACTGCAGCCATGAAATTAAAAGACGCTTGCTCCTTGGAAGAAAAGCTATGACAAACCTAGACAGCATATTAAAAAGCATAGACATCACTTAGCCTGATTACACAGAGGACTGTATAGTCAAAGCTTTGGTTTTCCCAGTAGTCATGTATGGATGTGAGAGTTGGACCGTAAAGAAAGCTGAGTGCAGAAGAATTGATGCTTTTGAACTGTGGTGTTGGAGAAGACTCTTGAGAGTCTCTTGGACTGCAAGGAGATCCAACCAGTCAATCCTAAAGGAAATCAACCCTGACTATTCATTGGGAGAACTGATGCTGAAGCTGAAGCTCCAATACTTTAGCCACTTAATGCAAAGAGCCGACTCACTGGAAAAGACCCTAATGCTGGGGAAGTTCAGTTCAGTTCAGTTGCTCAGTCGTGTCTGACTCTTTGCGATCCCATGGACTGCAGCACGCCAGGCCTACCTGTCCAACACCAGTTCCTGGAGTTTACTCAAACTTATGTCCATTGAGTCGGTGATGCCATCCCACCATCTCATTCTCTGTTGTCCCCTTCTCCTCCCACCTTCAATCTTTCCCAGCATCAGGGTCTTTTCCAATGAGTCAGTTTTTCATATCAGGTGGCCAAAGTAGTGGAGTTTCAGTTTCAACATCAGTCCTTCCAATAAACATCCAGGACTGATCTCCTTTAGGATGAACTGGTTGGATCTCCTTGCAGTCCAAGGGACTCTCAAGAGTCTTCTCCAACACCACAGTTCAAAAGCATCAATTCTTCAGCGCTCAGCTTTCTTCACAGTCCAACTCTCACATCCATACATGACCAGTGGAAAAACCATAGCCTTGACTAGATGGACCTTTGTTGGCAAAGCAGTGTCTCTGCTTTTTAATATGCTATCTAGGTTGGTCATAACTTTTTTTCCCAAGAAGCAAGTGTCTTTTAATTTCATGGCTGCAGTCACCATCTGCAGTGATTTTGAAGCCCCCAAAATAAAATCAGCCACTGTTTCCACTGTTTCCCCATCTATTTGCCATGAAGTGATGGGACCAGATGCCATGATCTTAGTTTCCTGAATGTTGAGCTTTAAGCCACTTTTCACTCTCCTCTTTCACTTTCATCAAGAGGCTCTTTAGTTCTTCTTTGCTTTCTGCCATAAGAGTAGTGTCACCTGAATATCTGAGGTTATTGATATTTCTCCCAGCAATTTTGATTCCAGCTTGTGCTACATCCAGCCCAGTGTTACTCATGATGTACTCTGCATAGAAGTTAAATAAGCAGGGTGACAATATACAGCCTTGACGTACTCTTTTTCCTATTTGGAACCAGTCTGCTGCTCTATGTCCAGTTCTAACTGTTGCTTCCTGACCTGCATACAGGTTTCTCAAGAGGCAGGTCAGGTGGTCTGGTATTCCCATTTCTTTCAGAATTTTCCACAGTTTGTTGTGATCCACACAGTCAAAGGCTTTGGCATAGTCAATAAAGCAGAAATAGATGTTTTTCTGGAACTTTCTTGCTTTTCTGATGATCCAGTGGATGTTGGCAATTTGATCTCTGGTTCCTCTGCCTTTTCTAAAACCAGCTTGAACATCTGGAAGTTCATGGTTCATGTATTGCTGAAGTCTAGCTTGGAGAATTTTGAGCATTACTTTACTAGCATGTGAGATGAGTGCAATTGTGTGGTAGTTTGAACATTCTTTGGCATTACCTAGGCCAAAGAGTAAAAAAAAAAAAAAACAAATTTTTAGGGTTTCTAGAAAGAATTTGCCAAGCTTATAGGCACTCAGTTCAGTTCAGTCGCTCAGTCGTATCTGACTCTTTGTGACCCCATGAACTGCAGCATGCCAGGCCTCCCTATCCATCACCAACTCCCAGAGTCCGCCCAAACCCATGTTCATTGAGTCGGTGATGCCATCCAACCATCTCATCCTCTGTTATCCCCTTCTCTTCCTGCCCTCAATCTTTCCCAGCATCAGGGTCTTTTCAAATGAGTCAGCTCTTCGCATCAGGTGGCCAAAGTATTGGAGTTGCAGCTTCAAAATCAGTCCTACCAATGAACACCCAGGACTGATCTCCTTTAAGATGGACTGGTTGGATCTCCTTGCAGTCCAAGAGACTCTCAAGAGTCTTCTCCAACACCACAGTTCAAAAGCATCAATTCTTCAGTGCTCAGCTTTCTTTATAGTCCAACTCACATCCATACATGACCACTGGAAAAACCATAGCCTTGACTAGATGGACCTTTGTAAACAAAGTAATGTCTCTGCCTTTTAATATGCTGTCTAGGTTGGTCATAACTTTCCTTTCAAGGAGCTACAAGGATGCAGACTCTGAGGCCCCTCAAAATATTAGGGTGGTAAATATGACCTTCATTGGTGAAAGTACCAGATATAAGAAGAAAATGGCAAAAGTTATATGTTGTATTTGGGATGAACACTTCTCAGTTGGTAGGTGTTGTTTTTAAAGTGTTGAACAGCAGGAAACAAAGACAGAACCAAGATGCCACTTGCCTGGCAGCAGCATTGAATTCCCAGAAGGCATGTAACCTGAAGAGAGGTTAGCCATACCACTAGGGGAGGAACAACGTGCTTACTGCAAGGAGGAAGGGCTTTGGAAAAGAGTTTGCCCTAGGCTACTATGTGGATCCCAATAAACTGTGGAAAATTCTGAAAGAAATGGGAATACCAGACCACCTGACCTGCCTCTTGAGAAACCTGTATGCAGGTCAGGAAGCAACAGTTAGAACTGGACATGGAGCAACAGACTGGTTCCAAATAGGAAAAGGAATACGTCAAGGCTGTATATTGTCACCTTGCTTATTTAACTTCTATGCAGAGTACACCATGAGAAATGCTGGGCTCGATGAAGCACAAGCTGGAATCAAGATTGCCAGGAGGAATATCAATAACCTCAGATATGCAGATGACACCACCCTTATGGCAGAAAGCGAAGAAAAACTAAAGAGCCTCTTGATGAAAGTGAAAGAGAAGAGTGAAAAAGTTGGCTTAAAGCTCAACATTCAGGAAACTAAGATCATGGCATCTGGTCCCATCACTTCATGGCAAATAGAAGGGGAAACAGTGGAAACAGTGGCTGATTTTATTTTGGGGGGCTCCAAAATCACTCCAGATGGTGACTGCTGCTGTGAAAGTAAAAGACCCTTACTCCTTGGGAGAAAAGTTATGGCCAACCTAGACGCACATTAAAAAGCAGAGACATTACTTTGCCAACATAGATCTGTCTAGTCACAGCTATGATATCCCCAGTAGTCATGTATGCATGTGAGAGTTGGACTAGAAAGAAAGCTGAGGACTGAAGAATTGATGCTTTTGAACTGTGGTGTTGGAGAAGACTCTTGAGAGTCCCTTGGACTGCAAGGAGATCCAACCAGTCCATCCGAAAGGAAATCAGTCCTGAGTGTTCATTGGAAGGGCTGATGTTGAAGCTCCAGTACTTTGGCCACCTCATGCGAAGAGTTGACTCATTGGAGAAGACTCTGATGCTGGGAGGGATTGGGGGCAGGAGGAGAAGGGGACGACAGAGGATGAGATGGTTGGATGGCATCACTGACTCAATGGACATTAGTTTGGGTGAACTCCAGGAGCTGGTGATGGACGGGGGACCTGGCCTGCTGCAGTCCATGGGGTCACAAAGACTCGTACATGACTGAGTGACTGAACTGAACTGAAGGAATGAGAAAGAAAACAATAAAAGGAAGACAGGAGCCTCTCATACTGTAGAAAGAGAGGAACCCTCTGATGGGGCCCCAAACAGAAGCCCCAGGTAACTCTGATAGTGGCAGAAACGTTGATTGAGTTTCTGTTAGATATGGGTGCGAAATACTCCGTGGTGGGGGCTTCCCAGGTGGCGCTAATAGGAAAGAATCTGTCTGCCAATGCAGAAGATATAAGAGACATGGGTTCAGTCCCTGGATTGGAAAGATCCCCTGGAGGAGGGAATGGCAACCCACTCTGGTATTCTTTTTTTTTTTTATCAATTGAAGGATAATTAATTTACAGAATTTTTCTGTTTTCTGTCAAACCTCAACAAGAATGAGCCATAGGTATACATATAACCCCTCCGTTTTGAATCTACCTCCCGTCTCCCGTACTCTAGCATTCTTGCCTGAAGAATCCCATGGACAGTAGAGCCTGGCAGGCTACAGTCCATAGGGTCCCAAAGAGTTGGATACAAATGAAGAGACTTAGCACACACACATACTCCGTGGTAAATACCAAGATGGCACAGAAAGCATCTCAGTCCATCCTGGTTATGGGAATTTCTGGAGAAGTACAAAATTGCTCTTTCTTACAAACTCTAGAATCCCAATAAGGGAACCTCGCCCTGAAACTCAGTGTTTTATATATACCAGTGTTGGGCTGAGATCTCCTTTGTAAATTAAACACCCAGGTAACCTTTTTGCCAGGACGGCTTAACATCAAGGTCCCAAGAGAGCATGCTGTAAGCCTGAACGTGGCATTCATGCACACTCAGACAGAGCTCTTTCCCCTGAGGTCTACAAAAAGGTAAAGCTGGAAGGGTGGGCTGATGGCATCCAGGGAAAAACACATGACCGATATAAATCCCATTTAAAAGACACACTGGGATACCTAATCCAAAATAATATCCTCTGAGGCAAGAGGCTCAGAAGGGAATTCAGGCAATTCTCAAAAAGTTTTGAAAACAAGACTGATTAAACCTTTCAGGGTCCCCATGTAACCACCTTATCCTCCCAGTCAAAAAGCCGAACTCAATGGAGTATTGCTTTGTTTGAGACTATTAATGAGAGGACCCCCTTACAGGTACAAGATGTGCACCCTGTGGTACCTAATCTATACATTCTTCTCACAGCCATTACAGGAGAATACAGCTAGTTCTCAGTCTGGGACTTGAAAATGCTTTTTTCCTGCATTCCTACTGCATAAAAATCACAGCAGCTTGTGAATGGCAAGACCCAGAAACACAGGTAGTAAAAACTGAGAAAAGGAATTATATATTAAAGAGAAGCACTGACAAAATTTGTCAAGAGACTAATTTAACTTGGGATAAGGTGTCACCAGTTGCCCTGCTATAGATCAGAGTGCTTCACAGAAGTAGACCTAAATTAAGCCCCTTTGAACTATTGCATGGTACACCCTTCTAGGTGTCTGCCAAGGTGGGAGAATCTATAAATGCTCTGAAATATCTAGCAGTTGCCAATTATGTTAAAACTCTGGGCACTATACTAACCTCTGTTCATGAGTTTTCCTCCAACAGGCCTGGTTAATCAAATGAGATAGCCTTACATTCTTTCCAGCCTAGAGACCAAGTCCTTCTTAAAAGCTGGAGAGAACAAGCACGTGAGCACCAGTTGATTGGAAAGTGAAAGGAACACATGTGGTCCTACTTACCAGGCACTCATCTGTGAAGTTAGCTGGAGCAAAGCCATGGATTCATCACACTCAGGGTAAAGAAGCCCCAGTGTCACCAGAGAAGAAGGCGATGGCACCCCACTCCAGTCCTCTTGCCTGGAAAATCCCATGGACTGAGGAGCCTGGTAGGCTGCAGTCCGGGGGGTCGCTAGAGTCGGACACGACTGAGCGACTTCACTTTCACTTTTCACTTTCATGCGTTGGAGAAGGAAATGGCAACCCACTCCAGTGTTCTTGCCTGGAGAATCTCAGGGAAGGGGGTAACCCTAGTGGGCTGCCGTCTGTGGGGTCACACAGAGTCGGACACGACTGAAGCAACTTAGCAGTGTCATCAGAAAATGACCCAATTCCTGAGAAGACAGTGGGTTTGTGAACCTTTAGAAGGGTTAAGTTTACTCTTCAAAAAGTATAAGTATTGAGGTTAAAATTTCATTGTAGAAGGAATTTTGTCAGATTCAAATAGTTAATAGATAAAGAAAAAGAATTGGATTACTTTCTAAAAATTTTGAGGAGTGTTCTGGACACAAAACTGACCGATTCTATTTCACAGTCACCTCTTCATTACTCCTGTTCAGTAGGACGTAGCCAGAAATACCGTTGCTCCTTTTCCCACATGATTGTGGAATGGACATTGACAGGGGGAACTGTGATATGGTCAGGGCAGGAGCACGGCTGTTATCAGTCTGGCTCAGGCATTGGTTGGAATCACAGTGGACTCCTCCCCCTCCCCTACCTCTGTACAGGAGGAGTTCAAATTTCCAATAAGAGAAGAATTTTTTTGAGACAACAGTCCATCTTCTAGGTCAGCTGCTGCTGCTGCTGCTAAGTCGCTTCAGTCGTGTCCAACTCTGAGGTTGGTAGCCCAGATGTGCAAATGCAATGAGCAGAAATACAGAGAAACAAAGCCTCAAGGAGAGTGCCAAGCCTTAGGGACTCAGACAAGGAAGGGTGAGGCACTGAGGTGTGGGGCTCCGGACCTGGGAAACAGAGTGGCAGCCCCGGGAAGCAGAGCAATTCAGGGTCTCAGCAGCTCTGGGGCACACAAGTGAGGTTTGGCTGAGGGAACCCAGATATTCCTGAGTCCATGGTGGCCAGCACTAGGACCAGCCTGAAGAAGAGACACTGGGAGAGGTGGGGGATAACTCTGTCTTTGGAAGACCTTGGTGCTGATGGGGTTATCCTGGAAGGGACGGGGCAGGTGGGGCAGTGGGCGTTCTGGCTGTGTGAACAGAGGTCTGAGATTCCTCCTGCAGGGAACACCATCTGTGAATCAACCCTGGGTGATGGCCAGAAAAGAGGCTCATTTCTTTTCTTTTTCCTTTGGCCATGCTGTCTGGCTTGTAGGCTCTTAGTTCCCTCACCAGGGATTGAACCTGAGCCCTTGGCAGTGAAAGGGCAGAGTCCTAAACACGGGACAGCCAAGGAATTCCCCAAGTCTCCTTTTTATTATTTTCTATTTTTAAAATAAAATTTGTTCATTCAACATAGATTAAACAAATAACTTCTAACAGGTTTTATTTCAGGAAACAGCCACCTCCTCCCCTGGCCTGTCCCCATTGTCTGCCCCCTTTAGGAACCCATTTTTCCTATTTGAACTGAGCCACAAAGATCTTCTCTAATATTCCCTCCCTCTCCCTATGCCCCAGCTCTGCCAGCTTTAGTCCAAGGCATCCTGCTGTCTCCCATCTGCTGTGTGAGCACTTGGATCTCACAATTGCCACATTGCCATTTGTTGCAATGTTTGGGGTCATAGTGTCCTTGCTCTAAGGCCGTGTTTTTTTCTGGTGAGTGTTTTCAGTGAATTTTGATTTGTTCTTTTCCCCCCAAGTCTTCTTTCTGTAGTTTTTTATATTTCTCCCCAGCTCTTCCTTATTTTTGTATGAGGTTAAGTTTTTCCCAAATCAATTTTTAGTAGGAAGTTCATCCAGAGGAGCATTGAGTGCTGTGGCCCAGGTTCTCAGAATTTCTAGAAGCTGAGGTTTTTGTGGGTGTGTGTTTTTCTCTATTTTAAGAAATGAAATACAGTAGCTAACATGAAAAAGGGCTTCTCTACTGGCCTAGTGGTAAATAATCCACCTGCCGATGCAGGAGACGTGGGTTTGGTCCCTCGGTCAGGAAGATCCCCTGGAAAAGAAAATGGATACCCATTCCTGTATTCTTGCCTGGGGAATTCCATGGACAGAAGAGCCTGTCAGGCTACAGTCCATGGGGTTGAAAGAGTTGGACACGACTTAGCAACTAAGCAACAAAAACAACAGGGAAAAAAAAAAAAAACAAATAAATTGCATATGTGAGGCATAAAGAGAACTAATTATGGAAGCATTCCCAGTGTAGCTATCTCTCAGCTCTCGAACAGTTTAGTTCAGTTCAGTTGCTCAGTCATGTCTGACTCTTTGTGACCCCATGGACTGCAGCCAGGCCTCCCTGTCCATCACTAACTCCCAGAGTTTACTCAAACTCATATCCATTAGGTCAGCAATGTCATCCAACAATCTCATTCTCTGTCATCCCTTCTTCTCTGTCGTCCCATCTTCAATCTTTCCCAACATCAGGGTCTTTTCAAATGAGTCAATTCTTCTCATCAGGTGGCCAAAGTATTGGAGTTTCAGCTTCAATATCAGCCCTTCCAATGAACACTTATGACTGATCTCCCTTAGGATGGACTGGTTGGATCTCCTTGCAGTTCAAGGGACTCTAAAGAGTCTTCTCCAACACCACAGTTCAAAAGCATCAATTCTCTGGCACTCAGCTTTCTTTATGGTCCAACTTTCATATCCATAAATGACTACTGGAAAAACCATAGCCTTGACTAGACAGACCTTTGTTGGCAAAGTAATGTCTCTGCTTTTTAATATGCTGTCTAGGTTGGTCATAAATTTCCTTCCAAGGAGTAAGTGTCTATTAATCTCATGGCTGCAGTCACCATCTGCAGTGATTTTGGAACCCAAAAAATTAAAGTCAGCCACTTTTTCCACTGTTTCCCCAAATATTTGCCATGAAGTGACGGGATCAGATGCCATGATCTTAGTTTTCTGAATGTTGAGCTTTAAGGCAACTTTTTCACTCTTCTCTTTCACTTTCATCAAGAGGCTCTTTAGTTCTTCTTCGCTTTCTGCCATAAGGGTGGTGTCCTCTGCGTATCTGAGGCTATTGATATTTCTCCCAGCAATCTTGAATCCAGATTGTGTTTCATCCAGCCCAGCATTTCTCATGATGTACTCTGCATATAAGTTAAATAAGCAGGGTGACAATATACAGCCTTGACGTACTCCTTTTCCTATTTGGAACCAGTCTGTTGTTCCATGTCCAGTTCTAACTGTTGCTTCCTGACCTGCATATAGATTTCTCAAGAGGCAGGTCAGGTGGTCTGGTATTCCCATTTCTTTCAGAATTTTCCACAGTTTGTTGTGATCCATGCAGTCAAAGGCTTTGGCATAGTCAATAAAGCCGACATAGATGTTTTTCTGGAACTCTCTTGCTTTTTTGATGATCCAGCAGATGTTGGCAATTTGATTTCTGGTTCCTCTGCCCTTTCTAAAACCAGCTTGAACATCTGGAAGTTCATCGTTCACGTATTGTTGAAGCCTGGCTTGGAGAATTTTGAGCATTACTTTACTAGCGTGTGAGATGAGTGCAATTGTGCGGTAGTTTGAGCATTCTTTGGCATTGCCTTTCTTTGGGATTGGAACAAAAACTGACCTTTTCCAGTCTTGTGGCCACTGCTGAGTTTTCCAAATTTGCTGGCATATTGAGTGCAGCACTTTCACAGCATCTTTTTGGATTTGAAATAGCTCAGATCAAATTGAGCTCTTGAAAAGACCTTGTGTTAATTCTGCAGGCTCCATGCACCCACCATGAGTCACATCCTTGGAAACCACTATCTGGAATTTTACGGTTCTCAATCGATTGCCTTTCTTTGTAGTTTGATCTCAGTTCTTTGCTTGGTCTTCTAACTCACCTCTCACTCCCCATGTGTGTGACTCTCCTGCATCTAGTGCTGTAGACAGGTGATTTGTACACTTCGGCATCTGTGAAGTATTCCTTGTATGCAGTGTCTCTACCACATGCAGTGTCTCTACCATAATTTATTTCTCCATTCTGTTAATGTACACTTGGATTGTTTTCCTTTTTGCTTCTTTGAACAGGATTTACCTGTCTTCTGGGACACACATGCCAAATTTTATCTAGTCGTGGAACTGTAGGTCCAAAGTTCACATTCAACTTCATTGGATAAAATGCCAAACTCTTTTCCAAAGTGGTTGTATTGAGGTAGGAGATAGAGGGGCCTCTGGGCTGGACAGCTGGTGTTTGTTGTGGAGTAAAATTGAAGCTTTGTTCTTAGCTAGATACTCCAAGGACAAAGCTAGCAGTAAAAGCTGAATTCTGCTAAAGTAGAGAGATAAGGTGCCCACTATAGAGATTAAGGAAACTTTCCCTGTCTGCATACGTGCAGGCAAGCTTCTTGGAGGTGGAAAAGGGAGGGCCCCCCACCATATAACAAGTGTGGATGTATCCCCACAGGCCTCTGCGGTGGAATCCATCTTAGCAAAAAGTTGCACATGCATCTTTGGGGAGGGTCTGAGGAGAAGGAAATGGCAACCCACTCTAGTGTTCCTGCCTGGAGAGTCCCAGGGACGACGGAGCCTGGTGGGCTGCCGTTTATGGGGTCGCACAGAGTCGGACATGACTGAAGCGACTTAGCTGCAGCAGCAGAGGACAAATCAGGTGTGAAAAAAGAAACAGGATAATTGGCCAAATGTAAACAAAGACCTGGAAGGACTGTCCTATGTAAGTGATTTAAATCACCTCTCTACCATGCTCCTCATTCAGAATGCCCACACTCCTGATTGTGTATTTCTGCCTTGTTTCTGTCTTCAGTAAACAAACTGTTTCTCTATGTGCTCTCCCCACATGTTATTCTGTGTTTCTAACAATAAACCTTGTACCTATTTTTACAGTTTTTGCCTCCTTGAAATATCCTTGCTTTCAAACAGGGGAAAGAGCCAGGGTCACTTTGCTTCTAGCCTCTAATCCTTAGTTGTTTGATGGCTAGGATTCCTGGTTTTCATCCAGGCTACCCAGGTTTAATTCCTGGGCAGGAAATTAAGATCTCTCTTCAGGACTGCTCACTGCTGCTTCTCTGAGATCAGTACCGGATCCAGTGTAAATGAATTCCTTCTATTCTACTTCCCAGCAAATACATGAATTTTTGCATTAAAATTAACCCTTCACTTTTCATCCAGCTGACAGTAACAGGTAACTGTAGGCTATTCATAAAAATAAGTCTCCACTTCCTCCCTTATCAAAATGTTTTTTAAGCTTCCCATGTGTCACTAGTGGTAAAGAACTTGCCTGCCAATGCAGGAGATATGAGAAATGCAGTTTTGATCCCCTTGGTTCGGAAGATTCCTGGAGAAGGAAATGGCAACCTACTCCAGAATTCTTGCCCAGAGAACTCCATGGACAGAGGAGCCTGGCGGCCCACAGGTTGAAGTTGAGTTGGATACGACTGAAATGTTTTAGTCATAGCAATTTTCACCACCCACTGTCACTATATTTATTGCTGTTTACTCCTTCCTCTAAAAATGGAAGTTCCAGGAGACAGGGATTTCATCTGCCTTTTCAAAACTGTTCTTTGGGGGTCTAGAACAGTGTAAGGTACATAGTCAGTACTCAGTAAATATCTGTTAAATGATTGAAGAAATATATGAAATGAATCAGAATTATTAAAGTAAAAACACTAAAATATGTATGACCTTAAAATTACACAAACGCTTGTGAAGAGACCCAGCATCAGAAGGAGTCTTCATAATTACCTGAAATTATGGTAAATTGGTTTTTGAGAAAGATACCAAAGCAATTACATTGAGAACAGACAGTCTTTTCAACCAATGGTTCTGGGGCAAATGGATAGTCACAAGCAAAATATAAAGTTGGGCCCCTATCCCATACCGTTTATGAGAATTAATTCAAAATGCATCAAAGACTTAAGTGTAGGAGCTAAACTATAAAGCTTTTAGAAGAAGACATAAGAGTAAACCTTGGAGTCCTTGGAATAGGCTATCGATTTCTTAGCTATGAGGCTGAAAGCACAAGTGACTAAAAAATAGTGGACTTGATCAAAATTAAAAATTTTGTACTTCAAAGGACAACACCACAAAAGTGAGAAGATAGCTCACAGAATGGAAGTAAATGTTTGCAAATTATACATCTAATAAGATAATTTTTATCTAGAATCCATAAAAGACTCTTACAACTCAACCTAAAACCCCCCAAACCCAACTAAAATATGAGCAAAAACTTGAATAGACATATCTCCAAAGACAATATACAAAACAGCCAATAAGCATGAAAAGATGCTCAATATCATTAGTCACCAGGGAAATGCAAATTGAGAGCACAATAAGAGTCCACTCCTCCAGGATGAATGATAACGTTCCACGAGGATGGCTATAGCTAGAAAGACAAACAGTTAAGTGTTAGGATGGGGGAAAGGAATGCTTGAAGATTGCTGGTGAGAATCTAAAATGATGAAGGCACTTTTTAAAAAACCGTTGGGTGTTTCCTCAAAAGGTTGAACATAGAGTTACACTTTGGACTTTCCAGGTGGCTGAGACAGTAAAGAATCCACCTGCAATGTGGAAAAGATCCCCTGGAGAAGGGAATGGCTATCCACTCCAGTATTCGTGCCTGGAGAATTCCATGGACAAAGGAGCCTGATGGGCTACAGTCCATGGAGTTGCAGAGTTGGACACAATTGAGAGACTAACACCCAGAGCCACACTTTGAGAAAGTTCACTTCCAGGTATATATGCAAGAGAAATAAAAACCTACATCCAGGCATAAGCATTACATGAATGTTCATAGCAGTTTACTCAGCATAGACCAAGGGTGGAAACAGTCCAAATACTCAGCCATGAATTTATGGGTAAATAAAATGTGGCTTATACACAAAATGGAATTTTTCAGCGATAAGGGAGTGTGGTTCTGATACACAATTCAATAAGAACAAACTTTGATAACATATGAAATAAAAGAAGACAGCCACAAGAGGCCACATGTTGTAAAATTCTATTTATAAGAAATGTTCAAGTTGGCAAATCTATAGAGAAAGTAGATAACCTAGACAGAGGTTGTTTAGGACTGGAGCCATCATGATAAATAGAAATGACTGCTAATAGGTACAGTTTTTCTTTGGGGTGATAAAAATGTTCTTAAATTAGATTGTGATGATGGATGCGTATCTATGAATATGCTAAAAACCAGTGTACATTTTAAATGAATGATTATATGGTATATGAATTGTATCTGAATAAATCTGTAAAATGAAAAAAAAAAAAAGAGAGACAAAAGAAGTGACCAAAAGGGAGTTGCCTGGTCCCTGGGGAATGAGATGAGCTCCCCCCACCATGGTTGCTGTTGAAGATCAGAGTTACCTTGATTTTTTATTTTACCAGGTTCCTCCTGGTGGGCACAGATGAAGGTGCCATGGGAACCATGCCCTGAATGAGGCGGGACCCCTGATGCTGA
Source organism: Bos mutus (assembly GCF_027580195.1). NCBI lineage: Eukaryota > Metazoa > Chordata > Mammalia > Artiodactyla > Bovidae > Bos > Bos mutus. The sequence continues at coordinate 32,133,567 of NC_091629.1, read as the reverse complement.
GTGCAAGTTTGGCCTTCAGTGCCCATCCTCGCGCCCTGTTTTCCCTTGGAGAGTGGGCTGCAGAGACCTGAACACGACAGGCCCCATCCCAGTTCTGTGATGACCACAAGGCCACCCCGAGCAGGTGGTGTCAACTTTCTGTGCCTCTGTTTCCTCACATTTAAATGCCAGGAACAGCCCTTTCCTCAGGGGACACTGTGCATTCAGGACAGTCCCTTTCTGAGCAGCCAAGCCTGATCCTCCTGAGGGGGCTGCCTCAGGGGAGGGACACCCTCCTGCTGATCCATCAGGGCCCCATGATGCCTAAGAGTCCACCCCCTCTCCCCTGGGAGCCCTGGTGAGATGAAGGGCGGACCCAGGGCTGCCTCTTACTCCCTCCTGCTGTCAGCCAGATGCCTGGTTTCAGTTTGTTTTTACCAGAGAAAGACACATAATTTAGAAAACACTGTCACTGTGGTCACTTAGGTCATTTCTTTCAGTTGAGAGAAAAACAGAACCAGTTGGGTATTTTCGTGGTGAAATACCACCCTCCAACTCCATCTGTCCATCTTAGCCTCTCATTCTGAACAGAAAATGAGGAAGGCAGGAAAGACCCATGGATGAAACCCAGTAGGGAGAGACTCAGTAGGGACCACAGAAGCCCTCCGGCCTCTCACATTCTCCTTTTGAAAATTCACAGGTCTCCAACCAGCTTGGATGCTGAGGGAGCTGAAGGTAGCTGCATGGCTGGCTCCTTCCTGTGGCCTCAGGTCAGGCTCCTGTGCTGAGGGAGGCTGTGGGTGCCCAGATGCTGCCTCCCACCTGGGACAGGACAGGACTTGGCTGATCCAGGGAAACTCTGCTCCTTCTGGTCTCCCCTGGAAACTTCTGCCCAGCAGGGCTGCCCTCTGCCGCCACTCTGGCCTTGGCCCTCACATCTGCCAGGAAAGGGCCTGGACTCAGAGAAACCTGAATTCTGAATGCAGCCCCTGCCGGGTCTTGCATGGTTCATTTCTGAGATCTTCAGCCTCAGCCTTCTCCTCCTCCTCCTCTGTGTCTTGAGGCCCAGGGACAGTCTGAGAGCGGGGTAGAGAGCTGACAGGGCAAGAAGCCCGAAGAACCAGCATTTACCAGATGCCGCTCATTAAATGCTGACTTCAAAGGCCAGCTGGGCCACCTGCTGGCTGTGTGCTCTTGGGCAAGTTTAACTAACCTCGTTGTGCCTCTGTTCTCCTCCCCAGAGGGTGATAAGAGGGGAACTGACTCCACTAATGAAATGTGCTGTGGTCGGTTGGGGATGGGGTCTCTACTGATCTCCATGCAAAGACCCTGGGGAGCATTGGGGGTTCTGGGTGAGCTTCACTCCTCATTGCACCTTGCTGCTGGGAGAGACTTGGACCAGGATGACTTCTCAGAGCTCAGCCACCGCTGTACAGTTCATGAAGGTCAAAGGAAGTAAAGGTCAAATACCTTCTTCAACAGCCAGCCAGCAGGACATGTTTCATTCCTCCAGATTCTCCAAGTCGGAGTCCTTCTGATGTGGTCAGTGGGGCCATTTCCCAAGTGAGAATCACCAGGTGAGGTTATCGGTGTGGTTGTTTGGGTTTGTTTTAATCACATGAAACAGACTATGAATCCATTTCATGTACACTCAAGTTGTAATCAAGTTATCATCAGCTGCATGTGAAGTGAGGCTTATCATCAAACCGGAGTTCCATTCTAAGCCCATCTCTTAAAAGGGGAGAAGGTCACCGCAGGTGGCACAGGACGGGGTGGGGGACCTTGCCAGTGTCCATCTTTGGTCCAAACAGTGAATTTGGGTTTGAAGACCTCTCTCTGGAAGGGTTTCACGACCAGATCATCCCAGAGGTGTTATTACAGGCTTTGGGCTTTGAAATATTCCTCTTGCTGAACCACAACTTTCATTTATTCTCTGTTCTTGTCCATTCCCGTTGTCTTTGGAGCTCATTTGCTGGTTGTTCACAGGGTCCTACAGAGTGACTATCTCCCAGTGGCTCACCTCCCCTGAGAGCTTGTGCTCACCTCCTACCAATCTTTTCTGGAATCTGTTTATTTGCATGAGCCACAGTGGTGTTTCAAAAGATGTCCTGCTAGTTCAACTTCTTTTTATAATTTAGTAACATTTTAACCCTTATTTGCACTCAAACATTTACTCATCAGTTTTCATTTAATACTTTTCTTTCATGATGAATTCTAGAAGAACAAATATGCAAAGAAATAGAGGAAAACAATAGAATGGGAAGACCAGCAATCTCTTCAAGAAAATTAGAGATACCAAGGGAACACTTCACTCAAAGATGGGCACAATAAAGGACAGAAATGGTATGGACCTAACAGAAGCAGAAGATATTAAGAAGAGGTGGCAAGAATACACAGAAGAACTATACAAAAGAGATCTTCATGACCCAGATAACCACAATGGTGTGATTACTCACCTAGAGTCAGGCATCCTGGAATGTGAAGTCAAGTGGGCCTTAGGAAGCAGCACTACAAAGCTAGTGGAGGATGGAATTCTAGTTGAGCTATTTCAAATCCTAAAAGATGATGCTGTAAAAGTGCTGCACTCAATATGCCAGCAAGTTTGAAAAACTCAACAGTGGCCACAACTGGAAAAGTTCAGTTTTCATTCCAATCCCAAAAATACACAATGTTAAAGAATGTTCAAACTACTGCACAATTGTGCTCATCTCACACACTGGCAAAGTAGTGATCAAAATTCTCCAAGCCAGCCTTCAACAGTATATGAACCATGAACTTCCAGACATTCAAGCTGGATTTAGAAAAGGCCGAGTAACCAGAGATCAAATTGCCAACATCCACTGGATCATCGAAACAGCAAGAGAGTTCCAGAAAAACATCTACTTCTGCTTTATTGACTACGCAAAGCCTTTGACTGGTAGGTCACAACAAACTGTGGAAAATTCTTAAAGAGATGGGAATACCAGACTGTCTTACATGGCTCCTGAGTAACCTGTATGTAGGTCAAGGAGCAACAGTTAGAACTGGAAATGGAACAACAGACTGGTTCCAAATTGGGAAAGCAGTATCAAGGCTGTGTATTGTCACCCTGCTTATTTAACTTAGATGCAGAGTACATCATGTGAAATGCCAGACTGGATGAAGCACAAGCTGGAATATAGATTGCTGGGAGAAATATCGATAACCTCAGATTCGCAGATGACACCACCCTTATGGCAGAAAGCAAAGAAAAACTACAGAACCTCTTGATGAAAGTGAAAAAGGAGAGTGAAAAAGTGGGCTTAAAGCTCAACATTCAGAAAACTAAGATCATGGCATCCTGTCCCATCACTTCATGGCAAATAGATGGGGAAACAATGGAAAATAAAGACTTTATTTTCTGGGGCTCCAAAATCACTCCAGATAGTGACTGTAGCCATGAAATTAACAGATGCTTGCTCCTTGGAAGAAAAGCTATGACTAACCTTGACAGCATATTTAAAAGCAGAGACATTACTTTGCTGACAAAGGTCCATCTAGTAAAAGCTATGGTATTTCCAATAGTCACGTATGGATGTTTGAGTTGGACCATAAAGAAAGCTGAGCACCAAAGAATTGATGCTTTTGAACTGTGGTGTTGGAGAAGACTCTTGAGAGTCCCTTGGAGTGCAAGGACATCAAACCAGTCAATCCTAAAGGAAATCAGTCCTGAACATTAATTGGAAGGACTGATACTGAAGTTGAAGCTCCAATACTTTGGCCACCTGATGTGAAGAACTGACTCACTGGAAAAGACCCTGATGCTGGGAAAGACTGAAGGCAGGAGGAGAAGGGGATGACAGCGGATGAGATGGTTGGATGGCATTACCAACTTGATGGACATGAGTTTGAGCAAGCTTTGGGAGTTGATGATTGACAGAGAAGCCTCGCGTTCTGCAGTCCATCAGGTCACAAAGAGTCAGACATGATTGAGTGACTAAACTTAACTGAAAGGTGGATAAACTGTCAGAACTTCCCACCAAAATCTGACTGAGTCTTAGGTCCTCAGGCCACATGGCCTTACTGCTCTGTCTTCTCAGGTGATTGCACTCTCAAGCCTGTGCTCAGATACACTGTAGGGCTTTGGCTTTTTTGAGCTTCAGTAACATCAGTTCAATCATTCCTTTTGTCTTGTCTGAACCTTCTCCAGCCTCTCTCACTCTTTGGTGTTCTTTTTCCTTCACTAGGTAATCATGTCATTAACTTCTCTCACTGGTAATGTTGATTCATGTGGACACTCCCTTCTTGATCAGTGGATGTCATCATGGTGTTTCATCCAAGGGCCCGGTGTTAGTAAGATATTTACCACCCAGAAAAGTTTTGTACCTGATTTCTAAGGCTTCGCACTGAGGCCCTGACCTATCATCTTCCTCAACCTTCAAGTGGTTCATCTTCCTGAAGTAGCCATTTCTTCTCTGGTTACCTGCTGTCGCCACTGCACAAGACAGGAGAGCTGGACTTGAAGAGTGTTGGGGAAAAAGGATTCAGAAGTATCAGAATTTGGAGAATCATCACTTCTGCACAGATTTCTCTCTTCTTGGTCTTAAGACTGTAGAAAGAAAGAAATGAAAGAAAGAGAACTCGCTCAGTCATGTCTGACTCTTTGTGACCCCATGGACTGTAGCCTCCCAGGCTCCTTCATCCATGGGATTCTCCAGGCAAGAGTACTGGAGTGGGTTGCCATTTCCTTCTCCAGTGCTTAAGACTGTAACCCATACTTAAATCAATCCATACCTAAATCCCCCTCTCCTGACTACCTCACCAATACGCCTGCCACTTGGTGGGTCTCAGTCTGACCTTCACGTCCTTGCCATCCCAGCCATTTCATGATTCATCCTCAAAATCTCCTGTAGGCTGAATGTTCTCCAACAGTCTACTCCAGGGAGAAACATCTCCACAACACTTTCCTCCTCCAAGCTCTGGCCCTTCTCTCCCCCTCCACTGCATCACCTGGCCCACTGATCTGTGCAGAGTCAGGAGATAATTCATATGTTACAGGTGAAGGAAATGGTTGTTCACAGCAGTGATCTTCAGAGGATCACATTTTGAGTTAGAAATGAGGTAGAACTTTGAAACAGAGGCTCCATGGGGCTGTCTTTTCTCCTGGAATTCCTAACGCCTGATAGTCCCAGTGAGCTGGGATAAATAGAGAGCTTGAGGAGGGCTGTCTGATCCTGCCACCTAAGCCCCACACCCAGTGCCCATGGCCTGAAGTTTCCTTGGGGACGGTAAACAAAACTCACCTGCTGCCTCTTCCAATAATGCCATGTCCGCTCTCATCCTGCTGCATGCTGAATGTCCAGATGTGAGCAACAGAATCAAGGGGGAAATAGAGTCCTGCGGCTACAGGGCAGATCCTGGGAGTAGCAGCATTAGAATCAGAATAGGGGCTGGGGACTCTTGAGTTCTGGGACATCAAACCTTGGAAGCAGAGCACCAGTGCCCAGGGGAGCCAAATTTACACTGGGAAGTAAGGAAATAGAAATGGTTTGGAGAATGCTGGGCATGCAGAGCTAGTCTAGCTGGAGGAAAGACAGGGAGCTAGAAGGTCATATGAGAACAGGACAGACACCTGAATCAGTGGAGGGTCTCCCAGGCACAGGGACCCAAACACTGCTGTGCTGGTGCCAAGGAGACTCAAGTATGGTGTGAAAGTGGGAAAGCATATTATCACTTTATCATATATCATAATTGTACATTCACTTGGTATTGAGCATCAAATAGCTCTTTAGGAATAACTCTACTCTGTCTGTTCCCAGGAGAAACCATTTTCAACAATTTGAGCGGTCTGCCACCCTGAACCCCAATCTCCATTAATTCTTTTATGCTTCTGTGCTTGTATCTCTTCCCAGAATGACTGTATTTCTACTTTTGCCTCTTGTTTATAGTCATGATTGATTGGTTAAGAGTTTTAATCCAAAATTTTTGTTCAATTTTTGTAACTTGCTTTGTGGACTCACTTTTCTGATGAGTTTTCTTTTTCAGCCATTGTTAATTTAGTAATTTTGATTAAATCTTGTGGTCATCTTTTTTGATAACTCATATTCTCTACATCTCAATTTTAAGAATTCATATTGGACACTTTAGGGCTATGTCCCAGGCTCTTATACATTTTCTTATAATTTAAAGTTTTTCATGTAATTATCTCTCATTTTAAATAAAATGAAATAAATGATGGTGTTCTACAAAATAAATGAGAGATTATATAGAATTTATATGTATAGAGAGTACTAAGAAAGTAAATACTGGTATACCCATCTCTCAGCCACATTACCATTATTTCTGAGGTCTTCTATGTGCCAGCAACAATTATGTCTAATCCTTCACGGTAAGGGTAATCACTATTCTGAATTTTGTTTGATCATTTGCTTTTCTTTATAGTTTTTAAAAAATTATTTGTGTGCTCAAAAATTATTAAGTAGTTTTACATGTTTGTAAAAATATTTATATTTTTATACTATGCACATTGCCCAGTTGTGTTGTATAACTAACAATCCCAAAATTCAGTAGCATACAATGATTAGCACTTACTTATAGTTTTTTCTCGGAGAAGGCAATGGCACCCCACTCCAGTACTCTTGCCTGGAAAATCCCATGGATGGAGGACCCTGGTAGGCTGCAGTCCATGGGGTCACTAAGAGTCGGACACGACTGAGCGATTTCACTTTCACTTTTCACTTTCATGCATTGGAGAAGGAAATGGCAACCCACTCCAGTGTTCTTGCCTGGAGAATCCCAGGGATGGGGAAGCCTGGTGGGCTGCCGTCTATGGGGTCGCACAGAGTCAGACACGACTGAAGCGACTTAGCAGCAGCAGTAGCAGTATAGTTTTTTCTTGTTGCTGTTTTCTAGTGTTTTCTGGTTGCACCATGTGGCATGTGGAACTTCCCCAACCAGAGATCAAACCCATGTTCCCACAGTGGAAGGGCAGTTTTAACCACTGGATCATCAGGGAAACCCAGCAGTTATTTCTCATTAGGCCTGAAGGGGTTGGTTGGGTTTGACTGAGCCAGATTCAACTGGTTTGCAGTTTGGGTCCAGTCCTGCTTCATGTGTCTCCCAGACCAGTATCTTTTCAAAGCCTGCTCTTCACAAAGCAAAAGGCAAGAACACAAGAGAGCAGGCCCAGTAAGGCAAACACTTTTAGCATTAGCTTGTGTCTTGCCCACCAACAGGCCAAAGCAATCATATGACTTTGCTTGAAATTAAGAGATGAGGAATTCCTCTCTGTCTACCATGAGGCATTGGGAAAGGTTTGGCATTGTAACACAATAGCAGGGAGTCACAAATGGAGGCTGTAAATCTACCACAATGACACAATTATCCCTGTTATATAATTCCATCTAGGAACATGTATCTGTACTTTCTTAACTGAAATGTAGTGCTCATTGTAATGATTGTATTGATCTTTCCATGATCCTCTTTATGATATTTGAGTGGTGCTAACACAAACAATGCTGCTTTGAATGCTGTACATGTCTCCTTGGGCAGGTGTGTGAGAATTTCTCAATATTAAACTATTGTAAGGTAATGCTCAAAAGCTAGGCTTCAACATTATGTGAACTGAGAACTTCCAGATGTACAAGCTGGATTTAGAAAAGGCAGAGGAACCAGAGATCAAATTGCCAACATCCATTGGCTCATAGAAAAAACAAGGGAATTCCAGAATAACATCTACTTCTGCTTCATTGACTACGCTAAAGCCTTTGACTGTGTGGATCATAACAAACTGTGGAAAATTCTGAAAGAGATGGGAATACCAGACCACCTTACCTGCCTCCTGAGAAACCTTTAAGCAGGTCAAGAAGAAACAGTTAGTACCAGACATAGAACAACAGACCGGTTCAAAATTGAGAAAGGAGTATGTCAAGGCTGTATATTGTAACCCTGCTTTGTTAACTTATATGAAGAATATGGGATGGATGAAGCACAACCTGGAATCAAGATTGCTGGGAGAAATATCAGTAAACTCAGATGGGCTTCCCTGGTGGCTCAGACTGGTAAAGAATCTGCATGCAATGTAGGAGACCCAGGTTCAATCACTGGGTCAGGAAGATCCCCTGGAGAAGGACATGGCAACCCACTCCAGCGTTCTTGCCTGGAGAATTTCATGGACAGAGGAGTGTGGTGGGCTAGTCGATGGGGTTACAAAGGGTTAAACATGGCCGAGTGACTAACACTTTCACTTTCAGATAATACCACCCTAATGGCAGAAAGCAAAGAGGAACTAAAGAGCCTCTTGATAAAGATGAAAGAGGAGAGTGAAAAAGCTGGCTTAAGAACTCAGCATTCAAACAACTAAGATCATGGCATCCAGTCCCATCACTTCATTGTAAATAGATGGGGAAACAATGGAAACAGTGACAGACTTTGTTTTCTTGGGCTCCAAAATCACTACGGTTGATGGCTGCAGTTATGAAATTAAAAGACGCTTGCTCCTTAGAAGAAAAGCTATGACAAACCTAGACAGCGTATTAAAAAGCAGAGATAATCACTTTGCCAACAAAGGTCCAGATAGTCAAAGCTATGGTTTTTCCAGCAGTTATGTATGGCTGTGAGAGTTGGACCATAATGAAGGCTGAGCACCAAATAATTGATGCTTTCAAATTGTGGTGCTGGAGAAGACTCTTGAGAGTCCCTTGGACTGCAAGAAGGTCAAACCAAACCAGTCAATCCTAAAGGAAATCAGTCCTGATTGTTCATTGGAAGGACTGATGCTGAAGTTGAAGCTCTGATACTTTGGCCACCTGATGCAAAGGACTGACTCATTTGAAAAGACCCTGATGCTGGGAAAGATTGAAGGCAGGAGGAGAGGGGGATGACAGAGGATGAGATGGTTGGATGGCATCATCAATTCAATGGACATGAGTTTGAGCAAACTCCAGGAGATCATGAAGGACGGGGCAGCCTGGCGTGCTGCAGTCCATGGAGTCACAGAGTCGGACATGACTGAGCAACTGAACAACAACAACAGAAGAAAGTGAGGCTGAGGGAGCCCAGAGGTTCCTAGGTCTCCAGAGTCGAGAGCTAAGACTAACTGAGGGAATACTCACTGCAGTTCTGGGAAGCTCCTGTTCTGGGAACAACCAGAAGACCTTTTTGCTGGTGGCATTGTCCTAAAAGGGAGCAGGCAGGTGGGGCTTGAGCTGAGTGATAATTAAGAATGAGGCTCTTTGGGGGTGGAGTCAAGATGGCAGAGTAGGAGTGCATGGAGTTCATGTCCCCTCACAAGTACAGCAAGAATGCCTCAGAGCAATTCCAGCAGAGAACTTTTTCAGCACTAGTGGGAACCTTGGACACCTAAGGGGATGGGAGGAAATCCCTGCATGACTGGGTAGGACATGGGAGGGAAGGAGGGTGAAAGAAAAGTGGAGGTGGGATGGGACTGGTACTCCTAAGGGGGTCTGGGGGAGAAGAGAGATTCTTACACTCAGAGGGGCCCACTCATGGTGAGGGAATCAGCAGGAAGAGAGAGGGACCTTTAGGGCATTGGGGGATCAGAGGGGAACATGGTAGCCAGTCTATAGAGTGGGATCTATGCACAGGGTCTGTGCCACAGCCTTGCATACCCCAGCTTGAGATGTGTGCCTTCTTGTGGAGAGAAGGGCTAAATGCTAGAGAGTAGGGTTTGGAAGGTGGGCTCTTGGCAATGGGGAGGCAACCTGGGGCAGCAGGAGGAAAGAGCTCCATGGTCGGGAAGTTTGGTGGAGGAAGCCCAGGCCACCAGGTCAGAGAGGTACCGTTGTTGAGTGGCTCGCAAATGGTGAGGCCACCATTGTGACTCATTTCCCTATCTGTTGGCCCAGACTCCTTGGGCAGTGGCAGGGACACACACCTGAGCAGGCTCACTTTCCTTCAAGCCAAGGTCTCCCCTACCTGTTTAGGCCCCAGTGAGCCTGCTAGGGTCCAAAGTATGAACCCCACCCCTACCAAAGCCTCTATGGGCCAGGCAGGTCCTGGTAGCACAGACACCACTGCTGACAGGGCCTCTTCTAGCCACATGGATCCAGGCAGGTCGAGAGAGGCCCCTCTGCAAGGTTTGTGTCCCAGCTGGCCTGCCCAGGCATGTGTGCTCTGTGCCAGCTTCAGGATCAGATGCTAGTAAAACAAAACACACAGAAGTGGGACTGACACAACAGGGCCAGAGATCTACCTAGAGGTCTTGGAGGCCCTCATGGGGAGGCTGGAGTTAGATATAGCTCACCATGGGGGCAATAACACTGATAGCAGAGATCAGTTCAATTCAGTCGCTCAGTCATGTCTGACTCTTTGCAACCCCATGGACTGCAGCACGCCAGGCCTCCTTGTCCAGCACCAACTCCCAGAGCTTGCTCAAACTCATGTCCATTGAGTTGGTGATGCCATCCAACCATCTCATCCTCTGTCATCCCTTTCTCCTCCTGCCTTCAATCTTTCCCAGCATCAGGGTCTTTTCCAGTGAGTCAGTTCTTTGCAGCAGGTGGGGCCTGCTTTGTTTGTTTCTGCTTTTTTCTTTTGTTGTTATTTTGGTTTTTTTGTTTGTTTGTTTCTGCTGTACTATGCAGCTTGTGGGGCCTTGGTTCTCAGTCTAGGAGTCAGGCCTGAGCCCCTGTTGTGGGAGTGCTTAGTCCAAGTCACTGGACTAACAGAGAAATTCACCCTTCAGGGAATATGAATCAGTGTGAGCTCTCCCAGAGGTCCTCATCTCAGCACCAAGACCCAGCTCAATCCAACTGTCTGAAAATGCCAACGCTGGACACCTTAGGCCAAACAAACAGCAACACAGGAACAGTCCCACCATTAAAAACATTGAGGTAACAGAAAAATATGTTACAGCAGAAGCAGCAAAGTAAAAGCCTACAAGACCAGATAAATGAAGAGGAAATATGCAACCTACTTAAAAAAAAATTCGGAGCAATGATAGTAAAGATGATCCAAAGTCTCAGAAATAGAACGGAGGCATGGACAGGGAAAATACAAGAAATGTTTAACAAGGGCATAAAAAAAAAAACTAAAGGACAAATAAACAATGATAAACAGCACAGTAATTGAAAAGAAAAATACCCTGGAAGAAATCAGTAGCAGAATAACTGAGACAGAATAATGAATATACATGAGACGGAAGATAGAATGGTGGAAAGAACTGCGAAGGAGTAAAAAGAATGAAAAGAAATGAGGAGAGTCTTAGAGACCTCTGGGACAATATTAAACATACCAACGTTCAAATTATTGGGGGGGGGGTCCCAGAATAAGAGAAAGAGAAAGCATCTGAGAAAATATTTTAAGAGATTATAGTCAAAAACTTTCCTAACATGGGAAAGGAAATAGCCACCCACATCCAGGACATGCAGAGTCCCACACAGCATAAACTCAAGAAAAAACATGCTGAGACAAATTTTAATCAAAATAAAAATTAAATTAAAAAAAATATTAAAAGTAGCAAGGGAAAAGCAGCAGAAACTTTGCAGGCCAGAAGAGAGTGTTAGGATATATTTAAAATGATAAAAGGGGAAAACTTAAAACCAAGATTACTCTACCCAGCAAGGATATCATTCAGATTCAACAGAGAAATCAAAAGTTTTATAGACATGGTCCAGTGGTTAGAATTCCACATTTTCACTGCCGAGAGTGCATGTTCAATCCTTGGTTGTAGAACTAAGATCCACAACTATAAACTGCACGGCATGGTTAAAAAAAGAGAGAAACCTTTACAGGTAAGCAAAATCTAAGGGAATTGAGCACCACAAAAGAAGCTATACAACAAATCTTAAAGGAACTTCTTTAGGCAAGAAACACAAGAGAAGAAAAGACCTACAAAAACAAACCCAAAACAATTAATAAAATGGTAATAGGAACATACATATCAATAATTATCTTAAATGTAAATGGATTAAATGCTCCTACCAAAAGACACAGACTGGCTGAATGGATACAAAAACAAGACCCAAATACATGCTTTCCATGAGAGACCCACTTCAGCCCTAAGGACAATACAGACTGAAAGTGAGGATATGGAAAAAGATATTCCATGCAAATGGAAATCAAAGGAATGCTGGAGTAGCAATATTCATATCAGATAAAATAGACTTTAAAATAAAGACTGTTGCAAGAGATAAAGAAAGATACTACACAATGATCAAGGGATCAATCCATGAAGAAGATATAATAATTATAAATATTTATATTGAGAAACACCTCAATACATAAGACAAATGTTAACAGCCGTAAAAAGGGATATTGACAGTAATGCAATAATAGTAAGAAACTTTAACACCCCACTTACACCAATGGGCATATCATCCAGACAAAAAATAAGAAAACATAAGCTTTGAATGACACAATAGACCAGATCACTTAATAGATATTTATAGAACATTCCATCCAAAAGCAATAGAATGCATTTTCTACTCAAGTGCGCATGGAACATTATTCAGATAGATCACATCTTGGGTCACAAATCAAGCCTTGGTAAATTTAAGAAAACTGAAATTGTATCAGGCATCTTTCCCAACCACAACACTATGAGATAAGAAAGCAATTATGGGAGAGGGGAGCCTGGTGGGAGGCCGTCTATGGGGTCGCACAGAGTCGGACACGACTGAAGCGACTTAGCAGCAGCAGCAGCAGCAAGGGGGAAAAACTAAAAAACACAAACACCCGGAGGCTAAGCAATGTGCTGCTCAATAACCAAAGTATCACTGAAGAAATCAGAGAGAAATTTTAAAAATACATAGCAACAAATGACAACACAATGACCCTAAATCCTTGGGTTTCAGCAAAAACAATTCTAAGAGGGAGATTTATAGCAATAAAACCCTACCTCAAGAAACAAGAAAAATCTCAAATAAACAATATAATCTTACACCTAAAGCAACTAAAAAGAAGAAAAAAAAATCCCTAAAGTTAGTAGAAGGAAAGAAATCATAAAGATCAGAACAGAAATAAATGGAATAAAAATGAAGAAAATAGCAAAGATCAATGAAACTTTAAGCTGGTTCTTTGAGAAGATAAACAAAATTGATAAGCCTTTCACCAGACTCATCAAGGAAAAAAAAAAAAAAAGGACTCAAATAAATAAAATTAGAAGTGGAAAAGGAGGAGGTACAACGAACACCACAGAAATAAAAGGATCATACGAGACTACTACAAGCAAATAAACGCCAATAAAATAGACAATCTAGAAGAAATGGATAAATTTCTTGTATATAAATTTGTTGTATAGAAAGACACAACCTTCCAAGACTGAACCAGGAAGAAATAGAAAACATAAACAAACCAATCACAAGTAATGAAATTGAAAGAGTGATTTAAAATCTTCCAACAAACGAAAGTCCCAGACCAGATGTCTTCACAGGAAAATTCTATCAAATATTTAAAGAAGAGCTAACATTCATTTTTTTCAAACTTTTCCAAAAAATTTCAGAAGAAGGAACACTCCCAAGCTCACCATCACCCTGATACCAAAACTAGACAAAGGTATCACAAAAAAAGAAAATTATAGACCAATATCACTGATAAACACATATGCAAATATCTCCAAAAAAATACTAGCAAACAGAATTCAACAGCACACTGAAAGGATCATATACCAAGATCAAGTGGGATTGATCCCAGGAATGCAAGGATTCTTCACTATACACAAGTCAATCAATGTGATACATCATATTTATAAATTGAAGGATAAAAACCATATGATCATCTCAATAGATGCAGAAAAGTTTTTGACATCTAGTTATGATAAAAAAAAAAAAAAAAACTCTCCAGAAAGTGGGAATAGAGTACATATACTCAACATGAAGTAAAGTGTTCATTGCTCAGTCATGTCTGACTCTTTGTGACCCCATCGACTGTAGCCTGCCAGGGTCCTCTGTCCATGGGATATTCCAGGCAAGAATACTGGAGTGGGTTGTCACTTCCTTCTCTAGGGGACCTTCCTGGCCCAGGAATCGAAGCTGGGTCTCCTGCACTGCAGGCAGATTCTTTACTGTTTGAGCCACTGCATAATACCTCAACATGATAGAAGCCATATATAACAAACCTACATCTAACATCATACTAAATGGTGAAAAGCAGAAAGCATTTCCTCTAGGATCAGGAACAAGACAAGGGTGTCCACTCTAAACACTATTATTCAACATAGTTTTGGAAGTTCTAGCCACAATAATCAGAGAAGAAAAAGAAAAGGAATCCAAATTGGAAAAGAAAAAGTTAAATTGTCACTGCAGATGACATGATATTTTACATAGAAAATCTTACAGATGCCACCAGAAAACTACCAGTGCTAATCAATGAATTTGGTAAGGTTGTAGGATACAAAATTAATGCACAGAAATCTCTTTCACTGCTATAAACTAACAATGAAAGGTAAGAAAGAGAAATTAAGGAAACAATCCCATTTCCTCTGCAACAAAAAATAAATAAAATGCTTAGGAATAAACCTACGAAGGAAGAAAAAGACCTATACTCAGAAAACTATAAGATGCTGATGAAGAAAATTAGAGATTACACAAACAGATGGAAGGACATATGTTCTTGGATTGGAAAAATCAATTTTGTGAAAATGACTATACTATTCAAAGCTATCCACAGATTCAATGCCATCCTTATCAAATTACTGATAGCATGGTTTTCACAGAATTAGAACAGAAAATTTTATAATTTTTATGGAAACACAAAAGACCCCAAATAGCTAAAGTGATCTTGAGAAAGTAAAATGGAGTTGGAGGAATCAGGCTCCCTGACTTCAGATTATATTATGGAAATACGGGCATAAAAACAGTATTGGCACAAAAACAGAAATACAGATGAAAGGAACAGGATAGAGAGCCCAGAGATAAACCCACACATCTATGGTCACCTAATCTATGGAAAAGTAGGCAAGAATATACGATGGAAAAAAGACCATCTCTTCAATAAGTGGTACTGGAACACGACAGCTTTAATGTGAAAGAATAAATTAGAACACTTTCTAACACCATACACAAAAATAAATTCAAAATGGGTTAAAGACCTCAATGTAAGATCAGACACTATAAAACATTTGGGGAGGGTGGAAACCTCTTGGGGGAAAATATAGGCAGAACATTTGTTGACATAAATCACATCAAGATCTTTTTTGACTCATCTCTTAGAGTAATGAAAATAAAAACAAAAATAAACAAATAGGATCTAATTAAACTTAAAAGCTTTTGCACAGCAAAGAAAACCATAAACAAGATGAAAAGACAACCCTCAGAATGGGAGAAAATGTTTGCAAATGAAGCAATTGACAAGGGCTTAATCTCCAAAATAAACAAACAGCTCAGGCAGCTCAGCAACAAACAAGTAAACAAATAACCCAATAAAAAATGGGCAGAAGACCTAAAAAGACATTTCTTCAAAGAAGACAGATGACCAAGAGGCACATGAAAATATGCTCAACATCACTAATTATTCAGTTCAGTTCAGTTCAGTTCAGTTGCTCAGTTGTGTCCGACTCTTTGCGATCCCATGAATCACAGCATGCCAGGCCTCCCTGTCCTTCACCAACTCCCAGAGTTTACCCAGACTCAGGTCCATTGAGTCGGTAATGTCATCCAGCCATGTCATCCTCTGTCGTTCCCTTCTGCTTCTGCCCCCAATCCCTCCCAGCATCAGGGTCTTTTTCAGTGAGGCAACTCTTAGCATGAGGTGGCCAAAATATTGGAGTTTCAGCTTCAACATCAGTCCTTCCAATGAATACCCAGGATTGGTCTCCTTTAGGATGGACTGGTTGGATCTCCTTGCAGTCTAAGGGACTCTCAAGAGTCTTCTCCAACACCACAGTTCAAAAGCATAAATTCTTCAGTGCTCAGCTTTCTTCACAGTCCAACTCTCACATCCATACATGACCACTGGAAAAACCTAGCCTTGACTAGACGGACCTTTGTTGGCAAAGTAGTGTCTCTGCTCCTCAATATGCTATCTAGGTTGGTCATAACTTTCCTTCCAAGGAGTAAGCGTCTTTTAATTTCATGGCTGCAGTCACCATCTGCAGTGATTTTGGAGCCCAAGAAAATAAAGTCTGACACTGTTTCCATTGTTTCCCCATCTATTTCCCATGAAGTGATGGGACCAGATGCCATGATCTTTGTTTTCTGAATGTTGAGCTTTAAGCCAACTTTTTCACTCTCCTCTTTCACTTTCATCAAGAGGCTTTTTAGTTCCTCTTCACTTTCTGCCATAAGGGTGGTATCATCTGCATATCTGAGGTTATTGATATTTCTCCCAGTAATCTACAGATTCAGTGCAATTCCTATCAAATTACCAATGGCATTTTTCACAGAACTAGAACAAAAAATTTCACAATTCACATGGAAACACAAAAGACCTCAAACAGCCAAAGCAATCTTGCCAAAGAAGAATTGAGCTGGAGGAGTCAACCTTCCTGACTTCAGGTATACTCCAAAGCTACAGGCATCAGGACAGTATGGTACTGGCAGGAAAACAGAAATATAGACCAATGGAACAAGATAGAAAGCCCAGAAATAAACCCATGCACCTATGGGTACCTTATTTTTGACAAAGGAGGCAAGAATATACAATGGGGCAAAGACAGCCTCTTCAATAAATGGTGCTGGGAAAACTGGACAGCTACGTGTAAAAGAATGAAATTAGAACACTTCCTAACACCATAGAAAGTGAAAGTGAAGTCGCTCAGTCATGTCCGACTCTTTGCGACCCTGTGGACTGTAGCCCTCCAGGCTCCTCTGTCCATGGGATTCTCCAGGCAAGAATACTGGAGTGGGTTAAACTCAAAATGGATTAAAGACCTAAATGTAAGACCAGAAACTATAAAACTCTTAGAGGAAAACATGGGCAGAACCCTCAATGACATAAATCAAAGCAAGATCCTCTATGACCCACCTCCTAGAGTAATGAAAATAAAAACAAAAGTAAACAAGTGGGAACTAATTAAACTTAAAAGCTTTTGCACAGCAAAGGAAAGTGTCAGATCAAATCAGTCACTCAGTCGTGTCTGACTCTTTGCGACTCCATGAATTGCAGCATGCCAGGCCTCCCTGTCAATCACCAATTCCTGGAGTTCACTGAGACTCACATCCATTGAGTCAGTGATGCCATCCAGCCATCTCATCCTCTGTCGTCCCCTTCTCCTCCTGCCCCCAATCCCTCCCAGCATCAGAGTCTTTTCCAATGAGTCAACTCTTTGCATCAGGTGGCCAAAGTACTGGAGTTTCAGCTTTAGCATCATTCCTTCCAAAGAAATCCCAGGGCTGATCTCCTTCAGAATGGACTGGTTGGATCTCCTTGCAGTCCAAGGGACTCTCAAGAGTCTTCTCCAAAACAGTTCAAAAGCATCAATTCTTCGGTGCTCAGCCTTCTTCACAGTCCAACTCTCACATCCATACATAACCACAGGAAAATCCATAGCCTTGACTAGATGGACCTTTTTTGGCAAAGTAATGTCTCTGCTTTTGAATATGCTATCTAGGTTGGTCATAACTTTCCTTCCAAGGAGTAAGCGTCTTTTAATTTCATGGCTGCAGTCACCATCTGCAGTGATTTTGGAGCCCAGAAAAATAAAGTCTGACACTGTTTCCACTGTTTCCCCATCTATTTCCCATGAAGTGATGGGACTGGATGCCATGATCTTTGTTTTCTGAATGTTGAGCTTTAAGCCAACTTTGTCACTCTCCACTTTCACTTTCATCAAGAGGCTTTTTAGTTCCTCTTCACTTTCTGCCATAAGGATGGTGTCATCTGCATATCTGAGGTTATTGATATTTCTCCTGGCAATCTTTATTCCAGCTTGTGTTTCTTCCAGTCCAGCGTTTCTCATGATGTACTCTGCATATAAGTTAAATAAACAGGGTGACAATATACAGCCTTCACGAACTCCTTTTCCTATTTGGAACCAGTCTGTTGTTGCATGTCTAGTTCTAACTTTTGCTTCCTGACCTGCATACAAATTTCTCAAGAGGCAGATCAGGTGTTCTGGTATTCCCATCTCTTTCAGAATTTTGCACAGTTTATTGTGACCCACACAGTCAAAGGCTTTGGTATAGTCAATAAAGCAGAAATAGATGCTTTTCTGGAACTCTCTTGCTTCTTCCATGATCCAGCGGATGTTGGCAATTTGATCTCTGGTTCCTCTGCCTTTTCTAAAACCAGCTTGAACATCAGGAAGTTCACGGTTCACATATTGCTGAAGCCTAGCTTGGAGAATTTTGAGCATTACTTTACTAGCATGTGAGATTAGTGCAATTGTGCAGTAGTTTGAGCATAAGCAAGGTGAAAAGACAACCCTCTGAATGGGAGAAAATAATAGCAACTGAAACAACTGACAAAGGATTAATTTCCAAAATATACAAGCAACTCATACAACTTAATACCAGAAAAACAAACAACCCAATCAAAAAATGGGGAAAAGACCTAAACAAACATTTCTTCAAAGAAGACATACAGAAGGCTAACAAACACATGAAAAGATGCTCAGCATCACTCATTATTAGAGAAGTGCAAATCAAAACTTCAATGAGACGTCACCTCACACCAGTCAGAATGGCCCTCATCAAAGTCTACAAACAATAAATGCTGGAAAGGGTGTGGAGAAAAGGGAATTCTCTTGCACTGTTAGTGGGAATATAAATTGATACAGCCACTATGGATGACAGTATGGAGATTCCTTTAAAAACTAGGAATAAAACCACCATATGACCCAGCAATCCCACTCCTAGGCATATACCCTGAGGAAACCAAAATTGAAAGAGACACATGCATCCCTTTGTTCATTGCAGCACTATTTATAATAGCTAGTACATGGAAGCAACCTAGATGGCCATTGACAGATGAATGGATAAAGAAATTGTGATATATATATACACAATGGAATATTACTCAGCCATTAAAAAAGAAAGTATTTGAGTCAGTTCTGATGAGGTGGATGAACTGAGAACCCATTATACAGAGTGAAGTGAGTTAGAAAGAGAAAGCTAAATATCATATTCTAACACACATATATCGAATCTAGAAAAATGGTACTAAAGAATTTATTTACAGGGCAGCAATGCAGAAACACATAGAGATAGACTTACGAACATAGGGAGAGAGGAGGAGAGGGTGAGATGTATGGAAAGAGTAACATGAAAACTTACATTACCATATGTAAAATAGTTAGCCAACAGGAATTTTCTGTATGGCTCAGGAAACACTAACAGGGGCTCTGTATCAACCTAGAGGGGTGGGATGGGGAGCGAGATGGGAGAGAGTTTCAAAAAGGAGGGTATATAAGTATACCTATAGCTGGTTCATGTTGAGGTTTGACAGAAAACAGGAAAATTCTGTAAAGTAATTATCCTTCAATAAAAAATTAATTAATTTGAAAAAATAGACGCAGAGAAATCACTTTGATGACAAGGGCCTGGATAGTCAAAGCTATGGTTGTTCCAGGAGTCACATATGGATGTGAGTTGAGTTCAGTTCAGTTGCTCAGTCATGTCTGGTTCTTTGTGATCCCAGGGCTGCAGCACGCAGGCTCCCCTGTCCATCACCAACTCCCGGAGCTTGCTTAAACTCATGTCCATAGAGTTGGTGATTCCATCCAGCCTTCTCATCCCCTGTTGTCTCCTTCTCCTCCTGCCTTCAATCTTTCCCAGCATCACGGTCTTTTCTAATGAATCAATTCTTGGCATCAGGTGGCCAAAGTATTGGAGCTTCAGCTTTAGCACCAGTCCTTCTAATGAATATTCAGGACTGATTTCCGTTAGGATTGACTGGTTTGATGTCCTTGCAGTCCAAGGAACTCTTAAGAGCCTTCTCCAAGACCACAGTTCAAAAGCATCAATTCTTTGGCGCTCAGCTTTCTTTATGGTCCAACTCTCACATCCATACATGACTACTGGAAATACCATAGCTTTGACTATATGGACCTTGTCAGCAAAGTAATATCTCTGCTTTTTTAATACACTAAGTTTGTTACAGCTTTTCTTCCAAGGAACAAGCATCTTTTAATTTCATGGCTGCAGTCACCATCTGCAGTAATTTTGGAGCCCAAGAAAATAAAGTATCTCACTGTTTCCATTCTTTCCCCATCTATATGCCATAAAGTGATGGGACCAAATACCATGATCTTAGTTTTCTGAATGTTGAGTTTTAAGCCAGCTTTTTCACTCTCCTCTTTCACTTTCATCAAGAGGCTCTTAAGTTCCTCTTCACTTTCTGCCATAAGGGTGGTGTCATCTGCATATCTGAGGTTATTGATATTTCTCCCAGCAATCTTGATTCCAGCTTGTGCTTCATCCAGCTTGGCATTTCATATGCTGTACTCTTCATATAAGTTAAACAAGCAGGGTGACAATATACAGCCTTGATGCACTCTTTTCCCAATTTAGAACCAGTCCATTGTTCCATGTCTGGTTCACTGTTGCTTCTTGACTTGCATACAGATATCTCAGGAGACAGGTAAGGTAGTCTGGTAGTCCCATCTCTTTAAGAATTTTCCACAGTTTGTTGTGACCCACACAGTCAAACACTTTAGTGTGGTCAATAAGACAGAAGTAGATGTTTTTCTGGAATTCCCTCACTTTTTCTAGGATCCAACGAATTTTGGAAATTTGATTTCTGATTGCTCTGCCTTTTCTAAATCCAACTTGTATATCTGGAGTTTCCTGGTTCACATACTGTTGAAGCCTTGCTTGAAGGATTTTTAGTGTTACCTTGCTAGCATGTGAAATGAAGGCAATTGTACAGTAGTTTGAACATTCTTTGGCATTGCCCTTCTTTAGGATTGGAATAAAAACTGGCCTTTTCCAGTTGTGGCTACCACTGAGTTTTTCAAATTTGCTGGCATATTGAGTGCAACACTTTCACAGCATCATTTTTTAGGATTTGAAGTAGCTCAACTGGAATTCTATAACCTCCACTAACTTTGTTTGTAGTAATGCTTCTTAAGGCTTACTTGACTTCACATTTCAGGATGTCTGTCTCTAGGTGAGTGATCACACTATTGTAGTTATCCAGGTCATGAAGATCTTTTTTGTATAGTTCTTCTGTGTGTTCTTGCCACCTCTTCTTAATATCTTCTGCTTCTGTTATGTCCATA
The DNA here is from genome assembly GCF_027580195.1 of Bos mutus. Taxonomy (NCBI): domain Eukaryota; kingdom Metazoa; phylum Chordata; class Mammalia; order Artiodactyla; family Bovidae; genus Bos; species Bos mutus. The sequence continues at coordinate 32,112,512 of NC_091629.1, read as the reverse complement.
CCATTTCTGTCCTTTATTGAGCCCATCTTTGCATGAAGTGTTCCCTTCGTATCTCTAATTTTCTCGAAGAGATCTCTAGTCTTTCCCATTCTATTCTTTTCATCTATTTCTTTACAGTGTTCAATTAAGAGAGAAGAAGCCTTTCTTCTCTCTCCTTGCTATTCTTTGGAACTTTGCATCCAGTTGGGTATATCTTTCCCTTTCTCCTTTGCCTTTTGCTTATCTTCTTTTCTCAGCTATTTGTAAGGCCTCCTCAGAGAGTCTTTTTGCCTTGTTGCATTTCTTTTTCTTAGGGATGGTTTTGGTGACCACCTCCTGTACAATGTTATGAACGTGTATGAATCTCAGTTGTTGAGGCTCTATGTAAAGGATTTATTATGGATCATCTTGTTCAGTCTTCACAATCACCATATGAAGTGGTATAACTGATTTCAAAGAGGCAAAATGATTTTCCCAAGTTGACTTGTTATGGAGAACTAGAGTCAAGATGAAATTCAAGACTGTTGGCTTTAAAGACTACCATATTCTGGTTCTCTTTTTACATAGACACTAGATGTCAACTACAAACAATTGTGATTTGCTCCCTGAGCAAATGAATTCCTCCAAGAAGAGAGACTGGTATTACTTATCAAACACTGCTTCAGCTTACTCCCAGCTCCCCATTCCCACTTCAAATACTTAAGATAAACTGAGCCCACCTCTCCATTGAACTCTATCTGAAGTCAACCCAGGGTTGAACTTGGTCCTTAGTTCTTTTCTGATCTTGCTTTAGCTACGGCATTACTTATCCAGGAAGGTGTGAACCCAGATTGCAGCAGCAGGAGAGTCAGTGGATCTTTGTACCTGAGAAGCTATAGGTATGGACACATACAGAACTCAGCCTGGGCTGAGCTGTAGTGGAGGCTTGCTGGCTGCAGAGGGGTATTGCCCAAGGGCCCTGCAAGCCTTGGGGAATTGTGGAGCCCAGCACGGTGCTCTCAGACTTGGGTGCCACATTAGCTGTCACTTGCTTTGTAATACATTATCTCAAGTTTTGTGGTTTAACACAACTGCCATGTATTATCTCTCACAGTTTCCGGGGTCAGAGAGCCAAACTTGTGGGTCAAGGCACACTGGGGTCAGTTTGCCTCTGCTTCACAATGCCTGAGGCTTCAGCCAGAGGCTTGAAGGCTGGGGAACTGGGATCATCCAAAGGCTCAGTCATGCATACGCCTGGTGGTTGATTCTGGTTGAAATCTTACCTGGGGCGTTTAGCTGTAACACTCACACAGGGCCTGTGTAGTCTGGACTTTCTCATAACATGGTGACTGGGTTTCAGAGGCGAGCACAGAGACAGGGAGAGCACAAGAGCTCCTGAAAGCACCAGGCAGAAGCTGTATCCTCTTGATGAGCTAACCTCATTACATAATATCACTTCCACAGGACTTCACAACTTGGAGAAACCACAAGACCTCATCAAAATTTAAGGGGAGGGAACCTAGATCCCTACCTCAAGAGAGAAGAGTGTCAATTACCTCACAAGAAAAGCAGGTGGACTGGAGTAAGAGTATAGATGTGTCTTTCTTTGGAAAATGATATCTGCCCCAGTTGTGTAGTGAATCTCCATGCCAGAGAGTAGGGCTGCAGGTCCCAGGCCCCAGCCCTAGACAGCCTGATTCAGTCAGCTTGGGTTCGGGGCTGGGAATTTGTACTTTTGCAGTGGGTTCTAATGTGGATGACCCTTAAGAATCACTGCCATATGGGTTGAGGACTTGGGTTCTGAAGTCAAATCCCAATTTGGGGACTTTCTTGGGCAACTCACTTCACCTTCATTAGCCTCCTCATCCCCACCTCTGGAGGAGAAGGGGATGATAGAGGATGAGATGATTGGATGGTATCACTGACTCAATGACATGAGTTTGAGCAAGCTCTGGAAGATGGTGAAGGACAGGGAAGCCTGGCATGCTGCAGTCTATGGGGTCGCAAAGATCAGACATGACTGAGCAACTGAACAACAATCCCATCTCTGTGACCTAATGGCAGCGGCAGCCTGCATGGGTCACAGTTTGTGAGACCTGGCCCCTGCTGTTTGGAAGGCTTTAGGAGGCAGAGGGCAGTTGGATCCTAGGCATCTGGCTCCTTCAGTGATGATGGCTGGGCAGGGTCTGGGGACCTGGCCTTGAGGGCACTGTCAGCTGAGATCTGCCTCTTTAAATGGGCCTGGGCCCTGGCAAGAGGAGCCAAATGGGGTGCTGGACAAATGCTCCCAGGCAGGGTAACCTGTATCCTTTTAGCCAGGACTTGGACTTCAGAGAGTAAAAGTTGTGCCTTAGGACCTTGCCCCTTCTTGTCAGAAAAGACAATAATATTCGTGTGGTAGAGATTTATAAGAACATCATTACCTGACCATGACAACCTCAAGAACGAAAGATCTGATGCCAAGAAGTTTGCAACAACTAACCACAACCCTCCTTCATCTTTCCTATAAAAGTGATTTGCTGAAAGTTTTCAGGGAGTTTGAGATTTTTAAGGCATGAGCCATTCATCTCCCTGCATGGCCCTGCATTAAACCTTTCTCTGTTCCAAACTCTGATGTATTGCTTGGTCTCACTGTGTGTTGGGAACACAGACTTGTGTTCTGTAACACCAGGAGAGCTCGTGCCTTGTCACAGAAACCAGTGTGGAAAGGAAACATTTATTTATGGAATCTGCAAAGATACTCTTCATCATGCCACTCTCTGGCTCCCTAAACCCTCATTGGCTCCCCAGGGCCTTAAGAAAACCATCTTTACATCTCATAAAAGACAAATATACCTAAGCCCTCAGACCAGATAAAATAAGCCAAGTGCCCTCCTTTGAACTTCCTCCAAGCACTCCGGTCTTTGCTCTCAGCTTCTCCCCACCATCCTTCTTGCCTAGATGCTTGCCGTTGTCACTGGAGTTCCAGTTCCTCCTTTCTCCAGCTGCCACCAGCCACCTGGCCCCAGAGTGAACTTCCCACACCCTCGGGTTCTCCAAGGGTAATCCTGTCTGTAGGTCTCACTTGATCCATAGGCAAGGCCCCATTTTGCCTTCCAGGACTTTTCTGTCAGGTATCCTTGCTGCTGCTGCTGCTGCTAAGTTGCTTCAGTCATGTCCGGCTCTGTGCGACCCCATAGACGGCAGCCCACCAGGCCCCGCCGTCCCTGGGATTCTCTAGGCAAGAACACTGGAGTGGGTTGATTTTTCTAATTTCCTTCATCTCCTGTTTAAGTACCCTCTTCCCCTTATTGAGCCACAGGGTGCCTAATCTGTACACAGGCCACTGCAGGTTTCAGGAACCCCGCTGTTCGCAACCTAGTGGAAAACGTGAGGCGTGTGCACAGCCAGGAGGAATCACAGGAGACATGGAGGGCAACAGAGTGGAGGGCTATTGGAGGAGGATGCTGGACGGGCCCAGATCTCTCCTGGAAAGTGGACGTTTGGGTAGTAGTGATTTGGAGAGTTATTAGGTCTTGGTGAGTGAGGAGGGAGGAAAAGAGATAAGGACTTAAAGGAGGGGAAGAGAGGAGGGCTTAGAGGAGGGCCATGGGCTTCCCTGACAGCTCAGTTGATAAAGAATCCGCCTGCAATGTAGGAGACCCCATTCGATTCCTGGGTCAGGAAGATTGCCTGGAGAAGGGATAGGCTACCCACTCCAGTATTCTGGCCTGGAGAATTCCATGGGGTCGCAAAGAGTGGAACACGACTGAGCGACTTTCATTATGAGGAGGGAGGAATTGGCCACGCCCTGTCCCCCACCCCCCAGCCCTCCCCTCCCCAACATCAGAAATCCAGTTTCTCCTGGAAAACTCCTACCCTGGCTTTCTCAGAAAGGCCTCCTAGATCTCTGTGGCTGACACTCTTTCCTGCTTGCTCTGCATACCCAGCCCTTTGCCTGCTTCGGTAGATCTTGGCCTCTCTGGCTCTGAAGACTCATCAGCATACCTATTTCTGAGTAGCGTCAACAATGCCTTCTTTTGGATTCTTTTAGCTTCAGTCACACAGAAACGATATTGGCCAGGAGTCAGTTAGTCCACGGATGCAATAAGAAGTGTCTCGTACAGAGTAGGCAGCACAGTGCATAAATGAGGGAGGAGCAAAGTCCCAAGAGAAGCGACGAAAAAAACTTTGGCCATAAAGACTTCGCATTTATATGGTAAATGAAAATGGTTGCTACCCGATCGGCCACCAGAGGGCGCTTCAGGCAAGAAGCTCTCTGGCCGAGCTTCAGTTCTTTGACTTTTTCCAAACTCTGAAATCAGGGCTGTTCTCCAGAAACAGGGGGCTTCTCTGGTGGCTCAGATAGTAAAGAATCCACCTGCAATGTGGGAGAGTTGGGTTCGATCCCTGGGTTGGGACGATCCCCTGGAGGAGGGCATGGCAACCCGCTCCAGTATTCTTGCCTGGAGAATCCCCATGGGCAGAGGAGCCTGGTGGGCTACAATCCATGGGTTTGCAAAGAGTTGGACACGGCTGAGGGGCACTTGGGGGATAAAGAGCAAGACTGGTAAAACACTATTTGGTTAGTGTAAATGTACCTTTAGTTAGTCCCTGCTTTACTAATCTCTGAAAGTATCACATGAAGGAAATCATTCTTCCTTTGGTCCTAGTTCACTCTGAAAAGTGGCTGGGCTCCAGTTCCAGCCTGGACTCGGGCCTCTTATAATCCTTCTGGGCAGTACCCATGCTGTTCAGTTCACTTGGGAACTGAGTGCCCTGCTTTTGCCTCTCTTAGGGAAGGATAGGTGTGGAAATCAGCACTTGCTGCAGTGGAAACAGTTAATGTCCTGGATGGTCTCCACCTTCTTCCTGAGATGACCCATCACTCCAGAGGAGTGAGAGATTCAGAGAAGCAAACCAGCTTGGGCACTGTTCAGAAATTGAGCCGAAAATGGGTTTATGAAGTGGAAAACTATTTGTGTAAATTCTTCCAAAATACAAAGACAATGGCATAGGATGTATGATTCACTCTTATGTATAATGGGAGAGCAACGTGCAGTGGAAAGAGGCACCATTCAAGATGGGGGCAGCCTTGGGAGAGAGACAAGGATGAATGAGGAAGGGGAGAATAAGCTGTTTCTGAACATTTTATTTCATAAGAAATGGACGGATTTCAACCATCTATAGCGAAATGTCAACTCCAGTAATTCTACTTGGTTCTTAAATTGTTTTCTGTAATCCTCTCTCTATTGATCCTTTCTTTTAATTAAAAAGGAAAACGAATTTAATTTTTTTGGAGAAAGAAATGGCAAACCCCTCCAGTATTCTTGCCTAGAAAATCCCATGGACAGAGGAGCCTGGCAGGCTGCAGTCCAAGGGGCAATAAAAGAGTCAGAAATGACTTAGCAACTGAGGACTCAAGGAGGTCTTATTTCTTCTTTGGGTAACCACTAGTTTACACTCAAAAGAATCACAGTTTATAATTATTTTGACCTGTATTTGTATTAAGTTATTTAAATTTTTTTTTGCAAACCAGTTATTTTGTAATAATAAATGTTCACATTTGAAAACTATGCTACTTGATATCAGTTTTGGTTGTCACTATTTATACAAGCAAACAGAACATTACTAAGCTTGATATTTTCTTTGAAACTTTGCAATAAATGACTGTAATAATCTATTGAAAGTGTTCCAGTTACTATAAATCTCCAGTTTTAGTCTTCAGCATTAATTTATGAGAGTTGGACTATAAAGAAAGCTGAGTGCCGAAGAACTGATGCTTTTGAACTGTGGTATTGGAGAAGACTCTTGAGAGTCCCTTGGACTGCAAGGAGATCCAACCAATCTATCCTAAAGGAGATCAGTCCTGGGTGTTCATTGGAAGGACTGATGTTGAAGCTGAAACTCCAATACTTTGGCCACCTGATGCGAAGAGTTGACTCATTGGAAAAGACCCTGATGCTGGGAAAGATTGAAGGCAGGAGGAGAAGTGGAAGACAGAGGATGAGATGGTTGGATGGCACCACCAACTTGATGGACCTGAGTTTGGGTAAACTCTGGGAGTTGGTGACGGACAGGGAGGCCTGGCGTGCTGTGGTTCATGGGGTCACAAAGAGTTGGACATGACTGAGCAACTGAATTGAACTGAACTGATTAATTTACTTTATATTTAAAATTCATAGGTGGACTTATTTAAGAAAGTAATTTTGAGGGACAGTTTGCTTTTACTACAACTACTCCTACTAAGTTGCTTCAGTCGTGTCTGACTCTGTGCGACCCCATGGACTGCAGCCTACTAGGCTTCTCCGTGGGATTCTCCAGGCAAGAACACTGGAGTGGGTTGCTATTTCCTTCTCCAATGCATGAAAGTGGAAAGTGAAAGTGAAGTCTCTCAGTCATGTCCGACTCCCAGCGACCCCATGGACTGCAGCCTACCAGGCTCCTCCATAAGCGCCCCCTAAATTTGTTGTGTGCTTTCTTTAATGTTACTTTAAAATTTTCTTTCTTTTTCAGTGTAAGTATACTGCTGTTGGTCTTTATCTTGGACATTAAATTTTTTACAGTATTTGGTATAAAAATTCAGATTACAGCTGTCAACAGTGGCAAAAGAAGTTCCATTTTTTTCTTTCCAAAAGAAATCTTAATGAACTGATACTCAGGGTAGGGTAATGGAAGTAATAAATATATTTATAGCTTAAAAAAATAATTTTTTATTGACTGTGCCATGGGGCTTGCAGGATCTCAGTTCCCTGACCAGGAACTGAACCTGGGCCATGGCTGTGAAAGCACTGAATCCTAACCACTAGACCATGCGGGAACTCCCTAAAGTAATTTTTGGAAGAGAGCCCACCAACTCCTCAGAGCACCTCTTGGTTTCTTTTTTTTTTCCTAGCACAACTTTCCATAGATGAAGACATGTTCATAAAGTGTCTTAGGTTTCCCAGGCCCAGGTTAGGCAGGCCAATCCTAAAGGAGGGAAACTTTCTGTGGGGGTGGAGGACCTGCTGAGTCTGAGCAGCCCTACAGTGCCTCAGATCTATAGGGATTTGTTTTCCTCAACCATAAAATGGGGATGAAGTCTGTCCTATCTACTTTATTAAAATATAATGTGCATTAAATGACATATTTGTGAAAATACCTTGAAAATAATGATACAAGCAGGTAAACAATAATTATTTACTTGTTGAGCAACGAATCCTAAGATCTCGCTTACTGGCAATGTTAGCATCAACAACAAAAAGGGAAGAAATGAAGAGAGGATGTATAAATGAGTATGAAGGGAAGGAAGTGTGAAGAAGAAAAACTTACTGATGAAAGCTAAGACCTCCGAGGAAACAGCTGCTCTTGCAAGACCCTGACTTAAGGCCCACTTTTCAAAATAATGGAAATTATATATTGTGAAAAATTATTTCAGTGGTCGTTGTCCTTAGAACTTAGAATAATATTTGTGTATCTCATCACAGAGAATCAGTGGTTATTTCCCATGAAAGCTACAAGGCTTCAATTTTCAGAGTTTAACTAGTGAGCATTGAGATACCCCCAAAGAAATACTTATTAGATATCAATGTAGAATAAATCAGGAGAAAATTAGAAAAACATCAAGCCACTCCCTGCAGGGTTTTCAACCGAGGCTCTGTTCTGCAAATCCCGGAGTTATCACTGTGCTTTGGATTATTTCTTGAGGCTTTGGTTAAACCCAGTAGGTTGAAGGCTTTCTGGTCAGGAACAAGTCAGTTTCTATTCCAAAAAGATGGCACTACCTAAGGAAATCCAAACCTGTAAGTGGGAGCTTTGTAGGATTGTTTATTAGTCTAAAATAGTGTTCAGAGATTTACCCACAGAGACTTTCTGATAGCTGACGCCAGAAGCAAGATGCACAGTGGGCAGCAGTTAATTGGACCCTCCCAGTTTTTCTTCTTGAACCCATCCTCTTCTCAGTTTCCCCCATGTCTCTTACTTTATACCTTGCCCAAGTACCTGGCTTCTCTGCCTCTGTCACAACCTGGTTAATATAATCCATGTATCTGCTGCATGAAGATGCAGGCTTAAAGTGATATCTATTTCAGAAGGACCCCAAAAGTCAAAGAGGCTGCTTGGTAAGGGCAGTATGAGGAGGTACAAGGGCTTTGCCATAGACAGGTTTGAATTTGAGTCCTACCTTCTGTATGTGGTGGTCACTCTCCACAGCAGCCTCCAATGGTCCATGCCTCTTGGCATTCACAGCCGTGTTACTTCCTCATATTGAATGAGGGCTGGCCCTGGCTGACCAAAAGAATAAGGGAAAGGTGACGGCGTATGAATTTTGGGGCTAGGTCACAAAAGGCATTGCAGTTTTCTCATGGATCACTCTTTCTGGGGAATCCACCCACTACCCTGTGATTTCACTCAAGCCAGTCTCTAGAGGGACACATATGGAAACGAAGGAAGGTCTCCTGCAATGACCAGCATCAACTTGCCATCTGACATCTGACTGCAGCATCATGAGAGACCTTGAATTTGAACCTCCTGGCTGAGCTCTTTCTGAATTCCTGAATCACTCAGCTGAAACCATGAGAGATAATAAATAATTGTTGTCTCAAATCCTAAACATAACCACGTTAACAAAAGCTGAAACTTTCTAAGTATTAGAACCATTCATATGGAAGATGTCTGTACACCTATATCAATTGTTAAAATATTTAACTATTTCTGTTAAATATCTCCAGATAGCACTAGTGGTAAAGAACACTCCTGCCAATGTAGGAGTCATAAGAGATGCAAGTTCGACTCCTGGGTCAGGAATATCCCTTAGAGGAGGGCATGACAACCCACTCCAGTATTCTTGCCTGGAGAATCCCATGGACAGAGGAACCTGGCAGCTACAGTCCACAGGATCACAAAGAGTCAAACATGACTGAAATGACTTAGCATGCATGCATGTTGGTTTGTAAGTTCAGTTCAGTTACTTAGTCCGACATTTTGCAACCCCAGGACTGCAGCATGCCAGGTTTCCCTGTCTATCACCAACTCCCGCAGCTTGCTCAAACTCATGTCCATAAAGTAGGTGATGCCATCCAACCATCTCATCCTCTGTCATCCCCTTTTCCTCCTGTTGTCAATTTTTCTCAGCATCAGGGTCCTTTCAAAAGTGTCAGTTCTTCGCATCAGGTGGCCAAAGTATTGGAGCTTCAACTTCAGCACCAGTCCTTCCAATGAATATAAAGGACTGATTTCCTTTAGGATTGACTGGTTTGATGTCTTTGCAGTCCAAGGGACTCTCAAGAGTCTTCTCCAACACCACAGTTCAAAAGCATCAATTCTTGGCACTCAGCTTTCTTTATGGTCCAACTCTCACATCCATACATGACTACTGGAAAAATCATAGCTTTGACTATATGACGTTTGTTGGCAAAGTAACATCTCTGCTTTTTAATATGCTGTCTAGATTGGTCATAAGCTTTTCTTCCAAGGAGCAAGCATCTTTTAATTTCATGGCTGCAGTCACCATCTTCAGTGATTTTGGAGCCCAAGAAAATTCGTCACTGTTTCCATTGTTTGCCCATCTATTTGCCATGAATAGTGTTGGGACAGGATGCCATGATCTTAGTTTACTTAATGCTGAGTTTTAAGTCAGCTTTTTCAGTCTCCTCTTTCATCTTCATCAAGAAACTCTTTAATTCTTCTTTACTTTCTGCCATAAGGGTGGTGTCATCTGTGAGTCTGAGGTTATTGATATTTCTCCTGGCAATCTTGATTCCAGCTTGTACTTCATCCAGCCTGGCATTTCACTCCACATGTAAGTTAAATAAGCAAGGTGACAATATATAGCCTTTATGTACTCCTTTGGAACCAGTCTGTTGATCCATAGTGAAGTCATTATTCATGTCTGACTCTTTGCAACTCCATGGACTGTAGCCCACCAGGCTCCTCCATCCATGGAATTTACCAGGCAAGAGTACTGGAGTGGGTTGCCATTTCCTTCTCCAGGAGATCTTCCTGACCCAGGGATTGAACCCAGGTCTCCCGCATTGCAGGCAGATGCTTTTACCATCTGAGCCACCAGAAAAGCTCGTGTTGATCCATTTCTGGTTCTAACTGTTGCTTCTTGACCTGCATACAGATTTCTCAGGAAGCAGGTAAGGTGATCTGGTATTCCCATCTCTTGAAGAATTTTCCACAGTTTGTGATGATCCACACAGTCAAAGGCTTTGGAATAGTCAATAAAGCAGAAATAGACGTTTTTCTGGAACTCTCTTGCTTTTTCAGTAATCCAACAGATGTTTGCAATTTGATCTCTGGTTCCTCTGCCTTTTCTAAATACAAGTTGAACATCTGGAAGTTCATGGTTCACGTACTGTTGAAGCCTAGCTTGGAGAATTTTGAGCACTACTTTGCTAGTGTGTGCAATTATGCAGTAGTTTGAATATTCTTTGGCATTGCCTTTCTTTGGGATTGAAATGAAAACTGACCTTTTCCAGTCCTGTGGCCACAGGAGGAAAGGGCAAACTTTTTTTTTCTACATTCCTTAGTTTTAATCACATAAAGTGTTTTTTTTTTCCTTAAGCCCAGAACTGATGTTTACACAAGAAACAACTCAGTTTAAACTCTGTACTAGGGATTATATAAAAACAGTTTATCCTGCTTGAGGACAGTTTCTCCTTCCTGAAAACCTTCTGACTAATTCTGATATCTTAGAATGTATACTATAGGAATGGGTCTGGTAGGATCTTTCTATTGTTAAGTTCTAATCCTGTTATCCTAAAATGTAAATTGTGGAAGTGGATCTCATAAAATTTTTACAATCTTGAGACATTCTTTTGATTTACTCTAATAACTAATTTTAAATGTATATAATTCCATTGCTAAAGACTAGCTAGTGGGGCACTGTCTGTCCCCCTTCTGATGTCTATGACAGAAACTTTCTTTGTCCCTTTTTCACTTTAATAAAACTCTGCTACACAAAAGCTCTTGAGTGATCAAGCCTGGTCCCTGGTCCTGAAGCTAAATATTCTTCTTCGGAGATCATGGATCTGACATCTTTCACTGTAAGCTAACAATTGGAAGTGGTCAAACAGGAGATGGCAAGAGTGAACATTGACATTTTAGGAATCAGTGAACTAAAATGGACCAGAACGGGCAAATTTAATTCAGATGACCATTATATCTACCACTGTGGGCAAGAACCCCTTAGAAGAAATGGAGTAGCACTCATGTCAACAAAACAGTCCGAAATGCGCTACTTGGGTGCAATCTCAAAAATAAGAGAATGACCTCTATTTGTTTCCAAGGCAAACCATTCAGTATCACAGTAATCCAAGTCTATTCCCCAACCAGTAATGCTGAAAAAGCTGGAGTTGAACGGTTCTGAGAAGACCTACAAGACCTTCTAGAATTACCACCAAAAAAAAGATGTCGTTTTCTTTATAGGGGACTGGAATGCAAAAGTAGAAAGTCAAGAGATACCTGGAGTAACAGATAAATTTGGCCTTGGAGTACAAAATGAATCAGGGCAAAGGCTAACAGAGTTTTGCCAAGAGAAGGCACTGGTCATTGCAAACACCCTCTTCCAACAACACAAGAGAAGACTGTACACATGGACATCACCAGATGGTCAATACCAATATCAGATTGATTATATTCTTTGCAGCCAAAAATGGAGAAGCTCTATACAGTCAGCAAAATCAAGATAAGGAGCTGGCTGTGGCTCAGATCATCAACTCCTAACTGTAAAATCCAGTTGCCTTGTAAAGAGCCCAGCATTTGAATTAATGTGAATTAATGTGAACTTGGATTGCTAGTTCCCCAAGGTCCTTTGCAAAGGGAAATCAAATCCTCTTCAGAGGAAAGTAACATTATTTTTGACATCAAATTATTTCAACAAATACTTTACAAATGCCATGTCCAGCATTCAGTCAAAGATAAACAAAAGCTGAAATTTTTAGCTGCCCAGAAGCCATCCTTTACCCAAGGCTCATGTGATGGAAAAACTAAGGATTTATGAAGGCAATGGATTCAGTATACGATGTGGAGGGAGAAATCAAAAGTTGAGAGGGGTGTATTTATTTTTATTTATTTCTTAGTATTTATTGGCTGCACCAGATCTTAGTTGTAACATGTAAGATCTAGTTCCCTGACTGGGGCTGAGCCCAGGCCCCCCACTTTGAGAGCATGAGTCTTAGCCACTGGACCACCAGGCAAGTCCAGGAAGGGTATAAATGGGCCTAGTGAAAGAGGCTTCCGTTGCTGGGACTGAGCTCTGGGAATGGCAGAGAGCAAAGCCTTCTTCTTGCCCCTCTACTTGCAGTGGGTAGCTAGCTGGACCCTCAGATAAGGTAGCCAGGGACTCGTAGAGCCCAGATTCTCATTTATCTAAAAAACCCTCTCCCTAATTCTAGTTAAAGAATGGCCAAGTTGCCTCTTCAAGGTGGCCTGAACCATGGACATATGAAAGAGACCAAAATGTTTTGAAGAAGCATCCTTTTCTGGATCTTCTAATGACACCCAGAGACTCCTAGAAAACAGGACTAAAGGAAATGTTCCTTCATACAGAAGGGTGAAAATTGAAACAGCTGTATCAGATTTAGGGAGAAAATGGTAATTTTTGCTCTAAATAATATAAAATAAAATTAAAGTTCACTATGTTTTTCCAGTAGTCATGTATGGATGTGAAAGTTGAACCATAAAGAAACCTGAGCACCAAAGAAGTGATGCTTTTGAACTGTGGTGTTGGATAAGACTCTTGAGAGGCGATCAAACCAGTCAATCCTAAAGGAAATCAGTCCTTCGTATTCATTGGAAGGACTAATGCTGAAGCTGAAGCTCCAATGCTTTGGCCACCTGATGCAAAGAACTGATTCATTGGAAAATATCCTGATGCTGGGAAAGATTAAAGGCAAGAGGAGAAAGGAACAACAGAGGATAAGATGGTTGGATGGCATCACCAACTCAATGAACATGAGTTTGAGCAAGCTCTGAGAGTTGGTGGTGGACAGGGAAGCCTGTGTGCTGCAGTCCATGGGATGGCAGAGTCAGACATGACTGAGTGACTGAACTGAACTGATAAGATAGTAGCAAGATCTTCAACAAGTTGCTCACTATACTGATGAGGAAATTGAGAACCAGCAGAGTAGAAAGTGAGGCCTAGCCTGCTTGCCCACACTGGGGTGGGTGGCCCTTCCTTACATCCCTCTTCCCAAATGTATTTTGTCAAATTCCATTTTTACCTTACTCTCATGATATTGGTGCCCTGAATTTTACAGGCCAGGTGGCACTTTTTTCTCGACAAGCTAACTGAAAACTTCAATTTGACATCATTTCTAGTATCCCTTTACTTTTCTTTTTCAACAGTAATTCCAACATCCACTGCTTTCTTCCAGGCAAGTGTCCATAAAAGTTCTTTATTCTGACCCTGCCAACTCATTATGGTGTGCGGTTTTGAGTAGTGTCATCCAGAATATCTTATTTCTCTGTGCCTTTGTTGAGTTTTATATACTTACATACACTGGCAACTATGCTCTTCCTACTTTTACTTTATAAAGCAATATTGAGAGTTGGACTGTGAAGAAGGCTGAGCACCAAAGAATTGATGCTTTTGAACTGTGGTGTTGGAGAAGACTCTTGAGAGTCCCTTGGACTGCAAGGAGATCCAACCAGTCCATTCTGAAGGAGATCAGCCCTGGGATTTCTTTGGAAGGAATGATGTTAAAGCTGAAACTCCAGTACTTTGGCCACCTCATGCGAAGAGTTGACTCATTGGAAAAGACTCTGATGCTGGGAGGGATTGGGGGCAAGAGGAGAAGGGGACGACAGAAGATGAGATGGCTGGATGGCATCACTGACTCGATGGATGTGAGTCTGAGTGAACTCCGGGAGTTGGTGATGGACAGGGAGGCCTGGCGTGCTGCGATTCATGGGGTGGCAAAGAGTCGGACTCGACTGAGTGACTGATCTGATCTGATCTGATCTGATTGATTAGTGATTTCCTAGTGGAGCAGATGATGTGGTCAGAATTTGTCAAGGGCTACCAGTTCCATGAAGGGATAAGCTCTGTCTCCCTGGAGGTGTTCAAGGAGGGTCTGAGTGACCCTCTACCCAGTCTTGTGAATCAAGGAAGTTGATTCAGGTAACTTTGAAGATTCCTTCCAGTGCTAATCACTATAAATAAAATCTTTTGATTTGTCATTATTTCTGAGGTGCCTTACGAACTCCCCTCCCACCTCCATCCACAGAGTGTCGCTCTTTCCTCTGCACCTCCGTGACAACCTCTGCCATGGCCTGGAGAGATAGAACTTTCAGTCCCAACTCAACCACCAGCTAGGTGGGAAACTTGAGCAAGTTCATTAATTCCTCTGAACCTTAGTCTCTTCCTCTCTCCTCGTATCATGGAATTGCTGTGAGAAAGAGTGGGAATTACTATGGAAGACAAGCCATTATCCAGCACAAAGTTCTCAGTAAACAAATGCCTCTGTAGCCTGGTTTCTCTGTCGTATGATCAATGATTCACATCTTCCTTTTCCTCAGCCTCCTGGGAGGGAAGGGTCTGTCTTCTGTCTGTATCCCCAGCCCCTAGCCTGGAGGCTTATGGCTGGTAGACAGACTGTGAATTCATTACTCAAACATTAATGAGGTAGAGAAACAGATGCTGTGGATATAGAGCAGCTCAGACAAGATTTAGACTCTGAAGGAAGCCTGAATAAAAACACAGACAAATAAATGCTGAGTTCTTAGAACTAAATTGTAATTTTTAATTTTCCTTGATCTTATAATATGACTGCTACTGCTATAGCATATGTCAAAATTATTGACCTAGAAGGGCAAAAGCTTATTAAGTACGGAAGCACTTCAATTAAGGGATTTTTTCTTTTCCATGGGGTCTTTGTGGGCTTAGAGAGAAATAGAAGCAATAGTTAAATAATCACAAGCAGACTGCTACAATTAAATGTGATTTACCAAAAGTATCATTTGCAGATAGTGTCAAATTAAAGCATTTAAGAGGATTGCTGTAAAAGATCTTTTTCTTCTCTAAGTGAAATGCCGGCTTAGGGGGCCTCCAAAGGGAAACTGCCAGATGCTGTTTTATGTGCTCGTCATGTTTGAGCATAATATCTCCTTAGTGTTTTGAATTCTACATTGTCTGCAAAATTGCCACCTCATTAAAACTGACTCAGAAGTTGTTTCTTAAATGACGCAGGTAGCTATCACTTCACACCTCTCGCCTAGTTAGCATTTTAGAAATGCAAGAGTTATTTTCAAGAATACCTTTGCTTAACCTCAAGTTTCCTGTGTTTTCAGGTAAAATGCTAGTTGTTCAATGAAACCACAGAGATGATATTTTTACATTGACGTATTTAATGTATATCTCTATTTAAACTCCTAGGAGCTTAAGAGTCCTCAAGTCTGACCTTGTTGTTGCTATATGCTCTAAATCCTCAAAATAATTTTGGTTTAGACAATAGTCTTTTACCACTTGGGGCTCAATATGCCTTGCATAAGTGTGGGTTATAGAGCTAGAACTGGAGATAGAGATGGCAAGGTAGGAGAAGTATAGTTTAATTTGTAAATTTAAAAAGTGATATACATACACAAACAGAGAGAGGAGAGAGCTTAATAAACTAACATAGTTTGTTCTAGCCTGGAGTCAAGGATTAGTGTAGTTCACTTGCCTAAAATTTATTTCTCGGGAGAAAATAATATGGAGAATCAAAAACAGTGATAGAAGGAGAAAATTTTCCCAGATGGTAGAAGCCCAGGTGAACTAACAGTTGCTGGATTGCATGGGACAGTACTGGACAATCTTGATACAAATAGGTTAAGAAAATCTGTGACCTATGGAAAGTTTAATTATGGTAATTTATATTAGATCTTTAATTTATATAAAAATTTCATCTTTTTCTACAACTTGTTTTTTTCGAAGAAAGCAAAATGTGTATCTATATGTTTAATTATATGAAATTCCTTTATAATTGATATAGTTCCAATTATTTGTTTCTTGGTTAAAAATTTTAAATATCCAACCTCACTAATGCATGTGGGAGGAAAGATGCTGACCTAAGTAACCCTGGAGATGAGTAGAATCCACAACATTAAACGTGAAAGAAACTGCGTGCCAGCGCTGTACTCCTCTGCAGTTGTTTCCTGGGAGTTGTTTAGTCGCTGTGTCGCATCCAGTTCTTTGGCAGCTCCATGGACTGTTGGAGAAGGAAATGGTAACCCACTCCAGTATTTCTGTCCATGGGAAAATCCCATGGACAGAGGAGCCTGTTGGGCTACAGTTCATGGGGTTGCAAAGAGTCGGACACGACTGAGCGACTGAGCACATGGACTGCAGCCTGCCTGGCTCCTCTGTCCAGTGGATTTCCCAGGCAAGAATATTGGGGTGGGTTGCCATTTCCTTCTCCACGGGATCTTCCTGACCCAAGGATAGAACCCACATCTCCTTCACTGGCAGGCAGATTCACCATGGAAGCCGCTTCCTGCGGATATAGGTTAACAATTCTGATATTGCTATTCACGTATATTGGAACTGAACAATTAAGAAAATGGATGGCAAATAGTGGGAGCTAGATTTCTCACTTTTGTAGTGAAAATTATAGGGAAGCAAGGGTGTTAGGCAGATAGAATGGTTCAAAACTATGAATTCATGTTTAGCTTAATATGGGTACTGATGGTCACGTGTAGAAATACATATAGATATGTATATATAAGCAGGTTAATATAATATAAACACTGATGCTGCTGCTAAGTCACTTCAGTCATGTCCGACTCTGTGCAACCCCATAGACGGCAGCCCACCAGGCTCCCCCGTCCCTGGGATTCTCCAGGCAAGAACACTGGAGTGGGTTGCCATTTCCTTCTCCAATGCATGAAAGTGAAAAGTGAAAGGGAAGTCGCTCAGTCGTCTCCAACTCGTAGCGACCCCGTGGACTGCAACCTACCAGGCTCCTCCGTCCATGGATTTTCCAGGCAAGAGTACTGGAGTGGGGTGCCATTGCCTTCTCTGAATATAAACACATATATATGTAAAAGAAATGATACCCAGGAGCAACTAGCACACCTAGCCCCCAGGTCTTGGTTTCTACAGCCATTCTCCAATAAAGAAAAAAGGGTTTCTTGGAGAAATGACAGATAGAACTGGGGCAGGAAATATAAAAGATGACTCTGGATCATCTTGTAATACCTGATTGTAAGGAAGTGCTAAAAAAACAAAACAAGATAAGAACAACAACAACAAATCAATGGGAGCGTTTTGAAGGTTCATAGGAACCAACTGAAAGGTCTCCCAATTTAAAGCTGGAACAATGTAAGCAACAACATAAATAAAGTAGTATTGGATTATAACCCAAAGTGTAACATAAATATCCATAGGTCCATGCTTACATGAATAAACTATTGAACAAATTAATAAATAATTGGGAGAGAAGAGGCAATACAGAAGAATTCCACATAATTCATGTAGATATGTGCCTTCAAAGAGGGGAGCATAAATCCCACTTTTTAAGGGTAGATCGCACAGAGTGACTTCCTTCCAAAGAACACAGTGTGAAAGAAGAGGGAGCAGGAAGAGTAACTTTACAGTGGAGAAATCCGATGAACAGTGCCTCAGTCACGTGATCAAGGTTACCATCAACAGTGAAAGGTCATATTGATGATATGTTTCCTTTATCTGGTGGGTTGAAAATGGTGCTTTATCTCATACTTTTCCTCACAAAACCCATCAGTCCAGTCTAATTATGAGAGAAACACCGGGAAAATTCCAGTAGAAGGACATCCTGTAAAACACTCTTGAAAACTGCCAGGGTCAACAAAAACAAGGAATGCCTGAGAAACTGTCAGTCAAGAGGAGCCTAAGGAGACATGATGACTAATGTAATGTGTCCTGACTGGGAGCGTGGAACAGGAAAAGGACATTACTAAAGAAATCTTAATAACACAAGGACTTCAGCTAAAAGAGACATATTATTGTAATGCAAGATGTTAGCCCCACGGGGAAACTGAGTGCAGGGCATGTGGGAACTCTGTATAGGATCTTCTCCATTTTTCTGTAAGCCTGAAACTTTCCTGAAAAATAAAGACTGGTTTCAAAAAAATTAAGCCAAAGTATTATGTGCGTGTGCGTATGTGCGCTTGGTTGTGTCTGACTCTCTGTGGCCTCATGGACTGTGGCCCCACCAGGCTCTTCTGTCCATGGAATTTTCCAGGCAAGAATACTGGAGCAGGTTGCGCCTTCCTACTCCAGGGGATCTTCCTGACCCAGAGATCGAACCTGCATCTCTTGTGTCTCCTGCACTGGGGGGCAGATTCTTTACCATTAGAGCCACCTGGGAAACTCAAAAGTATTATGGGCTCGATGCAAACCCAAGGCTATGGAAGTACACAGGAAGAATCACTAACATTGATTTGCCTTATTGGTAGCTGATGACTCAGTGGGTGAAGAATCTGCCTGCAGTGTAGATCCCCTAGAGAAGGAAATGGCAATCCATTCCAGTATTCTTGCCTGGGAAAACCGATGGACGGAGAGCCTGGTGGGCTACCA
Organism: Bos mutus; assembly: GCF_027580195.1. Lineage (NCBI taxonomy): Eukaryota > Metazoa > Chordata > Mammalia > Artiodactyla > Bovidae > Bos > Bos mutus. The sequence continues at coordinate 32,094,061 of NC_091629.1, read as the reverse complement.
TCCAAAGGGTTGCAAAGAATCAAACACAACTGAGTGATCGAGCACACACATAATTTAATTTCTGAACATTTTACAACTGACTAACTTAAAAACTTTTCATTCTCCAAGTATAATTTAGTCAGTTTGAAAACCATAATAGTAATTAACAACATTTTTTCAGGATTGCAATAATCATCTTCACAAGAACTCTATGAGTAATGTGCTGTTAATATTCCCATTTTAAAATGAGGAAACTAAAAAAAAAATAAAAATAAAATGAGGAAACTGTGATTAAGTAAGGTTTGAGGTATTGTCCAAGTTTGGACGATTACTAAGTCGTGAACAAAGGTTTGTCTTGGGAAATATGAATCTTGCACCGTATAGTCCTGTACCCTGTGCTGTACCCACCAACATTAACAGCTGAAAATAATGACTTTTGTTTTTAGACAAGTTGATTTGTAGAACTGTTTTTTGGGGCAGAAATTTGAAATTAGAGACTGTTGACTATTGAACATTCTATAGATCTGTGATTTTAAAAAACTCTAAAACTTCCCCAAAACTTATCATGTCAGTAAAAATTTTCTCCATACTGGAATCTGACATAGTGTTAAAACTGGTTATTGGCTTAAAATATCACATTTTTGCCTGACAAGCTATTTCTACTTATCAAAAGATGCTCTTCAGTGGAAGTGAACATTATGTCTGAGGCACTGACTTCTCATAAAAGGAATTTGGAGAGAAATATCTTTTTTCCCACGGGGAAGTAAAATTAGTAAAGTAAAGTAAAATATCTGTACTCCCACAGGGAGTAAAATTCAGATTAAGATATGATAACACTTCCAAGGAGCTACTTATCCTAACACACACTCCCAAGATACAATCCTTAACTGAGAAAGATTCAGTCTTGCAAATGCTCTTCTCTTCTCCATCATGTGACTATGACTTTCAGAACATGATGGTATCATTAGCTTTTTGCCCTAAAAAGCTTAAGAACTTAATTTTAAAATACTAATTATTCCTTTTAAGGTAAAATGAACCATTTCTAAACTTAATAGAGCATAGCAAGACCTGAGGAAGATGAAAGCGCCCATGAATTGTGCTTTGAATTCTACAATTATAGAAGAAACATGAGCCCTACTCCTGTAACTGTGACAGCGAGGCTTGGGAAGGAACACAGGGCTCCAGCTCTGGGCTCCATGTTTCGGTCCTTCAGGATATATCCCTCGGTACTGGGTATATATAGGAGGGGCTCTACGAAGCTGGTGCTGGATCTCCCTGGGTCTGACTTCACCACCTCGTATCTCATTGTTATTTCCATCGTCTCCCCTTTGAGTCTTCCTTTGGCTCTATTCTTCCTCCACTTTGTTCAGAGGGAAAATGCTAGAAGATATATGATGTAAAGTTCATTCTGCCATTATTTTCCTTCTTTTGACAGCAGACAGTTGACAGCTGTGATGAAGAGAAGACTATGGAATGGGGCATGGTTGGCAGAGGTCACTAAGCCACTGGTACAGAGGATGGAGGGGGCCCCGTGACATCTTCTACCAGGAGTGCCAAGTGCTTTCCTCATAATTTTCTGGGTAGTCACGTGGGGGGATAAGCCAGCAGGGGTGACAGGCCTGGCAAGGCCAGAGATAGATGACAACCCGGGTAAGAGCAGTAATTTTCTTAGCACTTGATCCGTTTTATTCCAGGATATCACTGTACATATTCTGACCCAGGTGAGTATCAAGACAGGAGGACAAGAGTTTCATGAAGTCCATTCTAAACCTTGGCTCTTTTTACCTTCAACAAGACATGTCACCTCTTTGTCGCACCAAGTAGAACCTGGCCTGCCTTGCTCTTGAGAATCACAGGTCACACACAGTGGGTGGCCTCTTCCCCACAGAGCTGTCAGGGACCCTGTCCCAAGTTCCTCAAACTGCTCTACCTTTTTATCTGATGCTTTTAAATACAGTTTGGGGAAAGGGAATCACTTTGATAGTCAGCAAGTGTCAAGAAGTTGAGGACGCTGTAAAGGCATGTTGGAAAATCAGGGAAAGGAGGCACAAGTCTAATTTCTATTCTGTCTTTCTTTGGCCTCCAGCAAACCCTCCCCTTGTATTAGAGAGGCCTGCTGCAGATAAATGCGGGCTGCCAACAGTGAGATGCAGCTTGGGCAAAACGCCCAACAGATGGCTCAGCTCCATAAGTACCAGCCAAGGCCTGACAAGGCTGAGAGTGGCTTCTTAAGTCAGTTTGTGTCTTTTCAGAGACGTGGGTATGGGATAATTGTGGGGTGGCAAGAATCCTGGTATAGTCCCACCCAAGGTAAACTTGAAACAGAGCCTCCTCTGCTGTCCCCTCAAAGTCTTGGGCACCCAAGCTCACTGGAGAGAGAGATCAGGGCTCTGAGCAGGAGGGCAGACGCATTCCTTCATGGTTCAAGGGGTGGCAACAAACTCTGGACCCCTGTATTCTAGCCAAGAACTTGGTCATTTGGTTTGTAGGCAGCACCAGAGGCCAGCCCAGGGACTGGGACAGTGCTTCGCACAGGGGGTTCTTGTTTCCATCGGGCCCCTGAAGTGAAACAAGGAAGGGGCATGGTGGAGGATAGTCTTCAGGAGGTGGGATTCAAACACTAGCTCTGCATCTTAACTGGTTACTTAACTTCCCTGAGCTTTTCATTCCCATCTGTAAAATGGGCATGATGTTCAGCTCACAGGGTTGCCTTGAAGAAAGTGTTTACCTTGCACTTACCCACTTCATCTGCTATGACAAAATACCATAAGTGGGGTGGCTTACAAACAAGAGAAATTTATTCCTCCCAACTCTGGAGGCTGAAAGTCTGAGGCCAGAGTGCCAGCAGCCTCAGTTCCTGGGAGTTGGCTGCTGACTTTTCAATCCTCATACAGCAGAAATAGGACAAGCTAGCTCTCAGTGTGGTAAGAGCACCAATCTTATTCATAAAGGCTCCACTCTCATGACTTTATTACTCCCAAAGCCTCCACCTCAAAATACTATTGCATTAGAGATTTGATTTCAACATCTGAATTTGCTGAGAGGAGTACAAGCGTTCAGTCCATAATACCCGTTTTCCACTGACTGGTGGTGCTGTGTTGAGAGGACACCCACAATGTCTGAAAAGCTGCATTTCCTGGATCTAAAAGGGTCTTCTCACAGGCCTCATTGTCCAGAGCTCCTGCAAGTCATAAAATTATTAGTCTGTACAGCAAAGACTGCCAGGGATGGTCTTGACCAGTGACTGCTGTGACTGGGAAGTCCTGGAGACTCAACCTTAGCTCCTTGTCAGTCCTCAGACAAGGTTGTCTGTGCATTAATAAAATAGCATATATTAAAGTTCTACCACATTGATAATGAAATGGTTAAACCAAGAACACACACCTGGCTAGAAAAGAAAAGGAGAGAAGAAATGAGTGTGTAACTGCAGAACCAGCCCAAACTGGTCCGATCCTGTTTCTAACAAGATGCTGAGTTGTTCTTCAGAGACATCAGAATGAAACTTCAAGTCATGCAGCCAAAGCATGCAGAAAGAACCTTCTGACCTCAGATAACACCTGGAATCAAGTTCTCCCCCACGGGACCAAAGGACCCCCATGTGACCAGAACCTGGACCCCAGAGGCCTCTCAGAAGTGGAGGGTCCACTGTTCAAGGAAGATCTGGTGCTGAAACTGCTCTGTCTACTCACTGTACCTGGCCAAACCCCAAAGCCCTGCAATCAAAACCTGCTGACCAGCACTTCCACACACAAATCCGCCTGCCCTAACTCATAAAAGCTTGACTGAATCCCAGACTGGGGAGACAGATTTGAGCTGGAGCTGCCTCCCATGTCCTTGTCAGTGGACCTTGCAATAAATCTTTTTCTTTCCTCAAAAGCCAGTGCCATAATATTGGTTGCTATGCTTGCAGGACAGTGAGCCCATTGTTGTAATGGGAGTAGCAGAGGTGGGGAGGGGTGGTGATTCTTCATTGGGACAGGAAATAGGGTGTTTGGAAGAGAACCCTGAGGCCTGGGACAGAGTCCAGAGGAGAAATCCAGGAAATTTCTATAAGAAAATGTGCACAATGGCTCTATGTGGAACCTGCACTCTCTGAGGGGCTGAGTGTCATCCTGTGTATCAGGGGTGGGGAGCTGATGGAAGAAGAGAGTGTCCTGTTTTCTCTCCTTTAGTGGAGAGCTCTGCAACAGAGGGCTGGGACCTTCAGAAGGGGCAGGGGGCAGGTAGGAACAGGCATTGGGCACAAACTGGAGCAGGGTCCCCACTATGCCCTGGGCTCTCTACTGGGCCAGGACCATCAGCACTTTGGATTCCTAGAAGCTGGTGAAGTTCTCCCAGGTGGAGGTGGGGGCTTCTCCCTGATGACATAGTTAGCTGGTTAAGGAGCAGTCACTGTTTCGGTTGCCTTCTAACATGAAGAGTTTTCTTGTGTACTTGAGGTGTTTCTCTTTGGGAGGTTGGAAGGTATATTACTAACTTGCCACTAAAGTATCCTTTCCTTCTCTGACCCTGCAAAATGGACAGACCAAGGACCAAACCAGAAATTGCTTTTTTTGTGTGTTTAACTCAAATTTCTGTGTGGAGGCTGAGATAGAGAATGCTTAACTTTTATAGTATATTTAGCCCCAGAACAACAAAGAAAAATATTCAGGGAAAACCCCTGAGATGCTACTGACTTTGTGTATATCTTGGCTATAAACAGAATTGGGACTTCCTAATATGGTTTTATTCCAATAAAGCAACTCAAGAAGATTTTCATCAGCAGAACACTGAAATAGCAGCTGTTGTGCAGTTTACCTCCTTTATACCATCTTCTCACTCATTGCTAATTTTCATGGCAACTTTTTCTTGTAATAGCCCCCCCTTTTTTTTTGGTCTGCAAATTCTAGAATTCTTTCTTTCCCTTTGATAAACAAAAGAAATATGAAGTCAGTTCGAGAATAGGGTTAAAATTACCTACTTCAGATGTCTTTAAAAGAAATCTGTGTCATAGGTCAGCATGGATAGAGAAACAAATGGGGTGCTGCCTGCTTAGCTGTGGGCTGAGTCCCAGAGATGCAACCTGTGGGAATTCGCTGAGCAAAGCAGCCTGTCTCTTACGGAAACCACATCTTTCTATCAATAAGTATTTCTACTCATATCAGAGTTCGTGCTACAAAGTGACACTTTTCTCCTTTTTGTAAAGAAATAAAGGATCAAGAAAGTCAGAAGGGGCATTTTGAGAACTAACGGAAATCTTAGAAAGCAATATAATATTTCCTCTCCGATTATGTGGAAAACAGGCTCTTTTAAAATATCAGATCAGATCAGATCAGTCGCTCAGTCGTGTCCAACTCTTTGCGACCCCATGAATCGCAGCACGCCAGGCCTCCCTGTCCATCACCAACTCCCGGAGTTCACTCAGACTCACATCCATCGAGTCAGTGATGCCATCCAGCCATCTCATCCTCTGTCGTCCCCTTCTCTTCCTGCCCCCAATCCCTCCCAGCATCAGAGTCTTTTCCAATGAGTCAACTCTTCGCATGAGGGGGCCAAAGTACTGGAGTTTCAGCTTTAGCATCATTCCTTCCAAAGAAATCCCAGGGCTGATCTCCTTCAGAATGGACTGGTTGGATCTCCTTGCAGTTCAAGGGACTCTCAACAGTCTTCTTGAACACCACAGTTCAAAAGCATCAGTTCTTCGGCGCTCAGCCTTCTTCACAGTCCAACTCTCACATCCATACATGACCACAGGAAAAACCATAGCCTTGACTAGACGGACCTTTGTTGGCAAAGTAATAGGGAGAAGATGACTAAACAGAATTAAACCCAAATGGCTTTGGATAGTACCATTTGTATCAAGTATTCAAGTCCTTGAATGACTTTTGTTTAAATAAGTTTAAGATAAATTTGAATGTCCTTTCCTCTGGGAACTCAGGGAAAACCATGTTGATTAAGAGATAATTAAGCACAGGTAGCTGTTGCAGATAAAACTAGCTAATTGTACTTTAGCATTTAAGCAGAATACCTTAAATTCATTGTTTTCATAAGTACATGATGTGAGTATGTAGATGTAATAATTTTTGATTAAGCCTTACACCACGATTATCAAATGTTTTTTATACTCTTCATAGGCTCCTGCATGTGTGCTTTGCTCTCTTAAAACTTGCAGTTCCTATTTTTAAAGTGCAATGACGTGTACAATTTTCCTTCAGCTCCATGAAATTTGCTTAACGGAAACTCAGCTTGTTTTCCATAAGTCCTACTGGTTACATGAGCATTGTTTACCTGAATTTCAAGTACATCACTTGGGAGAAAATAATTCAACTTTTGTGATTCTTAATTCAATTATTGTTCAGCTTCTGCTGCATTTACACAGTTGGAGCAGCAGCTTGGAGTCATACTATTCTTTCTTCTGAAAATATACTACTGAAAGAAGTCGGAACCTGATCTATAAGAAAAGGAACATCTTTCTTTGGGCAGAGTATGGCTAATACAGCAAAGAGACTCCAAAGGCTGCAAACGTCTATTTTGGTAACAGACACTGGGTTAAGTAGTCTGCAAACACTTGAACAGAGCCATGAGATGCCCAAATTTAGGAACCAGCATTGTCATTGCCCTAGGACTGCTCTTCAGTGAGGAGTAATAATGGGTTACAGATGCAAGTGCTTGGACTGGGACAGGGAGACAGGTTCAAGACACTGTTCTCCCCTATACTTGAGTGACTTTGGGAAGATGGCAGGAAGCTTTGCTTTCCTCATCTCTAAAATTCTAATTGGGCTTCCCTGGTGGTCCAGTGGTTAGGAATTTGACACTGGTTTGTCCCTGGTCTGGGAAGATCCCACATGCTGTGGAGTAACTAAGTCCCTGTGCCATAACTGCTGAGCCCATGTGCTGCAACTACTGAAATCTGTGTGCCTAGAGCCTGTGCCCTGCACCAAGAGAACTACCACAATGAGAAGCCTGCACACCACACCGCTGAGTAGTCCCCACTCTCTGCAAGTAGAGAAAGCCCAAGTGCAGCAACAAAGACCCACCGCAGTCAATAAATGAACAAATAAATCTTCAAAAAATTTAAAAATAAATTCCTAATTATTGTGTCTCTCCCTTTCCTTACAGAGTTGCTATGAGGACCAGGTAAGTTTGAGGGACTGAGTACGTGTACGGCAGGAACCAAGTCCCTTGTGACTTTGGCATGCTTGCCTCACAGCTTTTGTTTTGATGACACAAACAGAATGGCATAAATGTTACAATATAGAAAAACAGAAAGTTATTGAATGCAAGACCACATTTCCAGCTCAGAAGAGATTTAGTTCTCACCTTCTTCCTCAAAACTTGGCTTTATAGGATTAAGACTCAGTAGTGTGCTGGAGATGGCCCCTGCCAGCTGAGAAGCACCAATTCTGTGTCTCTCTTCCTAACTCCATGTTCAAAGTCATCAAGTTGGTAGCTTGAACCTGGCCATGTTAAAAGTATTTATACCCTGGAAATTGGCAAATACTACTCTACACATGGACATCACCAGATGGTCAACACCAAAATCAGATTGATTATGTTCTTTGCAGCCAAAGATGGAGAAGCTCTATACAGTCAACAAAAACAAGACCGGGAGCTGACTGTGGCTCAGGATCATGAACTCCTTATTACCCAATTCAGACTTAAATTGAAGAAAGTAGGGAAAACCACTAGACCATTCAGGTATGACCTAAATCAAATCCCTTGTGATTATACAGTGGAAGTGAGAAATAGATTTAAGGGCCTAGATCCGATAGACAGAGTGCCTGATGAACTATGGAATGAGGTTCATGACATTGTACAGGAGACAGGGATCAAGACCAACCTCATGGAAAAGAAATGCAAAAAAGCAAAATGGCTGTCTGGGGAGGCCTTAAAAATAGCTGTGGCGGATTCATTTCGATATTTGGCAAAACTAATACAATATTGTAAAGTTTAAAAATAAAATAAAATTTAAAAAAATAGCTGTGAAAAGAAGAGAAGCAAAAAGCAAAGGAGAAAAGGAAAGATATAAACATCTGAATGCAGAGTTCCAAAGAATAGCAAGAAGAGATAAGAAAGCCTTCCTCAGCGATCAATGCAAAGAAATAGAGGAAAACAACAGAATGGGAAAGACTAGAGATCTCTTCAAGAAAATTAGAGATAACAAGGGGACATTTCATGCAAAGATGGGCACAATAAAGGACAGAAATGGTATGGACCTAACAGAAGCAGAAGATATCAAGAAGAGGTGGCAAGAATACACAGAAGAACTGTACAAAAAAGATCTTCACGACCCAGATAATCATGATGGTGTGATCACTGACCTAGAGCCAGACATCCTGGAATGTGAAGTCAAGTGGACCTTAGAAAGCATCACTACGAACAAAGCTAGTGGAGGTGATGGAATTCCAGTTGAGCTATTCCAAATCCTGAACGATGATGCTGTGAAAGTGCTGCACTCAATATGCCAGCGAATCTGGAAAACTCAGCAGTGGTCACAGGACTGGAAAAGGTCAGTTTTCATTCCAATCCCAAAGAAAGGCAATGCCAAAGAATGCTCAAACTACCACACAATTGCATTCATCTCACATGCTAGTAAAGTAATGCTCAAAATTCTCCAAGCCAGGCTTCAGCAATACGTGAACTGTGAACTTCCTGATGTTCAAACTGGTTTTAGAAAATGCAGAGGAACCAGAGATCAAATTGCCAACATCTGCTGGATCATGGAAAAAGCAAGAGAGTTCCAGAAAAACATCTATTTCTGCTTTATTGACTATGCCAAAGCCTTTGACTGTGTGGATCACAATAAACTGTGGAAAATTCTGAAAGAGATGGGAATACCAGACCACCTGACCTGCCTGTTGAGAAACCTATATGCAGGTCAGGAAGCAACAGTTAGAACTGGACATGGAACAACAGACTGGTTCCAAGTCAGGAAAGGGAGTATATCAAGGCTGTATATTGTCACCCTGCTTATTTAACTTATATGCAGAGTACATCATGAGAAACGCTGGACTAGATGAAGTACAGCTGGAATTAAGATTGCCGGGAAAAATATCAGTAACCTCAGATATGCAGATGACACCACCCTTATGGCAGAAAGTGAAGAGGAACTAAAAAGCCTCTTGATGAAAGTGAAAGAGGAGAGTGAAAAAGTTGGCTTAAAGCTCAACATTCAGAAAACAAAGATCGTGGCATCCGGTCCCATCACTTCATGGGACATAAATGGGTAAACAGTGGAAACAGTGTCAGTCTTTATTTTGGGGGGCTCCAAAATCACTGCAGATGGTGACTGCAGCCATGAAATTAAAAGATGCTTACTCCTTGGAAGGAAAGTTATGACCAACCTAGATAGCATATTCAAAAGCAGAGACATTACTTTGCCAACAAAGGTCCATCTAGTCAAGGCTATGGTTTTTCCTGTGGTCATGTATGGATGTGAGAGTTGGACTGTGAAGAAGGCTGAGCGCCGAAGAATTGATGCCTTTGAACTGTGGTGTTGGAGAAGACTCTTGAGAGTCCCTTGGACTGCAAGGAGATCCAACCAGTCCATTCTGAAGGAGGTCAGCCCTGGGATTTCTTTGGAAGGAATGATGCTAAAGCTGAAACTCCAATTCTTTGGCCCCCTCATGCGAAGAGTTGACTCATTGGAAAAGACTCTGATGCTGGGAGGGATTGGGGGCAGGAGGAGAAGGGGACGACAGAGGATGAGATAGCTGGATGGCATCACTGACTCGATGGATGTGAGTCTGAGTGAACTCCGGGAGTTGGTGATGGACAGGGAGGCCTGGCGTGCTGCGATTCATGGGGTTGCAAAGAGTCGGACACGACTGAGTGACTGAACTGAACTGAACTGTGAAATAATATATATATCTATGATCTTTATATGTATTATATATATATATATATATATATGATCTTTGTCCCTGACTTTTTAGAAACACAGATCTTCTAAAACCCTTGGAATTTCCTGAGTGATAGAGGTAAGTAGAGCATCTTTTATTATTCAGAATAAGCCACATTCAGTCACACCTAAATTTATGCCAGTGAGGTGACTCTTCATAGGCTCCTGCATGTGTGCATGCTAAGTAGCTTCAGTTGTGGCTGATTCTTGGCAACCTTAGGGACTGTAGCTCACCAGCTCCTCTATCCATGAGATTCTCAAGACAGGATGCTGGCGTGGATTGCTATGCCCTCCTCTCATCCGTCCATGGGATTTTCCAGGCAAGAATACTGGAGTGGGTTGCCATTTCCTTCTCCAGGGGATCTTCCCAATCCAGGGATTGAACCCGGGTCTCCCACATTGTAGGCAGATGCTTTACCATCTGAGCCACCAGGGAAGTCCACCTCATAGGTCCCTAGTAGCTTTAAACATAGGCAGCATATTAAAAAGCAAACACATCACTTTGCCAACAAAGGTCCGTGTAGTCAAAGCTATTGTTTTTCCAGTAGTTATGTATGGATGTGGGAATCAGACCATAAAGAAGGCTGAGTTCCAAAGAAGTGATGCTTTTGAATTGTGGTGCTGGAGCAGACTCTTGAGAGTCCCTTGGATGGCAAGGAGATCAAACCAGTCAAGCAAGTCTAAAGGAAATCAACCCTGAATATTCATTGGAAAGACTGATGCTGAAGCTGAAGCTCCAAAATTTTGGCCACCTCATGCATAGAGTTGACTGATCAAAAAAGACACTGAGGCTGAGAAAGATTGAGGGCAGGGGGAGAAGGGGGTGACAGAGGAGGAGATGGTTGGATGGCATCATTGATTCAATGGACATGAGTTTGAGCAAACTCCATGAGATAGTAAAGGACAAAGAAGCCTGGCTTCCTGCAGTCCATGGGGTTGCAAAGAGTATGACACAGCTTATCAACTGAACAACAAGATATATTCAGGAAGGACGTTGGTTGCCAAAGAACCAACTATTTGATTAGAGGGTTGGAACTTTCAGCCCCACCCCAGTCTTCAAGGAGGAGAAGGGGCTAAGGATTGAGTTAATCACTAGTGGCCAGTGATTTAATCAACCATACCTAAGTAATGGAACCTCTCTACATACTCTAAATGGCAGGGTTTAGAGCGCTTCTGGCTTGGTGAATGCCAGAAAAGTGGTTGACCCCAAACTCTACAGAAGCTCCTATAATTACTCGGGATCCTTCCAGACCTCTCCATCTGGCTGTTTATTTGTATCCTTTATGATATCATTTATACAAAACTTGCAATAATAAGTAAAGTTTTCCGAGTCCTGTGAGTCACTATAGCAAATTATCCAACTGATGGAGAGGTTTGGGAGAACCACCAGCTGTAGCTAAGTTGGACCCACTACTTGTAGTTGGTATCTGAATTGGGAAGTAGTCTCATGAGACTGAGCTCTTAACCTGTAAGGTCTGTACTAACTTTGGGTAGAGAGTGTCAGAACTGAACTAAATTGTAGAACACCCAGTTGGTGTCCACAGAGAATTGGAGGATTCCTTGGAGTGGAAAATGCACACATTTGGTGTAAGTACTCTATGGGTAGAAAGAGATCATAGTAGAAAATACTTATCAGGGTACTAACTGATTTACTCACAAATGCATCTTCACCACTATCTACAGGTAGTACTGAGACAGACAAGGTCTCAGACCCATCTCCATGCGTCACTGTGCATGGAAACTGTGGGCTACAATGCATGTCCTAATTCCAATGAAATTGGAAATTCCAATTGGAATTGGAAATTCCTCCTGAAATTGATACTGGCAAAGTTTCATCAGAAGTCAAGGTTCAAAAGAATTTGGACAAGAAACACAAACACCAAGAAAAAATAAACACATACACACAAACATAGCAGATGAGGAGCAAATAAAACAAAGAAACAGTTTATTTCGGGCAGAAGTGGAAGTTACATACTCAAAGGAGAAGAGCGTAGACATTCTTGTGAATGAAGAGTACCCTGAAGTGTTGTTGACCCCCTCCTCTATCTTATTTTTAGCCCTTACAGTGAATGGGGATCTCTCTGATTAGGGATGGAGTGTTCATTGAAGGGAGAGTTGAGGTGCAGCCTGGTGCACCAGGTTGCCTCAGCCTCTGGTCCTGTGCATCTGTTCCCTGAAGCCAGTGTACATGAGCTCTAAGAGCTGTTTTCCCTTAAATTTTCCTTTACCAGTGAAGCACCACAGGTGGAAGGTCATACAAGGTCATCAGCCACCTATTCAGTTTTAAATTTTTTTAAATTTTTAATTGGAGGATAATTGTTGTATAATATTGTGTTGGTTTCTACCATACAACAAGGTGAATCAGTCCCCAGTATATATATGCCCTTCCCTCTTGAACCTCCCTCCCACTCCCCACCCCTCTAGGTTGTTGCAGAGCACTAGGTTGAGCTCCCGTGTTATACAGCATCTTCTCACTAGCTACCTATTTTGCATATGGTAATGGGTATGATTCAATCCTACTCTCTCAATTCATCCCACTCTCTCCTTCCCTAACTGTGTCCACAAATCTGTTCTCTGTGTTTGCATTTTTATTCCCTCCCTGCAAGGTAGGAATAGAATAGTTTCGTTAGTACCATTTTTCTAGATTCCATATATATGTGTTAATATACCATCCTTTTCTCTCTCTGACTTAACTTCACTCTGTATCACAGGCTCTAGGTTCATCTACCTCACTAGAACTGACTCAAATTCGTTCCTTTTTATGGCTGAGTAACATTCCACTGTACATGCATACCACAACTTCTTTATTCATTTGCCTGTCAATGGACATCTAGGTGGCTTCCATGTCCTAGCTGTTGTAAATAGTACTGCTATGAACATTGGGGTACATGTGTCTTTTTGAATTACAGTTTTCTCAGGTATATGCCTATTAGTGGGAACGCTGGGTCATATGGTAGCTCTATTTTTAGTTTTTTAAGGAATCTCCATACTGTTTCCCATGGTGACTGTATCAATTTACATTCCCACAAACAGTGCAAGAGGGTTCCCTTTCTTCACATCCTCTCTGGTGTTAATATACTGCATTAATATATTGTAAATATGACAATATATATGTTTGTAGATTTTTTGACGATGGCCATTCTGACCCATGTGAGGTGATCTCATTGTAGTTTTGATTTGCATTTCTCTAGTAATGAGCAATGTTGATTTGAGCATCTTTTCATGTTTTCGTTGCCCATCTGTATGTCTTCTTTGGAGAAATGTCTGTTTTGGTCTGCTGCCCATTTTTTTTTTTTATACTGGGCTGCATGTATATTTTGAGCTGTTTGTGTATTTTGTGGCTTGATCCTTTATCCATTGCTTTGTTTGCAAATATTTTCTCCTATTCTGAAGCTTGTCTATATGTCTTGTTTATGGTTTCCTTTGCTATGCAAAAGCTTTTTAGTTGAATTGTTGTTGTTTAGTCACTAAGTCATGTCCAACTCTTTTTGTGACCCCTATGAACTGTAGCCCGCCAGGCTCCTCTGTGCATGGGATTTCCCAGACAAGAATACTGGAGTAAGTTGCTATTTCTTTCTCCAGGGGATTTTCCCAAATTCGGGATCAAACTCATGTCACCTCACCTGCATTAGCAGGCAGATTATCACTGAGCCACCGGGGAAGCCCTTAAGTTTCATTAGGTTCCAGTTGTGTTTTTTTTTTAATTTTTGTTTTTATTTTCATTACTCTAGGAGGTGGGTCAAAATGGATCTTGTTGCAATTTATGTCAAAGAGAGTTCTGCTTATATTTTCCTCTAAGAGTTTTATAATAACTAGCCTTACATTTAGGTCTTTAACCCATTTTGAGTTTATTTTTATGTATGGTGTTAGGAAGTATTCTAATTTCATTCTTTCACATGCAGCTGTCCAGTTTCCCAGCATCACTTATTGAAAGTGAGTGAAGTCACTCAGTCGTGCCTGACTCTTTGTAACCCCATGGATAGTAGCCTGCACCAAGCTCCTCTGTCCATGGGATTTTCAAGGCAAGAGTACTGGAGTAGGTTGCCATTTCCTTCTCCAGGAATCTTCCCAACCCTGGAATCGAACCCAGGTCTCTCACATTGTAGACAGATGCTTTACCGTCTGAGCCACCAGGGAAGTTCTAAAGTGATGTTGTTTCCACCCGGTTTCCACCCAGTCACTTATTGAAGACACTGTCTTTTCTCCATTATGTATTCTTGCTACTTTGTCAAGAGATTAGGTGACCACAGGTATATGGGTTTATCTCTGGGTTTTTTATCCTGTTCCATTGATCTATATTTCCATTTTTGTGTCAGTACTATGCTGTCTTGATTACTGTAGCTTTGTACTTGAGGAGCCTGATTCCTCCATTTACTGCTTTAATTTTCTAAACCAAAAATCCTAGTGAGTTGGGAAGTCATTGTATCCTCTCAGTTGCTTGGAACAGCCAGAGAAGTCAAGCAATGGCTAGGATGGAGTGGTCTTGACAAGAATTTTAGCCAGAGCCAGAACAAAGAGCATGCTGGGCTCTCAAAGCTGGAGTGAAAATGCTTTGAATTCTGTAGAATCTTTCATGACCTATAAGCAGATGCTCATGAGGGATGCTTAATTGAAAGAGCTGAGGTGAAACAGCTAGTGGAGATAGAATGGGAATGTACGCACTGACAGGATGTTAGTATAAAAACAAAGGAGCCTAATATTTGGGAGCTATAAGACTACCAGAATATGATGATGCTGGAAAATGTATGAGATACAGACGTTCAGTTCTTCTGTCTTTCTGGTCTCTGCGATTATCAAAGCCATTTTTTTCCTGCTGCTTTGAACCAGGGGTTGTTGTCCTGCATGGAAAAGTGTATTAATCAGCTGTTGCCTTATTAACATCATATAACAAACAACCCTAAAATCCCAGGGCCTTATAGCAATACACATTTAGTTCTCTCTAATTGATCCAAAGGTTAGCTATGATTCTGTTGGATTTAACTGGGCCTGGCTGAATTCATCTGGGCTTAGCTCCAGACTGTGATTGGATTCAAGTGTGCTCTACAAGTTTCATTCTGGGGCCAGCAGAGCAGATACCTGAGACATGCTGTTGTCAAGAGAGAGGACAGGATGAAAGGGACCAAGTGAGACCACATAAGCACTTCTAAAGCCTCTGCTTACATCTGTTCACATGTCATTACCAGAGTAATTCACAAGGCCAAGGCTAAAGTCAGTGGGTTGGGGAAATGCATTCCATCTCAGACAGAGGAGGAGAAGGGGAATATTTGCTGAACAATAATACAATCTACAAAGAGAGGAAGGTGAGGGGAAGGTTTCAAGCATGCAGACTAGAAGGGTAATGAAGCCATTAAACAAGAGCCAGCCCAGAGCCAGCGTGTCCTCACCAAGCAGACATTGCTGAGCCCCTGGCCTGTGCCAGGCACTCCTTGGGTACTGAAACTATAATATATGAACAATTAAGGCACAGCCCTTGGTAACTAAAATGTCACCAAATTACATGGTCCTTAAAAATAAAGAGGTGATTTAAATGGGAGCAAGGGAGGGTTGTTTCCAACTCCTCCTTCACTGTGGGGAGGCAGCCACCAACCCCCTTGGCTCCCTCCAGGTGTCAGCTGCTTCCTAGTGCCAGGGAGTCAAGCACAGGGGTGCCAAGTAAGTGTTCCCTACTAGATGCATGTGGCAATTAAGCCATCAGCTGCTGCAGAAGCCTGCACTGTGGTTGTGCTGCTCTCCAATAGAGAATGAATAAAATTACAGGGAAGTCTCCTGCCTCCCCTCCCCACTTCCTGCACTATTATCCTTGCTACAGAAATGTCACAGTGATTTCTCTAAAGAGCTAGCTGCCAATTCTAAAGAGCAAACTCAAAAGTCCATGTGATGATGGATGTTCTCTACACTTACTGTGGTTTCATTTCATGATGTAGGTAATTCAAATCATTATGCTGTGCATTTTAAACTGATACAGGGCTGTATTTCAATTATATCTCAATAAAAGAAAGGAAAAAAATAAGAGTCCATGTATGGATTTTACCGGACAGGACATGGTTCACAGAGCAGACCCCAACACACAGAGCATTGCCTGTGGGATGTCACAGGAGAATCAATGTCACAGTTCAGAATCCTTGGATACATCTCCTTCTGTAATGGTCCATCCTGAAGACTAGATACTTCCCCCCTCTTTCACCTTCCTGCACAACATGATCCTGGGAAGCTGAGTGAGTCCTGGGGACCACCCTTCCAGAGGCAGATCACAGGCAGTGTGTGGACTCTGGTGGCCTTGAAGAATAGCTGACAGCTGCTGACTGGAGGTGTGTGGAAGGAGCTTGGACTGGAGGCTGAGTGTCCAGATGCAAGAGGTCCCTCTTGCTGGGGAATATAAATGAAGATTAGAAAGAAAGGAAGCAGGAGTGAGCCACAAGCCAGGGGTCAGTTATCCTGGCATCACCATGTTCTAGCTCAGGAATCCAGGGAACACAGAAATTATGACATTGAACCCGGTCTTCCATGTGATTATAGAAATATGTCACGGTAAAGGATAGAATGAATATTTTATTTACAGTTCGTTAAGTAGAATTATAACTCAAAGTATCTAGACAAATGGTTTGAGGGACTCTATTTGTATTCTTTCCCCAGGCCTCATAAATGCCTGAGGTTAGCCTGTGGCCCAATGACACAAAAAGGCCAGGTTAATGTCCACTCAGCTCTTTCCTCAGGGGCCTGTGATGAGAAATCACAATGGGCGTCTCCCAAAGCGATGAGTATTTCTGGTCTGGCTTCTTAACTTTGGGGTCCCATTTCAGAGTCTGTGGTTCATCTTCTAATGCCTTATCCAGCCCAAATGGTATTTTCTCATTTATTTTTCATAAACATGGTTTTCCAACTCCAGAATTTCATCTGAACCACACTGTGTATCTCATTCATCTATTTCAAATTCCTGTCCATCCAAAATGACACAAAATCACCATCATGGATTGATTTTTTATTAGCAAAGAGAGAAGTAACTTGAAGCAAGGATTTATCAGTCATGAGAAGCCTTACAGTCAAAGAACAAAGAATGAAAATGATCAGAAGTAGATTTCTGGGGACAAGGGGGAGGAGGGGATTGTTTGGAGAAGGGCTTATAGCAGGAGAAGCCTGAGTTTCATTAGGGTCCCTTTAAAATGTTTTAGTCTATTTTGAATCATAGAAGGTTTAAAATATTGACTTGACTGATTAATATGACCAAACACAAAGCTATCAAGATCATGCTGATGACATGATCAAATGTTTCTGGATAAGAATTCAAAGGTAATGTTATCTAGGACAGAGACATACTTTTCAGGCAAGACATAGAGAACTGGTCCATGACCATCTATCTGTGAACTCCCGCTACTCAAGGTATAGGCCTTGGGCCAGCAACATTAGCATCACCTGAGAGCCTGTTAGAAATAGAGTCCCAGACACACTTACTCCAGACCCGCAGAATCAGAATCTGCTAACAAGATCCACAGTGATTCCTATGCACATTAAAATATGAGCAGGGCTAATGTCAATACTTAAGAGACATTTATGTTTTAGCTCTGACTGCTTTGAGTAAACAATAAAAGCCACTCCTGCTTTCCCCTCATGATTTTCCCCCTTCTCCACCTCTAACCATACTGCCTGAGATCCTGGGCCCCCTGGGCAGCCAGGTGGATGTGTTCTAGGATGTGGGGTAGAGAAGGCTTTGTGTACATTAGGCTGATGAGTTAAGCTGATCCCCGACTCTCCACTGCAGGAATTGTCACCCTTGTCATTACATTCTTTCTCATTGTGAGACTCACTCTCATGTCCAAACCTCATATTATAATCATCTGACAATTTCTAATGAAGCAGAAGTGATGATCAAAGCAGCAGCAATGCTATTCAAAGATTCAGATAACTTCATGCCATGAAAAGTTTTCAGAAAGAGGACTCTGATTTTCAGTTTAGTTCAAACGTGCTTGGAACAGTGAAGAATACTTATTTTTGCTCCTGGGAAATTTTACTCAAAAGGTGGAATCTCATTTAACTCATGTTTTAAGATACCCTAGCCAATCTGACGCTTGCAGAAAAGTCCACTCAATTTGACTTTTATAACATTAGTTTTCTATTATTTCTTTTTCCTATTTATTAGATCTTTGTCATATGTGCTGTGTATTTTGTTTTATTTTCATCAATTTTTATATTTTTGTTAAATAAATGGACTTCCAAAAATAGAACTTCAGTTTATAACCTTGTGCCTCTAGGAAATAAGGGTTTGATTTATGAAGTGTTGCTTGGCAGCTATAGCTCAGGAATTTAATTAACTCATAAGTCAGGTGGATTGTACTTTCTCTCTTTGCAAAGAGCCAGTGCCCTTGTGGGTGTGGGGCTGTTGAGCATGAATAGGACTCCCCAGGACTCTGCTTGGGTAGCAGTAGGGTCATTTGGAGAAGTATCAAGGGAGTGGGACCATTTGGGGAAATGCCAAGGTGCTGGAGCAAGATTGTCAAGGTCTGGAGTCTGAGGCCACCTTTTACTAGTTGTGTCTTCCCTCTATTTCATCATTTCTAAAATAGAGATATTGGTCAATGCAGTTACAGATTAATGAGGTTATATGTGAAGCATTCATCACAGTGCCTAGTACTTAATAAATGTATCATAGGTATAATATTAGCTATCCCAACCCAGGGGTCAAAATGTTTGTGAAACAGAAACTGAGTTTCCTCCCTGCCAGGCATGGACCTGGATGGACACTCATTCCTAGGAATGAAATCTTGCAGCATAGGCCTTGATAAAGTAGGACTATGAGGAGCCTAAGCCTCATCCTTCTCCAGAAGTGATCAGTGGCACATGGCCTCTGGATGTCCTTTGACCAAAGCAAAATTTCAGGCTGACATTTGTCCTATGTGATCATGCAAGTGCCTTCCAAAGACTATCAAACATTTGAATGAGCTCCTGGATGGAAGAGCTTCCCTGGATGTGGGAGAAGGAGCTTTGTAAACCTTCAGCTTTTGGCAGGAAGAAAACAAGACCTTTCCCCTCTGGCTAAGCTACATAAAAGCTACATACATCTCACTATCAAACAATCTCTGAGGCATCTGAGTTTTTAAATGATCTGCTTAGAGTGGCTAACCTGTTGCTCTCATGAGGAAGTACCATCAGTGTCTCCTTGTGGTGGACAGCACATGGATCCTATAATGACCAAGCCTCAGGGTTTTGGCTTCATTCTCCAGCTGTCACCATGAAGAGGCAAAACACACTGGAAAGTAAGGGAGGCTGCAGGGAGCTGAATGTTCTGTATCTCAATTGGGGTGGTGGTTACATGAGTGAATCCATTTGCAAAACATTCTTTGAGTTCTGTACTTATAATATGTGAACCACGATATGTGCTATACATATGTCACTCACTTCAACTGAAAATTTTAAAGAAAAATAAGAACATAGAAGCTGTGAAAATCAACAGGCAGCACACCAGAAATGAGTACGTATTATCAGCAGTAAGTTGCCCTCAGTTTTTCTGAGTACTAATCGTATGGTCTCTGGACACTTCACTTTCAGTTTTATTTCTGATTTTCATGGATTTGCCTTTTGACCTTATATGAAAGTCAATGGCAAAGTTAACAGCAAAGAGAGATGAACTCACTGCTTTATCTGACAATCTGTTCCAGCCAGACACTGAAGATAATTGAGTGGTGGACAACACCTACCAATTTACTTCAAGGAGGACTGTGGAATCACAGCCTAGAGGAGTTCTGATGAATCGGAAATCATTAGGTGCCTTAATAGCTACTTAAGTGTTTGCTGTTAGAAATCTTTTGCTCCAGACACAAATGGTGGATTATAAATTATTTATGGAACCAATTAGGGACATAACTGGAGTGATCTGGCTGGTTGCCATTAGCACTAATGCATGTAAAGTTTTTCATCTTTCAATTAAACTTTTTTTGCTGCTGTTACATTTTGATATCCTAATCTGCTCTCCAGTGGTCTGTGAAAATGTTCATGATTCTTTCATATTTGCGTATAAAATTCAGTTTTAGTAAAGAGTTATTGACTATTAGCAAATTAATCCTGCTTTAGCTTCATCCTGCTCCCACAAGTGTTAACAAAAAGCACCAAGGGACTTATAAAGAAATGGTTTGGGTGTGTTTACCCAGCCTCCTTCCTCCTCTAGTTCCATTTTGGGGGTGTTTCATATCCCTTCTCTCTGTCCCTGTGGACTGTCTGCTTGCTGCTGAGCTTTGTGAGATGCCCAGTCTCTAACAATGGCATCCTTTGACTTAAATTAGCTCAGCTACATCTGTGTTTCTGGTACCAACTGTCCCTACATCACAGAGTGAGTTTGATTAATCCCTTCAAAATAAATAATTTGCTCCTGCCCCTTTAAAAGTTCAACCTTCTTCGTATTTTTGATCTCAGTCTTACACTGATACACTCAGTGGTTTCCATGCCGACCTCAACCACTGGGACATCTGCCACCTCAGGGACATCCTGGTCCATGTGAATTTCCATTGTCATTTCTTGGCTGCTTCTCTCTTTGTCTGGACCTTTCTTTGCTGTTAATTCCCTGTAATTCCTGTTACCTGCCTGGTTGGCTCCACTGCTACACTTTACGTTGCAGAGTTGCTAAGAATGACCATGTCTGTGGCCTCTCAGACAGCTCCCCACAAAGGTGGCATTTCCTTGGTGTTGGCCCTCAGACAACCTGCTCAGAAATTTGATCCTCTCATTGTTCTAGAGATAATGGAACTTGGGAATGGAGCTCATGTCTACATGGCCAGAAAGGTTGGCCTCTTGGGGGAGAATGCTACCATATCATTTGGTCTTGCTACACGGGTCTGACTGTCAACTGCTGGTTATCTCTCCCTCTCAGATTAAAACTCTCCCAAAGAAGGGCTCTGATGGGTTGAGCCAGTCAGCATTCAGTGTGGGCTTCTAGAGGGTTTGAGGAATCCAATAATTAATCAAGGAAAAAGATATGACCACAGCAGTAACACACAAGAAGTTTTATTGGGTGTTGCTTGGACATAGAACCATGAGAGGGAAGTCCTTCAGAGCATGAGATAGTTCAGAGGCTTATGTCACAGGGACCATCATCCAGAAGGAGAAGAGTGAAAGGAATTCTCAAGAGACAGTGGGGATGGGGAGGAGACTTACCTGTCTGGGTCAGAGAACTCTGAGGGGCAAGAATAGCTTGGAAGGTCTTATAACTTATTATAACCACAAGACTCTGTTTAATCAATGATCAGCATAAGATTGGTATAGTTTCACAGGGTATGCAAAACAGACATGCCTTAAATGGTTAAAATTTTGCTTGTTTGGGCTATTTTTAAAATAATTGAATGTGTTAAATTTGAATTTGGTGTCTGTGGACTTCTGAGCTAGTGAGTCTAAGCCTGCTGTAAAGACATAAACGACTGGGAACCAATAGGCAGAGGCCGTCTTTGGCTCATTTATATAGCAGCACTGCTTTCATGTTAGCTCCTTCCTATGTCTCCATCCAGCTTATAGAATGGCTATCCTTTGATCTGGTACCCAGTCCTGCTCCAGTCACCTGGGATCAAAGTAGGAGGGTCAATCTCCTGGATGCAGTATCTAGGCTCAAGCTGCCACTCAGAGGGCAGTTACAAGCTTGAAAGACCCCAGACAGACTTTCCCTCAAAACCTTTGCCTATCCCATTTATCCATGAACAAAGTCAAATACCATCCCTTACAGGTAGGCTTCTCCCATAACACCTGCCCATCCATTGCCCCCACCCTCACGTCTCCACTGTATCCTATGCAGGTCACTGTCAGATGTCTTACCTTGTCATTTAGAGATTTGTTACATCACTTTATTTCACCTATGAAACACAAAGTGTGAAATATATGATCACTCTCATGTCCCCAGGACATCTTAGAGTTCCTAGTACAAATCTGTTCAACAAATAATTGCTAAATAGATTGTTTTTATAAAATATAAAAACTCCACAGAGGAAATGATGCCTAAGGAGTTATTTGGAGGATCATAGGAGTGATCCTCCTATGAAAGAGGAAATAACTTCTCCAATGGAGAAGGCAGTGGCACCCCACTCCAGTACTCTTGCCTGCAAACTCCCATGGATGGAGGAGCCTGGTAGGCTGCAGGCCATGAGGTCGTGAAGAGTTGGACACAACTGAGCGACTTCATTTTCACTTTTCACTTTCATGCATTGGAGAAGGAAATGGCAACCCTCTCCAGTGTTCTTGCCTGGAGAATACCAGGGACGGAGGAGCCTGGTGGGCTGCTGTCTGTGGGGTCACACAGAGTCGGACACGACTGAAGCGACTTAGCAGCAGCAGCAGCAGCAGGAGTGATAAGGGATGAAAGGGTAAATTCTAAAGAGAGAGAGAAAAAATCCTGGATATAAGCCCAGAGACATGAAAGCATGACATAGTAGAGAAAACATAAGTACCAAGTAGCTTGGCAAATGGGATGTGAATGGATGGTCACAGAGGCCCCCCAAGTATAACATAATCTGGGAGAATTCAGCCCAGGCCTTCATGTTTTTTTTTTAATGTATTCCAAGCTTCTTTCTAATTTAGAAAGATCAGAACAGCTTCCCCCCCACCCTCAAAAATAATTACAAAGGAGAGCAGCTTTATCCTGTAGACAATCCCAACCCGCTCCCCAGCCCCAAACCAGCAGAGACTGTCTGGACCTTCAGTTTTGGCAGTACATCAGATTCATTAATCCTAGGCAGGCTAAGTGGCACTAACAAAGCTAGTTTAATATGAAGATATAAAATCAGAATGCCATTTCTTATTTAGCAATGAGAAGTATAAATGCCAAGCAATATGTGGAATCTAAAAAAATGGTCCAAATGATCCTATTTACAAAAAAAGAAATAGAGTCACAGATAAAGAAAAAAAAAAAAACTATGGTTACCAGAGGGGAAAAGGGAGAAGGGATAAATTGTCTATATATGTATATATAGACATATACACTGGAGAAGGCAATGACACCCCACTCCAGTACTCTTCCCTGGAAAATCCCATGGACAGAGGAGCCTGGCAGGCTGCAATCCATGGGGTCACTAAGAGTCGGACATGACTGAGCGACTTCCCTTTCACTTTTCATTTTCATGCATTGGAGAAGGAAATGGCAACCCACTCCAGTGCTCTTGCCTGGAGAATCCCAGGCACGGGGTAACCTGGTGGACTTCTGTCTATGGGGTCGCACAGAGTTGGACACGACTGAATCGACTTAGTGGCAGTAGCAGACATATACACATTACTATATATAAAATAGGTAACTAATAAGCACCTACTGTATAGCATAAGAAACTCCACTCAGTACTCTGTAATGACCTATACAGAAGCAGAATGTTAAAAAAAAAAAAAAAAAAAAAAAGGCAGAATGTAAAACATAATATGTATTTTATGTATATATGCTATATGTATATATAGCATATACAGTTATATATGTAAAATATAACTGATTCACTTTGCTGATAGAAGAAACTAGCACAACTTTGCAAATCAACTATGTGTACTTAGTCGCTCAGTGGGGTTCAACTCTTTGTGACCTGGTGGACTGTAGCCCGACAGACTCTTCTGTCTATGGGGTTTCTCCAGGCAAGAACAGTAGAGTGGGTTGCCATGCCCTCCTCTAGGTAAATCAACTGTATCCCAATAAAAATTTAGAAATAAAGGATATATACTAATAAACAAAGATAAATAAGTAAATAAATAAATGCCAAGCAGAACAGAATGCTTGTTTCAACATGACCAGTACACTGTCTTCGTGTACATGGATTTACATGTGAAGCCAATTTATAAACAGAATAATGCTTGGTGAGGATGAGATTGGGGCAAAGAAGTTGAGATTTGAATGCTTATGATATCAGGCCCTAATCAGAGATCCTGCAGAAAGTGGCACACTTGAAGCAGGTAACTGGTGGGCAGTGCAGTACCACATCACTACTGGCAGGCCAGCAGGGATGAGAGAAGGGAGTGCCTACTGCAAGTCAGAGGGAGAGAGCTGCTGTAGAAGCAGCTACAGTACAGATGCTGTGACCATAAGTCAGGACAGCCGTCATGGGATGGACCTGGAGGAAGCAATAATTCAACCTCACTCTCTTCTCTCCCTCTCATCTCCTAACTACATTCTATATTAACTAATTTTAATGCAAAGCCAGAGGACAAGGAAATACATGGATGCAGTCCATTCTGGCTAGCCTCCCAAAGCCAGAGCAGGGTAGAGGGGCCAACTGAGAATAACCGGCACATCCTGTTTAATCCAACAGAGATGCTTCTGTGACAAGGGGCAGACCAGCCACCTAAGCAGTGCTAGTACAAAGAGTTGCAGTTCTTCCTTGTTGCAAACTCACCCTCCTATCATTTGAAGATGGTACCCTCACCCCTTGTGAACAACATATTTTCTTTATTGAACATCTTTGAGTATGGACACGGCCTTCATTCTGCCTAGGATTGATCTGGCTCACTCAAGCAAGCTTTGTTTATTCTTTCTGTTTCTAGACCTGGAGCTACTTTATCCCTAAGGCAATGTTTGTATGTATTATTCTCATCTACAATGGGTTGATATTTACAATTTAATTGCCAGCATTTCTGGAGTGCTTTGCTGTACCTACTCCTACTTTAACAAACTTGAATTGAATTCTATATGAACTTGGGATGAGAATTAATGGAAGTCATTGAGTATCAAGATATTTGAGAGAAACAAGATAGGAAATTATTTCAGTGGCCGTGGGAATGGAGAGAAGATGGTTTTAAAAACTAAGAGGGATGGCTGGACTTAAGGAATGTAAGAGGGAGAACAGAGAGTCTGGAATAAAATGAATTTTGTTTTGGACTGTAAAGCTTGAGGGACCTGAAGGACATACCAAAAAAGACCTTCACAAAAGCTGTTCTAATTCATTGTTTGGGGTCTCCATTTTTCCCAGAATTTCTGGCTAGCAGATGGTCAAATTTATGCTTTCAGCACCACTACTGAGGACAGCTCCAGTCAGGGTTCCCACGGTCAATCCTTGACAGTCAAGGTATTGGACAACTGATGGTTTTTCATGATGAAAGGAAGAGATTTTGAGTAAAGGATGAAAAGAGAGGGACAGGTGGAAGACAGAGGAATAGCAGAAGGAAGATACCTGGGAAGGAAGAAGCCATGAAGGTGATCAATTTGATGGCATATCAATATTCAAGTTGGTTCCAAGTTCTATGTTTTGTTTTGTTTTACTCGTTGGGATAACTTGGTTTTGTTTGTTTGCTTTGTTTTTCCAAGCTCAGTTATTCACTGAGATTCACAGGAGATTCTCAGTCACAGAAAACCCACAAACGTGACATTTGGGGTAAGACTTCAGGCCTCCTTCATCTTTGAATAGAAGCAAAACTCTAAGGATGTACCATCAGAAACTGTTTAAACCAGTGCTTAGAAGGCAGAAACCACCAAGGATTTCCCATGGGGAGAAAGAAAACCTGACAAATGTAATACCTTCACTACATTTGCTTTTTCTTTCCTAACCTACATAGCTTACAAGCTCAAGCACAAAACAATATTTAGTTTTATAAATCTCAGTTATGTATTTTCAAGCATAATGCAAAAGTTTAGTTCTTGAGTGTAAACAATGCATTTTGAGCTTTCTCTGAGATAGCATCTGGGGCAGAGGAAGCCTCTCAAAAATCTCCTTTTTCTCCATCACCCCCCAGCTCCCCACCCCCACTCCCCCAGTTCAGCTAGATAATTTGGCCTTGGGCCCAGATTGTATTCTCAGTAGGCAGGACTTTCTGGAAAAATGAGATGGTGATGGGCCAAAGAAGACTGAGGGAAGAGGCTGGCATAAAAGGGTTATGTCATTACTGATTTTAAATAATACTCTGGTCCTGGGATTTCTTATTGATTCTTTGGTTCAAAGACTGTGGTCAGCCAGAATCATGGCAAAGGAGAAAGCCCCACACCCACCCTATCACTCCACCTGTTCTACTTCTCACATGCTCTCCCAGTGTAACTCATTAGGCAGCATGATTTGCAAGCTTCTCTTCCCCTTTTGATTAGCTTGTTTTCTGCCTTTGAAGCTAAGCCCTCATTAACGAATTCTGAGATGGGAGAATAATCCTAGCCATTGCCAGCACATTTGTCCCTGGAGAGTCCTTTCCTTCCCATCATAAAGGGGTTGTTGTCAAGCCCTGGGCGTCACAATTCCAGTGTGATAAAACCTCGGAGAGTTTCTTTCTTTCTCTGGGAATCCAATTTCTCAATCACATGCATTTCAGGGCTAATTACACTGATTTATTGCACTGGGCTTTCTCTTACATTTAAAATTCAGTGGGAGGGAAGACACTCTGAAGGATCAGCATTTAATGGAAAAACAGAGAACCAATGGTGCAAAGTCAGTTTCAGGGGATGTGCTGGGCCAGGGGGAATAGTAGTTACCTTCAGCCCCAGAGAGAGATTTCTACTTTCCTATATCATCTTGAGAGTCTTAGCACTGGAGCATTTGTGGGCTCAGGTTCTATTCTAATGGTTTGAAGTGTGTGGATCATCTTTTCTTGTTGTTGCTATTGTTTAGTTGCTAAGCTGTGTCCGATTCTTTGCAATCCCATGGACTGTAGCCTGCAGGTTCCTTTGTCCAAGGGGATTCTCCAGGCAAGAATACTAGAGTGGGTCGCCATGCCCTTCTTCAGGGGATCTTCCCAACCCAGGAATCGAACCCAGGTGTCCTGCAATGTATCTACATAATACAGGAGTGGAAAGTGGGTAGTCAA
The DNA here is from genome assembly GCF_027580195.1 of Bos mutus. Taxonomy (NCBI): domain Eukaryota; kingdom Metazoa; phylum Chordata; class Mammalia; order Artiodactyla; family Bovidae; genus Bos; species Bos mutus. The sequence continues at coordinate 32,067,480 of NC_091629.1, read as the reverse complement.
AAGATATTGAGACTGGAGTAATGAGGATGTCAGTCTCAGTATCTTTGTTATGTAGATGTATTTAGTCCTCTCTCAGTAAGAAAGACTCTTCCCTAGGAGGAGGGAGGGGAATGAAGTTTTGGTTTTAGTGGTTTTTTTTTTTTTTTTTGGACTAGGGGAGAGGAAAATTGAGGAGGTGGGCTTCCCTGGTGTAAAGAATTTACTTCTGAGGAAGTAAAGAATCTTCCTGCAATGAAGAAACCAGGTTTGATCCCTGGGTTGGGAAGATCCCCTGGAGGAGGGCATAGCAACCCACTCCAGTATTCTTGCCTGGAGAATCCCCATGAACAGAGGAGCCTGCCGGGCTACAGTCCACGGGGTCACAAAGAGTCGGACATGATTGAGCGACTGACACTTTCACTTCAGTGAAGACGTGCTCCAAAATAATGTTCATGTAAAGATAATGAATAGGAGAAAAAAAGACTTTGGGACGTGTGATATATTTAGATTTCTTTCTCACAGATTAAATTTCTTTTTAAAATTATTTTTTTGTTACTAGACTCTAATTCCTGGAATGTGACATTACTCAGAGATTTGACTTCTTGTCCCATGGGTTAAAGAATTTGTACATCTGTCAGTGCCCACCAGTCAAAGAAGAATGGACACCTCTGTAATCAAAGATAAAGTTAGGTTTATTGAGTTTGCTTCAGCAAAGGAGAACACACACTGAGGACTCAAGGCCACCTTAGTAGGAGGAATTTGGGATTGCTTATCACAGCATTTGGGCATGTGCCCAGAGTTTATAAGAAGGGTCTAAGAAAGCCAAGAGCCAGCTGACAACTGGGACTGTTTTTCACCTTCTGAGGTCCTTGTGGATGTTGGTACTTATGAGTGTGGATTAATTCTTGTCCTGATTCATGCACATGCCAGGCTAAGTTCATCCATCTAAACAAAAATTTTCCTTGAATTATAAACAAAAGGCCATCAGCTTTTCTTTTTTAATTTGCTATGATAGTCCTGATGGATAATGTTTTAGGTGAAGAGTTTTCTCAGTGTCCGGGAATATCACTGCAATTTATTTTGATCACTTCTCTATGTAACTATCTATCATAGAAGATTATATGGTAGGTTTTTAATATCTCTCATTGGGGTTTATATTTGGTAGAATATTTTTTCAGATGTGTATTAATTTCATCAAGATTTTCAAATGATTTTACATAAAGTTGTACAAAGTAGCCTCATGATTTTTTAAGATTTCCTGTTTTATGTTTTTTTCCCTTAACAGTTCTGATTTTGTGTGTTTGCTCCTTTTTTTACTAATTAGTTAGCAATTTGTCTATTTTATTGATTTTTTAAAAAAAGAACCAGCTTTTCTTATTAATTTTTGCTTCCATCTGTATTAATTTCTTCTTTCTGCTTTTTCCAGCTTATTTGTTCTTTTTCTGTTGTTTTTTTTTTTTTTTTTAATCTTATTTTATGTATTTATTTTTGGCTGTGCTGGGTCTTTGTTGCAGTCCGTGGGCTTCTTATGGAGGTGGCTTCTCTTGGGGAGTGCAGGCTCTGGGTGCACTGGCTTTGGTAGCTGCAGCATCCAGGTTCAGTAGTTACAGCTCACAGGCTCTAAAGTACGGGCTCTGAAGCTGTGGTGCATGGGCTTAGCTGCTTGGCAGCATATGGAATCTTCCCAGACCAGGGATCAAAACTGTGTCCCCTGCATTGGCAGATAGGCTCCCATCCACTGTGCCACCAGGGAAGTCCCTTTTACTAGTTTTTAACTTTGTTTTTTAAATTCACTTATTTTTCACTTTTTATTGGTATAGTTGTACACTTTTTCTTCTATTTATTGCTTATCATTGTTTATAGGAAGTTCTACAATTTCATTCAGTTTTTTATTTGACCCAAGAGTTTGTTTAATGATGGGTTTTTAAATTTCCATTCAGGTAGTCTGATTTTGTAATTAATTTATAGCATTTTTAGCAGAATACAATACTTTAGAATTTATTGAAGTTTTCTTTCTAGCTTAAGATATGATCAATCTTCACAGTGGAAAAGGTGTATTTTCCATTATTGGGATTAAGAGTTAGATATATATAAGTTCTACTTGATTATTACACTGAATGAGTTTTCTGTATTCTAATTGATTTTTTTCCCTCATATGATCTGTTTGGAATTGAGCAAGGTATATTATAATTTTGTACTATTAGTGTTTTATTTTTTTTTCTTTTTCCTTGTGTGTGTGCGTGTGTGTGTATGTGTGTGTGTATGATAGTCACTCAGTTGTGTCCAACTCTTTGTGACCCCATGGACTGTAGCCTATCAGGCCTCTATGTTCATGGAATTCTCCACACGAGAATACTGGAGGGGTGGTCCCAAGATGGCAGAGGAATAGGAAGGGGAGATCACTTTCTTCCCCACAAATTCATCAAAAGATCATTTGAACAACTTCCACAAAACAACTTCTGAACACTGGCAGAGGACACCAGACATCCAGAAAGGCAGCCCGATCTATTTGAAAGGAGGTAGGACAAAATATAAAAGACGAAAACAGAGACAAAGGATTTAGGGAAGGAGACCTGTCCTGGGGAGGGAGTCGTGAAGGAGGAGAAGTTTCCACACAATAGGAAACCCTCTCACAGGCATGTCAGTGGGAAGCTTTGGAATCTCAGAGGGCAACATAACAACAACAAAAAGCACCCAGAATATGCACCTAACTGCAACCAACTGCAACCCCTCTGCCAGCAGCAAGTGGGGGCTGGGCAGGCAGGCGTGGGCTGCATTCGGTCCTAAGGGTAGGGGCTGGCTTGAATGCCCTGAGGACAATCTGAGGGCGCTAATGTGACATAGCAATCCAAAGGGTGGGCTCACCAGAGAGACCAAAAAAAAAGGACCTTTCCCACCAAAGGCTCTAAAGCTGCATGGTGACCCCTGGCATGCTCACAGAACAAAGGATTGTGCCCTAGTGAATACCAAAGGACAGAAAACTGGCTGCCTTTTAGGGCCCTCTCTCCTCAGAGGCAGAGAGGCAGGTAGGTGTGTGACAGTCAGAGCCAGAAGGCAAAGGGCCACTGCAATCTCGGCCCCAGAGACCGAATACTCCACCAAAGTGTGAGCAGGTTGAAGTTGTTAACCACGTCTTCCTGGGATCCTGAATAGTTAACATCTGCCAGGAGTGTCAAAGTCTGAGATCAGCTCCCCAGAGGAGACACACGGCACACCCAGGACGGTGCCCTTGCGGTGCGCCCGGGAGACTGAGTGGCTGGGACCAGGGAGGTGCATAAGATGCAAGGCCCACCTGGGACAGTGTGCTTACCAAGCACCCAGTCGCCTGAGTGGCTTGGACCTGGGGAAGGCACAAAATGCAGAGCCCATCTGGGTCTGGGACCTTGCAGAACACCCGAGAACCTGAGTGACTTCGACCTGGGAAGTGCATGAAACGCAGGGTCCACTAGGGACAGAGCTCTAGCAGACCGCCCTGGACCCTGAGCAACGTGGACCCAGGCAGTACACGCCGCCTTGGGCTGCGGCAAACCAGTGTGGTGCATCCACCGCGAGCACTCCCCACTTACGCCAGCGGTATTTGTTTGCAGTGTCCCTTCCTCTCCACAGCACAGCTGAATAAGTGAGCCTGAATAAGTGGCCACCTTGGCCCCCTCGTGTCACACTGAAGAGACTAGCAAACAGAGGAAGCCAAAATAAACAAAGAAGGGGGAACTGCCCTGGAAATGAGAGCTGCAACAGATTAAAACCTTTTTTTACTGCATTCATTGCAACACTGTTTACAATAGCCAAGTCATGGAAGCAACCTAAATGTCCATTGACAGACAGATGAATGGATAAAGAATATACACATATGTGCAATATACATATATACAATGGAATATTACTCTGCCATTAATAAGAATGAAATAATGCTATTTGCAGCAACATGGATGGTCCTGGAGATTATCATATTAAGTGAATTCAGATAGAGAAAGACAAATATCATATGATATCACTTACATGTGGAATCTAAAAATGATACAGATGAACTTATTCACAAAGCAGAAATAGACTCACCAACTGAGAGAAAAGACTTACAGTTACCATGGGGGGAAGGGCTGAGGAGAGGGATAGATTGGGATTTTAGGATGACATGTATACACTGCTATATTTAAAAGTTAACCAAGAAATGTCCTGGGAGGGAAAAAAAGATAATCAACAAGGGCTTACTGTCTAGTACAGGAAACTGGTTGATATTCTGTAATAACTTAAATGGGAAAAGATTTTGAAAAACAATAGACAATGTGTATATGTATAACTGAATCACTTTGCAGCACACCTGAAACTAACACAAAATTGTCAATCAATTATACTTAAATATAAAATAGAAATCTTTAAAAAATCTAAAAGTGAAAGTGTCTTGGGTTTTAATTATTATCATATAACAAAATTGAGACCTGTATGGTCTTTTAATTTGTGTATGCCTAATACATCTTTGTTGATGCTTTTATTTTTAACCTCTTGAGTCTTTTTGGTTTTGGTTTGTCTTATATTCCAATCCCAAAGAATGCTCAAACTACTGCACAACTGCACCGATCTCACATGCTAGCAAAGTAATGCTCAAGATTCTCCAAGCCAGGCTACAGCAATACATGAACAGTGAACTTCCAGATGTTCCAGCTGGTTTTAGAAAAGGCAGAGGAACCAGAGATCAAATTGCCAACATCCGCTGAATCATCGAAAAAGCAAGAGAATTCCAGAAAAACATCTATTTCTGCTTTATTGACTATGCCAAAGCCTTTGACTGTGTGGATCACAATAAACTGTGGAAAATTCTGAAAGAGATGGCAATACCAGACCACCTGACCTGCCTCTTGAGAAACCTGTATGCAGGTCAGGAAGCAACAGTTAGAACTAGACATGGAACAACAGACTGGTTTCAAATAGAAAAAGGAGTACGTCAAGGCTATATATTGTCACCTGCTTATTTAACTTATATGCAGAGTACATCATAAGAAACGCTGGGCTGGAAGAAGCACAAGCTGGAATCAAGATTGCTGGGAGAAATATCAATAACCTCAGATATGCAGATGACACCACCCTTATGGCAGAAAGTGAAGTGGAACTAAAAAGCCTCTTGATGAAAGTGAAAGAGGAGAGTGAAAAAGTTGGCTTAAAACTCAACATTCAGAAAACGAAGACATGGCATCTGGTCCCATCACTTCATGGCAAGTAAATGGGGAAACAGTGGCTGACTTTATTTTTTGGGGCTCCAAAATTACTGCAGATAGTGATTGCAGCCATGAAATTAAAAGACGCTTACTCCTTGGAAAGAAAGTTATGACCAACCTAGATAGTATATTCAAAAGCAGAGATATTACTTTGCCAACAAATGTCCATCTAGTCAAGCTATGGTTTTTCCAGTAGTCATGTATGGATGTGAGAGCTGGACTGTGAAGAAAGCTGAGCACCAAAGAATTGATGCTTTTGAACTGTGGTGTTGGAGAAGACTCTTGAGAGTCCCTTGGACTGCAAGGAGATCCAACCAGTTCATCCTAAAGGAGATCAGCCCTGGGTGTTCACTGGAAGGACTGATGTTGAAGCTGAAACTCCAATACTTTGGCCACCTGATGCAAAGAGTTGACTCATTGGAAAAGACTCTGATGCTGGGAGGGATTGGGGGCAGGAGGAGAAGGGGACAACGGAGGATGAGATGGTTGGATGGCATCACCGACTCAATGGACATGAGTTTGGGTGAACTCTGGGAGTTGGTGATGGACAGGGAGGACTGGTGTGCTGCAATTCATGCGATTGCAAAGAGACACAACTGAGCAACTGAACTGAACTGAACTGAACTGATACAAAACATGTTAACTTGCTTTGTATTCAATCTGAAAATCTTTTTTTATTATATTCATCAAACGATCAAAATGGTATGTAAGATCTCACTCCTTACATGTCATTTTGTTATATATATTTAAATATTTACATCTTTAAATATAGTCTTTATCTGTAAGGTTACAGTCTTTATCTTCTTTGTAATCTTGTCTTTCTTATATGCCTTCATTGCTTGTAAGAGTTATCCTATTCCATATTCTCCATTGTATTCAGTTCAGTTCAGTCATTCAGTCGTGTCTGACTCTTTGCGGCCTTATGGACTACAGCACAGCAGGCCTCCCTGTCCATTACCAACTCCCAGAGTTGACTCAAACTCATGTCCATTGAGTCAGTGATGCCATCCAACCATCTCATCCTCTGTCGTCCCCTTCTGCTCCTGCCCTCAATCTTTCCCAGCATCAGGGTATTTTCCAATGAGTCAGCTCTTCACCTCAGGTGGCCAAAGTATTGGAGTTTCAGCTTCAACATCAGTCCTTCCAATGAACACCCAGGACTGATCTCCTTTAGGATGGACCCGTTAGATCTCCTTTCAGGCCAAATGACTCTCAAGAGTCTTCTCCAACACCACAGTTCAAAAGCATCAATTCTTTGGCACTTAGCTTTCTTTATAGTCCAACTCTCACATCCATACATGACTACTGGAAAAATAGCTTTGACTAGACACACCTTTGTTGGAAAAGTAATGTCCCTGTTTTTTAATATGCTGTCTAGGCAAGCGTCTTTTAATTTCATGGCTGCAGTCAACATCTGTAGTGATTTTGGATCCCCAAAAAATAAAGTCTGACACTGTTTTCACTGTTTCCCCATCTATTTGCCATGAAGTGATGGGACCAGATGCCATGATCTTAGTTTTCTGAACACTGAGTTTTAAGCCAACTTTTTCACTCTCCTCTTTCACTTTCATCAAGAGGCGCTTTAGTTCTTTGCTTTCTGCCATAAGTGTGGTGTCATCTGCATATCTGAGGTTATTGATATTTCTCCTAGAAATCTTGATTCCAGCTTATGCTTCCTCCAGCCCAGTGTTTCTCATTATTTACTCTGAATATAAGTAAAATAAGCAGGGTGACAATTTACAGCCTTGACATAGTCCTTTTCCTATTTGGAACCAATCTGTTGTTCCATGTCCAGTTCTAACTGTTGCTTCCTGACCTGCATACAGATTTCTCAGGAGGCAGGTCAAGTGCTCTGGTAGTCCCATCTCTTTAAGAATTTTCCACAGTTTGTCATAATCCACACAGTCAAAGGCTTTGGCAATGTCAATAAAGCAGAAATAGATGTTTTCCTGGAACTCTCTTGCTTTTTCAATGATCCAACAGATGTTGGCAATTTGATCTCTGGTTCCTCTGCCTTTTCTAAATACAGCTTGAACATCTGGAAGTTCACAGTTCATGTACTGTGAAAGCCTGGCTTAGAGAATTTTGAGCATTACTTTGCTAGTGTGTGAAATGAGTTCAATTGTGTGGTAGTTTGAGCATTCTTTGGCATTGCCTTTCTTTGGGATTGGAATGAAAACTGACTTTTTCCAGTCCTGTGGCCACTGCTGAGTTTTCCAAATTTGCTGGCATATTGAGTGCAGCACTTTCACAGCATCACCTTTTAGGATTTGAAATATCTCAACTGGAATTCCATCACCTCCACTAGCTTTGTTTGTAGTGATGCTTCCTAAGGCCCGCTTGACTCTGCATTCCAGTATGTCTGGCTCGAGGTGAGTGATCACACCATCATAGTTATCTAGGTCGTGAAGATCTTTTTTGTATAGTTCTTCTGTGTATTCTTGCCACCTTTTCTTAATATTTTCTGCTTCTGTTAGAAGCATTAGACAAAAAAGATGCCATTACTGTCCTTTATTGTGCCCATCTTTGCATGAAATGTTCCCTTGGTATCGCTAATTTTTTTGAAGAGATCGCTAATCTTTCCCAATTTTGAACCAGCCTGTTTTTCCATGTCCAGTTCTAACTGTTGCCTTTCGACCTGCATACAAATTTCTCAGGAGGCAGGTTAGGTGCTCTAGTATTCCTATCTTTCTTTTTCTTTTTTTAATTAAATTATTTATTTTAATTGGAGGCTAATTACTTTAGAATATTTTTTTAATTAATTTTATTTTATTTTTAAACCTTACATAATTGTATTAGTTTTGCCAAATATCAAAATGAATCCACCACAGGTATACATGTGTTCCCCATCCTGAACCCTCCTCCCTCCTCCCTCCCCATACCATCCCTCTGGGTCGTCTCAGTGCACCAGCCCCAAGCATCCAGCATCGTGCATTGAACCTGGACTGGCATCTCGTTTCATACATGACATTTCACATGTTTCAATGCCATTCTCCCAAATCTTCCCACCCTCTCCCTCTCCCACAGAGTCCATAAGACTGTTCTATACATCAGTGTCTCTTTTGCTGTCTCGTATACAGGGTTATCGTTACCATCTTTCTAAATTCCATATATATGCGTTAGTATACTGTATTGGTGTTTTTCCTTCTGGCTTACTTCACTCTGTATAATAGGCTCCAGTTTCATCCACCTCATTAGAACTGATTCAAATGTATTCTTTTTAATGGCTGAGTAATACTCCATTGTGTATATTTGCCACAGCTTTCTTATCCATTCATCTGCTGATGGACATCTAGGTTGCTTCCATGTCCTGGCTATTATAAACAGTGCTGCGATGAACATTGGGGTACACGTGTCTCTTTCCCTTCTGGTTTCCTCAGTGTGTATGCCCAGCAGTGGGATTGCTGGATCATATGGCAGTTCTATTTCCAGTTTTTTAAGGAATCTCCACACTGTTGTCCATAGTGGCTGTACTAGTTTGCATTCCCACCAACAGTGTAAGAGGCCATAAAGCTAGCCTTGGTAAATTCAAAAAAATAGAAATCATTCCAAGCATCTTTTCTGACCACAATGCAGTAAGATTAGATCTCAATTACAGGAGAAAAACTATTAAAAATTCCAACATATGGAGGCTGAACAACACACTGCTGAATAACCAACAAATCACAGAAGAAATCAAAAAAGAAATAAAAATTTGCATAGAAACGAATGAAAATGAAAACACAACAACCCAAAACCTGTGGGACACAGTAAAAGCAGTCCTAAGGGGAAAGTTCATAGCAATACAGGCACACCTCAAGAAACAAGAAAAAAGTCAAATAAATAACCTAACTCTACACCTAAAGCAACTAGAAAAGAAAGAAATGAAGAACCCCAGGGTTAGTAGAAGGAAAGAAATCTTAAAAATTAGAGCAGAAATAAATGCAAAAGAAACAAAAGAGACCATAGCAAAAATCAACAAAGCCAAAAGCTGGTTCTTTGAAAGGATAAATAAAATTGACAAACCATTAGCCAGACTCATCAAGAAACAAAGGGAGAAAAATCAAATCAATAAAATTAGAAACGAAAATGGAGAGATCACAACAGACAACACAGAAATACAAAGGATCATAAGAGACTACTATCAACAATTATATGCCAATAAAATGGACAACGAGGAAGAAATGGACAAATTCTTAGAAAAGTACAACTTTCCAAAACTCGACCAGGAAGAAATAGAAAACCTTAACAGACCCATCACAAGCACGGAAATTGAAACTGTAATCAAAAATCTTCCAGCAAACAAAAGCCCAGGTCCAGACGGCTTCACAGCTGAATGCTACCAAAAATTTAGAGAAGAGCTAACACCTATCCTGCTCAAACTCTTCCAGAAAATTGCAGAGGAAGGCAAACTTCCAAACTCATTCTATAAGGCCACCATCACCCTAATACCAAAACCTGACAAAGATCCCATAAAAAGAAAACTACAGGCCAATATCACTGATGAACATAGATGCAAAAATCCTTAACAAAATTCTAGCAATCAGAATCCAACAACACATTAAAAGATCATACACCATGACCAAGTGGGCTTTATCCCAGGATGCAAGGATTCTTCAATATCCGCAAATCAATCAATGTAATACATCACATTAACAAATTGAAAAACAAAAACCATATGATTATCTCAATAGATGCAGAGAAAGCCTTTGACAAAATTCAACATCCATTTATGATAAGAACTCTCCAGAAAGCAGGAATAGAAGGAACATACCTCAACATAATAAAAGCTATATATGACAAACCCACAGCAAACATTATCCTCAATGGTGAAAATTGAAAGCATTTCCTCTAAAGTCAGGAACAAGACAAGGGTGCCCACTTTCACCATTACTATTCAACATAGTTTTGGAAGTTTTGGCCACAGCAATCAGAGCAGAAAAAGAAATAAAAGGAATCAAATTGGAAAAGAAGAAGTAAAACTCTCACTGTTTGCAGATGACATGATCCTCTACATAGAAAACCCTAAAGACTCCACCAGAAAATTACTAGAACTAATCAATGATTATAGTAAAGTTGCAGGATATAAAATCAACACACAGAAATCCCTTGCATTCCTATACACTAATAATGAGAAAACAGAAAGAGAAATTAAGGAAACAATTCCATTCACCATTGCAACGAAAAGAATAAAATACTTAGGAATATATCTACCTAAAGAAACTAAAGACCTATATATAGAAAACTATAAAACACTGGTGAAAGAAATCAAAGAGGACACTAATAGATGGAGAAATATACCATGTTCATGGATTGGAAGAATCAATATAGTGAAAATGAGTATACTACCCAAAGCAATTTATAGATTCAATGCAATCCCTATCAAGCTACCAACAGTATTCTTCACAGAGCTAGAACAAATAATTTCACAATTTGTATGGAAATACAAAAAACCTCGAATAGCCAAAGTGATCTTGAGAAAGAAAATGGAACTGGAGGAATCAACCTACCTGACTTCAGGCTCTACTACAAAGCCACAGTCATCAAGACAGTATGGTACTGGCACAAAGACAGAAATATAGATCAATGGAACAAAATAGAAAGCCCAGAGATAAATCCATGCACATATGGACACCTTATCTTTGACAAAGGAGGCAAGAATATACAATGGATTAAAGACAATCTCTTTAACAAGTGGTGCTGGGAAATCTGGTCAACCACTTGTAAAAGAATGAAACTAGAACACTTTCTAACACCATATACAAAAATAAACTCAAAATGGATTAAAGATCTCAACGTAAGACCAGAAACTATAAAACTCCTAGAGGAGAACATAGGCAAAACACTCTCTGACATACATCACAGCAGGATCCTCTATGACCCACCTCCCAGAATATTGGAAATAAAAGCAAAAAATAAACAAATGGGACCTAATTAAACTTAAAAGCTTCTGCACATCAAAGGAAACTATTAGCAAGGTGAAAAGACAGCCTTCAGAATGGGAGAAAATAATAGCAAATGAAGCAACCGACAAACAACTAATCTCAAAAATATACAAAGCAACTCCTACAGCTCAACTCCAGAAAAATAAATGACCCAATCAAAAAATGGGCCAAAGATCTAAATAGACATTTCTCCAAAGAAGACATACAGATGGCTAACAAACACATGAAAAGATGCTCAACATCACTCATTATCAGAGAAATGCAAATCAAAACCACTATGAGGTACCATTTCACACCAGTCAGAATGGCTGCGATCCAAAAGTCTACAAATAATAAATGCTGGAGAGGGTGTGGAGAAAAGGGAACCCTCTTACTTTACAATATTGTAGTGGTTTTTGCCATATATTGACATGAATCAACCATGGGTGTGCGTGTATCCCCCATCCTGAACCCCCCTCCTTCCTTCCTCCCCATCCTATCTATCAGGGTCATCCCAGTACACCGGCCCTGAGCACCCTGTCTCATGCATCAAACCTGGACTGGCGATCTATTTTACATATGGTAATATACATGTTTCAATGCTATTCTCTCAAATTATCCCACCCTTGCCTTCTCCCAGAGTCCAAAAGTCTGTTCCTTACATCTTTGTCTCTTTTGTTATCTTGCATATAGGGTCATTGCTACCATCTTTCTAAATTCCATATACATACATTAATATACTGTATTGGTGTTTTGCTTTCTGACTTACTTCACTCTGTATAATAGGCTCCAGTTTCATCCACCTCACTAGAACTGATTCAAATGCACTCTTTTTAATAGCTGAGTAATATTCCAGTTTGTATATATACCACAGCTTTATTATCCATTCATCTGCCAATGGACATCTAGGTTGCTTCCATGTCCTAGCTATTATAAACATGCTGTGATGAACATTGGGGTACACGTATCTCTCAGTTCTGGTTTCTTTGGTGTGTATGCCCAGGAGTGGGATTGCTGGATCATATGGCAGTTCTATTTCATTTTTTAAGGAATCTCCACACTGTTCTCCATAGTGGCTGTACTAGTTTGCAATCCCACCAACAGTGTAAGAGGGTTTCCTTTTCTCTGCACCCTCTCCAGTATTTATTGATTGTAGACTTTTAGATAGCAGCCATTCTGACTAGCATGAGATGGTACCTCATTGTGCTTTTGATTTGTATTTCTCTGATAATGAGTGATGTTGAACATCTTTTCATGTGTTTGTTAGCCATCTGTATGTCTTCTTTGGAGAAATGTCTGTTTAGCTCTTTGGCCCATTTTTTGATTGGGTTGTTTATTTTTCTGGAATTGAGCTGCATGAACTGCTTGTATATTTTTGAGATTAATTCTTTGTCAGTTGCTTTGTTTGCTATTTTTTTTTTTCTCCCATTCTGAAGGTTCTCTTTTCACCTTGCTTATAGTTTCCTTCATTGTGCAAAAGCTTTTAAGTTTAATTAGATCCTATTTGTTTATTTTTGTTTTTATTTCCATTACTCTGGGAGGTGGGTCATAGAGGATCCTGCTGTGATTTATGTTGGAGAGTGTTTTGCCTATGTTTTCCTCTAGGAGTTTTATACTTTCTGGTCTTACATTTAGATCTTTAATCCCTTTTGAGTTTATTTTTGTATATGGTGTTAGAAAGTGTTCTAGTTTCATTCTTTTACAAGTAGTTGACCAGTTTTCCCAGCACCACTTATTAAAGAGATTGTCTTTTTTCCATTGAATATTCTTGCCTCTTTTGTCAAAGATAAGGTGTCCACAGGTGCATGAGTTTATCTCTGGACTTTCTGTTTTGTTCCATTGATCTATATTTCTTTGTGCCAGTATCATACTGTCTTGATGACTGTAGCTTTGTAGTAGAGCCTGAAGTCATGCAGGTTGATTCCTCCAGTTCCATTCTTATTTCTCAAGATTGCTGTGACTATTCTAGGTTTTTTTTGTATTTCCATACAAATTGTGAAATTATTTGTTCTAGTTCTCTGAAAAATACTGTTGGTAGCTTGGTAGGGATTGCATTGAATCTATAGATTGCTTTGGGTAGTATACTCATTTTCACTCTATTGATTCTTCCGATCCATGAACATGGTATATTCTTCATCTATTTGTGTCATCTTTGATTTCTTTCATCAGAGTCTTAATGTTTTCTGTATATAGGTCTTTTGTTTCTTTAGGTATATTTATTCTTAGGTATTTTATTCTTTTCATTGCAATGGTGAATGGAATTTTTTTCTTAATTTCTCTTTCTGTTTTTTCATTGTTAGTGTATAGGAATGCAAGGAACTTCTGTGTCTTAATTTTATATCCTACAACTTTACTATACTCACTGATTAACTCTAGTAATTTTCTGGTACTGTCTTTAGGGTTTTCCGTATAGAGGATCATGTCATCTGCAAACAGTGAGAGTTTTGATTCTTCTTTTCCAATCTGAATTCTCTTTATTTCTTTTTCTTCTCTGATAGCTGTGGCTAAAACTTCCAAAACTATGTTGAGTAGTAGTGGTGAGAGTGGGCACCCTTGTCTTGTTTCTGACTTTAGAGCAAATGCTTTCAGTTTTTCACTATTGAGGATAATGTTTCCTGTGGGTTTATCATATATGGCTTTTATTATGTTGAGGCATATTCCTTCTATGCCTGCTTTCTGGAGAGTTTTTATCATAAATCGGTGTTGGAGTTTGTCAAAGGCTTTCTCTGCATCTATTGAGATAATCATATGGTTTTTATCTTTCAATTTGTTAATAGGGTGTATCACATTGATTGATTCGTAAATATTGAAGAATCCTTTCATCACTGGGATAAAGCCCACTTGGTCATGATGTACGATCTTTTTAATACATTGTTGGATTCTGTTTGCTAGAATTTTTTAGGATTTTTGCATCTATGTTCATCAGTGATATTGGCCTGTAGTTTTCTTTTTTTGTGGCATCTTGTCTTGTTTTGGTATTAGGGTGATGGTGGCCTCATAGCATGACTTTGGAAGTTTACCTTCCTATGCAATTTTCTGAAAGAGTTTGAGTAGGATAGGTGTTAGCTCTTCTCTAAATTTTTGGTAGAATTTAGCTGTGAAGCCATCTGGTCCTGGGCTTTTGTTTGTTGGAAGATTTTTGATTACAGTTTCAATTTCCGTGCTTGTGATGGGCCTGTTGGGATTTTCTATTTCTTCCTGGTTCAGTTTTGGAAGGTTTTACTTTTCTAAGAATTCATCCATTTCTTCCAAGTTGTCCATTTTATTAGCATATAGTAGCTGATAGTAGTCTCTTATGATCCTTTGTATTTCTGTGTTGTCTGTTGTGATCGCTCCATTTTCACTTCTAATTTTGTTGATTTGATTCTTCTCCCTTTTTTTCTTGATGAGTCTGGCTAATGATTTGTCTATTTTATTTATCTTCTTACAGAGCCAGCTCTTAGTTTTGTTGATTTTTGCTACAGTCTCCTTTGTTTCTTTTTATTTCAGCCCTAATTTTTATGATTTATTTCCTTCTGTTAACTCATGGGAAATAGATGAGGAAACAGTGTCAGATTTTATCTTTTGGGGCTCCAAAATCACTGCAGATGGTGACTGCAGCCATGAAATTAAAAGACGCTTACTCCTTGGAAGGAAAGTTATGACCAACCTAGATAGCATATTCAAAAGCAGAGACATTACTTTGCCAACAAAGGTCCATTAGTCAAGGCTATGGTTTTTCCAGTGGTCATGTATGGATGCGAGAGTTGGACTGTGAAGAAGGCTGAGTGCCAAAGAATTGATGCTTTTGAACTGTGGTATTGGAGAAGACTCTTGAGAGTCCCTTGGGCTGCAAGGAGATCCAACCAGTCCATTCTGAAGGAGATCAGCCCTGGGATTTCTTTGGAAGGAATGATGCTAAAGCTGAAACTCCAGTACTTTGGCCACCTCATGCGAAGAGTTGACTCACTAGAAAAGACTCTGGTGCTGGGAGGTATTGGGGGCAGGAGGAAAAGGGGACGACAGAGGATGAGATGGCTGGATGGCATCACTGACTCAATGGGCATGAGTCTGAGTGAACTCTGGGAGTTGGTGATGGACAGGGAGGCCTGGTGTGCTGAGATTCATGGGGTCGCAAAGAGTCGGACACGACTGAGTGGCTGAACTGAACTGAACTGAACTGAAGTTAGGTGTAAAGTTAGGTTATTTATTTGATTTTTCTCTTGTTTCTTGAAGTAAGTTTGTACTGCTATGAATCTCCCCCTTAGCACTGCTTTTACAGTGTCCCATAGATTTTGGGTTGTCGTGTTTTCATTTTTCATTCGTTTCTATGCATATTTTTTCTTTTTTTTATTTCTTCTGTGATTTGTTGGTTATTCAGAAGCGTGTTGTTTAGCCTCCATATGTTTGTATTTTTAATAGTTTTTTCCTGTCAGTTCAGTTCAGTCACTCAGTCGTGTCCGACTCTTCGTGACCCCATGAATCGCAGCACACCAGGCCTCCCTGTCCATCACCAACTCCCGGAGTTCAGAACTCAGACTCACGTCCATCAAATCAGTGATGCCATCCAACCATCTCATCCTCTGTCATCCCCTTCTCCTCCTGCCCCCAATACCTCCCAGCATCAGAGTCTTTTCCAATGAGTCAATTCTTCGTATGAGGTGGCCAAAGTACTGAGTTTCAGCTTCAGCATCATTCCCTCCAAAGAAATCCCAGGGCTAATCTCCTTCAGAATGGACTGGTTGGATCTCCTTGCAGTCCAAGGGACTCTCAAGAGTCTTCTCCAACACCACAGTTCAAAAGCATCAATTCTTCAGTGCTCAGCCTTCTTCACAGTCCCTAATCTTACTGCATTGTGATCAGAAAAGATGCTTGAAATGATTTCAGTTTTTTTGAATTACAAGTCTAGATTTATGGCCCAGGATGTGATCTATCCTGGAGAAGGTTCCATGTGCATTTGAGAAAATGTGTGAAATTCATTGTTTTGGGGTGAAATGTCCTATAGATATCAATTAGGTCTAACTGGTCCATTGCATCATTTAAAGTTTGTGTTTCCTTGCTAATTTTCTGTTTAGTTGATCTATCCATAGGTGTGAGTGGGGTATTAAAGTCTCCCACTATTATTGTGTTACTGTGAATTTCCCCTTTCATACTTGTTAGCATTTGCCTTACATATTTCATGCTCCTATGTTGGATGCATATATATTTATAATTGTTATATCTTCTTCTTGGATTAATCCTTTGATCATTATGTAGTGTCCTTCTTTGCCTCTTTTCATGGCCTTTATTTCAAGGTCTATTTTATCTGATATGAGTAATACTACTCCTGCTTTCTTTTGGTCTCCATTTGCATGAAATATCTTTTTTCAGCCCTTCACTTTCAGTCTGTACATGGCCCTTGTTTTGAGGTGGGCCTCTTGTAGACAGCATATATAGGGGTCTTGTTTTTATATCCATTCAGCCAGTCTTTGCCTTTTGGTTGGGACATTCAACTCATTTACATTTAAGGTAATTATTGATAAGTATGCTCCCGTTGCCATTTACTTTGTTGTTTTGGGTTAGAGTTTATAAACCTTTTCTGTGTTTCCTGTCTAAAGAAGATCCTTTAGCATTTAATGGAGAGCTGGTTTGGTGGTGCTGAATTCTCTCAGCTTTTCGTGCTGCAATTCATGGGGTCGCAAAGAGTTGGACACGACTGAGCGACTGAACTGAACTGAACTGAAAGCTCTTGATTTCTCCTTCATATTTGAATGAGATCCTTTCTGGGTATAATACTCTGGGTTGTAGGTTTTTCTGATTCATCACTTTAAGTATGTCCTGCCATTCCCTTCTGGCCTGAAGAGTTTCAATTGAAAGATCAGCTGTTACCCTTATGGGGATCCCCTTGTGTGTTATTTGTTGCTTTTCCCTTGCTGCTTTTAATATTTGC